>NC_133161.1:11735000-12378541 GCF_040802235.1 Manis javanica | reverse complement strand
TCCTTACTCCTGGCTTTCCGTTTGGGTGTGAGCAGCAGGAGGCATGCCTTGAGAATCAGGAAGCAAGAGGCAGGAGGTGGCGGTCTTCATCTGCACCCGCGCCCTGCGGTTCTGCAATGCTGTGCTCCTTCAAGGCAGTCCCGCCAGGGAGCCCTCTGCCACTGCCCTGGCTCTTGCCAGGCTCCCAGCACGCGCAGTTCCCTCTCCTTGCCCCAGAGCCTGGGGGCAGTAATAACTTCACCCTTGTCTCCCCTGGATGCTTCACCATCCCTTACTGGCTCCTTTAATTCTGCACCAGCTGGTGCCCTCCCTTCCCAAAACTCCCTTTAGTCGAGCCTTTGGAGTGAGTGCCCCGTCCATACCCTGTTGTGTCCTGACTACCTGCTAGAGGTCTGAAAAGCTTAAAGATCATGTGTTCATGTCTGGCTTTCCCTTCCTCACTGGCTGTTGGGTCTGTAAGCCAGGGCATCAGCTCCAGGCTCGTGCTCGTTTTAATTCCCTGTAGCAAGTGTATCTTGGTTTACAAAGTAGCTATGCTCCAGAAACACTGCATTAAGTTATGCATTTAGTAGTTGGGCTCCTACTTTTTTACACTATTTCATTTCAGATACATATTCTCCCTTCATTTGTGAATGCTTTACAGTGAGTCGTTGCTCCTAACACTAGGGACCTGTAATCCCACCCTGAACTGAACAAAGGGCTTCCTCCTATTAAAAAAACCCCTGCATTTGTGTCCCAGGGCAAAGACAGAAGCCTGTTGGTCAAGGAACTTATGCCCTCCTCCCCCTACTCTCTTTCCCGCTTCCAGCTTACTGTCTGTGAAGTCGGCATTTTGCCCTCAAAATGGTTTTAAAGTTGGGCTTACCTTAACTCTGCTAGTCAAGTATAAAAGAGCATTTCTGATGGGAAGGAAGGATATTTAGTAGAATCTGCTTTGCTTCTTAAGAGGGCCGTGACCTCTCCTGTGTGGTTGGCATCTGAGCATGGTGTGGACAAGATGTGATGTGGATGGGCAAAAGGTCTTTCAGAGACAAGCCCTAATGGGTGATGTCAGAGAGGGTAACTGGGTGCTGGGCAGCTTGTTTGCTGAGATGACAGCCTCTGCCCACCAGCACGCCACACCCCTTGGCCAGTTGCATTGCTTTTCTTCTCGCCTGGAATGAGAAGCTTGTTCACTGCAAGCAGAATTCTAAAGAGGTGATGACAAGTGAGATAACATGAGCTATGATCCTCCATATGCACAGTTCTTAGATTCCAGAATCTAAGTAAAGGTGACCCAATTTTAATGCAAGCTGAAAAAAAAAATCTAGACTTAAAAAAAACACAAATTAAGGAGCAGTTTATATGAAACAGTTTTCCACTTTACAATATGAAAAGTTCTTTATGTCCGCCAAATATTTCAAATCACTGACTACCTGGTAGAGGTCAGAAAAGCTTAAAGTTCATGTGTTCATGTCTGCTGTCTTTTGAAAAGCAACGAAAAAAGAAGTAACTGGGGAGGGGGGTCAGTGGCAAGATAGGATTTAATATACAAAGACTTATTTTGTGCATAATTTTCAGCAGCATCATGTCTGGTTTTTCTCATTTTTCTCTGTTCTTGTCAGGGTCTCTGCAGCGCTGCCAGGGCTCCAGGAGCAGGGCGAGGGGATTGCAGCTGACCTCTTCATTCAGGGAGAAGAGGGTGTAAGAGGCTGCTTAGTGGAAGACCACAGGCAGCTTTGAAGCAACTGGGGAACTTTGCTTAGTGTTTATTTTGACAAGACTTTGAAATTGTTGAGAATTTAGCCTCAGGAAAGAGGCAGAAGAGCAGTTCCCAGAAACAGCCCTTTCTAAACCTTTGATTTCATGAACAAACCTACTTCCCTCTAAGGCTGCTACATGGAATCTCCAACCAGCCTTCCTATATAGGCAGCACAGGAAAGCCCAAGTCCCTCCAGGGATATGCTGGGATACGAGTGGTACATCATCCCTAAATCCATTTCACTTGAAGATTTATAGCAAAGGGTTATGTAGGTGCTAAGTCATTAAAAACACATTTTCAAATTAATAAGGGGATGTAATATAGAGTAAATACAGAATTCACAAAAAAATACTTCATGTGTTTTTTTAGATAAAACCCTGAGACATCAGAGAAATTTTCTACTTACTCTGGCCACTCTGGGTGACCCCTAGAGGTATGACTTCATACTTAGGAGTATTTTCATTAAAATATTACAGAAATGCCATAGAGATTAGACTTAAAAAACAGTTAATAAAAGATAATGTCAGCCTTATGGTATGAAAGCTTTAGAATATATTAAACTTGAAGATCATTTTAGTAATACAAGGCTAGTTACTGGAAAGAACTGTGAATTCTCAGTGCAGGTATATTCCTATATTCCTAAAAAGGAGCCCAGATTTAATGAACAGATGCTTGCAGTCAAAAACTGGTAGAGTGGGACCTCACTTTGCATAACCATTTTGGTTGGGGCACAGAGTTTTGAAACACTGCATCTGTGCTCCCTGTCTGGGAGCGGGGAGGGGCAGGGGTTCTCTCCTGGCTCAGCCCGGGGCCTGCTCCTCCCCGGGCCTTGCAGTCTCACTTGCTGAGCCTTTGCGATAGTCTCCCAAAGGCATCTGAGCATGTTACCCTTCTAGGGGAGGGCTAAGGTGCAGCAGGGCAGAGTTAAAATCCTCATCTGTAGGAAAAGTGGGCGTTGGGACATGAGTAGAACTTTTGGGTGGTTGGAAATGGTACAGGCTGGACAATGAAACTGGTTGTAGAGGAGGGTCCTAAGTGCAGGAATTGTTAATTACATATGGTTCTGCAGCTGGCAAAACGTCAGGATGGGAAGTCTCAACCCAGGCCAGTGACTGAGAGCTGTGTGCCAACATGGTCGTCCCTGTGACTCACAGAGCCTCTGTCCTCACTGCCATCCCAGGAAACAGGACAATGACTAGGCCATGGGGAGTGAGCCCCGGCGCTGGAGTCCAGAAGTGAAGGGTAGGGGCATGAGGGTGTATGTGCTAGCTCTATTGCCGTTGTCTTTTCTTTCTACATTGTATTATTCTTTAAAAAAAAAAAAAAACCCAAAACAAAAAACCTACTTTATTGAGTTATGATTGACATGTAAATGGTTGTACATACTTAATGCATACAACTTGATGGGTTTGGAGATAAGGATACACCTGTGAAACCATCACCACAATCTATGCCATAAACCTATCCATCACCAACAGTTTCCTCCTGCCTTCTTATTTATTATTATTTTGTGGTACAAACACTACTCTCTGAGCAGGTCTTTAAGTATACACTACAGTATGGTTAACTCGGGATCTATGCTGTGCAGTGGATGGTGCTGTAGAGAGGACTCAACTTGTCTAATGGGAACTTTGCACTCTAATAACTCCCTGTTGTCCCTGCCTCAGCTCCTGGGAGCCGCCCTTCCACTCCCTATTGCAGCCGTCCTTCACCATTGCACATAGCAGTCTCTTCCACCATCGGACGGTAAGAGAAATTGCCATTTTGTACTGCAAGCATCACAGAATCTTAGCTCTCAGACCTGGAAGAACCTTGCTAGGCTGTCAGGTCCAGCCCCCGATTCCAAGAAAATAAGGTATTGTTATCCCCAGTTCAAAAGACAGCGAAGGCTAGAAAAGAGCCCTAGAGACTTAGAATGTTAGGACCCCAAGGGACCTTAGAGGTCATCTAGTTCCCTCTCCTAGTTTACAGACAAAGGGACTTTTTGCAGCAGGAGGAGCCATCCAAGGAGGGAAGATGGCAGTGCCAAAGCCAGAACCAAGCCAAGGCTGTTTGCACCACGCCAGGAGCCCTGGGCCAGCTTTGGAAAAGTGGCTTCCCCTGGTGGATCTGTTTGATTTGTTTTTTTCTCTTTGGGCTCAGCAGGTGTACACTTGCACACGCTCTGATTTTGAGTAGAATCTGTAGAAAATCAGGTTTGGTGCTCTCTTTCTCCCTCTGCTGGCTCTCAAGGCGGATCCCTGAAACTGACACACACATTTGTGCGATGAAATGACTTCAAATAAAATGGAGGCATGTATGTGGGTTGCTTTAGAAACAAGGGAGAAAGGTATAGGTTTCCCTCAGAGAGGCAAAACCAGTCCAATGGAAGCTTGATGTGTGTGTATATATGTATATACACACATACATATTCCCCCCCACTCCCATTTCTCTTGGCTATACACAATGGCAAAGCAAAAATGGAAAAGTTGAAAAAAAAAAGTTGACAGCATTTCTGTGATTCAGCTGGTAATTTGCTACGGTATCCAGGGAGACAGCTTCTCACATACATTAGCATAATGTGGAATGGCAGCTAGAACCAGAATTTACTGTCTAAGCAACTCAGCCTGAACAGCCATTGATGCAATGCAATTTAAAGGAAATCTAAATATTAGGCTTAAGTGACTGATACAGCTCTGAAACCTCTTTATTTTAAACATGTTGGGTTCAGTGTGTTCCCTCATTGTTACTTGCCTTCCTTGGGGCAGGTGGCTGGGACTCAAGGTTAACAAAGACACTGTGGCCACTTGAGATCCAGTATAGCACTCCCCCAGCCTCAGCTCACTCCAGTCCCACTATCACAAAAATGCAGTTTCTTTCCCTCTTGATTGTTTTGAGATTTTCCCATTTCCATTGGTATCCAAATGCTGACATTTCTTCTTTCTGTATCTTCCCTGTGAGCCCTGACATCAGAATGTATCTCCTTGCTCCCCAGTTTCCTGGACACCAAACCATGGCAGACAGCAGCACAGCCTTGAAGAGGAACTTTGTTTCTCAGCAGGGGGCCCAGCGAGCCTGGGGAAGACATCTGAAAGAGGTGTGTCTCCAAGGACTCGGAGTTTGTCATGGATGGCACTCTTGCTGGCCTCTGGCTTCCCTGAGCATTCCTCTGGATCCTCTTTTCTGTTCCTCTATCTGTGAGACTTCCTGGCTGAGGACCAGGCTCAGTGAAATGGAAATGGTCCTGTGACATTTTCCAGGCAGATGAGACACATGGATGTAGGTGGCAGTTTCCCAGGTGTGGTCTTCCAGGTGGTAATCCTTCCAATCTACTTGTGATCTACCATCTACTGTGACTGCCAGATTTAGAAATCCCAAATGCCCCAGAGGCAGGACTGCCCCCATACTGTGCATAGAGATCAGTGGGCAGAAAGAGGGCCGAGCTGCCATTTGTACCCATTAATTTAGGGAGAGTGAATTATCTTGACCATATAAGGATTGCAAGTGGTTGCAGGGTAACAATTTTAGGCTTTGAGGTTCACCTTCTTATGGCAGGGAATGATCTGAGGATATTTTGTTCAGTTTCCTAGAGATATCCCCAGTGCACACTGGAACGTGGCTGCCCCTCTGCAGGGATTTCCCAATGGTGTCTGCAATGTTAGAGGAACAGTTACAAGACTGTTCTCACTTCTGACACCAGTTGCAAGTTCGGGGCCTCCAAGATCACTCTTGGCTTTGTTCATTCACTAAAAGGACTCATAGAATGTCCTGAAGGCTGTTATGTTCATGATTATGATTTATTATAGTTAAAGGATAGAAATTAAAATCAGGCGAGGCAAGAAGCACAAAGGATAGAGTCCAGAAAAGTGTCAAATGTGAGTTCCCAGTTTTCCTCTCCCTTGGGAGTCATAAGCAATGTTACTTTCTCAACATCAACAGTATATGGCAATATGCATGGAGTACTACCAGCCAGGGAAGCCCACCAAGCCTCAGCATCCAGAGCTTTTATTTGGGCTCCTTCCCAGAGGCATGGTTGACTGCACGTGGTTGGTTGATCTTAGTTTCCAGCCCCTCCTGAGGTTGAGCTGATACCACAGGACCCAAGCCCCGAAGCAGCATTATTATACTATCCTGCATGGCTGAAGGCTCCATGCAAACAAAGGCAACTCTGGTCAGGCCTTACATTCCAAGGGCTTAAGAGAATTACCTCCCAGAAGGCCAGGGCAAAGGCCAGAATGTTCTTAGGGCAAGGTTAATTCTTAATACACAGCCTCTCTTTGCATGCTGAGCCAGCTGCAGAAATCTGTTCAGGTAAGCCTGGGTGTCCCAGCGGTGGATGAGGCAGTGGCCATAGGGAAGATGGAGTGAAAGTACCGCAAGTAAGGGAGTGGGATGGGAAAAAACTAGATGGAAAGGAGGAGAGGCTGCTTGGAAGCACTTGCTGCAGTATTATGTGTGAATGGAGTGGGAGACATGAAACCCAATGGATTTTTGAAATATTGTTTTAGGTGTGATTTATTCTTTCATTTTGTCCATCAGGTGGGTGTTAACCAAGGATAAATATATCTTAACCTTCAGGGTTGAGAGTTAGTTTTTCCAAAAAGGCAAGATGAATTGGAGTCTACAGTCAGAAATAATTTGCTTAGGAGTCAGTGGAGGCATTGCTTTCTGTGTACATCGATACAGGCAGTAAGAGGTGTCAAGGGGCATAGGATAAAATGCGCTGTTTTGTGAGCATGTTAATAGTAATGACTATTATAATTATAAATAATAGTGGCTACCATTTATAGAGTGCTTGTAAGTGCCAAGCACTGATAAATTACTTAGTAACATTATCACATTTAATTATTTGAATATCACTATGGGGTAGGTGTGATTATCTGAGTTTTATAAATGTGAAAATTGAATCTTAGAGTGGAATTTAAGCTAAATAATTAGCTTAAAGGCTCACAGGTGACCAAGCCAAGATTCAAACCCAGGTCTTTCTGACTTCAGTGTCTATACTTAACCTGCTACAAGTCCCCTGATGGCCATGGTTAACACAGCCTATGGGACAGAGATAAACCTCTGGTTCACTGGTTTGGTATTTAATGTGTTTATTTCTGAAGCGGCTTCAAAAGACTATGTATCTGCTAAGAATGAGGCTGGGTCCACCAGGAGATTCAGGTTTCTACATGAAAAGCTTTGGAAGGGCCCAGATGAAGGGGGCAGTTGTCGGGTATGGGGGGACAGCTGAGTTTTGTGGCTTCAGGACAGTGGCATAGACTTAACCTCAGGCAATGCATTAGCTGACAGGGCGGGGTTGCATGCTCAGGCCTGTTCATCTACACTGAGGAGACCACTCTATTTGCCCCTGGGAGATGCGATCTAGCTAGGATAGGATGGACAGATTAAGAAGATAAAGTGGAGGTAGATACAGATCGTGTTGGGAATTTCTAGATTGATGCTCCCTGAGGGCAGGAAAGGGATCTCTTTTATTATTCAACCTCTAGCATCTAGCACAGTGCATGGGAGAGTTTAATGAACTTTTGTTGACTAAATGGATTGGTAGCTATGCGAGGCAGTTAGGTGGAGCACGTGTATTCTGGAGTTCGGTTGGATGAACAATGAAGACATAGGATCAGCTTCTCTCTAACTTTATATTTTTTCAGAAGGCTCCCAGGTACTTTCAAAATAATACTTGACATTGTTGTGGCCCTTTATAGTTTTAAGGTACTTTCATGCATGTGATTTCATTTGATCCTTACAACATTCTTGGAGTTAAGTTTTGTGTTCCTCTTATACTGATGGATGGAGGACTTGAGGTTCACAGAGGTTAAGTGATTTGCTGAAGGCCACATAACTCATAAAGGACCAAGATCTTGGCACCCCAAATCCAGTGTTCTTTCTAGGACCACAGAGATAATATGGGTGTAGGCTATAATGGTGTTTTAAATATGGTCATGATGGTCAACAATGCTCCCTTCCTGAGACAGGGTTTGGTTGATTTGGAAGTGAACTGCTGTGACCACAGGTCTGGGTTTCCCCAGCTAAAGATTCTTTGCAAGTTGGACTACGTTGACCTCTTTGCACTGGCCTGGATATGGCCTGGCTAGGGGGTGGTGTCCCCCATGAGCTTGTCCTGGGGAGCCTGAGGTTGCCCATCCTTGAGTTCTGCTGCTCCATGATCCAGCCCACTTTGGAGCATGATCAGGGCTTCTGACAGCAGAGACCTTAACCAAAGAGGCTGTTTGGGGACTCACCACGATAATGTCTCTAAGTTTCTTAAGAAAAATATTGAAACTTCGAACCCCAAAAGGGTGCTATAGCCTTGAGTATCTCCTCTTCTGGTAAGACTTGTTTGGGCATGAGGCTCTATGGGGGAGGATCATTTCATTAGTTTTCCCAGCATCGTTCTGAGCCTGCCCAGAACCAGAATCAGTAACTGCTGTCCTCACTGGCAGACGGCATGCCTGAGAGAGGGGACATCTGGCCCTGATGGCCCTGGAATGTTGAGAGCTAAGCCTAGTTTCTGGTGTCCATCAATTCTTTGTTAATAGCTCAGAAGTCTAGTTGCAGCTGCTTTCTCAGCAAATGCTGTGCACCTGAGCTGTAAGTTCTTCAAACCTGTGTGTCAACAGAGTGTTCCTGGGGGATTCTCTCCATCCTCCCTATCCCAGGTGGAGAGTCCTGCTGGCTCTTGGCTTAAGAAAGGCCGTGTGAATCTCCTAGTGGATTAGGAGGGCTGCCCGTGGAGATTCTGAGGAAATCCTGACATCTCCTGTCGTGCCCCCTATGAGCCACTGCAACCTTTAGCCTCAGGAACCCAGGGTGAATTGTATAATGCTAAGACATTAAAAGGTGTTTATTATTTATAAGACACTTATCAGAAATACCTTGTTTTTGTTGATTGATCATCAAGAAGTTGTTAATTCTTTGGCAAAATCTGTCTGTGAACTGAGAAAAAAGCAGAGACCCAGACCCAAGCCATGCATCGCGCAGTGTTCTTGCTGCATTGGGTTTTCTGAAGGTGGGCCGGTCCGGAGTCCCTTCTTCCCCTGGAGCTGCCATGAGCCTGTGTGGCCTGCCTCTCATTTCACTGAAATCCGGTGATGCTCCCAGGGGCTTTGCTAGACCTTGGCCGACCTGACAGAAGTAGGACCCCAGGCGTGTCACCTATGTTTTGTCACTACCGAGGAGGTGAGAGGAACAGGAGTGTGACAAACAGAAAGAACCTCCCCAATAGCTGATCTAGAGCTAAATAACAGCATGGCTGCTGCAGGGCAAAGTAGCCAAGAAGTGAAATTGTATTACCCTTTTTTTGCCCTTTCCCCTGATTTCTGAACCCTTTGCTTACTTCAGATTTCTCTACTTAAAGGTTTTTCCTGCCTCTCCTAACAAAGAGTTAAATAATTTGTTAAATTCCTTCACACTAAAGTAGTAGGGGCTTGATGAGTTATTCCTATCTAAAGTGTAGTTTTTGCTTTTTACCAAAGAGTGAGGATCTCATGAAACTCAAAACAAGGATGAGCCAGCAGTGAGCTTTGAGACCTCAGTGATGGAGATATTTGAGGGTTTCTGTCATTGTCACCTACCCTTCCTCCGTGTTAGGTTGGCCTTGGCTTTAAGCCAGTCCTCCAGGACATAGGTGTAGACATAGGTGCCTTTGGTTAATGTGCTAACATCAAACATCAGGCTGAACACAGCGTCCTGTCTGCAGAGACCCCGGCATGGCCACGGAGCCCGGGAACATGCCTCCTGTGTCACAGGGGAGCCACACTGTTCTGTGGGCTTTGCCGGCTTTCCTGCTCCAGCACATCCATCCTACAAGGGATATCCTTCTAGATAAGTCATGGTGTATTCTTATCTGGATCACGCTTTTCTTTAAGAGCCTGTTAAGGGCTTTCCTGGCCTGATTCTCTACTCCTCATCCTGTAACTGGGGGGTGATGGAGGGGCTGGGCTGATAGCCATTTCACCCTCCGAACCTAGCTGGTGCCTGTTGAGCGGTGCTCAACAAATATCCTCAAAGTTTACCCTGAAAGTCAGTGTTGGAGCAGACAAGGGAGCACAAGACGTATTTTGCCCAACTTGTGGCACTGTGTCCTATGCCCCTGTTTTTGTAAGATCTATAGAATTACATGGAAGCCCATATTTCTCACTTGTCAACAATAGGAAATGCAGTGGCTGTCCAAACATTCATTATAGGACAGATTCCCCTTAAATATGATGTGTTTATGTCTTTTAATTAGAGGGCTATGGTGCTTGAAGCACTATGCGAATTGTGGGGCTTTAGAATCTAGTAGCAGAACTAAAGACCCTGAGGGAAGCACCTGGTTCAACTTTTGGTTTTTGTGTGGTCAGTCTGCAGCCCTGGGGAGCACTTGATCCCACCTGGGCTCCGGAGGGCAGCCTGTTGCTCCAGGGAGCACCTGCTTGAAGCTCAGATGCTCTGTTGGACAGGCTACGCCTCTGGGAAGAGAAGACCCCAGGACAGAGAAAGGGACATGCAGGAATTATCCTTGGGTACATTCTCTTTTGATCCTAAAATTTCATGCAGTTTAGTGATTTATATACTCAACTACCTTTTACCATCATTCCTGTTTGTCAAATGTGTTGACCACAAGTCATTTCGCTACTTTAACTGATTTTCTTAGTGGCTGTTTTTACCATTCTTCTTGAAAGTATCATTTCTAATTAAAATGCGGGCTTTTAAAGACAATACTGTGTAATTCCAGTTGAAGCATAATCAAAATGTTGCAAAGAAAGGTAAATTCAAGCCTCCTAAAAACCAAGCCATAGCTCTTGATAGCCTTTGTTGTTAAGTGTTACCATGTCCTTCATACCATGTCATTCTCTCTTCACTATCGGAGAAGAAAATGCCACCATACTTGGGCCTCAGCCAGCCAGCTCAGCCCCTCCTGTGCCATCCTGAACTTCCTGGTTCCATTTTTGTACCTTTCTGCTGGACCATCCTCATTGTGGGTCTCAGCCCTGGGTGACAGGTGGCTACTTTGGCGGCTTGCTTGTTTCTAAGTGCCTTAAGCCGGGTGTACCCAACATGGGCTCTGAAAGTCTTCCTGGGACTTGGAAGGGACAGTTGACTGTGTCCGCAGTTTGCCTGTTGCCCCAGGAACAGAGGAACCCCTCCCCCTGCACGGGTTCTGGGATGAGGCATCTGGAGACCCTGAAAGCTGGGCTCCAGTAAATATTGTTCCTGCATCACTGGGTCATCTGAGAAGCTGGGGTTGGGCAGGAGGTATGCTTCAAAATCTCTCCATGCTCCCTGGCCTTCCAGCAATCACTCTTGGTTGTCTCTGCCTTTAGTAACTCCAGTTTCCTGGGCTGGTTTCTTGGGGGCAAGGATCACAGGGACCATCCTCAAGTATTTCCCTGCATTGACTTCCTTCTGACATTTCTTTTATGAGGTTTTAAAAAGGGTGTAAGTGGTTTAAGAGCTGAGCAGGGGGAATTGACTCCATGTATGGTCGTCACCACTAGGTGGGCCCCAGTGCATGGGAAGAGTCTGATGGGCTTGACTGAGACTCTGTTTTCCTGTGTTACTCCCATGTTCCTGTTCATGACAGGCACTGTGGAGTCCGTGACCCATTTCCTCTCTGGCTGTAAGTTGCTATTGCAAAACAAGGTCCCTACGTCACTGATCTTGGTTCCAGCATAGAGTTCAACCTGAGGGTTGCCTGGACTCTTTTATAACTTTTAATGTAAAACAATAGTTCATATACTGAGGGTTTACTCTTTGTTCTAAGTGGGATTCTGCTAAGTGCTTTGCTTGCACTATCTCCTCTACTCTTCCCTACAATCCTGTGAACTAAGTTCCTCTAATATCTGCCTTTTATAGTGAGAAAATGGAAGCTCAGAGAGATCAAGCAACTTACCCAAGATCACACAGCTCTGGTTTAAAACTACTAAAGTCGGGGGCGGGAGCCAAGATGGCGGCGTGAGTAGAGCAGTGGAAATCTCCTCCCAAAAACACATAGAGCTATGAAAATATAACAAAGAAAAATCTTCCTAAAATAGAGACCACAGGACACAGGACAACATCCAGACCACATCCACACCTGCAAGAACCCAGCGCCTTGTGAAGGGGGTAAGATACAAGCCCCAGCCCGGCGGGACCCGAGCGCCCCTCCCCCCGGCTCCCGGCGGGTGGAGAGAAACCGGAGCAGTTTTTTTTTTTGGCGAGCGCTTTTTGGAAGCCTTAGAGGGACGGGCCCCCGTTGCTGGGGAGGCAGGGTGGCGGGACCGGTGAGGAGGTGCCTGGGAACAGCGCCGGAGGACAAAGAATATCCCGCGTTTCTCCCTGCGAGACCTGGGGGCGGGTGCCTGAGACCGGTGCCTGAGGACGGAGGAGGTCGCGCGTTTTTCCCCTTTTTTTTTTTCTCTTTTTGGCAAGCGCTTTTTGGAAGCCTTGAAGGGACGGGGACCCCAGTGCTAGGGAGGCACGGTGGCGGGACTGGTGAGCGGGTGGCTGGGACCGGCGCCTGAGGACAAAGAATATCCCCCGTTTTTCCCTGCGGGACCGGTGGGCGGGTGCCTGAGACCGGCACTTGAGGACAGAGGAAATCGCGCGTTTTTCCCCTTTTTTTTTTCTCTTTTCTGCGAGTGCTTTTTGGAAGCCTAAAAGGGACAGGGACCCCGGTGCTAGGGAGGCAGGGCGGCGGGACTGGTGAGCGGGTGCCTGGGACCGGCACCTGAGGACAAAGAATATCCCGCATTTTTCCCTGTGGGACCGGTGGGTGGGTGCCTGAGACCAGCACCTGAGGACGGAAGAAATCGCGCGTTTTTCCCCTTTTTTTTCTCTCTTTTTGCCAAGTGCTTTTTGGAAGCCTTGAAGGGACAGGGACCCCGGTGCTAGGGAGGCAGGGCGGCAGGACTGGTGAGCGGGTGCGTGGGACCAGTGCCTGAGGACAAAGAATATTGAGCGTTCCTTCCCTGCGGGACCGGTGGATGGGTGCTTTTTGGAAGCCTTGAAAGGACAGGGACCCTGGTGCTAGGGAGACAGGGCAGCAGGACCAGTGCGCGGGTGCCTGGGACCGGCACCTGAGAAAAAAAAAAAAAAAAAAATCGCGTGTTTTTTCTTTTTTTTTTCCTTTCTGTTCCCTCTCTCATTGTTGCTGTTGTTGTTTTGGTTTGGAGAGTGCTTTTTGGAAATCTTAAAGGGGCAGGACAGGTCACTTAGACCAGAAGCAGGGAATCTGGGGATCTCTGGGCACTCTAACTCCCTGGGCAGCAGGGAGCACAGAGGCCCCTTACGGAGATAAATAGTCTCCTGGCTGCTCCCCCTCTAACGGGGCTCCACCATTTTGGAGGAACAGCCCCAGCCAGGCCAAGCCCACAGCAACAGTGGAGATAAACCCCAAAGCAACTGGGCAGGAAGCAGAAGCCCTGTCTGCGCACAGCTGCCCAGCACAAGCCACTAGAGGTCGCTATTCTCCCAGGAAAAGGCTACAAACCAACAAGAAGGGAAGCTCTTCCAGCGGTCACTTGTACCAGCTCTGCAGACTATCCCTATCACCATGAAAAGGCAAAACTACAGGCAGACAAAGATCACAGAGACAACACCTGAGAAGGAGACAGACCTAACTAGTCCTCCTGAAAAAGAATTCAAAATAAAAATCATGAACATGCTGACAGAGATGCAGAAAAAAATGCAAGAGCAATGGGATGAGATGCAGAGAAAAATGCAAGAGCAGTGGGATGAGATGCAGAGAAAAATGCAAGAGCAGTGGGATGAAGTCCGGAAGGAGATCACAGATGTCAGGAAAGAGATCACAGAAGTGAAACAATCCCTGGAAGGATTTATAAGCAGAATGGATAAGATGCAAGAGGCCATTGAAGGAATAGAAGCCAGAGAACAGGAACGTATAGAAGCTGACATAGAGAGAGATAAAAGGATCTCCAGGAATGAAACAACACTAAGAGAAATATGTGACCAATACAAAAGGAAAAACATTCGTATTATAGGGATACCAGAAGAGGAAGAAAGAGGAAAAGGGATAGAAAGGGTCTTTGAAGAAATAATTGCTGAAAACTTCCCCAAACTGGGGGAGGAAATAATCGAACAGACCATGGAATTATACAGAACCCCCAACAGAAAGGATCCAAGGAGGACAACACCAAGACACATAATAATTAAAATGGCAAGGATCAAGGACAAGGAAAGAGTTTTAAAGGCAGCTAGAGAGAAAAAGGTCACCTATAAAGGAAAACCAATCAGGCTAACATCAGACTTCTCAACAGAAACCCTACAGGCCAGAAGAGAATGGCATGATATACTTAATGCAATGAAACAGAAGGGCCTTGAACCAAGGATACTGTATCCAGCACGACTATCATTTAAATATGATGGTGGGATCAAACAATTCCCAGACAAGCAAAAGCTGAGGGAATTTGCTTCCCACAAACCACCTCTACAGGGCATCCTACAGGGACTGCTCTAGATGGGAGCACCCCTAAAAAGAGCACAGAACAAAACACACAACATATGAAGAAGGGAGGAGGAGGAATAAGAAGGGAGAGAAGAAAAGACTCTCCAGACAGTGTATATAACAGCTCAATAAGCGAGCTAAGTTAGGCAGTAAGATACTAAAGAAGCTAACCTTGAACCTTTGGTAACCACGAATCTAAAGCCTGCAATGGCAATAAGTACATATCTTTCAATAGTCACCCTAAATGTAAATGGACTGAATGCACCAATCAAAAGACATAGAGTAATAGAATGGATAAAAAAGCAAGACCCATCTATATGCTGCTTACAAGAAACTCACCTTAAACCCAAAGATAAGCATAGACTAAAAGTCAAGGGATGGAAAAACATATTTCAGGCAAACAACAGTGAGAAGAAAGCAGGGGTTGCAGTACTAATATCAGACAAAATAGACTTCAAAACAAAGAAAGTAACAAGAGATAAAGAAGGCCACTACATAATGATAAAGGGCTTAGTCCAACAAGAGGATATAACCATTCTAAATATATATGCACCCAATACAGGAGCACCAGCATATGTGAAGCAAATACTAACAGAACTAAAGAGGGAAATAGACTGCAATGCATTCATTGTAGGAGACTTCAACACACCACTCACCCCAAAGGATAGATCCACCGGGCAGAAAATAAGTAAAGACACACAGGCACTGAACAACACACTAGAACAGATGGACCTAATAGACATCTATAGAACTTTACATCCAAAAGCAACAGGATATACATTCTTCTCAAGTGCACATGGAACATTCTCTAGAATAGACCACATACTAGCTCACAAAAAGAGCCTCAGTAAATTCCACAATATTGAAATTCTACCAACCAATTTTTCAGACCACAAAGGTATGAAAGTAGAAATAAATTCTACAAAGAAAACAAAAAGGCTCACAAACACATGGAGGCTTAACAACATGCTACTAAATAATCAATGGATCAATGAACAAATCAAAATAGAGATCAAGGAATATATAGAAACAAATGACAACAACAACACTAAGCCCCAATTTCTGTGGGATGCAGCGAAAGCAGTCTTAAGAGGAAAGTATATAGCAATCCAGGCACACTTGAAGAAGGAAGAACAATCCCAAATGAATAGTCTAACATCACAATTATCAAAACTGGAAAAAGAAGAACAAATGAGGCCTAAAGTCAGCAGAAGGAGGGACATAATAAAGATCAGAGAAGAAATAAACAAAATTGAGAAGAATAAAACAATAGCAAAAATCAACGAAACCAAGAGCTGGTTCTTTGAGAAAATAAACAAAATAGATAAGCCTCTAGCCCAACTTATTAAGAGAAAAAGAGAGTCAACACAAATCAACATAATCAGAAATGAGAATGGAAAAATCACGACAGACTCCACAGAAATACAAAGAATTATTAAAGACTACTATGAAAACCTATATGCCAACAAGCTGGAAAACCTAGAAGAAATGGACAACTTCCTAGAAAAATACAACCTCCCAAGACTGACCAAGGAAGAAACACAAAAGTTAAACAAACCAATTACAAGCAAAGAAATTGAAACAGTAATCAAAAAACTACCCAAGAACAAAACCCCGGGGCCGGACGGATTTACCTCGGAATTTTATCAGACACACAGAGAAGACATAATACCCATTCTCCTTAAAGTGTTCCACAAAATAGAAGAAGAGGGAATACTCCCAAACTCATTCTATGAAGCCAACATCACCCTAATACCAAAACCAGGCAAAGACCCCACCAAAAAAGAAAATTACAGACCAATATCCCTGATGAACGTAGATGCAAAAATACTCAATAAAATATTAGCAAACAGAATTCAACAGTATATCAAAAGGATCATACACCATGACCAAGTGGGGTTCATCCCAGGGATGCAAGGATGGTACAACATTCGAAAATCCATCAACATCATCCACCACATCAACAAAAAGAAAGACAAAAACCACATGATCATCTCCATAGATGCTGAAAAAGCATTTGACAAAATTCAACATCCATTCATGATAAAAACTCTCAGCAAAATGGGAATAGAGGGCAAGTACCTCAACATAATAAAGGCCATATATGATAAACCCACAGCCAGCATTATACTGAACAGCGAGAAGCTGAAAGCATTTCCACTGAGATCGGGAACCAGACAGGGATGCCCACTCTCCCCACTGTTATTTAACATAGTACTGGAGGTCCTAGCCACGGCAATCAGACAAAACAAAGAAATACAAGGAATCCAGATTGGTAAAGAAGAAGTTAAACTGTCACTATTTGCAGATGATATGATACTGTACATAAAAAACCCTAAAGACTCCACTCCAAAACTACTAGAACTGATATCGGAATACAGCAAAGTTGCAGGATACAAAATCAACACACAGAAATCTGTAGCTTTCCTATACACTAACAACGAATCAATAGAAAGAGAAATCAGGAAAACAATTCCATTCACCATTGCATCAAAAAGAATAAAATACCTAGGAATAAACCTAACCAAGGAAGTGAAAGACTTATACTCTGAAAACTACAAGTCACTCTTAAGAGAAATTAAAGGGGACACTAATAAATGGAAACTCATCCCATGCTCATGGCTAGGAAGAATTAATATCGTCAAAATGGCCATCCTGCCGAAAGCAATATACAAATTTGATGCAATCCCTCTCAAATTACCAGCAACATTCTTCAATGAATTGGAACAAATAATTCAAAAATTCATATGGAAACACCAAAGACCCCGAATAGCCAAAGCAATCCTGAAAAAGAAGAATAAAGTAGGGGGGATCTCACTCCCCAACTTCAAGCTCTACTACAAAGCCATAGTAATCAAGACAATTTGGTACTGGCACAAGAACAGAGCCACAGACCAGTGGAACAGATTAGAGACCCCAGAAATTAACCCAAACATATATGGTCAATTAATATTTGATAAAGGAGCCATGGACATACAATGGCAAAATGACAGTCTCTTCAACAGATGGTGCTGGCAAAACTGGACAGCTACATGTAGGAGAATGAAACTGGACCATTGTCTAACCCCATATACAAAGGTAAACTCAAAATGGATCAAAGACCTGAATGTAAGTCACGAAACCATTAAACTCTTGGAAAAAAACATAGGCAAAAACCTCTTAGACATAAACATGAGTGATCTCTTCTTGAACATATCTCCCCGGGCAAGGAAAACAACAGCAAAAATGAGCAAGTGGGACTACATTAAGCTGAAAAGCTTCTGTACAGCGAAAGACACCATCAATAGAACAAAAAGGAACCCTACAGTATGGGAGAATATATTTGAAAATGACAGATCTGATAAAGGCTTGACGTCCAGAATATATAAAGAGCTCACACGCCTCAACAAACAAAAAACAAATAACCCAATTAAAAAATGGGCAGAGGAACTGAACAGACAGTTCTCCAAAAAAGAAATACAGATGGCCAAGAGACACATGAAAAGATGCTCCACATCGCTAATTATCAGAGAAATGCAAATTAAAACTACAATGAGGTATCACCTCACACCAGTAAGGATAGCTGCCATCCAAAAGACAAACAACAACAAATGTTGGCGAGGCTGTGGAGAAAGGGGAACCCTCCTACACTGCTGGTGGGAATGTAAATTAGTTCAACCATTATGGAAAGCAGTATGGAGGTGCATCAAAATGCTCAAAACAGACCTACCATTTGACCCAGGAATTCCACTCCTAGGAATTTACCCTAAGAACGCAGCAATCAAGTTTGAGAAAGACAGATGCACTCCTATGTTTATCGCAGCACTATTTACAATAGCCAAGAATTGGAAGCAACCTAAATGTCCATCTGTAGATGAATGGATAAAGAAGATGTGGTACATATACACAATGGAATACTACTCAGCCATAAGAAGTGGAAAAATCCAACCATTTGCAGCAACATGGATGGAGCTGGAGAGTATTATGCTCAGTGAAATAAGCCAAGCGGAGAAAGAGAAATACCAAATGATTTCACTCATCTGAGGAGTATAGGAACAAAGGAAAAACTGAAGGAACAAAACAGCAGCAGAATTACAGAACCCAAAAATGGACTAACAGGTACCAAAGGGAAAGGAACTGGGGAGGATGGGTGGGCAGGGAGGGATAAGGGGGGGGAAGAAGAAGGGGGGTATTAAGATTAGCATGCATGGGGGGGAGGGAGAAAGGGGAGGGTGGGCTGCACAACACAGAGAGGACAAGTAGTGACTCTACAACATTTTGCTAAGCTGATGGACAGTAACCGTAATGTGGTTGTTAGGGGGGACCTGATATAGGGGAGAGCATAGTAAACATAGTATTCTTCAGGTAAGTGTAGATTAAAAATTTAAAAAAAAAAAAAAAGAAAGAAAGAAAGAAAAGGGGGATTACTCCTTAACAGGATAAAACTATTGGTAAATCAAAGATCAACGCATGCTTTAAATATCCTTAATGTTGATCACTTAAAGGGTGTCAGATGATCAGCTATGGAGGTACTCTTTTCTGATAATATTCCTTTCTCTTAATTAAAAAAAAAAAAAAAAAAGCAGTTACTGTGTGCTGACCTCCAATGAGTTCTGCACAGTGGTATAGAGGGCATGTCAAAGTGTGGGCAAAGGGTCTGTTTGTTTCTACGCAGAAGATCAAGGCCTAGCTTGGATACCCAGAAAATGAACTAAGATACGATATGAGGAGGAGCTTCCGGCATCAGCACTCTCTGGAGGACTCGTGCTGGGGGATGATCATCAAAAAGCCTCCACAGGGATCCGGACGATGCTGCGGTTGTGGCTGCATCCAGCCCACCATCTCCTGGACTTGCCATGAGAAGGAGGAGGGAGATGTCTAGGCTGGCATGTGCATACAGTGAGACAACGAATTTGACTGGATCTGTACTGTTGGAACTCAACCAGGAGTTGGGAGGGGTGCAAGTTGTAGCACCCCAAAATCTCATGACTATAGACTATCTATGGTTAAAAGAACATATGGGATGTGAACAGATCCCAGAAATGGGCTGCTTTAATTTGTCTGATGGTTCAAGTACAGTTGGAAAATATCCATCATATCATAGATAAATTTTCACAAATGCCTAGGGTGCCTAAATGGTTTTCTTGGCTTCACTGGAGATGGCTGGTGATTATAGATTTGCTTTGTTTATGTCACCGTATTCCTATTATGTCAATATGTGTGTGCAAATTAGTTAGTAGTTTAAAACCTATACATACTTAAGGTACTATACAAGAAGATATGTCAAAGAAATAATCAATCCTCCCAAGTTTCCTTCATATGCTACATCTATAGCTTTTCTTCTTCCTTCCTAATTACAAACTTTAAATAGAATTCGTGCCTCATATCGAATTTACCGAGTATCATAATTCCTCCAGGTGGTAAAGATACCTCGAGACAAGTGCTGGGCATAGAAGCCACAGGGCATAAATCTGCAAAGAAGTAAAAAGCTAACCTTTGCAAACAATATGGCTTCTCTCTCACTTACCAACTTTACATTTCCCTGTATGGCCCCGGAAGATGACTGGTTAGCCAGAGACGGGTAAGATTCCTCAAGGGAGGAACAACCTAAGACAGGCACAGTCGCAGGGGGGCCATCAGGTGAGAATTTGGGGATCAACAGAGGTGAGGCTCAGAACCTCACCCCCCCTGCTTTGAGAGAAATCTTCTGCATCCGTGGATGTTTTGCTGCCCTTGTCTAGCCTGGATTAATACTTAGTCCATAGGCACACACCTGATCATCTGATCATCTACATTTGCCTTCTTACAGCACTAAACTATGTTTTCTACCTTTATCTTGCATCTACCTACCACTTCAGCATTTTATTAAAAATAAAAATAATAATAATAATAGGAGAAATGTGGGATCAACATATAAATCAAGTACAAAAATCAAATGAATATTCATATTTGACCTGATGGTTTATAGGTCATATTGCATGATCAAAACCGAAAGTTTCTGTGATGACTGCCCTTGTACTGTTCACCATGTAAGAATTTATTCACTCTGTAAGAATTCGTTCACCATGTAAGAACTTGTTCGTTATGCTTCAGAAGATTGGAGACTGACGAGAATTAGGCTTGAGATGGATTAATGATTGTACATTGAGCATTGACCCCCCTATACTGAATTTTATTGTTGTTAACAACCATTTGATCAATAAATATGAGAGATGCCCTCTCAAAAAAAAAAAAAAAAAAAAAAAAAAAAAAAAAAACTACTAAAGTCAAATCTGTAAATAACATTCAGTATCAACTATGCTGTCTCGCTGGAAAAAATGCAATTCTCATTTTGAAACCTAATTTTAGGTTATTCTACCTGACGTCCCAAGGGCACCCTGTGTTGGAATTACGTTGCTAGGTACAACCTCTTTTCTGCCAAAAAAATCAGGATTCTGAGAGCTCCCTTTCCCCCATCACTGGTGGACTCCCCTTACTGTCTTACCCTGAGCAGCACATGTATTTCCCTTTCTGGGATATGATTTGCAGGCATGGTAACAGCAACTTGTATTTTAAAAAAATACACTATAGTAATCACCTTTTCAAACCTTCAGGGTCCCTGGGGTATAATAAATGATGGAGAAATTGACACATTTTTATAGAGATATTAAGGCACAGATAAGAGACTGACTTAAGACATAATTAGAAAACAAAATACAGCTTTCTACAAATAACAGAGCAGTGGTTATTAGCCATCTAAACAGATACTATTTCAGCAAATTGGCCGTGAAGTGCCATGGGACAGAGAGTGTGCATTGTTTTCATTCCGCATTTGCTCCAACTTCTAAGTCCTGTGCCCAGGGCTGTCCCGGGAACCAAGAAGGGTGCCCAGAGGTCCCTGTCCAAGTAGCATGCCGCACTTAAGAGAAGACAAACTCAAAGCAGTATCTGAATAAGTACAGACACTTACGGCTGAGATTTTTACCAGTATGAGCAATGGGCATCCAGATCACTCTGTTGTAGCAGAATGTTGAACAGTTTGCCAGGAAACACTCCACTCATCTTCAGGAGCTTCAGAGATGGAGGCTGATGTCCAGCCTCTCCAGTCAAATAGCTGGAGATACTCAGTCCTTTAAACTGCGTAGGGGAAGGATGGCAATGCCATCTTTAGCTTCCAGAGGAGGTCCTCGCCGTGGTGGGGGTGGCGCTTCATGGAAGAGCTGTTGGCACATGAAGGCAGGATAAAGGAGTGGTCACCCTCTCTGCTTAGCTTACTTTTCCTTGCCCATATTGGGAGTCACTCAAGGTCCCTTCCAGATACAAGACTCTATGATTTCTTTAATTCCATTATAAGCTTCATGGAAAACCCGTGATATATGGAGAGTGCAGAGAAAGCACTTGTACACACACTTACGTGTTGAACAGACTTCGTTATCACCCAGTCAATGGCAGAGTGTGTCCCAGGGCCTTTGGCTGGTGTGCATGGAAACAGCATTGCTGCAGAGAACAATTCTTTATGAAGGTTCGGAGGCATCTCCCTGTATGATAGACATGTTTGTGGAAGGTTGTGTGTTAACCACATAGGGGCACATGAAGTCATGTTTTAAATATGCTAAAGACTTTTTTATAAAGATAAATCTATGGCGAACTGCTTCTTGGAGAGAATCCCATTTTAAAGTAAATGATGACTCCTCCTCTGTTTTGGTGAGTGTGAATGTTCACAGATTTTTTCCAGATCATTTTCCTGCATGACGTACTGCACTAGAAGGGCTAAGGGAACATGGGGGGAAGTGCAGCGGGTCAGGGCTTATGGCTGCTGTGAGGTTTGAGAAGGCAGGGGTAGGCCCTGGGAGGGGGTGTGTGTTTATAGAGAGTGGAGCACGCCGGGGTGCAAGCAGGCTGCTGTGAATGCATTCAGCAGGCCCTGTGGAGACAAGCAAGAGTCAGAGGCAGAAGTATGTGGGTAAAAAGGGGACAGTTGGAACAGGTTTTCAGGGCTAACCCTTAGGACTTAAATGTGATTCATCAGAAGCTGAGAGTCCTGGGGGATAGTAGGAAAAAAGTGGAGCTTAATGAACCATCATGTATTTATTGACTGCCTACTCAGTGACATCATGCTGAATATTTATACTTATTCCTTATATAAAAGCATATAAGCTACCATCTCTAGAACCTTAACATGTAGTTGGAGAGATAAGAAGATATGAAAAGTCAGATAAGAATAGAAGATACTAACAGAAGTCAGTACAGTAGGGCTAAATGTAAAACAACTGTCCTTGGATTTAAAATACCAATTAAGAAATTCAGAATTGGGAATATCTAAGAATTTTAGTTGACTGCAATCTAGAGGAGTCAGCAGCAGGAAATGGCTGCCAGAAGGCAAATACAATCTGAAGCTTCATGAATAAAGGCTTTGTGCCCAGGACAAGAGAGCTAAGGGGGCTTGGCACTGGGCACAGCTAAGCCCATCTGGTGCATGGCACACAGTTCTGGGCATGACATTTTAAGAGGCACATTGAAAGATTGCACTGCCTCTCGAGGGACATGGCCAGGCAAGGGAAAGGTCTAGAAATCACATCAAATGAAGAACAGTTCATTCTTGTTCCTCCCTTCATCCTTCAACAAAGACCTGTTGAGCATATACCATGTAGCTGGACTGTGGAACGTGTTTGGAAAATAGAAGCTTGCCATACTTGAAAGAATTAAAAGATGTCTAGTTAGTCTGGAGAAGAAAGGACTTGGTGAAATTTAAAGACAACTAGGTAGAAGGAACACTCCAAAGGGTAAAATAAAGGCCAAAGTGTAGATCTCAGAGGGAGGCACTGGGATGCAAACAGGGACAGATGGTCATATCTTCCTGAGTGTTTCAGCTTCCTCGTCTATATCATAGCCTTGCAATGGGAATTAAGAGAAACTGAATGAGGAGAGCATGGATGAGTATTTGGTAATCTGAAAACATCTCACCAAGGCAAGCTTCTCTTGTTAATGTCCAGAGGTCATGCTCATTGTAGTTTAAGTCATGGCCCTGAGTTGGTTAGGCGGAGAACTTCCAAGGAGAGTGACTCAGACATTTCTGCAGGCTGGGGCTGGTCTGTGAGGCCATTTCTCCTGGTCCCAGGCAAAATGGAAAAAGTAAAGATGAAGGAGGAGGAGAGAGGGAAGAAGGTGGCCACGACAACATAGTAAACTTCTCATTTGCTTGTTTGGAGATGATACCTTTCCGGTGGTTTCCATTTTTCTCTGCCATGAGGACACTTTTATGATAGGATGCTGGTAATGGATTTTACTATATTTTTAACATGTTTTTACTTAGCAAAATAATAGGTTTGTACTCTTTTTATGGGGGGATTTTAAGGGTCTGTGAAATTTAAAAAATTGGAAAACCCCCGTCCAATTTTCTTTCTGACTCAAAGGCTGTCATTGATGTCAGGAATTGTAAATGGAAGTTCTAAATTAGTGGTAGGCAGAGCAAATGCTGTGCAAATTCATAGAAAGGAGAGATGAGCACTTTTGTCTCAGGCAGCAGGGGTTGGTCCCTTACTTAAAACAGCAACATCTACTTTAGAGCTGATCTCAGAGCAGTGCCCACTGCTAGCTGGGAAGGAGGATGCTCTGGTGTCTGAGGCCGGTGGACTTCCCTCCCTTGGCTGCAGGGAAGGAGTGCAGTGGGCTGCTAGGGCAGGCCTACCCAGGAATCTGGAGTCTGCCCACAGTGACCCCCCCTTGCTGGGGGCCGCTGGGGAAGCTGGCTGTGGGCAACTAGCCCGGGCCTCTGTAGCCGCAGAGGCATCCAATCACAAACCTCCATGGACTTGCAAGTTCTCATCTGAAAGGTGTCTAGGATTCTGTAAACCGAAGGCCTCAGGTAGACTTCATTTTAACTTTAATCACCTGTGTCACATGCAGGGCCTTTTGGTTGTCCAAAGAGTGACAGGAACCCAACTTAGGCGAGCCTAGTCATAAGTGTGTTTCCCATGGTGTGGGAGGGCAGAGGGACGGACCCTGGGACTTTGCCCACAGGTCCTCCCGACTCATCCTTAAGGAGGTTCTCCAGGTGGCCTGGCCTGAGTCGGATTCCCATCTGTAACTCTGATGGAGGATATGCTGCTAGCCTTTCTTTCGGATTTGTGCTGTACATTTGGGTGGGAGATGAGGAGAAAGGAATCCTCCACGTTGGAGGGTCAGTGCCATTCCCAGAACAAGGGAGGAGGCGCTGAGCTGAGGACACGTAAAATGTGCACGGTGCCATGCCTGGGGAAGCATTAATATTGTGGACTCTCTGCTGGCTTAGGTCAGTAATTAAAACACATTTTTTCATTAATGAGTTGAGAGAAACATGCACCTAAATTACACTTTTGTTTCCCCCTAGCAGAGATTCTGGTTCCACAGCCTGGGGCAGGGCCTGGAATGGGCATTTGTGCCCAGAGCCCTGGGTCTTGCTTGGGTGGCTGATGCAGATGGTCTGCTGACCACACTTGGAAGTAGCTTCTCTTACCCAGGGTTTTCCTGTTTCCCTGCCTGGCATGTTAGTCCTGCCCTCAGCCTCTTAATATTCTGAAAACAAATGGTTAAATGTACAGCATGAGCTATTTCAGGGAATCTAGGAATAAATGCTTTTGCAGAGTGAAGCACAATCCTTTGATGATGGAGCTCCTTTTTGTTCCTTCTCCTCCCTCTCCTGGGGAGGGGATATTGTGGTTTGTCAAAACTCCACGAAGGCCTTTTTTTTTTTTTGGATTCAAGGCGCCCTGTTACTGCGGGAGCCTGTGATAACTCCAGCTATTAGTATTACTTTATTTTAAGTCTCAGTTTTAAAATAGCTGCAGGGCTGCACCTGGAATAAAAATGAATTAAAAAGAAAATCACTGTGTGGAATTTAAATAGCGCCTCAGGGATAGGCTTGTTCTGGTGCCATCACTCAGACCCACAGATACTTTTTCTCCCTGAAAGCTTCCCAGAATGCCGCTCACATGAGCAGAAACAGTAATTTGGGCATCTCTTCTTTTTGGGGGTTTAAACATGTCATTTTGAACAAATGCTTATCTCTTTCTCTAGCTACTTACCAGGTTGAGCGCCCAGAGGCTAACAGGCACACCTGCCTGTGAGGGACAAGGGACTAAAGTCCAGTAAGGTGTGGCCCCTGTCCTCAGCAAGCTTTCTGCCTAATGTGGAAGCAGACGCACAAATGGACCCTGGTAATGGGGGGTTCCTGTGTGCTGTGGGAAGAGGAACACAGAACCCTCTGCCTGGGGAGCCAAATGGAAGTGAATCTTCCATGAGGAGGTGGAGGAGGGCACTTGCAGCAGAGGGAACAGCATGTGTGCAAAGGGAAGGGCATAGCATTCTGGAGTAGCACATGGAGGTCTCTAGGAGATACAGCAGGCCCGAATCAGGAGGGGGCTTGTGTGTGCTGCATGAAATTGCCTAGATATGATTCTGTAGGTGGCAAAAAATGGTAGGAGAGTGATGTGATACGATTTGCCTTTTGGAATGACTGTTTTGCCAGTGGAGTATAGATTGTGTTGGAGGACGTGTGGGGTTGACCCTGAAGACAAAGAAACCTCTTTTGGAGCCACGGCCGTGGTCAGGTGTGCCATGATAAAGTTTTGAACTAGGCCAGGGCACTAGGGATGAAGAGCTAATAGAAAGGAGAAATGTTTAGGAGGTACAGCAGAGCAAGAGGTCCTCTAGGTGAGGATGGAGTAGCCAGAGAAATAGGAGGAAACTGGGTGCCAAGGGCAAGAGCATCTAAAGATGTCACTTAAGGCCTGAGAAGTGCCCTTGGGTCTGCCAATGATGAGGCCCCTGCCACCTGGCCTTAAGGAGGGCAGTTTTAATGGATCAGCTGGGGCAGAGGGGAAGGCTGGAGGAAGAGAAACAGATCACAGGGGGTTGAAGAGAGAATGGGAGGGAAGAAGCAAAGACAGTATTCAACTGTGAAGAGTAAATCACAGAGTTAAGTTACCTGCCAAGAATCAGTGGAGCTTCTTTCCTCTTTTATCCCCTTTGCTCATTATTTTCATTCCATCTTCCTGTGGGTGAAAGACAGACATCTCTGAAGGTGCAGTTCCTGGTAAATCTGGACTAGGGGTGAATACTTGGGAAATTTGTTAATTATCACTCTATTTACAATTCTGTTACAGAATCCAAATGGTAGTTTGTGACACCAATTTAAGCCTTATCGGATAAGAGGTATTGACATAGCATGACTCCCTGGAGAGGAATGCTAGTGAAGTTCGAACATACTTGTGAATGTAAATTCAAACCCATATAGGACTGTAATCAAGGCACACAGCCTATTAGGTAAATGAACACTTGAAAATGCAGGAATGGCAGACAGAGATAATCTAAAAATGTTCTCATAGTTTCTTCTTCCTCCCCAACTAGATGGGGCTGAAAAAGGAGGAAAGGAAATCATAATGAAGAATTCTAACAGTAGTTATAATTTATTGAATGCTTAGACATGCCAGACACTGTGTTTAGCTCACAAACTATTTCATTTAAACTATTTCTTTTAGTGGTTCCTACAGTTGGTGAGAGAGGGACTTTCTATTATCCCCCTTATTGGCAGTGAGGAATTTGGAGTGATCACAGGTGTCTGAGTGGATGTCATGGTCCTTGGGCACAGGCAGACCCGCCTATGTGAGAAGAGCCAGGCTTAGATTCAGCTCTTCCCCTAATGTACTGGGCCTTAGCTTACTTAGCTTACTTAGCAGCAAAAGGTAGAGGTGGGTTCAAAATACCTCTAAAATGTTCTTTGGCTGTAAAATCCAACCAACTCCTTCTACCTGTGGTTGATTTATCCTCTTGCCCCAGGAATCCAGCAGATATGATGTAGCCCAAGGTAGGGGTGACCAGTGGTAATGGGGATAATCACACCTGCTTTGCAAAGTGGGGAAGGAGAAAGTGAATTTCAGAGCAGAAAGGTCTGCTTTCAGGAGCTGCTCACCTGACCCTGTGAGGTACAGGGGAATTTGGGATCCCCAGCTATGGTCTTCCTTTCCTTAAAGATTTCTCATCCTGTCTCCTGCAGCCAGGGCCATCATTTCCCCTGGATGGGTTCTGAGCTGCTATTGATTTTACATCTGTTAGGAAATCTTCTTTTTCTCAGCTTTTAAGTTCTTACCTTTCACTTTTTTTGGCATGTCTAATGTCTGAAGCATTTGTTGAAACCTCTCATGTCCTTCCTGAGTGGGCACAGTGTCAGTTCTTTGACATTCTACTACTCAGCATACAGTCTTTCTTACCAAACATTAATGGGGTAAAGGATTGCATGGCAGTTGGTTAATGTGTATTTATTTTTACAAAATATTTTTTTTCTGAGACTGGCATGCTCTTTATACTGGAAATTTTCTAGTGCTAGGTCCTCTCGTGGAAGGGCTTGTCTGGAATGTCCAAGAACAATCCCAAATGTTGGAACTAATGAAAGACCTACCGCAGGATGTGGTTATGGAAAGATGGCGGCTGGTGATCGGTTGAAGACAAAATAATGACTCTGCAGAAGAACCAGTATATGGAGCTGGATCCAGCTTCATTTGGCTGAATTACATAAAAACTGTTGCAACATTTCTGCTGCTGCTACTATGTATTTTACTGAGGCTTGTGAGACGTACTTTACATGGATGGTCCCATTTAATCCTCACAACAGATGAACACCATAAAGGCTTCAGGTTCTATAGCTTGCAGGTTCAGCTGTTGGTGGTCAACGTGACACGGGACTTGGGAGTTGAGCTCTTCTCCAGAGATTGGAGATATTCAGTATCCTCGTGATGCTCTTGTGTGGATTTCACCGTGACTTTATCTCAACCCTCCTTAATTTTACATTTTTAGTCTTTATGGCCTCTTGATGTCACCACTTTCATTGTTATTATTAGTAATTTAGTTCTAACTGCCCTAAATTTGTCTGCTTTAAGATTCAAGGGATGATGCCTCAGTCTGGCCTATGAGTGCATTTTTATCCTCTCCAAGACTTTTTTGAAAACTTTGACATCGTCTCCTTCAAACATTTTTATGTGTCTTGCAGACTCCTAATTTCTTTAATCCATCCTTCTGAAGGAGGTTTTCTGTCTTTTGATGAATTTAGCTGCCCTTCTCTAGACCTTTTCTGATTCTATTATATCTTTACCTAGAATTGAAAGTGAAAATGGTATTTATCATAGAATACAATGATCTTATTCCAAAGCACCTCAGGACAGAATAACATAAGACATAGCATGGGGCCAGCAAGGTTTGTTAGACAAAGGGATGAACATCAAGTATGTCTCTTCAAGTCTAGTATGAAGGGGGAGCCTGATAGACCATTGGTCATTAGGGCCTAGACTGGTCAGTATTTCTCAGGGAGTCAAGGGTGAATGGAATTTGTATAATTAAAGGGGCTCCGTGACTGTCCACAGAGACTCAGTTGGGAGTCAAACAGGTTAGGGATAGTTAGGGAGCAGAGTCAAAGATCTGTAAAGGAGAATGGGTCCCAACAGAGGTAAGGGTGGTGAGGCTCATGATATTGGCTGTGAGAGAAAAAGGTCAAGTCTGCTGGTCTGGACAAGTACATGTGATGCCTCTGTCCTTAGAGATGGCATGACAGCTTAGAAGAGCCATCTGAAGATAATCATTAATGAGGTCAGGGTGGCCTTGATACAATATTGTCTGAAGATGGGAACACTGGCTGCCCAAACCCCTTCCCAGCTGGGATCACTGGTTGTTCACAAGGGTCTGCCCAGCCTCGGGGAGAATCATGCCTGTCACTGGTCTCCATTGAGCAGACCCTGAGTCTTCCCAAAGCCCTGCACAGACTGGCACAGAGACTGTGTACCCCAACATGTCATTCAGGAAAAGAATGTGGGAAGTTCTCCAATGTTTATTTTGTTAGTGGTCAGTTTGTCCTAAAATTAATCTGTACCTAATGTTGCTTAAAATAACCAGGCCAATATTTGGGGGCTGAGAGTACCTTTACAGCATCGAGACTTTTGTTTTAACAAAATTTACTCTAATTTGAATTATGAATACTCATAAACAGAGTTAGAGGGATTCTTGGAGGTAATATATTACATCTAATTTATATCTAACTGCAAGGAAGTCCTTCAAGTCTTTGCCTATTCCAGTTATGCCCTGTCCCCTTTATGAGGACTCTTGGGAGAACTTCTGGACTTAGCCTCACGAATAATTGTGCTTTTCTCTTTTTCGTTTAATTTTCACAATAATTCTTTGAGGTAGGGATGTTATTACATTTTTGTAACCAAACAAACAAAAACCCAAATCGTTACATAGATTTGATCAGGCAAACAAAGCTGTAAGTGAAAGAGAGATTTAATCAAAGTTTGTCAAACTCCAAACCTCTTGTAACTTATTCTTAATGCAAAACTCTTAGGTCCTTAATGAAGAAACATAAGCCCACAGGAAATGTGGCTTCTACGACCTAGAATAACTGACCTCTTAGCTCTTCTGTTACTTACTGTCCCTGTAGCTGTCTTGAGAGAGTCCTCATTCTCTTGGTCCTGGTCTCAGTTATTAAGGTATGTTTTGTCCCCTGCACAGCCTGTTCCCAACTGTCTGTTTCTCTTGCAGAGTGTGAATAAATGCTCAAATGTTAGTTACGGCACTTCTTCCTCTTTTTTTTTTTTTTTTAATCTCTTTCAACCTTTCTGTCTCTCCTCCCTCCCCATCCATTGCCCACTTTCTTTCTTCCTACTTCTTTTTAAAATTTCCTAGGTGGTGAAGTGAATGTAAATCAGGTTTCCCCTCTATTGCCTGCTGGAACACATAAAGCCAAATTAGTGCCTGTCATTAGCAGGAGAATAGAATTCACTGTAAAACACATGGGTAGGGCTCTATGCTGCACATTTTAATATTGGTCTTATTTATGGCTCCATTTTCATGTCTCCATTGTTTTTCCTCTTTTTCACATATTTGTAACTTGGGATGTCTCAGTAGATTTTTGGGGTCCCTTTAATCACCCTTCAGTGCTTGCTGGAATGAGACAGACCGTAAGTAAATGAATAGCGTCCAGTTACCTCTGTCTCAAAATATGGAAATGAGTTACCTAGCCCGGTATATGAACCCCAGTGGCTTTTGGTAATCAACGTATTTATTCTCTTCTAAATATTCTCAAGCTACCAGTTTAATAAGTAATTCCATTTTGGGGATCAGCGTGGGCCTTTTAAGGGAGTGCGCCCTCTTCTTCCCAGTGATCTGGACAATACTCCTTTCCAGTTAACTGGCATCTCCTTGAAAACTTCCCCGGACATGGGCCCGTGCACCGCACCTTCATTTCAGGGCCTGAAGAGTTGAACTCATTTAAGGATGCCAACTGTTCTCATACTATCTTTCCACCCCCTTGCACTTCACTTACTTTCTTATGATGTTCACTTTACCCTGCTCACTCCCAAGACCATTCTCCCGAGGAAAGGCAGACAAACTAGGAGGTCTGACTTCTTCTGGCCATCTGCAAGCAAGCGGGCAGTGTCTTCCCAAGCAGCGGGAAGCTAGTTGTTTTCCTCACGAACATAGCTCAAAAGCCCCGTTGACTACTGCCAGCCCTTTTTGAGCCCTGCTGACAGGGCTCAAAGCCCCGCCCTGAAGTGTGTGCACCCCACGTTGGGGCCCTGCCTCCCCATGTTCACATCTGCCTCTTTAGGGCTCAGGCTCAGCTGTCCTGGTGCCCATGTGGCCTTCTTTAGATGTTTCCCACTCTTTTTCTTCTCTGGGATCATTTGTATTTGTTCAGCTGAAATTTTACCTTTCATGATCTTTCTTGCATGGAGAGTTTACTCTGCTGGACTACTTCGCTGTGAACTTCTACCTACTTTTCTCACCGCCAATGTCTCCCATTCATTTTTTCTAAAGTCCAGCTGCCCACCCAGGGCCTAACCGCACCATCCTTTATTCCTGGCCTGTGGCATCTTTAGTTTTGCCTGCTGGCTCCTTCAGCCCACAAAGTTAAGCAAAGCTTCTGTGTCCAAAAAATAAATAAATAAATAAATAAATAAAGATTTAAAATGAAGAAGAGAAAAAGACAAGAAAGAAGAAAGAAACCCTCTTTGATTTCCTATCTCCTCCAGCAATGGTCTGTCTTCCTTTCAAGTTGGCACCCACATTCCCCACTGGCCTGCCTCCCATTCATTTGCTCCCTGTCCATTCTCTCCATAATCCTTTGCAGGCTGTCTCCCGGCCACCTGCTACCTTTGAAGCTGTGAGCTCCAACGTGGCTCTTCCAAAGGGCTGCCCCGTGCAGGCAGCAAACACCAGGTGCGACAGAAGGTGCCATCCCGGGCGGGCGCTGGCTGACTCGCCTGCCTGCCTCATCCTACTGTCCTTCGTCCCTGGGCCACTCACTGCTTTTTTGACTTGGCTGCTGACCCAGCTGTCTTTCCACTTTTCCCTCCTCATCTCCCTGCATCAGATTGACAAGTTCTTGGCCTTCAGGCTGATAACCTTTATATATGGAAAACTCATCCCCTCAGGGCCCGGCACATGGTAAGATGTTAGCCATTGATTATCGTCATGGCTTTTGAGGTACACAGGACCCAGGCAGTCTGATTTGGGTGAAAAGGAGACTGCATCAGAGTGTGGGGCTTTCATGGGGCCCGGCACAGGGAACGCCTGCCCCAGGAGGGATGGGACGAGGACGGGGGCTGAATGTGGCAGAGGGCTCCTCTCTGCTCTTCTGTTTGTCCACCTCACTCTCCTGCACACTGCTATCCGCCTTTATTTATTTGGCCTTTAGGAGCAGATGGTCTCCCCCGAGTTTCCGCACCCATAAAGCAGCCAACGAGCAGAGACTAAAAATTCCAAATTCCTGGGAGAAAGCCTGTGTTTGGTTCAGCTTTTGTCACATGTTACCCCAGTCCGAACAGCTGTGGTGCAGGGAGGGGGCTGAGTGGTACTTAGAACACATGTGGTTGCAGGGCCTGCCCTGAGGGCCTCGGCAGTGCTCTGAGAAGGCTGGAGTGGCTTGCTGAACATCTGCAGGGCCTGTACTACCTTCAGTCTTCAGTCTCACTGCTTACTGCACCCTTAAAGGAGCTCTCCACCTTTCCAACCACCTCGTCCCACTGTGCACAAGACACTCTTCCTTCCTTGAACTTCTGTGGCACTGGCCCTTTCTGCTTCTCCTTTATCACTGATAAAATGCCCTTGGATGCTGTCTATTTTCCATGTAGACTGGAAGCTCTTGGAAGGAAGTAGCCATGCTACTTTCTGTTCCTATATGCTGGCTGTGAGCGATGACCCCATCCACCTGTGTGCGTGTCCCAGTCCCAAGCTGTTACAAATCCGGAGATCAAGTGGTCACTTACTCAAGAGATCCTTGCCACTTACACGTTGCCAGCTGGCTCCCCCCTTATGGTCAGAATTGTGTCAAGAATAGTGGTCTCCCTAATTGTTTTCTCTGCATTTTGATAGAGAAAACTATCAGCAGGACAAGGCAGGACTCTGATGTTCTGCATGTGACAGAGTTAGACCTCTAGGAGACACAGCATTCCTGGTATCACTGCTGTAGCTGGTCTCTGAAAAAGTTTGTCCTCTATACTGGGGAAGCGTTATTTATTCTGAGCAGGAGGAGTGTTCTGGACTCAGTCACCTCAACCAAAATGACTTCTGGTCATTCCTCCTATTTTAGGAGACCCTCTGGGAAATCTTTTTATTATCCTGAGGCCTTCTGATATCACCATGTGACAGATTCTCCTTTCCTGTGAGAAGCAGCTGGAATTAACAGATGGTACCTATTGTCTGTCATTCTTAAGTAGATTAAGCCAAGACACGCGCTCCTTTACTGGGAGACTGGCAGCAAGACAAGGCTGCAAGGTTCCTTTGAAAACTGTGTTGGATAATCATGTTGACTTCTTTTCTTTCTCTACACTAGAAAACACACAGACATGTACCACTCACCGTCCAGTAGGAGGTGAGAAAATTGGCATCGGGGACTCCCAATCTCTGCCCCAAGGGCAGGTGATAAAGATGTGGGAGCACCTTATTCCTTTGGTCTAGCCCCCCAGATGGCAGCGAGAGCCATGGCCCAGGATTGTGAAGATATATAAAGAAGAATCTCACCTTCAGTTAGCGGGAATTTAGGGATAGTATCACTCTTTCGGCCGAGCTTCGCCTTTGGGCTGCTGAAATGTCCATCTCACTACAGTGAAGACAGTCCTGTTCAGCCCAGTTGGGGTGGCCACCACCTTGGCGACTCATCCGTCACCTCCTCGCGCCTGCACCTCAGTGTCCTGCCCTGGAGTTCTGTGCTCTGGTTTGTGTATCTCATAGAGATACATAAAAAAAAAAAAAAAATCAAAGCCCTGCTTGCTCTTTTTCCTTCTCTTATTGGCTCTTTGCCATGTCATCTTGGATGCACATTCCAGAAAGACACCCCCTTTCTGCTTGTTGTGTGGTGTTACACACAGCCATCCTGTGCCTCTCCCTGGGGAGCCACTGAGTGCCCTGTGGAACCTGGCCCCCCGGGACTCTAACAAGTTTCCTTCTGCAAATGCAAAAATCTACCTCAGTGTTTTGTGGAGCACAGACCACTGTTCTTATATAGAAGATCCAGAATATTCAGGCAACTGGAATGTAGCTACAAAGTTACTGGATTTCTCTTGACCTGCGGTGTCATATTCTTTCACATTATCCCCTCTTAACTTTGGTTTTATTCTAATCTCTCAGAAATATCTTTTCACTGTCATCTTGCCACCCTTTCTAAGAGCCATTTATCTTGTGTAATAAACCAGACTGTAAAGAATCATTCCTCAAGCGCCTTTCATCTTTGGGAGCAGAGGAGTGAGCTCAGGCTTGCAAACCCATATCCTCCGGCAGAAAAACAAGAGGGCAGCCGGCACGTGCCCCGAGAGTCACTGGCTGCCTGTGTTCTCGCATCACTAACGAACCAATATCCTTTCTGGCTTCTTCCCCATATTTCATCTTTAAATACCCCCTCTGCCCTCAAGTTTGCTTTCAGATCTTCTATTTACTGACTTCTCTGGCCACTACTCTGGGGAAGAGTTGAGCCTGAAGTGCTGAGATTGCCAGGGTCATGGTGAAAGGGTCCTGTGAAATAAAAATATAATAGAGACCTGCAGGGCCACCTCAGCCCCAGAGAGGGCTCTGTCTTTGGAGGCAGGACTGGGGAGAGCCCAGCTCTCTCTTAGCTGGAGAGGGGGCCTCAGGAGGGATTCGGAGATGAATCAAACTTGCAATGGCTGTAGAGATTGTAAACTGAAGCCAGTGCCCTCAACAGACCTGACTTTGGTCTGTTTTATCAGGACTGACCTGGAGCTTGTCTGCAGGGCATGGCCAGATGTGAGCATTTTCCAGGTGTTCAGTCATTTCCATTGCCTTCTCCTCCCTCGCCTGGAGCCTACAGCGCACTAGGAGTTATGGTCTTTGGCAACCCCTTCATTTAGAACAATCTCCTTGACTCTTAAGACCCCTGACTACCTTGGTGGTGATGGTTTGTTTTTCTGGGCAAAAAATGCCCTCCGGAGATGGAGTGCTAAGGAGTTAAGGCACAGCAGCTTCATGTGCAGCCCCAGAATTATGAGGGTGAGGTGGGATGGTGGCAAAGAGTGGGGTACCACCCGTGGAAATGGGAAGGAGGAGAAGAAGGTGAGACCATGGCAGAGACAAGAATGTCAGCCTCGCAGACGCAGCCTCCAGCTGCGCACTCGCCACCACGGCTAGATGGTGTTGCGCACAGGCAATTAAGGTTCTCTTGGTGACAGATTTACTATTGGGAGGGTGCAGGAGGGAGTTTTATTTGTTAACAGCAGGAATGTTTTAGGTGTAATGCTCATTAAGGTCACGTACCGGTGACTAGCACTGCAGAGAGCGAGTAGAAAGTCTTTATGATTCTACAATAATAGCATCTCATTTTTTTCTATCACAAATGTAGGACATCGAAAGGGTATGAGGTGTAATGTTACTTCTTTCTTGATCTTTTGATCTGAAAATTAGCAAAGGAGAGCAACTCAGTTTCTTCTGTTTGACATTTCTAACCCTGAGCTTATGAGGTCGATAGAAGGAGGCTGCATGGCCCTGAAAGAGGCAGAGAATTTGGATCTGGAGTCCTGGGTATGAGTCCTGAGTTTGCCACCTGGTAGCTGAGAGACCTTGAGCAGATTCACTTCTGTCTGTCAACTGTGAGTCCTGGTTCTTGCCTGCCTCCTAGGGTGCTGTAAAGACTAGGGTCAGTAGGAAACTGCAAAAGTGGTTTACAAATGTTAATTGTAATGATTACCAATAATAGAGGTATAGTTTCAGGATTCCCAGCCTCCCTCCGCCACTGCTGATCTCAGCTGCTGGAACCTAGAAATGGGAACATCGCCCTTCTGAGAGGAGTTAGGACATTTTTCTGAGGCTTAGGATCTCAGACCCAAAGCAAGAATCAGCAGGAGACCATCTCTTTGACAGCCTCTGGTACCCAAAGGCCTGGCTAGCACATGACTAATCCTCCTGCATAAAGTACCTTTGTACTTAACAGGAAGAAACAAGAGGCTGTTGAAAGAGACCACTGCTTGCGTTCAGGCTCAGCAACCCCTTCTCTCTTGTTGCAGCTTTCAAAGGTGTTTAAACAAAGACTCCCAATTAAATGCCTTGTAAGTGGGGATAACAACCTCAGATGAACACTCCTTCCCTGCACACCCAGTCCCCTCAGCCCCCACCTTGAGGTGGGGCAGAGACATGGGACAAGCATCATGAGTAACTTTTCGCGCCTATGATGGAAAATGCTGAGATATAAACAGGACAGTAAGAACAGGAGGGACCACATCTTAAGGTTAAGATTCCATTTTAAAAAGTAGAGAGTTGAGAAGTAAGATTCCTAACATATTCCCTGGTAATCAGACAATAACCCAACAGCCTACCTTAAGGCAGGGCAGGCAGTTTTAACTGCTATGTCCCCACTGCTTGAGGGTAACCACTGTCTTGGAGAAGAACAGGATAAATAAATCCCTTGTGTTGGGTTTATTTAGCAGAATTAGCTGGAGGACTGATAGTAAAGGAAGGGAGACATGGTGTCTCTCAGCAGAGATAAGCACCTTGAGACCCATGTCAAGCCTACGCCCAATAACAACACCCCACCCCCACCCTTTGCTCCATTCCTGAAAGCCTTAAAAGACAGAAACCCCAAACTTTTAGCATGCCTCCTCTCTGAGGATGCCCACACTTTCCTTTCTTTAAGTGCTTACTTTCAAATAAAGCTTTCTCACTGCTTAGATTACTGCAGCTTGTCTCTTTGCTATTTCATTTTATTCCCAAGTCTTCACTCTGTCTCTGCTTTACTCCTATTAAGTAGGAAGGGGCTGCTAAGAGCTCAGATTTGGACCTGAAGGTTCCCATCACCTGGGTGACCTGGACCAAACTGCCACCGTACGATCTGCTCTCAGTAGCCTGCCGGAAAATCTCCTTTCTTTGGGAAGTTCTCAGAACATAATCTCACTCCATCCTGTGCTCCGTGGCTCCCCCAAATCCTGGAGTGGTTGGGTGCTAGTCCCCATGCCATGCAGATCCAAGCAGACACAGGAGGGTGGGTGACCCTGGTTTCAGGAGTTAGCAAGGGAATCTGCCCCAGCTAAGAACTTTCCCTCTTTCCCTTTGCACTTACTTGTTCTCTGCTGCCTGCACAGCAGCTGCCATCCCCACTGCTCTTGCTTTAATGAATTCCTTCCTTACCTACACTCACCTGACCTGCTCGAGAGCTCTTTCTCACCCAGTGTCAAGAACCCTCCCCCAGCCAGGTTGAGGTTTCTCCTCGTGCTTCACCTAGTGCGCAGGGAGAGACCTCCCCAGACGCAGCTGCCCAGCAACAACCTGACAGCAGAAACCAGCTTGGTTTCTGGAGGGACAGAGGCTTTCCTTGTCCTCTCCCACTGGGGTTCAGACTCCTTGAGCAAATACAGAAAAGAGAAGATTAATCTTGAACTTCATTCACTTTATTCCTGTTTCTCTCCTATAGAGAATTATGGAGAATCTCTTGTAGAAACCCATTTAGTTCTAAACCCTGGTGGATGGACTCTCACCATGCTGTGGAGCATCATCTGCGAATAGAACATCAGTCAAACATGGGCCCTTTTCAATCTAAGACAGTTTGATGGCGCTAGGCTTGCACATGTAATTCTGTGGTTTTAGTGCCACTAGAAAGAGGGATCGTTGGGGCCTGCTGTCCTTGACCCAGAACTGGATAATACGGTGAGAGGTGTCCTTCCCTTTAGTGGGTCCTGGGGCATGAAGGAGCTGCCCACCTGGGAGCTGCTCAGACCGATGGGTGTCTATGCCTGTGTGCTTGCTTTGCTGCTGGATGTGGGGGAAGAAGGCATCTAGATTCTAGAAACCTAAATGACAGGTATGAGGGAAAATCCGAACATGGGAGATTTGGGGCCCTTGATGGATGAATCTTGGCAGCCCCCTGGCTCAGTTAGGGGACTTAAAGTTAGGTGTTGAGCTTGGGAAGTACAGGACGGAGGAGAGGGGACCTGTGGTATGGGACCAGGAGAGAGGGCAGGTGCAGCCTGAAGCCTCGGATCCAGTGGGTGCCATCTGGCATTTCATTTCCCTTGGCTTGTCTGCGCAGTGCCGTTGGGGCCTGCTCTGAAGCGCCACCCCCACCCCTGCCCCCAGAGGATGTCTGGTCTCCTTTTTAGTGAGTACATTTAGCTCCAGGTCTGGCAGGTCCCAGATGCTCAAGGATTATTTGAGGCACTAAGAAGAAGCAAACAGGAGCGAGTACCTGTTGAGCTGTGGTTGGTGAGCAGGGAGTGTTTTCTTAGCAAACAGACTTGGCTTTGCCTTTGGTTTCTGCAGGGGGCCAATTCCTCTGCTCATTCACTTCATCTTGTGTCAAGAGAGGCAATTCACAAAGCACACTGCCAAGAGCAGGGAATGAAATTAGAGCAGGCGTTTTAGCTGCCAAACCGGAGGCAGGCGGAAGAGCAGAGAGTGAAACCAGCTCAGAGGAGCAGCTCACCTTTGTCCCACATTTCCAGAAATCTGAAGGTGGTCCAGCCACAGCCCTGTTACCATTAACCTCCTGATGCTAATGGTGGCTCGTTTGCATTCCCGTTAACCTTTCTTGGCAGGGCGGCTACAGCCGACTGCAGCGCACACATGTCTCTCCTAGCTGAGGTTTCCAAAGACACAGAGAATGACTAAATGACGAAATGCACCAAAATCCTAAATGATTGCCCTGGAGCCAAAGGGGAAGGACTACTTCCAGCTGGTCTCCAGGGGCGAGGGCTGGGGAAAGAGGATTAATTCTTTCACGCACTGATGTCACATTTTTTGTGAGTCTGCTGTGTGTCAGGTACAGCTCTAGCTGGGGATGCGGAGATGAGAAGACATCGTTTCTGCTCTCAGGAAGCCCTGGCTCAGAGAGGAAGAGCGAGCTTGCTGATGGCGCCCAGATTCATTTTAATAGAACCTTAAGGACCTGGACATTCCGGCAGGTTTCTTTTTTTAAACTTTTTATCTTGAGATAATTTTAGATTCATGGGAAGATTCTGCATGCCCTTCACTCAGTTTCCCCCAGTGGTAACGTCTTGCATCACCACAGCGCACGTTGGCCGACCTTAAGTGTGTTTCCTCTGCACTGCTTCCTACCACCTCTTCTCTTCCTTCAGGTGGGTCTCCCGCACCTCACCCCACAGCCTTGTCATGCTCTAGGTTCTCTCCTGTCAAAAAGCAAAGTCTCTTAATTAGTCAACAAATGCGTGTTACGGTGGTGACTTGCACACCTAGGGCATTATCCTGGGAGAGGAAGCTTACAGCGGGATCCTCGCCATCTGCTTCTTTCCATTTACTTGCGCATCACAGCACATCATAGGGTTGTTGAGAATGACTGGCTTAAAAGGAAAAATAGGAGCTGATACTGTTATAATGACCTTCGCCATGGGATGTGTATGTATTGTCCTGTCTCAGCCTCACAACAAGCCCATGTTGGCAGTGCTGTGACTGTCCCTAACAGAGGTTGAGAATGTAACTGACACAGCTCCTAAATAGCAGAGCCCACACCGTCTACCTCTGGAGCCCCTGCTCTTAATCCCCACTTGCAGTGGAAGGAATTGATACCAGTGGACTTTCTGGAACCCCTGTGGTGCCTTAGGAGTGACATCAGTAGGACAGGGGATCTCTGATGCCACTCAAAGCACATGGCACAGTCCCCTCCCCTTCTTTTCAACCCAGGGCTGGGCCTGACAGCCTTTATGAAACTTTGCTTTAAATAAGAACTCTAAAGGGAGAGTGATGCTGGGAGGAAAGATCTAGAGTCATAATATGGGCAGAGTAAAATTGGGTAGCATTTTCCAGGGGTTTACTTTTAAGCTTCTTGAATTAATGTCAGTGAGTCTCCAGTAGGTGTATCTTACTGACTTGGGATTTATGGTCATCAGAATGGGAACTGGGATGAATTGAGCTTTGCTAGCACCAGTGGGAGGTAAGTGCTTTGCAAACAAGTCAATGTAGTAAACAGAGAACCAAGTCCACTCCTTAATTTTATTTTTTCAAATCCACAGTTCTTGTCGTATGTTTTTATGTTTCCGGAAAATTCTTCAGCTGTCCCTGTCCATTCTCTTGACTAAGTGCCTATTCTCATCTCTTTCCTGGGCTGAGCCAGGTGCATCCTATCTGTGGAGGAGCACCTGTAACTGTTCCTGAAGTGCTTTGTTCCAGACTCTTCAGTATTCTGAAGCACTGGCTCTGAAATCTGGGCACTTCTGAGTAAATGTTCAACAACCCGGGAAGTGAGCTTGTACCTGAAAGATCTGGCAGTATTTGGAGGAAATTGGGATTTAATTAGTGTTTCCTTTTATGCCGCTGTCAATATGCCTCTGTTACATTTATGGGGTTGTGTGGGTATCCTCCGGTGACTAATTACATGAAATTTCTCCTCTTTGTTAAACCCTAATAAACACGCACAATATATAAAGTGGAAAATGGCTCTTCTGCCAAAAGTGAGATTCTTAATTCAAATAGGGACTTATTTTTCTTTTCTTTAAGAAGATGGTCGTTTCACATGTGTGTAGTTCACTGGTGGGTGGGTGATACGTAATTTTTTTTCTCTTAGAGGAGATAGCAATCTAAACCAGCTACACTTTCTTGTCTTTTTGTCCAGGACCAGAAAGGTAGCAGCGAAAATAAAAACCAAATGGGGACTTATATTTAGATTGTTACTGTTGTATGTGGTTTTCTAACCTTGGGCTGAGTGTGTTTAATTATGCCAAGAGCAGTGTTTTGTAGGTGTGTGGAAAGGTTACGAACAACTCTACTCCTTACGCTGATGGAAGTGTTGGCCCCTTCTCCCATGGAATGTGGGACTGGAGTACATTCCCAGATGTCTTCCAGATCCAGCTGCCCCAGAGTTGGCTGTAAGCACCCACCCAGGAAGAGAATTCAAGGGGGTTCCAGGGGGACTGAGCTGAATGAAATCAATCCAGTTGGCACTCAAATGGCTCCTAGGTCCAACGCTGTGATTACAGTATACATTTTTCAGATGAAGAACCTGAGGCTGGTCTAGTTAAAGGTCTTGGCTGGTATGGTTGCCAGGGCTGAGGGGAGAGGAAAAGAGGGAGTGGTTGTTTACTGGGTATGGAGTTGCCGCTGGGGAAGGTGGACAAGCTCTGGAGATGGATGCTGGTGATGGTTGCACAAGAGTGTGAAAGTACTGAATGCCACTGAATTGTACACTTGAAAATGGTTAGGATGGTGAATTTTATGCCTTGTATATTTTACTGTCCCCCCACCCCAGCACACACACACAGTCCTGGCAGGCCGCAAGGCACCAACGAAGCTTGCCTACTCTCCCAGCCCACTGCTCCTTCGATTAGTGCTAACTACCTCTGGGAACATTGTGTACCTAGAACCAGAAGATCCTCTCCTTCCTGATGGATGCCCAGCATTACTTGCCAGAGAGCAAAAGGCAGCCTGCTAGAGACTTGACCTCCGGGCACAGAAGACGCAAACACAAATGCCATCTTGGAAAAGGATTAATGATTTAAACGGTCTAAGGGAAAGAAAATGCTATTAGTGCTAGCCTAGCTCACCGAGAAGGGTCCATTAATTCACATACAGGAGTTCCGGGGGGGGTACTGTGGCCCTAATTATGTCTTGGGTAATTTGCCCATTTAAATGGCTAACCAGTTTGCAACTAGGTTCTTCCTCCAGGTATCGCATATTTTTTCAGTGCCGTTCCCTCCCACCAGGAGCCAGGCAGCTCTTCAGATGTACATGCCACGTTGTGGAGATGTTAGCTTGTCTTTGCTGATGGTATCCCTCCTCCTCTTCTCTCATGTAGCCTTGTAGCTTTTCTGTGGGATTGGAAATGTGTCTAGTTGGAATTATCGCCTGTGCTAACAGGATTCTTGTAGCCTCCAGAAGGTACGAGGCCGAATACCATGTCTGCCACATCTTCCATGGATAGCTCTGGAGGGTAAGCTCTGACAGTTGTACTCCGGTTATGGGGAGATTTAGAAGCTGTCCAGCCCATCTGTGCCAGGTGCCTGCTAGGGGAGTGTGTTCCGCATGAGCAGCCAGTGCTCTGCTGCGCGGGCAGGACCCACCCTCCAGAGATGGCCTCCCCAAGCCCGAGGAGTGTCTGGACGCTGCCCTAAAGTATCACCCTCAACTCCAAGGGAGACACCGTGATTCAAAGGTGAGTCCCAGGCTGCCTTGCTGATGTTTTCCCCAGGATACAAGATGTGCAACCAGTCTTTGGCAGAGAGCTTTTTTTTGGATCAATGCTTCCTACTTTTTGCCTCTACCAATCGCCATCATGCGATGGGGTCAGACACTGAAAGTCTTGGGGGTGAAGAATGTGATGTTCTTCCAAAAACAGGGGGGAGAATGTTTATATGCAAGGCCTCCTTTCAAATACGTAATAAATAAAAGTTGCTATATGTATATATATTCTTCATTTAATCCTTACAATAACCATAAGAGGTGTAGGTATCATGGTCTCCATTTTGTAGATAGAAACGAGGCCCAGAGAGGTTTGGTGACTTGTCTCAAATCACACAGCCAGTAAGTAGTAGAAACAGGTTTTTGGATTCAGATTTCCATGTTCTTTTGTCAGTACCACAGGGACTGGTGTTCATTGAAAAAATCTAAATATCTAGGTCTTAAGGTAACTGCCATTAGTTCAGACCAGTGAGCTACATTATGTGGCCATTAACTGATTCAGTTTTTAAAAAAGGGCCACCATTTCTCCTCTTTGTCTTGCCACCTATGCAAATCTTATGTCCTCTGTGTAGTGGTGATGACAGATGGGGGTAGAGGAGGGTGGAAGGAATCCATGATTGGTGGTGGGCGGGCAGAGTGGGCACAGGGTGGAAGGACTCTGTTCTTCTGCACCAGTTCTGTTTTCTTTTGAGAAGATGGCAGTGCATTTGCCTCACTGGCTCTGTGTGCCTCCCCCATCCTCCTTCCCATCTTCTGCCCACCGCATGGGGACACCCCCAGAGAGGATTCTACCCTGAGCTGGCTTTTCTTGCCCTCTCTTCTTCAGGACTCGCATCCACCTCTTGGCTTCTGCCACCGTGACTGCTGTCAAAGTGGTTCTGAGTTCTGTATCACCAGTCCCAACTCTGGCATCTTCAGACCTGCTTCCCTCTCGCTGTTGGGCAGTTCCTCTGGGGGTTGCTCTGGCACTGAACTTGGCAGGCTCTCCATCACCTTCCCTCCCCTTTCCCTGCCCACCCTGTGGCACCCCAGCTCTCCTGTTGCCCCCGGCCCCACTCCTTCAACACCTCATTTCTCACTTAACATATCTAACTTGTTGCTGGGCCCCCTGACCTCTGCTTTTCTAGGGTCTCTAGCGTCCACCCCCTCCATTTGTTCATTTGACATCTCTTCACTCAGAGCTTCTTAGGGCCAAGCCTTTCCACACCGTGTGTACTGCCCTGGTCCTGATTCCCATGAACTTTTTCAATAGATGATAAGAATAATTTCTTACTGGTATTCCTACCTTCTATTTCTTTCCACTCTATCCTATACTATTGCCTGAATGTTCCTAAAATAAAACTCAGATCACATCTGCTCTGTCAAAAATATTTTATGGTCTGTGGCGTTTAGGCTCTCCACACTGTGATCAGAAATCACTTTTCCAGTCACATGTTCTACAATCACTTCTCTGCTCCTGAAACAGAAGGAGTAGCAATAGCTGTTACTAGTAAAAATAGCAGTGGTGATAAAGCAAGAGCAATAAGTAAGCAACTAGTGGTCACAGAACACCGTGCTGAGCACGGTTCTAAGCGCTTTATACATATCAGCTCATTCGGTTCTCATAACCACCTAGTGAGTAGACACTGTTACTCTAGTAAATGCATCACTTGCTACTGTAGACATGCCCTGTGTTTTTCTTAATGTACCTGTTTTCTCCTATAGTGATGCCTGGCTTAGGTCTAAATCTTACCCATCTCTCAATTATCAGAGGTGCCCTGACCTCCTTGCTGTTCTCCTGATGCTCTCCCATTAGACGGGCTCTTTGTGTTCCTGCTTCTCTCTCATTGTGCTCATTTTCTGCCTGGTGATACAGATGTGTGTACTTGGGTTATCCTATCTGGTTTCTTGGAAGAATTTTGAGGGCATTGACTATTTCCTGTGGATCTGTATCCTTTGTGGCATCTGGCAGGTACTTTACACACAGTAGGTGCTGGATATATTCTATCTATTGAAGCAGACAGAGTTGAATTCACAGACTATATTCTTAGCTGCGGTTGATGTCATTCACGTAGCCTCATCCCTTCTAGCGAAAAGGCCAGCTGAGTCCCAATCAGGAAGAATGAAGATGTCAAGCATGAGCCAGAGGCAAAATCATCTTTCATTTGCTCATAGGTATTCAGTCATTACCTGTGCTCTTTAAAAGACATGCGTGGGAGGGGCCTTCACAGAGGGATGCCCTTTGCTTGAGGGAAGGAGAAGGTGGATGTTTTGTGGCTGTGTTCACACATACGGGTCCTGAAGGTAGAGGTTCATGTTATGAGTAGCCAGAAGGAAATTCTATATTCAGGAAAGGTGCTCTGATATGACACAAGTATGTCTATCTTGTGCTATCCTTAATTAGCTTCGAAAAATCAAACATTATTAACTTAATTTATACTTGCAAGTTTATTCAGCCTCAGCATATCACATAAACGTCCCACAGGGGAAGGGCCAAAACTCAAATTCAGAATCTCAGGTTATGAAACCCATGTTTTCACCCACCATATTAAGATCTCCAGCTGAAGGAAATCATTCTAACTTCTCAGACTTGCAGTCAATACTGTCAGATGAAAAAATTCAATTTGTAACAGGTAGGGTTGGGAGGGGGAGGCAGAAAGTTGGAAACGTGTTTCTTAAACATTTTTAAGCAAGCAGAGCCTTTTTTCCAATGCACTTTTATGTGGGACCCCAAGACGAAAAGCTGGTAAATGCGGAGCTGCTCTAGTTGAGGGTGGGGCTTGGCCTCAGACCACACACCCTCCATCTCCCCTGTGCCCTCCAGCGGCCCTCTGAAGAGAGCAACATGCAAACCATGCCTCCAGCCCAGCCTTGTTATTCTCAGGGTGACTAAGCCGAGTCTCAAAGAGGCTGTGTGGCCCACCTGAGGCTGGGGGATGTGCTGGGGGTCCGTAGGGGCCAGGACTCTGGCTCCTGAATGGCAACCTCCATTGTAACTGGCTCCGTCTGTCATATATCCGTCCCATGATAGACCATTACAGACCAGACCAAAAGCACAAAAGTAAAACAGACATGGCATGAAGACATCCTGATTATCAAGTGCTCTGGGGAATGATTGAGAAAATTTTCTAGAGGAAGGACACTCGGAGCTTCAGCTTGAAATGGGAAAAGCTTAATTTTGCAGACAAAAGAGTAAAGCTTTTTGACTCACATGTTTTACTTTTTAAAACTGTAATGATAATACATTTTCATTATAAAATAACTTCGAAAATACAGAAAAATTAAGGAAGAAAATAAATCACCCATATTCCCATAACTGAGATATTTACTCAAAGCTTTGTATAGTGGATCTCCTTCCATTATTTTTCCCACACATAATGTATACATACCAAAGTGGATCAAATTGTTTTACATGTTATCTCATTTCTGCTTTTTGCTCTTTAACATTATAGCATGTACACTTTCCATTCTGACCACTATATTGTAGAAAACATGATTTGAAACATCTCTCTCATTACAAAAGAAATATATGTTAATTGTAGAAATCTAGATAATATAAAACACTAAGAAGAAAATAAAAATCTCTGATAATCTCAGTACGTAGAAATGACTGTTGCCAGCATTTTGTTGAATGGTCTTGTAGGCCTTACTCATATGTAGGTATTCTTAATATGGTTATATTACATATACTTACATATTTTCAAGTGTGATGAGTTATAGATATTTTTATCTTGTTTCATTACTATATGATAAACTAAAAAATGTTTGATTGTTATCTGTATGTGCTTGCTTGTCCATGTTTGGCCATTTTTAATAGATTCATTGTTGATTATTACATGTTCTTTATAGGTTAAATCTTTTCCCTTTTTGCATCTATGTGAAAATATTGAGCATATAATTAAGAAGTCTATAATTTATCAGTCCTCTACAGTGTATTAAGTTACTTACAAATTTGGGCTACTACAAGTAATACTGCACTTAATATATTTGCACATAGATTTTATCTGCATCACTCTTTTGGGATTGATTCAGAGAAATGGGATTATTGTGTCACTCCCCATGAGAAGTTTATGCAACTACCTATTTCTCTAATTTCTAAGCATAACTGAGTATTATCTTAAAGGAGCTAATTTAATAAGCAAAAAAAAAAGGACTTTATTTTAGTTTTAAATTATTTGGTCATTAGAAAGGCTGATTTTCTTCTATATTATTACCTATTTTTGTCTGGATGCTTTGTGTATTGACTGCTGTTCTTTATCCAGTTGGGTTGTTACTGGTTTTCTAATTGACTTATTAGAGTTTTAAAAATATAAATTCAGGATATTAATTTTTGCTATAAATGTGTTTCTCACTTTGAAACATGAATTTTTATATTACCATTGATTTGGTTTTATTTGCTACTTTAGATTATATGCTCAAATCTATTGATTCTTTTCTTTGTGATTTGTCACCATTTGTTTTATGCTTAGGAAAGTATTTTATTTTTCTGGTTTGATTTTGGTCATTTAAGCTTGAAACTCCATGGTTGGTGTATTTCATGAGTCACTTGTCTGAAGTGGGATAGTTTTGAAAAGACTTGAGATGAGTGTGAGGACCAGATTTGGGCAGTCGTCAGAAGGCATCTTGAGCTGGCAGAGATTCTGAAGAAAGAGTGGACAAGAAAGGGGAACCTGGGAGAGCAACAGCACGTGGAGGTGAGATTTCAGAGGGAGAAGAGGCTGTGACAGCTGGATGCTGAGGGCCACACAATGAGTCCTCAAATGGTGTGTGGAACCACACAATTTACATGCTGTCAGGAACCGAGGTTGAGAGAGAATGACGGGGGAAGTGGGGTGGCTGGATGTGGGATTAGTTGGCTAAAAAACTCTTATTGCTGTAGCCAAGGTCACCAAGGACTCTCCAGTTGTCAAATCTCATTTCCTTTCTTGTTTACCTTCTCTGCTGCTTTTGACATTGTGTTTCCTCTTTCTTGAAGCCCCAAATTCCCTCAGATCGTATGGCGCCATCGTCTCCTGATTTTCTTTCTTCTCTCTCAGGTGGGGTCTTCTGCACTCTTCTGCCATCCGTGCCTCGAGATTGAGCCTTGCACCCTCTTCTTTCTACTCTATAAACTCTCCCTAGGCAACCTATTCATCCCCATACTTTCAGGTACAGCCCACATGCCTAGGACCCTGCCTCTCCATGTGTATCTCCAACCTGGACTGTCTTCTGAATTGAGGTGAATGTATTTGCCTCATGGTTTGGGTGTCTGATCTCAAATGGAGCATGACCCAAATGCATCATCCTCTCTCCCCTCCCCAACCCAACTTGCTCTTCTCCCAGGATTCCTTATCTAGTGAGTTTCCTAAGGTGCTTATAAACTCTGCTTTCAGAAAGGATAGGGTTAGAAGAAATGGACTGACATCTCTGTGAGGAACTTTGAGTAAACACGAAGATGTTCCCGTGACTGAGAATGTGTAAGTAAGCACTAGTTTTGCCAAGGAAAACTAAAATAGGGAAGACAGCATTCTGTTCTTTGAGCTGGGAAATAAAGCCCTAACTCCCAGATATTTTAAAGGTCCTGAGAGGTCATTTGGGAAACAAGTGACAAGTTCAGAGACAAGAGTCTCTGAACATTCTTCAAGTATAAGAATTTTGTAAATAACCTCCTCAGTCTTCAGCTTGCAAATTCAATCTCCAAAGGTCACATATTTCAAAACAGCTTCTAAATTTGCTTCTATGATTTGCATTCATAAGAAAATGCACCTGCAGATCATGTAGGGCAACAACTAAGCAGAATGTAAAGCCTCTCCTGGGGGTCCATGCAGGGTGGCAAATGTAGTTCCTAAAGCTTTTTAAAGAGAAACTGCTTCCTAAAGGTGGAAGCTTTTTAAAGAGAAATTTCTTGAAATATCTCAATTAAACAGAATTGGCTTTTTATTGTATTCTTTTTAATTAACAGAAGACACAACAGGCTGGTCAGAAGGGGACAAGTTCTTTCCAGATAAGCATTTTAAAGCTTCAAGCAATAGATGTCTAAATTTGGGCCAGCTATTTTGAGAGAGAAGCCAAAGTGAAGCCGTGTCTTTTATTAATTTATCCAGTCATTTTCTTTAAAAGTCAAAAGAAGTGCGAACAGCATCATATCTCACCCCAGTACTTGGCTGAGTGGGCATCCATGCTCTGGGCTCACCTTCAAGTCTGGCTCTTTCTTGCCAATGTGCCTCCCACCCTTCCCTGTGTTACCTGTCTCCTTTCACTTCATAGAATTGAATCCTGCTTCACTCACAGCTTCGTTAAAAGCTTTCCTAATGTCCCCCACACCTACTGCAAATTTATGGAAATGAACCACAGACATTGTCTTTCAAGGAAACTTTATGGATCTTTAGTAGAACTAGTGCATTAATACAACTCATTAATACGAATACTAAGGAAGTCTTTGCCCAAATCCAGTGTGACTTTTGCTGAAATTCTCTCCTTCTCTTTGCTTCTACTGCCCGCCGTAGTTAAAGGTGTTACTGTCAAGTTCACTCTGCTTGTTGACACGGTCCTGAAAGTACAATGCAACTGTGGCTTTCGTTGGACAAATACAGGCATTCTGGTCATATTTTTATGCTTTTTTAAAAGTACGCATTTGCACTTTCTGCATTAGTGATGTTGTTGTGCTTTCAGAGGGAGGATCTTACTTCAGAAAGATGTAGAGGCCCACTTGGCTTAGGAGCTTTCTGATGAGATAAGGAAATCCATAAGTGCAAAAATCACTGATTTAAATCCAGTTCCTGAGAGGGAACAGACAGGAACCAGATAGAGCTTCCACTAAATGATTCCTGCGAGATCTGAGAGCAATGAGCTGAAAGCAAACAAAGCAAAAACTTCTGGCTGCCTGTGGTGCAGCCGCTTCCGCTCCGCCTCAGTTGAGTATCCCCACCACCTGACATCTCTTTCATTTAGTTGCAACAGCCATAGCTTCTCGCCTGGAAACCTTCTGTCCTCACTTCTTGGAAATGTTTAACCCCTGCCAGCTGGAATCAACATTGCAGGGCAGGCAGAGCAGCCAGATGGCCTCAGCTCTCAGAATGACAGGTTTCAGGCTCATGCACATCATTGGTGCCATGGGATGGTTTTCTCCTGCAAGATTTGGGAGGAAGAGATGAGACAAGCTTTTTGCTGCAGGATGTCCATAGTCTCTTGGAGAAGAAAAGTGCTCTCCTTGTGGGGCAGGGATGGTACCCCGGTGGCTGCGCTGCTGTCCTGCATTCACTGCTGTGTTAGTGACCATGTCTTACTCATATTCGTTTCCTTCTACCACGTGTCCATTCCCATCTCACCATCACTCCCCGGTGATCTGGCTTCGGTGCTGTCCAGTCTGCTGAGGTGATGCTCTCCGAGGAGCTGGTTGGCTCAGGCCCTTTGCCCTTTTCTCAGGCTTCCTTGTTCTTTCCTGCTGCTCAGCAATGCTGCTGCTGTGGCCCTCATGCCACCGTCTGATCTTGCTTCCCCCCTGACCCTCTGACTGCCCTTTGTCTCCATCAGCGGCTCTCATATTTCCCCACTTTTCCTAGATGCTCACACCAGTGTCTTTGTCTGGTTACACCTGAAGTTTTGCTCTTGCTTGTTAGCTGATCTCCTTGCCACCGGCCTCTGCCCAGCTCCAGTTGATTCTCTACACCTCTGTCAGATGCATCGTCTGGAAACACTGCTTCTTCTCCCACATCCTCTGCTTTACCATTCATAGCTTTGCCATTTTATGGTAAAGAGTTTTACCAAACACTTTACCATTAGAAACAGCCTAAACTACCATTTTGAGGACATCATGAAGGAACTCCCAATCCTGGCCAGTGGATCCACACCTCCAGGCAAGCAGGGTACCCAGAACATGCCAGGGCGTTCCTGCCCCCATCCATACTGTGCCAGCTTCCTTGCCCAGAAGGCCTTCTCCGTCTCCAAATCCTGCTGGCAAATCTTTACCCCCTCTTCAGTCTAGATTAGGATCTCCTTTTCTTAGTGAAACTTGTAAATATTCGAGCCTTAAGGGCCCTCAACCCCAACAGCTAAAGACTAATATTCGGCACTTACTTTAATTACACACATACTGCTATTTGGTATCTTCTGCACTGTTTTCTTTTATTGATGTTTCTATTTTATTTTTGGATTTAAAATGTTTTTTTCTTTTCATCTGCATGTTTTACTGCCCTGACACAAGTTTAAGCTTCTTGAAGGCATGAGCTGTACATTTTTTCCGTGTCACCTTTTATCTAGTACAGAGCTCGGCAGGTAGAAGTTACTCAGCACTTGAAAGCAGAATGAGATTTAAGGTTACCTGGGACTTTCACTTTATTTTAATCAAGGAAATCTATTTTTAAAGTAACTGTTTTTTCCTGTACATAATTTATTAACCTGTTCATCCCTCTCATCTTCCCATCAATATATAAAAATAAAACTTTACGCACCAAAAAATAATACTGTTTATTGTTTGTGAGCTTGATTATGTATGATTGACAGATGAGACATAACTAATATGATCCTTGTTTTTAAAGACATGTTCTCTGCTCATCTTTCCTGATGAGGCTGTGTGAGTTATGCTCAGGGTGGAACCTTGCTAGTGGTCACATGTTTGAACCCCAGAGAAGGAAGGAAATAGCAAGACTGCATGCAGTGGCTGCCAAACTAATTCAGGCACGACTCGGCCCTGAGGACTCACGCATTAAAGGACTTTAAGTACAGGGGAGATTGGCTGGCCGGTGAGGCGGGACCTGGCTTTCAGCTTAGCAAATCCAGAACCTTGATTTAATGGTTAACTACATTTTCCAAGGGGGAAATTGATATTAATCAAACTACAAACACTGGTTGTAAAATCAGCATAAGATTTTAGGGATAGATATATTACATACACCTTCTAGGGTGAAATTTGGAGTTATGAAGGTGTGTAGGCACCTACTTTGAAGTCAGAGTTGACTGGTGATCATAAGAGAATTAGAGCCGTGGTTTTGTGGGGACCCCGAATTCTGGGAAGGCCAGAATTGCCTCTGGACTGCTCTGTGTGTGTGTGTGTGTGTGTGTGTGTGTGTGTAAGACTACACATTGTTCCCCACATGTCTGCATGCTCACCTCTGCCATTGGTGAGCATTTATTGAGCACCTGCTAAGTACTCTGCCATGTGCCGAAAATGCAGGCATTATCCCTCCTGTCCTGGAGTTTCTAGACAAGTGCCTGTCCTGTGGATAGTGCTGAGTAAGCAGCAACAAACTCTTACTCAGCAGTTCTATGCTTCTAACTCCCTGCAGATGTGTTTTTCCTTTGTGTCTTCAAAATCCTTTCTGAAGTTGGTGTGTTTATAAAACTGGCTGATGTCTCCAATTTCATGTCGCTTTATTTTTGGAAGTGACATTCCCTACTCTTCCCTCCAGTTCAAGATGACACTCTGTACGTGCTGGGTAGACTGACACACGGACAGATACTAGTCCTCTATCCTGCCTTTGGTGCTAGATATCCAGGCTCATCTCAGGCATAGCTGAAAAGGTCTTGTGGAAAGTGGTTCAGAGGAGCTGTTATTAAAGTGGTTTGTGTCCAAGGCAGGTGGTAGAAGTTTTGGTTTGCTCCCTAGGCTGCTTTGAGAAGTGACATTGTATTTAAAAGCAACATCAAGTAGCACAGCTATTAGTGGAGATGCCTATAGGGAGGAGAATTTTTCTTCTTAAGGAGGAGAGTGGGAGGTTGCCTTCTTCCCTGGGGAAGAAAGAGATGACAGGATTTCATGCTGGAGCAGAGAAAAGCCCTACGTGGATATAATCCTACCTTTTCTGCCAGGCCCACTTGGCTGCAGGTGTGTCAGTGAGAGTCGCAGACCTTCTCTAGCTGGTGAGGAGACAGGAAGGGCAGACTGAGGCTGCATCTAGTTAGTCTGAGCAACTGTAGCAGGCAGCAAGAGCACAGGAACTGTGGAAAAACTACTGGTACCAGTGAGACACAGGGAGGACTTTTAATGCCAAGATGACCCTTGGTCCTGGAGCTGAAATTCCCGGGATGTCTGCCCAGGAATGATTGGATGCCAAGATAAAGAGTTTTGGTGTGATTTAGGAAGATATGTTCTAATCAGGCTTTTGGCCCAAAACTGATTGGCAACTCCAGAGCCATAACCCAGTCCCAGGAGTTGTTTCATTCCAAGATATGATTCAGAGTGAGTTAGAAAAGAGCATTTTACCAGAATCAAGGGATAAGACTAAAGTTCATCTGTCTCTGCCAACAGTTAAGGATTAGTGATAAACTATTAGATTTGTTGAATGTTGAGCAACTAAAAAACAGTAACTGATGGTTGAATAGGATTGTCAAAAGCTGTAGAATGTGGCTCTTGCTAACATCTACAGGTGTCAAATGCCAGAAGCATGCATCTTCTGCCCAATGTTTATTTTTATTAGATTTTTGTTAAAGGGAGTAATTTTATTAGATTTTTTGGGGGAGGAAGGAATTATAGATTTATTTTAAATGTAGTTAAAACGTATTCTGTTTAGGAAGCTTTCTTTTTCAGACTTGTGGTTGTGACTGCTGTATAATCACAACCTGGGGTGGTATGGGATGTCCATCTATCTATCCATGCAATAAAAATTTGTTTGGCTTACAATATGGCATTCCCTAAGGAAGTAATGCACAAATATATTGAATGTTGAGTCTGTAAACATAAAATAGGATTGCTGGCCATCCTTCCTTATAGAACAGTTTGAGGGTGGGAATGGGGACTGAAAATCTAATAAAAAATTGGGTATTTGATAGAATCTGGACCTGAGGACCACCTTTCAAATAAGCCCAGCCACCGTCTCAGAGAGACCTAGGTGTCATCTTCCCCAGGCTACAAGCATCCTCCAGAGGACACGTCAGTGAACCACAAACCCATCTTTCCCCTGACCCCTCCCCTCAAAGAGCCCACCAAAGTCCTGGCCATAAAAAGCTTCTTGACCTGTTAAGAGACTCTTTCCTTTGTTTTGCTGGCCAGGACAGAGAGGGCCCTCTCAGGTTAGCAATAAACCTGCTTGGACTGTTAAGTTCTCATCCCCTCTCTTCTTTCAATTTTAGCATTGAAATCTTGGGTATGCCTATATTGAAGTTGGCTTGAACTGATTTAGTGTGGGTTTGGGAGAGAACTCAGGTGTGTGGATTCAGAAAACTATTCAAGTTTTCCTTTAGTCATTATTTCTTTGAATAAATGCTTTATTTGATTTTTAGAATTTTTTACTTGGAGTAGGGCAAATATCACTTATCACTCAATGGGAAACAGAAATGTATTGGGACTAAAATAGGTCTCCTCTCTTTAAACCTATTCCACATTTCCTTCTTGTTTAAAACTAAACCTGAGCCCACACTTCAGAAGTCTATATAGGATATCTGGAACTTCTGCTACTTTAAATCTCTCTGATTCACAGTTTATCTTGATCTTAGATATCTGTTATCTTATAGAGAGGCACACAACAGTTCTACCACATGTGCTAAGAATAATACTGTCAAATATTGTTAAACTGCTAGAAATCAACTTTTGGAAACAGGCTAACTGTATGTGTATTTCCCATGCTATCTTAATTCGGTTAAAGAGATCTTTTTTTAACCATATGTGCCAGAAATGCTTACCTTGGATCCAAGCTTGAATATGAGATACTTCTGCCAAAAAGAAATGAACAATTTTTACCAAGTTTTACATAATTGAAAAAAAAAAACAGTGACTGTGATGGTTGGAGAGAATTGTCAATTACTGCAAGATGTGATTCTTACTGAGTTCCAGAAAAGTAAGGTGCAAAGCAGAAGGCTAAGAAATGGCATAGAATCAAGCGATTTGGTGATCCTAGTGGACAACTGTGTTTCGAACAAGAGCATAGGAGAGTCACTCTAGAAATAAATTGGCTTTTGAGTACCTGACCCACAAAGCAGTGGTTCACATTATGTTTTCTTTAGAAAGAGAGCCTCATTGGCAGGTTCGTGGCCTTGCCTCTGAAGCTTGTCATTTGTAACACTGAGCCCACAGGCAGGAGACTCAGTCCCTCTAGTCCTGAAAAGACTTCTGAGTTTGACAATTGCAGTATTTCTACCCATTTGATTAACCTTTTGGTATCCAAATTAGTTCAAATTCATTTGCTTAGCATCTATGTCAAGAAAGGGGCAAGGGGACTAAGCATTTTTTATGGTGAAGAGCTCTAATATAGAGGCCAACTTCTGAAGAATGGGATGGAACAAGTGTCTTTCTGGTTGTGTCAGTGCCTTTGACTTCTTACCAGAAGGGTTAAGAACAGTGGGCTTCAGAACAAGACCACTTGAGTTACGATCTCTGCATTCCATGTATAAGTGGTGTGGCCTTCAGCAAGTTTCCCAGTAACCCAGGCCTCAGTTGCCTCTCATCTCTACAGTGGGGATCTGATGAGCAGCCTGATTTATAAGATTGGCATGAGGATTAAATGAAGGGGCTCAGCACATGGTATGAGTTCAATAGGTTTTGGCTTTTATGTTGAGGGAGTTCTATCAGGCATGCATATTTGAGTGAAAAGTCAAGGTGACATTGTGACTGGAGTGAGCTCTGGGAGAAGAGAGACATGACCCAGAATTCTTGATCCTTGTGAGAGTTCAAAGGACTGTACCTTTTTGCAGTCCTTAGTAGGCCAGCCGACCCACCTTGGTTCTCTTAACTTCTGTTTCCTGCAGCCCACACACCTGGAACCTCAGGCCATTCTCGACCCTGAGAGAATCCTGTAATCCTTTACTTATTACGCAGTCATCCAGACATTTATGCAATAACTGATTCATTCAGCAATATTTTTACTATTACCCTGTATTTAGTCCCACAACAAATCTATGATAGAAGTATTCTTATTGTCATCCCCATTTTGCAGAAAGGAAACCGAGGCTTAGAGAAATTATGTAACTTGTTTAAGGTCACATAGCTACGTAGCAGCAAAGGTTTCAGACCCAGGAAGTCTGAGTCGAACTTGTGCTCTCAATCTATAAGCTGTAACACCCTCCTGCTGGGGAAGGCTTCCAGAGATGGAGATGCCTTTTCAACCTGCTCTCCTTCCTAGCTCACCTGGATTCCCTCAGAGTCCATTGTTGAGAATAAGGCTCGCCACACTCACTGATGGATCTTGGGTCATGTTCATGCTTCTTAAAGAAATGAAGTCCTTTAGGGTATGACTGCTGTCTATAGAGAAAGGGACTTCTGGCCATTAGGAGCACACTGGAAGCCTATGCCATTGGCTGCCTGAGGCTCAGCATCTCGAGGTGGCCAAGACCAAATGCTGCAGCCCCCTGCATATCTCCAGACCCTACAGAAGCTCAACTGGCCATCAGTATGGTGACTGCCATTCTTCAGTGGCTCACCACCCTGTAAAATAGGTCTGGTACTTCCAGATGCTGGTGGCCTGTCTCCAAGCAGTTTGCCCTCAAGTCTTGGGCATCTTTGTCCTTGTGTGCTGAAGATGCCTTCTCCATGAACAGTGAACCCTCACTGACCCCAGTGGCAAGTGACATTTGTTGGGTGTCATGCATACCCACATTATGCTGGTCACTGAGGCCTAGAAAACGAAGACTGGACTTCTCAAGATAAGCCACACCAGGGTGGAGGCTACTGGCAGGAGGCGGTGGTCACTACTTGTGACCTGTAGCCACATGCCCCATCTTTCCTTTTATTTCTGATGTGCCACAATTCCTTGAAAGTGGTTTTAAGGGCTCTACTGTGGTCCCACTGCTTGTGATTTTGTTCCACCAGTAGTACTAGGTCTGAATACTAGAGCACCAGAGGAGGAGGCGAGCTCTCTCGCTTGTTCTGTAGCAGAATGGCCTTTAGGCCAGAGTGTTGGTTTTCAGCCCCAGCTGCCACTGCAATCACCCGGAGAGCTTTCAGACAGTACTGATGCCTGGGCCCTGATCTGGGGATTCTGATTTACTTGTGTGGGTCCTAGTTACCAGCATTAAAAAAAAAAATGCTCCCTAGGTGAGTCTCGTGCAGCAGGGACTGGAGAAGCTTAGGCACAGGCCTCAGCCCTCACTGTAGGATCCAGGCGTCCCACTGACTGAAGGCAGCCTGGGATCATCGTCATTACTGGCAGCATCCATTTATGGAATTCCTGATTTGTACAAAATGCTCTCTGCTTTGTGCTGGGAGACAAAGAGGTTGAAATCAGATTAGAAGCTTACAGACTGGCTGGGAATCTGAAATGATCCGAGGTCCAGGACCAGCCTGTCTCATTCATCTTCTGTATCCCTACTACCTGCCCTGTCCTGGGAGCCAACAGAGCAGTGTTATTATTCATATTATTATTAACAACAATAATGAAAAAACAATGCCAAGGATTGTGTCCTCAGTGTCTATCAGAAACGCTCTATCGCTCTAAGAGTACGTTTCTAGGAGTTGGGGGTCAGAAAGTTTCCTGGAGGAAGGGGATGGGGCTTCTAGCAAGCCTAGCAGGATGGGAGCATCGAGGGCATGGCCATGACGAGAGCCAAGGCCCAGAGGCAGGAATGTGCAGGGGTGGCCAGCCAACTCAGTGACCCGGCTCTGCATGGACGAGGCCTGCACCTGGGCTGGGTGGCCAAGAAAGAGACCGAGTTTGGAATGAGGCCTCGTGGCCGAGAAAGGAAACCCTTTTGTTGTGAGCACCCCTCTTCTTCCATACCCCCCCTCTGTCTCCCCCTGCCCAACACTGTACTTCGAGATTTGGGCCCACAAAATATTAATTAGTGAGCTAGACTCATTTGTATTTTATCATTTCCTTATATGTGCTTTTGTCCCAAGGCGATGAGCCTTCCTTTGGAATTCTGAAGAGCAGGCTGTCAAATAGCTTCTGGAGGGTTGAGCTCAGATGGTTTGAATGCTGCTTTTTATGGGATATCAGGTCTAGCCAGACTCTCTGCAGGTAGCTAACCCTTGGTAAATGTTAAAAGAGAATCTCTTTTAAAAATTCTGTTTAAAAGCTGTTCATTGAAGAAATCCAATGCAGAAAGCATAAAGAAAGCAAAAATATCCTTAAATTCTTCTACCAAGATTGATTGATCTACCTCTCTCTCTACCACCTATCTGTCCACACACATACATACACCCACAGATGGAGTTTTATGATAAATATATGTGATTGTAACTCTGGGTAGAGGAAATCCTGGGGCAAAATGCCTCTAAAACTGTGATCAGTCAAAGGGAGAAATAAAGTTTAAAACCTGTTTATTGCTTACAAACTGCAGTCTAGGGCCGTCTCTCTCTCTCTCCTGCTCCAGCAGAAGCAAGAAAGACCTCCCCCTAACCCCTCAGGTTCAGATAAGCCCTCAGTTGCCCAGGTAATTACCCATTGATATATGGAGATGAACTACTTTCCACACCTGAGGAATACCTTTGATATGCAGATATGCTAAACACAGGTGAGATATTCTGAAAATATTATAATTTTACCCACAGGCCACCCCTCCAGAAACCTCACCTTATAATCTACTAGCTCCCCCTCTTCCACAATGGTCCCTGGGTGAGAAAACTGGAGCATTGTGACCAGACTAATGACATACAATAGCAACAGCAATAAAATCATGATAATCCTCAAGCTGGAAGATTCAGCGAGGTTCAAAGTCTTATGCAGATTAAGTGTGTAGCTCGCCCATTCCATAGGCAGGCAGCAACTGAAGAGGTGGAGGGTTCAGAGCAATCATCATGTGGCAGCTGCAGCCAGGGGGCGCACTCAGGCCACAAGGACTGTAGGAGAAAATAATCTTAAGGGCCATAAGATACATGTTGTAAAGACACCAGCATAGGCAAATCTTGTCCATCAGGTAGGATATGTGCAAGAGAGTAGTCCTTGATAAAACAGTGGCAGGAATGGGATCTTCCTCTGGGCTAGTATACCAGACTTTCACCCCCCTCCCTGTGGGAGTTACAGATGCGTCAATATATAGGGCAATGGGAGGTACATACACTGGCAGTAAAGATAAAACAAAACTTCTCTGCAAGATGCTCTTACCTCCTGGATGTTTTGGGTGTGCTATCATGAGCTTTGCAGGTCACTCTGCTGTCACTCCAGGAACACACATGAGGCCAGCTTTCAGGAGCCAGAAGGGCCAGCCATTACTGGTCCATGTGTTGAAATGTCCAGGGCCAGGTCCATTCAACGGTGTCTCCAGGGCTTAATGCAGTAGGGGCTGCAGCAGGATGTTGCTCGGCTGGCCATATCCTGGCTTCAATAATTCTTCTTTGGTTTGCACATTCAGCTGTATAGGAGAGGCAGCAAGGTGTGTGAGCATATCCACAGGGCTCAAGGCTCCTTTTCAGGGCTTCTCATTCAAATGCTGTGGCACTGTCCGTAGGCGAGCTGACCAGCCCCATAGACTATTGGTGTCCAACTTCAGGCCAGATTTCAACAAACCTTTGTACCTCTCTATCATGCCTGCCCCAGTAGGGTTATATGGTACATGAAATTTCCACTTAATTCCTAATTGCTGCACCCATCCTTGTAACGCATGTCCAATAAAGTGGGTGCCTTAATTGCTCTCAATCACCTGCGGCTGGCCATAGGCTGCAAAGAGATGCTCCAGGCCCCTCGTGGTGGTTTGCTGATCTGCACAATGTTCAGGAAAAGCAACCAATAGTCCAGTAGCCATGTCCACACAAGTCATGGCATACCAATATCCTTCTGATATGGGCAGAGGCCCAATATAGTCTATCTGACACCTGACAAGGGGTATTGGTCCCCTTACTATTGTTCCATGTTGCTGTGGGACTCGGTGTAAGTCCCTCTTAGAGCACACAAGGCACTCCTTCCAGGCTCTGCTGACTTCTTCAAAGGTCAATGGCAAGCCCCACCGATGGGCTACAGCCCACATTGTCTTTTGCCCTGCATGCAACAAACACTGGTACAGCCATTGGGCCACATCAGAGGCAGGCTTTTCTTCTAGCCAGTGCAGCTGGGCCAATGTGTTTGCTTCCTCATTCCCTGAGGACACCAAAGGCAAATGGCCAGTCACATGATACACGGTAACAGTCTAAGTCTGACCAGAGGCCTATAGGTCTTGCCACAACTCTTGCCCCCAAAGGGGCCAGTGACCAACCTTCCAGTTGCCATGGTACCAGGTCGGTAGCCACAAGATCAAGCACCAATAGATGGCCCATCTGTCAGTGCAGACAACTATGGGGGAAGGCTCCTGGGTGATCATGAGCCATACTGCCCACAACAGCCCATTGGCTGCTCCTCCCCTCTCCATCCTCCATCCATATTGTCTCAGTCTTGGGATGGAAAGCCACAGCCCTCCCCTTCAGGGGCTGCCCATGACTGGAGCCATCTGTATACCAAGCATCTTCAGGTACAGGGGCTTTTCCCTCCTGATAAGGACTCTCAGCTACCGATGGCTCAAAAGCAAGTTCTTCCTGCTTTCCACTGGTATAGGTCACTGGCCCCAATAAACATTGGAGTTCTCCTCTTAAGGGGCTAGTAGAGAGGGTGCTGTGCTGCTGTAAATATGCACCCCACTGGGCCAGTGTAGGTGTCTGTGCCACACCACTCCGTGGCCTTTGGATCCAGTCTCGTACGCACCCTATGATGAACTAGGTGGTTATTACCTTGGTTGGAGCTGTCCTGGCGATGGGCTCCGTAGCCAGCAAGGCATGGTACACAGCAGCCAGTTGCTTCTCTATCAAGGTGTACCAGACTTCTGCTCCTTTCCATAGTTATGACCAGAATCCAATAGGTTGGTGTGTCTGTTCAAGCCACTGCCAAAGACCCCATCCATAACCATCTTCAGTTACATGAACATCTAGTTCACAGGGCCTTGATGAGTCCATTACATTCAAGGCCTGTACGGCCTTGACTGCCCACTTGGCAGAAGTAAAAGCAGCTGCACATGTCTCATCCCAGTCCCACCTGATGCCCCTTCTTACCAACCGGTATAAGGGCTTCAGAATTTGTGCCAAGTGCAGGATAAACACTCTCCAGTAGCCCAGAAAACCCTAAAACTCTTATAATACTGCCACAGTGGTAGGGGTGGGGAAAGCCTGGACCTTGTCTGACTGCTTCAGGAACAACTTTAGTTTACCTGACCAGACAACCCCCAAGAATTTCACAGACAAACCAGGTCCCTGAACCTTGGTGCTGTTCACAGCCCATCCATTTTCCTGTAGATGTTGCAACAGTCTAGGAACTGCCCCTTCTAAATCTGAAAGAGAATCAGATGTGAGCATATTATCATCAGTGTAGGAATACAACTGCACCATTTATGGTTTCTTCCATGTGGCCAAGCCCCAGGCTACAAGTCCATGACAGATGGTGGGACTGTGGAGGTATCCCTGTGGAAGGACAGTGAATGTCCATTGCTGGCCTTCCCACATGAAGGCAAACTGTTCCTGGCTTTCCTGTGCTATGTCAGTAGAGAAGAAAGCATTAGCAAGGTCTACTACATAATGATACGTTCCCAGTTCATGGTTGAGGGTGTCCAGAATGTCTGCTATAGAGGGGACGGCAGCCTGCAAAGGGGGTGTGACTTTATTCAATTCCCTGTAGTCCACAGTCATACACCAGGAGCCGTCTGGCTTTCTTGCTGGCCACACTGGGGAATTAAAAGGACTATGAGTGGGCTTTATGATGCCCACCCTCTCCAACTCCTGTAGTTTCTCCAATTTCCTTGTGCCCCTCAGGCAATTTATACTGCTTAATATTTGTCACCCACCGAGGTACAGGCAGAGCTACAGGTGGGTGCTTAGCATGTCCCCTCAGAACTGCCTTTACCACATGTACCCTCAGTCTGAACTCACCTGCAGTGGTCTGTAACCACAGGCCCTGCAGGATATCTACCCCAAAATATATTCAGGGATGGGAGAAATGTACACGGTATACTCCTTTGGGGGTAAACTCCCTATCCCCAATGAGATTTGGGCTTTCTTCACTCTAATTGCCTTACCCCCATAGCCATCTATTACAATAGGGGTCCGGTAAACCGCTCAGGGTTGCCACAAATCAGAGAACACTCAGCTCCCATGTCCACCAGCACCAGGACACATTGTACATTCACAGGGGACCAATGAATTGCTAATTCTACATGTGGCCTCTGGTCCCCGCCATGTCCCCCAAGGTGGGGACTTTGACCCCCCCCCCCGCCCAGTTGAACTGCAATGCCCAATCATCCTCCCATGGGGTGAGAGCTCAGGTGAATCCTGAGCACTGCCTCCCAGGAAATTTTGCAGGGACACAGGCCAGGCATGAGGCCTTGACTCTGGTTTCCATGTCCTGGACCTCAGTGGCTGAAACTGCTGCTCTGGCTTTTATTGGTGCCACAGTTCTAACAAGATTCTATTGGGCTGTCCATTGAGTTTTTCTTTCACTACCCTGGCCTTATCAAATCAACCCACATCTGGGTCCTCGAGCCTTCACGGGGCCTTTTGCACTCCTCCTTTCAGTTGTAACCTGTACTTTCCTCCGTGCCCTTATTGTTTCAACCTCCCCCAGATCTGCTAAGTACAAGTAGCCTCACTTATGGGCTGCCCTAGGTGGGGGGCAAGAGCAGTCACTAGGGACCCACAGAGAGATGTGGGAGCTGTATGCAGCACCAGGTTTCTCATTCCTACAGTGAACACCTCCTCATTGGAGCCCTGGGGGTCCATATTAAAGACTATATTTTTCACACCCAATTCCCACAGCACCTGTTGGAGCTCTACATACGTTTTCCCACTACTGGATAAATATGGTAAATCACCCTGATTAGGCCAAACTATCCTGATGGCAGCTGTCAGCCATTCCAGAAGTGTCTTATTCCCTGAGGCGTGACAGGCATTTTGCAACCGCAGCTGGAGGGAAGGGTGAGTCATCAGGGAAGCCATTCTGCTCATCTCAGTACCTGACACAACAACGTTTTCCACCCCCTTATCCCAGAGATGCCACCAGCTCATCCTGGGTATCGGTGGGAGTGCTCCACAACCTGGGGAGGGGCGGCTTCTCCTCCTGAGGAGCCCACGGTTGTTTCACTCTTATTTTCTTAATTACAGCCAGGTGGGCCTTCAAAACAGGCAAGGATGTTACCTGGGGCCGTGGCCTCGGTAGCAGATCAGCCCATGGCCCCACCTCCTCCTCTTCTCCCCTGGCTCCTCTTCCATCTTTGGGGCTGAAGGCACCACTCTTTCCTCCCCATGGCCTCCCGCAGTGTGGCTTTTCCTGCTGCCTACCCCACTTGCAGAATCTTCTAGGAGTGTGACCTGTCTTTTCAGTAACTCTCTCATCTTTAACGGCATCCCATAGGTTATCACCCAGCTCCTCCAAGCGATGCTGAAGTGTGTCTCTCTCCCGCCTAAGACCCTCTCTCTCTTTAATCCTCTCAAACTTCTCTTTTTCCTGTATAACATTTTCCACTATCTCTATGAAAAGAAACCCTACAATGCCAGCTGCTACACAGCCCTCTAGGGTCTCCAAGCAGTCTTCCAACTCACAGAGGACTGATTCTGCAGCTTCCACTGTTACCACTGTTCCCCAATTCTGGGGAAGGCCCTACCCCTCTAGGAGGTACTTTACCCTAGACCTGTTCCCCACTAGGGGCTTCCAAATTGGAAGTCCCACAGCTGGTGGGATAATAACAAGTGAAGCTGCACCCTCTGCTGCTGCATCCACTGGGGTCTCCCCACCATCCACAGGGCAGCTCTGGGCATCTCTCCACCATCTCTAGGGGCAGCCCTCCAATAGGTCAAACCCATTTTGACAGATTTCGGGTTCAGAGACCCTGTCGACTACCACCAGATGTTACTCTGGAGAGAGGAAATCCCAGGACAAAATACCTCTACAACCAAAATCAGTCAAAGGGAGAAATAAAGTTTAAAACCCATTTATTGCTTACAAACTGCAGGCCAGGGCCATCTCTCCCTCCTATTCGGGCAGAAGCAAACAAGACCTCCCCCTAACCTCTCCGGTTCAAATAAGTCCTTGGTTGCCCCGGTAATTACCCATTGATATGAAGATTAACTATTTTATCCACCCCTGAGGAATGCCTGTTGATATGCAGATGCACTAAAGCCGGCGAGATTTTCTGGAGATAGTACAGTTTTACCCACAGTGATACAGACACATATAATACCTATATAATATTTTCCACTGGGATAATACTATACAGTTTTGCAGTTCTTTTTTGACTTACTAAGTTGTGATTCTTTCATATTCATAACTTCTATATCATTATTTTTAAGGGCTGTATAGTATATCTTCTTATGGCTCTATCATCATTTACCTAACCAATTCCATATTCATAAGCATTTAGGCCACTTCTATTTTTTTCCAATTATATTTTGTTTTTAACTTGTGATTAACAGTTAGAATGCCAATTACTGTATTTTTGGTGTTCTTTCATACACTGGGCTTGGCACTATAGCGGTGATTCACTAGTGAGCAGAAGAGACAAAACCTGCCCTTAAGGAACTTACACTCATTGTGAGACACAGATGCTGAGCAAGATAAATAAATGAAATATTGAAGGGTAGTGGTAAGTGCTAAGCCCCAGTAAGTGCAAAGGCCCTGAGGCTTCAAGGTGCAGGCATGATCAAGAAACTCCCTGGAGGTCATGAACTTGGATTAGAGTAAGTGAAGGGGAGCTTAGTGGGAGGTGACATAGAGAGGTAGGGAGGAGGCAGATGTCTTGGTTCCTGGGAGGGAAGCCATTGGGAGTTCTGATCAGAGGTGTGATATGATATGAGTTATATGTTAATAGGTCATAGCCTGAAGGCAGGGCAAAATCTGAGGCACAGAGTCAGTTTAATAGTCCAGGCTGCTTAAATATTCCAGGTTGCTTATGGTAGTGGTTTGGGTTAGGGTGGCGGCAGGGGAGATGGTTCAAAGTAGTAGGGCTTAGGATGTACTTTGACCCAACAAGATCTGCTGACAGATTAGATGTGGGGTGACTGTAAGAGAGTGATTTCAGGGCTTTTGACCCAAGCGACTGAAGATGGAGTGGCCATGAGCTGAGGATGGAGAGGACAAATGCTCCATGTACGTCTGCAAAGGCAGTGGAGAGAGGGGTCAGGAGCTGAGCTTCTGACTCATGGCCATGTGACATGCAGTATGCCTTTGAATGTGTTCTGTTCACAGCTGTGTCTCATTTGAGGCCCAGACCGGCTCCCCGATTTTGAGAAACACAACTCTGGGTTTTCGGGGATTTTCTCATCATAGTTTTGAGTCAAGGCATTAACATCCCTTTAAAGAATCTTCAGCCACATTTTGTATGTGTGAGTTGGGAAGTACACAGCTTGTGTTTGCCATAAATCTGTTTATCATAGATTACATTTTTGGTCATTATCTCTGCAGACTCTTTATAACTATGTCCATTTGCATACAAACAGGGCCTTTTGTTTCTGAACAATGATTAGCTCTTCACTGCATCTTGTTTTGAAGTCATAATCCTCTTTTTGGGACAGCATAGTGGTTGTGCTTAGACGTATTAGGATGTCAGAATTGGTTTAGAACTCCAGGTGGAGAAGAAGGAGGCGGGGCAGGTGATCATTTTCTCAGAAGCAAAAAATTCCTGCCTCCTACCTGGGCTCTCAGTGATAAGAGAGGGAGGCCCATTAGAAAATGCATGATCTAAAAATAGACGTGCTCCTCAGGAGCCTGCTTTCCTAAAGGTTTCATTAGGCATCAGAAAGCCCTTTAGTCTTCACAACTAATGGCACTGATTTGACGGTATTATATTGTGAAGATTCAGAAAAGGAGGCTAAAACTTGCATCATTCGGCAACAGATGCAGGTAAAACGCCTGAGAGAACTCTAAATGGGTTCTATAAATCGCAAGTCATTTCCCCCCAGATTATAAAAGCATCTTGAGAAAGAAAACTTCCCTGCGTTTCTGTGTTAACTTTTCATTGTTGACAAAAAGTAACACAGTGCTGGGCCTCACTCCCCCATCTCAGGTGCACACCGGCTGTGAAGGTGTCCCCAGGGGCTCAGCCCCTGGAGAGGCAGCCCCCCCGGAGAGGCATTTGCTGCTTGACCTTAGGCGTGCCCATGGGGGCACCTCAGTCTTAGCTGGTCCTTGTAGGGATTGAGCTAATGGTCTGACTTCATTAGGATGATGCTCAAGCCTGCTGAACTGGCAGGCTCCACAGAAGTGAAACAAGCCTGAACTTCTTGATGGTGTCTGGCAGCTGCCTCTGGGGAGGTCTCTCTCTGCGCAGTAGGTGCAGCCACAGCCTGGATGGGGAGGGTTCTTGAGTCTGAACAAAAGAGAATTCTCGAGTAGTTCAGACGAGTGTAGCTAAAGACGGAATTCATTACAGAGAGAATGGCGGTGAATGGCAGCAGCCATGCACATGGCAGCAGGGAGCAAAGAACACTCAGTGTAGGGCCAACCCCTGGCCAGCCCCTGAGGCCAGGGTCACCAGGCATCCACTGTCTGCTTGAATCTGCACAGCATGGAATCTAAGCCACCACCACCACCACCCCAGGATTTGGGGGAGCCGCAGAGCACTGGGTGGAGGGAGATTATGTTCTGAGAACTTCCCAAAGCAAAGAAAGGCGGTTTTCGGGCAGGCCGCTAAAGAGCATGATTGTACAGCTGCAGTTCTGTCTGGGTCATTAGGATGGGGAGAACTTGCAGGCCCAAATCAGAGATCTCAGTAGCCCTTCCCTACTTACTTGTCTGAAGTAGGACAGAGAGAGTGAAGACTTGTCCTTAAGTCTACAAAATTGAATGAAATAGTAAAGTAACAAAGACGCTTACCACTGCAAGAGCGCAAAGACAAAATGCAGTAAGTTGAGCAGAGAGAAAGTCTTTATTTAAAGCAAAAAGTACACAGTCTAAGAAACAGGAGTGTGGCAACCTCAGAGAGGAGATGCCCTTTAGGGTTTAGGATTCTATCTTTTAAGGCTTTCAGGAATGGGGCAAAGGTCCTGGGCAGGCTTGACTGTGGTCTCATGATGTCTCCCTCCTGTGAGAGACATTGTGTCATCATCCTAGACTGTCCTCTAGATATTCTGCAAGATAACCTTAACACAAGGAATTTGTTGATCCTGTTCCTCTCCATGACAGTGGTTGCCCTCAAGCAGTGGGAACATACCATTTAGGACTGCCTGCCCTACCTTAAGACAGGGTTTGTTGTTGGCTAATTATCATAAAATATGTTAGGAATCTTACATCCTAACTCCCTGGTTAAAATGGAATCTTAGCCTTAAGATGGAGTCCCTCCTGTTCTTATGATACTATTTATATTGCAGCATTTTTAATCATAGGCAGGAAAAGTTAATCATGATGCTTGTCCCATGCCCCTTCCCTACCTCACTGGGAAGGCCACAGGGGCATCCTTTTCTACATGCTGGATCCATGCCCTTTCCCCATTTTTCTCGAGTGAATTATGTTTAAACCCAGCAGCTTTTCTACCAGGGATGGTTTGGATTCAGATAGATGACTTTGGTTAGAGACAGAAGACTGCCCTGGAAAATAATGTCTGCTTTACTTTAGGGAGCTCCGTGATTGATGGACAGAAATGTAAGGGCCTGTAGGTCAGTCCTGGGGATGACTAAGAGGTTCTTCACCTTTTTAGGTCGCAGACACCTTTGATGATCCGGTGAAAACTGTAGATCACTTCAGAAACTCTTACGTACAACTGGCATTACAAATGTAGTAAGGTTTATTGAATTCCCAAAGTCCTTTCATGAACACTCCTATTTTTGTAATAATTAGTCACTTTTTTCATTTGTACCTATCACACATTTAGGACTGCTCTAGGTCAAGGAATATAGCCATGAACAAAGGAATCATGTATTTCTATGTATTTTTTAACAATGCTTAAAAAATCTCCTGAGTAGAGACTCAGACTAATTCCCTTTTCTTTCTTTTTTTCTTCAATCTTGCTCTCATTTTTTAAAACCAAACCTGCATTACTTGTATTAGAGAAACATAACAAAAGATCTAAAATTCATGATTCATTTCTTTAGAATAATAGACGATGACAAATGTTCCTTTGAAATGATTTTATATGGGTTTGTATTTTATCAGCCATGATAACACAGAGGTGTCCTGATAAATAAAGGTCCAGGTATATGCCAGACATACCATTTAGTTAGTCTTCACTCTTGCTTGTGGTGCCCTTGGGTGGATGCCCTGAAGTAACTCCAGACTTCTTGGGAGTCAAATGTTAGATTTGGGATCTAGATCGGGAATGGTTCCTCTAGACAGGGCTTGACAAAATCAGCCTGCAGACCACCTCCCATTTTTGTAAGTAAAGTTTTAGAGGAACACAGCCATGCCCATTCATTTACATATTGCCTATAGCTGTTTTCACACTACCCAGGCAATGTTGAGTAGGTTTGACAGAGACCATTTGTTTGGCCCACGAAGACTAAAATGTTCACTTTAACTTTTTACAGAAAAAGCTTGTGAACCCTACCCTAGTCTCGTGCTGCCCAGGAGCACTTTCTGCAGTGACAGAAATGTTCTGTATCTGTGCTGTCAACACATGAGCCACATGTATCTCCTGAGCCCTTGAAATGTGGCCAGTGTAGCTGACATTTGAATTCAGTTTATTTGTCCATTTGAATTTAAATAGCCACAGGTGCCCGGGACTACCGCGTTGGGCAATACAACGCTAGACCATACAGTGAAATCCTGGGTCCTCCCGCGTTCTGTTTTCTGTGCCATTGTTTCCTGGGTCTCCTCCAGACTTTCCTGACTGAGACACTTTTTAAAAATGTTCTAACTATTCCTACATTGGGTAGGAGGTGGCCTCTTTTTATAAAGATGGAGTTCATGCAGTTTTCCACCCAGAAATATCCCATCATGGGAAAGACAGATTTACCAGTGGAAAATGTTGAGCAAAGAGTAAGGAAAATTTTAATCAAGTCCCCCTGCCGCCTGTTTTTTTTTTACTACGTTAAAAAAGTAATAAGCTGTATTCTTGAGAGCAGTTTTAGGTTCAAAGCAAAATTGGTAGAGCTCCTGTATGCACCCTGTCTCTGCATACCCCCACCCCAAACAGTGTCCCCCACTATTGACATTCTGCCCCAGACTGGTGCATTTGTTCCAGTCATCAGACCTACAATGACATGTCATCATCACCCAGTCTCTGTAGTTTACATGAGGGCTCACTGTGGGTGTTGTACATTCTGTAGGTTTGGACAAATGCATAATGTACATATTCAGATCCCTTTGGGGGGAAAAGAGGATGCAGTGTCTGTAGCCTTTGACTTCCCGATAAAGCTCACAATGACCTGCAAGATCCTAAGTGAAGACACAGCTTTGGGGGTGGAGCATGGAAGGGAGGTTGAGGATGATGGAGAAGGTGCTGGAAGGAGAGGGAGGAGAAGATTGATTTGCTTTACAATTTTGATACCTTCTCTTTCCCTGCTGGAAGCTGGAGGGGAGTGGAGGGACAGAAGTAGATGTGAGTTTCCTGCACTTGAGGCATCACTCTCCATCATGTGCACTCATGACCATAAAGGATGGGATCCCAGTTTCCTGCTCTTTCAGGTGATTCCCAGGGACTTGTGGACCCGGTATAGAGCAGTGCCGGCCATGCATATGGCCAGCCTAGTTTTCCTCTCAGGGATGTTCCCAGAGATGCCATTGTTCTCGTTGCAGCTTGAGGAGCTCTCATTTCCCAACTGATCACATGTTCAATGCCACTGACCCTAAAAAATGCCATGAAGAACTTGGTTCTTTGAACTTGGCCTCTTCCAGTTAGTCTGTGTGTAGCACGGGGTTGCGTTAGGATTTGCTGTTTGCCATGACAATATATAATGTGGCTCTAGGATAAAATCACCATTTTAGGCCATGTGCTTTAATATTTTGGTCTTTTAAAGAAAACCGTATTTATTTTATTCAAAGGCTCAGATTTTAGTGGTGATCTGATACCCCGTATCTTTAACTCCTCCTCCTGCTCTGACATCTAATTGTTAATGCAGCATACTGGAAGGGCGCTTTAAGAATCTCAGTGTCTTTCAGGGAGTGATCTTAAATTATATTTTATCACCACTGGTGGTTTATTACTTGGCATCTTTCATGCATTTGCAGTTGAAAAAGGAATAGAGAAAATGAGACTGGCATAGGATATATATGATGTGGTCTATGAAATTGAGATAAGTTAGCCTGCAGTCTATGTCATGGAGTTTATAGGAGACTTATATGTGGTAAATAATGGATGTAATTGGGGCAAAATGTTGGTGCACATTAAAAAATAAAGTATCTGTAGGGGTATCTTCTAAAGTTCTAGTAGAAAACAATTTCTAAAGAAGCACCACACCCTTATAAAGTAGAGTGTATGTAATTCAGCATGATCGCTAAATGAATGCCAATAACACTCTGCGAAAGACTGTTTCAAATCATCTATGTTCGCCTACCTTGTGCATTCCTGCCACAGATCCTGAGCATTCAGCCAGCTTGGGAAGTGGAAGATTGAATCCTTCAAGGATGACCAGTTAACCTTGCATCTTAACTTTGGACCTCATTCGTGAGTGTGCAATTGAAGGTCTTAATTGACACACTTCTATTTCACAAGTAACGAAGAAGGAGTGAGGTTGGCTCCTGAGAGAGAATGAATGTATTTTCCTTTCTGGTCTTTACTTCGCTCCTGCAGGCATAGGCAGAGTTACTGTAGCTTTGGAGAGAAATGGAGGGTTGGGATTCTGTCCAAACTTCACACGGGTGGTATCTCATATTTAGTACCTTCTCTGATGGGGAGAATCTGAGAAGGGTCTGTGAGACGCAGCATCTGCTGATAGGAGTAGAAACAAATGGGATTCTTCCCACTCCTGCTCCTCAGGGGAGGCTAGTAGCTGAAGGAGGGAGTTCCAAGCCCATAAATGTCACCATCATATGGTGGGAAGAGCTCTGGCCTAGGAGATGAGACTCCTGGGCCACTGAGGGTATGACTGGCCACTCGAGGTCTCTGGGGGCAAACCAGGAATAAAAGGAGACATGTTGCCCACATCCTGTGAGTCCTCGAGTCCTGGCTTACAAATGGCTGTCTTCCCCTTTCACTGTGTCCTGCTGCAACAGCTGGCATACAGGTCTTATTCTGCCCTGGAGAAGAGGTTGAAGCTGCTGTTGTGAATCTTCTCTGACGTGGGCCGAGGAGCCTGGCCATTGTCATTTACCATCCCCAGTTCAAATGGTCCAGAGCAAAGATGCCTTTCATTTTCCTTTTCTTAAAACAAATCCTAGGCCCACTGACCTGCAGAGGTCTTTGAAGACCAGCTGTTATAATATCGGCTCTATTTCCAACTCCTCGTTTCTACAGATGAGGCCCAGAGAGTTGCCGTACCTGGGTCAGGGTGACTCAGGAAAGTAATGGTTAGCATCGGTCTCATGATCCTCAGATCATTTTGACATGTTGTACTTCCCTGATTGGCCCTCTTCATATGTTAATATATTCCCCCACCTCCCGCAAATCTATGCTGTGTTTAGGTTTACTGCTTTTATGCCTATAGAGTCAACCCCCAAGTCTTGGACGGGAAGGGGAACTTGAGGCCTTGACATGGGTGTTCTAAAACTCCCCAAGGGCATGCAGCGTTTGTTACTATCCTTCAACCAGTCTGACCAAAGTGTCTAGTAAAAGACTGCATGGGGTTTTGTTAAAATGGGCTGCGGTAAAGGAGTGACGTAACATCACCTCTCAAACTGTCGCCCCACCCCTACCAGGGGTTCAGATGCGTAAAAATGTGGGCGGGATTTGGGGCACCCACCATGTAAGGTGAGAAGAGGAAAGCTGGGGCTCTGGCTAGCCTGGTCTCTGTGTTGCTGTCCTCCCTGCCAATCTCTCCCTTGACTGGGTAGCAGATCCTACGAGCCAGTGTCCAGTCTGTTGAACCACTGTATCAAATCATCATCCTTTTGTCCTGATACTTATCAGGTCAGCAGAGCTGCCTTTTATTCTTGTTCCAGGGAATAAAGCTTTCCTGTCATTGCAACATATTCAGCTGAAGTCATTTGTTCTTGTTCAACAGAATTGAAAAACGAGTTGTACCAAACTACTAGTACATCAACCATTCTACAGAACATTTTATAATAGCCACTGCAGATGTGCTGGGAAAGGAAATCAACCCATGGCCCAGAAATACTTGCTAAGCATCCCTTTACACACACTACACAGTCTGTTCTTCTCCACTAATTAAAGAAGGAGCAAGTGACCTGCTATTATCAAGAAGCTGATAAAGGAACAGAAAATAAAACAGGAGATGGGATTCCAGCTCACAAAAAAAATCTGGTTAGGGAGATCAAAGTCGCACAAAGAGGGTAACTCTTCAGGAAGTATGCTAATGACAGGTAAATAATACAGACTGCATGGAATCAGTGGTAGTGGAATGCGCTCACCAAGGCCCGCAGCAGGAGATACACTAGGACTGCCGCTGCCCAGGAAAGGGGAGGTGGACTGAGCTCCTGAGAAAGCCACGGTAAGCCTGAGAAACTTCAAACTGTATCCTGAGGTCAACAGGACCCCACAGAAGAGCTTTTAATTAGAGAGTACCATGATTGGATTTCTCATTCAGAAAGGTCATGGCTGCTGGGTAGAGAGTGATGTGGGGTTTGCGGGGTTGACACAGAAGGACCTGAAGGTAGAAATGAAGTGTAGATAAAAAGAAACTGATGGATTTGCAACTCTCCAATGGGAAGTTTTAGAAAGAAGGATGTTACCGTCTAACTTTAACAAGATCACTCTGGCTTCTGGGTTGAATATGTATCCTGGAAGTGGGAAGAGGACAGTAGCAGAGGGAGCAGCTGTTGCAGCATCCCTGGCTAGAGGAGGTAGGATTTGACCAGGAAGGTAGCAGTGGAGGTTGCAAGAGGTAGTCAAATTCTGTCTTGATTTCTGAAGGTTGAAGCCAACAGGATTCCTGAGAGACTTAGACATGAGGTGTTAGAGAAAGAAAAACCGAGGATGGCTCCAAGACTTTTTGACCTGAGCAACTGAAAGGCTGAGTTGCCATAAACTGCGATGGAAAAGACAGAAGGAGTTAGATTTATGGGGGAGGTGTTGGATGTGTTCCTATATCCAAGTGGAGATACTAAGTAAGCCAGAGGATTATAGTCTTGCCTTCAATGTAAGGGAGGGACTGGAGACATAAATTTTAAGTCCCTGGCAGATAGATGGTATCTAAAGCCATAGACTAGATGATATCACCAAGAATCACCAAGAGAGTAAATGTAAGTAGAAGAAGGAAGAGTCAGGCTGACTCCTGGGTCACTCCAACGTTAGAAGGTCAAGTTGATGAGGAGGAAGCAGCAAAGTAGATGGAAAAGCTGTAGCTTTTAGTAGTAACCTGACAGTGTGACCCTTGAAAGCCGTGTGAATTACCCACGGGGAAGAAATGAGGGATGTGACGAATGCTGCTGCTGGGTCAAGACGAAAGAGAACCGTGATTGGATTTCTCATTCAGAAAGGTCATGGCTGCTGGGTCGAGTGGCGTGGGGTGGGGCTGGGGGTAGAGCATGGAGTGCAAGGGCGAGCTCGCCGGGAACAGGTTTGGGGAGGTGGAGCAAAAATCGATTGGGCTGGTTTCAGGAGAGCCGGTGATGAGAAGTTAGGTACAATGATGACAGATACCTCTTGAACGAGCTTTACTGCAAAGGGAAGGAGAGAAATGGGGAGTGGAGTTGGACATGGAAGCAAGGTCAAGGAAGTCACGTAACTTTGGTGAAAACAGTTTCAGTGGGTGATGCTGGGGGGAAAGAGGACACTGAAGATCCGTTTGCTCACCCTTAGAAAAGGGGGAGCACTTTGGACCAGTTGGTGTACTTTGAGATTTTCTTGGTGGTCTCCTGGTCTGTAACTCATTCTGTGCCTGTTCCCAGTGGTCTGACCCGTCATTGTCTTATTCAGGAGCTCCTGTTGCTCCCTTTGGAGGCTTCCCCGGGAGGTTGTGTCCCCTCAACAGGCTGTTCCCCATGTTCTCAGGACACTTCGAGCCTGGGGATGACCTCCTGGCGGTGACTCTGCATCTGCACAGCTCCAACCTTCACATCTGTTGTTCCAAGTCATTCTAACCAGACTCGTGGTTCTGAATAATCTGTGTTGCTGCTCAAGATCCAAGACTCTTCCAAATCTTTATGAAGTTTTGTTCATAAATATATAATTCAGGTATCCATTATCCCAATTCACATTCCAAATATTTAAAATCTCCCATCCTTTTAAATGCCAAAATACTACATTACATGTCAAAAATTATAACATACCCATGAACAAAAAGGAAGAAAATCCCCTGTAGGCCCACCACCCTCATCCGGCTGCTGTTACCGTCCTGTGGTTCCCACAGACACTGACACACACACGTGTGACACACACACCTGCCTAGCCTGGGGAGCTGCTCCTTTCCTGTGCTTTTATTCTCTCCCTTCCCTATGCCCGAGTTCTCTTCCCCCTTCATCCCTCCAGCTCCCCTCAGGAAGGTATCATCAAGTTAGAGTTATACATGTATGTCACCTGAATGTCTGTGAAGTTTTTCAAGCATCTCTTCTAGACATTCGTTTCAAATAATAGGAGGCAACAGTGTGTGCGTGGCGGGGGGGAGGGTGATGGTTGATATGTTGAGAAATGCATGTCAGTTTGTCTCCCACCTGCAATTCTGTCCTTCCCTACAGAGCGGTATCTATTGCCCATCTCACCTGGAATATGCAAACGTGTCAGGTCTCTCTAGTGCTTTCTCACTTGTAGTGGATGTTGTAAATTAAAATCCATGCTAAACAACCCACGTCCTTCATTGATCATTTTGAGAACTGATAGATATTGGTGCTTTGCTGCTCATTTTCCCCTTGCTGGGTGATACAGTTTTAGTAGGTGACAGGGGCGAGCCACCTTGGTGAGCACCAAAGAGCTCTTGGCTGAAGAATTGTCTCCATTCATTTTGAATCCACCATTTTAATGAAATTTTCCAAGTGTCTTTACCATCATATCCTCTCTATCCCTCCACTGCTTCTAGGGCACAGCAACCCCTAGGGGTGGCCCAGAACGAACATCTACTTTTTCTGGATCCCAGTAGCATCTCAGTTAAATATACAGCTCTAAAATTATGTGGTGTTGAAAACACCATTGTACACGAACATTCTAAGGGCTCAACTGCATATTAGTTGGTGGGCCTTAGCCACTCTGGTGCCACTTATGATTTGTGTAGGTATGAGGTTTCCAGTCTCCCACTCCATGCTTGCCCAGCAGCCCTTGTCACAGGCAGATACAGTAACTTTGGGTTAATCATTCCCTTTCTGGCCTCAGCAATGTGTTATTTGGCTTTCCTGCCTATGAAACCAAATGCGCCTACACAATTATTAGCAAGTGTGGGAATGGTTGTTAGGAACTGAATATTTATTGTACACCCACAAATTTTTAGGTGTTATGCAAAATATGATTGCCAGGGGATTGCTTTTGTCTGAGGTGCCAAAGGAAATGAATTAGCATTTGAGAGAGACGTCTACTTTACAGATGGGGCTTCCGACCACGCTAGGCCAGAGCCCGATGGAGGCTGGGCCCAGGCCTCATCTGCTGCGCTGGGTGGGAGGGTGGACATCCTCCCAGGGCCCGGGAAGAGGAGGGTTGGAGGGGGAGCAGAGCCCAGCAGAAGCAGGCCGCAAGAGGCGAGGAGGCCAGTCTCCAGATCTGTTCTCCCTAACTCCACACAGCCCCAGGACAGAAACTGGGACAGATTTCTGGAGCTTATCTGAGAATGTGTGGGACCCTTGGGACAAGCTTTACATGCAGTACAGGATTTCAGTCACACCGATGAGTGTTTCAGTCCTGGCTCAGCAGCTTGTTGGTAGGTGACCTTGGGTTAATTACATAATATCTTGGAACCTCTGTTTTCTCATCTGAAAAATGGGCATAGCAACACCTCTACGTAGGCTTGTTATTATGCAGCTTAGAAATAAAACGTATTAAGAGACTGTTACCATGTTTGACCCACAAAAGATCCTGGCTATTATGATTATCTTTGCTGTGGTTAGTTCCAGATCAGACACTCTCAGTCATGTGTCCTTGGGACCTGAAGAAGATGAATACCTGGGAGCCAGCTGCCCCAGGCAGAATCCCAAAGAAAATGCACAACGTAATTCCTTGGAAATGGTAAAAGCTTTGTCTGTATTTGAGCATGTGGAAATGTATTAAAGGGAGTAGAGGAGAAAGCAATGGGAAGAGAGGAGCAGCATGTTGAAATTTCTCCTGGGGAAAAAATCACATTAAATCTGTGGCTGCCTATCCCCAGCTACCCCACATGGAGGTCACCGTCCTAGGAACCTTTCTCTTTTCAAATCAATTGTGCAGAGCCTTGGGAAATGCATGTAGTTGGCATGCCAAGCCACGTGCATGCCGTGTCCTATAGGAGGAGAGCACTTGTTCCAGGTAATTAGAAGTGTCAGCTCCTTAGCCAGGAGAGGGTTCTATTAAATTATGTACAGTAAATATTTTTGCAAGTTGGAGCCCTGAAGAAGACTTATTGATCTGTGGCAAGCTGCCAGGCAGCTGGTAAAGATTTGGAAAATTGTTCCCAATCCAGGGCAGGTCCAACGAGGGGCAAGAACGCAAACAGTCTGGAAGCCCTTTTGTTCCTCCTTTATCTTTGCCTCCCGTGAGGAGCCTGCAGTTTCTCCCAGGGCTGCTGAATCAGTAGCAGACAATGACATGAACTGCTTGGTTAGCACAGCCTGGGTGATTCTGATGCAAGCCATGTCATCACGGCTGCTTCAGAGGGGCAGCCTGGATAAGGGAGGGGAAAGGGACGTCAGGAGACCAAGAGTCTGAGCCAGCTGAGGGGACAGGTGGCCCCATTGGGAGGTGGGCAGAGGGGCCAGTGCTGCCTAGATGCTTAGGTTAGCCTCTTCCTCCAGTAGCTCCTGAGAGGATGCAGAGTCCTTATCTATCTCCCCTGCCCCTACCCCGACCCACTGGGGCCCATATCTACTTCCTCCTCCTGCCTCACCACCCGGCCCTGCCCTGAGGATGCTGGAAATGGAGTTGGCCGACTGATGTGTGTAGTCAGTTGGGTCTTGAGAACAGCGGTGGGTGGGGGCAGGCATGACCAGGAAATCTTTCCTTATGGTTTTGCTTCTATAGAACTGGGCAGGTGCCCCCGGGAGGGTGACCCATCACCCGGCACTCCTAGATTTCATACCACCTGAGGGTTCCTGTGTGTGGTCTCTCACTTCCTCTTTGACTTCTTCACAGCAGTATTCCTGGTTCTTAGCACACTTCCTGGCTCACAGTAGGTGCCCAGTAAACATTTGTTGAATGAAGGCCTCCTTCCTTGTTTGTCTTGATTTAATTATTCCACAAAGGTTCGCAGTGCTGGAGCAGAGGGTGGGGTGGGAAAAGGGTTGTTCTAGTGCTTGAAGCTTTCAGAAAATCCTACAGACCATTCGTCTCTGCTGAGGCATGCGGTGGGGTGGGACTGCTCCGGACCTGGAGTCCAGGCGCCTCCGTTATCCAGAACCCCCTGGCAGCTGTAGGGCAGATGGAGCAATTGAGACAAGCAGACAAGTGGTCACAGAAGGGTAGGTCAGAAGCAGGTCCCTAGGTGACATACGGTGCCTGCGACTGGCCCTTCTTCTCCCTGTTCCCAGCCTCTGGCCCCATGTGCCTGGCAGTCCCTAGGCTCCCCACTTTCCCTCACCTCTTCATTCCTCTCACCAGTGTCTGGGGGTTCGGGGGGCTTGGCACGGTCCAAGGCAGAATCTTGGGCTCCCGTAACTCTCTTTCCTCCTGCTGCCTGGCATTTGCAGATTTGTGGCTCATTTGCACCTTCAGTGGTTATGGAAGAACAGGAGGAAGGAACCACAAATAGACAATTTCGCTGCTCATTGGTAACTTCCGTCGGGTGAGAGAAGCCCATGAACATAGTGGCAGTGCAGCACGCAGTCTGGGATTGCTTCTCCCCCCTTCAAATTCCCATCACCTCACCTCTCCCCCATTAGCACAACATGTGGGAATTTGTTGCATTACAGGTCAGAGCAGACACGTGGTGGTTCTGTCCGGCCGGGATGGCACTTCAGGTGTGCAGACTGCGTACTGACGTTTGAGGGGGCCTGCGAAGATGGTGTGTGTGAGGGTGGGTGTGTCCTGGGTGGTCCTGAGGCCGTGTTCTTCTTAGATCTGGGGAACCTTGCTAATTTTCCTCCCACTGTCTCTAAGAAAAGAGCCCCGCTCTGTGCGTAAAGTTCAGCTCTCTGCAGGGAGCCATTACTTTGCTGTTTAAAGAAGCCTTTATGCTTTGCAGCTTTAGATCATTTCACATGATGAAACACCATCACACGACTGACAATTGTAATTTAAAATGTTTGACGGTCTTTTCAACTGAAAAAGAGTAATCATCACTTGCCACAGGCAGACTTAGAGAGTCGCTGTTACCAAGCCAACTGGAAGAACCTAGCTGGCTCTTCCTGGAAGAAGCTGTTCCTCACTGGGGCCTATGCCACAGCATTTACTCTACCTTATCACCACTGCCACCACCACCGTCACCATCACCACCACTGTCACCACCACCGTCACCATCACCAGCATCAATACCACCCCACACTAACACCCCCACACAGCTTGCATTCTGCTCCTAAGTTCCTGCCTCCTGGCTGTCTGCCTCCATTTCCTCATCTTTTAATAGCTAGGCCTCTGAATCCCGGCCTGCTGGCTTCCCTGGAAGGCCCAGGCAGGGGAAGTGCTGAGCTTTGGAGAGAGGCTGGCCAGGAGGAGAACATGCATTGAGTGATGGACCCCTGGGCCCACCGCTGCCCGTTGTGTGGCCTTGAGCACTTGCTTGGCTGTTGGGGGCTCTGTTTTCTCATCTGTGAAGTGAGACTAGGTATCTACGTGTTTGGGCTCTTGTGAGTTGTGGAGTCAATGCTATAAAGTTTCTAACACAAGGACTTGGTTTAGTTAATCTCGGCTTTATCTTGAGGATGATATCCGTGGGACAGTGTATTTCAAAAATAATGTAAATTTTATAAATGTGTAGTTCCACTACTCATACTCTGTTGCTAACTACACAGGCTAAAACTCTTACAACAGTTGCATCTACCATCACACCACCACTAAAATCAGCAATAAGAAGTCTTGTTGAACTTACTTGCCAAGCACTGTTGTAAGTGCTCTTTGTGAATCTACTCACTTAATTATCACAAAAACTCTATTGTGTGATTGAATATTATTAGCCTCAATTTCAATATTATTAACTTCATGATAGATGACACATCTGTCTAGAGATACTCAGTAATCTGCCCAAGGCCTGAGAGTTAATAAGTGGTGCTGGAGCCCCTGTTCTGTCTATATTTTGGTTACATCTTCCAGGTTATCTATACATCTGCTTTTATATCTGTGTGTCTGTGGATATGTGTGTTTCCATATAGGTTGATACATTGTCATTTTGATAAAGAGGAGGCCATGGTGGCCTTAGTAAAGACTTTAAGCCCATTGCAAACAGCAGAGGTAGAACATACTCAAGAGACATCTAGCAGATACCACAAGATGGTTTGGTATTTTGAAAAGCAACGTTCCTTTAAAAATTCTGTGATAGAAATTAATTAGGGTAATAAAGGTGTAAGAAAAGGGAAGGAAAGTAGACTTTTGGTCACGATGCAATTTAAACCTTCATTAATAACCTTATTTTGTTAGAAGTGATTGCAGTCAGTACAGAACTGTAAATTAGTCAATTATATAATTGAGCTTTCTCTCAACCTTTCCTTTTACTCACTCCCAACTTTGTTTTCTTCCCTGGAAATCAAAGAAGCATATAAAAGTAATCTTTGGGTCCCAGGTTGGAGCACACTTTTATTCTGGCCAGAAACATCTCATTAAGACTGAGTAATGAAAACACCTGGAACTCCATGGGACCTGCCCTCTGCTTGATATTAGATGGCAATTGAAGGAAGACAGGAATAATGTCTGTTTTCTTACATTGTTTAGAACAAATGAAATAGAAAATTCCTTTTTTAGTGGTTCTTTCAGAAGCCAGTCCTACATTGCCCATAGGGTCTGGACTGCTTAGCCTTGCAAGTAAGTCTGTGACATGTGATCGAGTGAAGCTGCAGGGAGAGCAGAGATGGGCTCTCACCCAGCCCAGAGGCCAGCCTCATGGCTGTGGTATACGGTGTGTGCAGAGGGTGATGGGGCTGCCTTGATGTCTTCCAGCCCTCACAGCTGTCAAATCCAATTCTGGCTGGCCAGTGGTGCCTTCTCTTCATAAAAAGTCACATTATTTTAGTCCTCCTTGAATTTATATTTTCAAAAACTTCTCACCCATCACAAATAATTGTGCACTAGGGAGTTATCTCAGTGGTAAGAAGCTGGAATATCTATTAAAATGTAAATGTTGTTTCAGAAAAATAAGGACTTCCACTGCAGGTGTCAGGGAGGGAAGATGGGTATGTTTTGGGGTGGTGGGAGATTGTGGCTTTAACATGTAGGTGTGCATTGCAAATCCCTGAGTGGGCCAGTTTCTCCATACCCGGGTTGAAGAGACCTATGCAGTCCCCCTGGGGCTACCTTCCTTCTCTTTGACTCTCCTCCCACTGAGCAGAGAGAGGATCCTTCCAGTGGAAGGGGTTTGAAGCCTGAGAGGAATCGTTTCAGTGGGCAGCCTGGCTCAGCCAGGATGGGTCAGGCAGCAGTCTCTGGTAGATCCCAGTAGCCGCATGAGGGGAACAGACAGTGGGTTGCAGCAGCCTGGATGCAGTGATGGGCATCTAGAGCTGGGCAGTCAGGAAGGGTGGGCATTGCTAATGGGTCAGGAAACCAGCTGCTGGCATAAGCAGAGATTGCAGAAGTCAGACCAAGTGGGAGGTCAGAAACCAGGATGATACTTCAGCAAGAGATCTAGCAATAGTGTTAACAGAGTAAAGGAGACTTAAAAAATAAGGAGTTCATGAACTGAAGGCATAAATAAAAAATCAAATAGAAAAGCAAGGGCATTCTTGTGTATCTTAACAGAACATTTGAACATTAAAACAAATTCGCTGCCCATCTTAACTCAGCTCATTCTTTGTGGCAGAAACCAGTCCTCAGTGCTGTAAATGGGAGTGGGGTGGTGATGGGGAGCACCTATCTGAAAGGGGGGCACACAGGCAGAGAGGCAGGATCAGGCAGCACCTGGTGCAGCCAAACTGCCCTAGAGTGGATGGGCTTAGGCTAGTAGAAACTGCCAAACATTTGCTGTCAACCTGGCTTGAAGTCAAAGAGCTGGACTCTCAGCTGCACAATAGGATTTTGGGCCAGTTGGAAAAGGTCATTTTGTCGAAGTCTTGGAGTAAGGCCAGGATCAAATTAAAATGTGGTGGTTGTTAGGCATGATTTGATGAACACTGTTCTGTGGTAGACAGAATAATGCACCCCGCTCTCTCCCCACCCCAAGATGTCCACATCTTAATTTCGGGAACTTGTCTGTTACCTTCCATGGCAAAAGGGAGTCTGCAGATGTCATTCGGATCTTAAGATGGGAGATGATGATGATAATGATTATTACTAAACTGGATTATCCAAGTGGTCCCGATATAAACACAAGGGTCTTTATGAAGGGAGGTAGGAGAGTCGGAATCAGAGACTTGAAGGTGCTGCCCTGTTGGCTTTGAAGTTGCGGGAAGAGGCCGTGGACCAAGGAGTGGACCAAGGCAGCTTCTAGAAGCTGGAAAAGGCAAGGAACCAGGTTCTCCTCTAGAGCCTCTAGAAGGAGAGCCGCCTTATTGACCTCTGTTTCGTCCAGTGAAACCTGTTTTGGGATTCTGACCTACACAACTGTAAGATAATAAATTTCTGTTGTTTTAGGCCACTAAATCTGTGGTAATTTGGTAGAGCAACAATGGAAAACGAATCCAGGTATCAGTTTCTCCTGAGATACTTTTTTTTTTTAAAGCTTTCTCTAGAAATGCCATATATACTTCCTGCTATTATCATAATTTGGTATTTATAGCTGTATTAGTAACATTTAAATATGGATTTATGTTGTTGTTTTTTTTTGAGAGGGCATCTCTCATATTTATTGATGAAATGGTTGTTAACAACAATAAAATTCTGTATAGGGGAGTCAATGCTCAATGCACAATCATTAATCCACCCCAAGCCTAATTCTCGTCAGTCTCCAATCTTCTGAAGCACAACGAACAAGTTCTTACATGGTGAACGAATTCTTTCATAGTGAATAAGTTCTTACATGGTGAACAGTACAAGGGCAGTCATCACAGAAACTTTCGGTTTTGATCACGCATTATGAACTATAAACTATCAGGTCAAATATGAATATTCGTTTGATTTTTATACTTGATTTATATGTGGATCCCACATTTCTCCCTTTATTATTATTATTATTATTATTTTTAATAAAATGCTGAAGTGGTAGGTAGATGCAAGATAAAGGTACAAAACATAGTTAGGTGTTGTAAGAGAGCAAATGTAGATGATCAGGTGTGTGCCTGTAGACTATGTGTTAATCCAAGCTAGACAAGGGCAATAAAACATCCACGGATGCAGAAGATTTCTCTCAAAACAGTGGGGGTGAGGTTCTAAGCTTCACCCCTGTTGATCCCCAATTTCTCACCTGATGGCCCCCCTGCGACTGTGCCTGTCTTAGGCTGTTCCTCCCTTGAGGAATCTTACCCGTCTCTGGCTAACCAGTCATCTTCCGGGGCCATACAGGGAGATGTAAAGTTGGTAAGTGAGAGAGAAGCAATATTGTTTGAAATGGATTTATGTTTTTTAAAGGGGTAAAACCTGCTTATTTCAACTTTGGTTAAAACTCATCAGAAGATGTTGTGTGTTTCTCTGAGGACCTTAATGGGGCCATACCGCTACCTGTGAGCAGCACAGTTTGTTCAGAAAAATATCTAAGGAAGACACAGAACACACAGGGAGCATTGCAGCACAAAAACACTGAAGTTATAAAGTAAAGCAAATATCATGTCTTGACGTGAGACTGCCTGATAGACTGGTAGGTCATTGATGGCTGTATAAATATTGCAAGATCCTGGTGCCCTTCCAGGAAATAGTTTCCTTCCTAGGTGTATATATAGAATGCTTTATACTATTTTTTTTTCCTGAAAGATCATTTAATGCTCCTTAGTTTTTCAATATTATGTGAGTGATGTGTCTGTATGTTTTCAAATATGTGGCTAAATATGAAATGTGTTGCTCACTTCCCCCAAATCAGGAACAAAGACACACTCTAAAAAAAACCACTTGCAGCCAAAAATACTGAGTGAGATCAGTGCACAGAAACATGTGTGCACCTTGACACCAAATCCACACATCAACACCTGTGAGAAGGAAATGAATCTTCTCTTTTCATCCTCAACCCAGAGCTGTTCTCGACCCGTTTGGAGCTCTCTGTGCACAAGGTAGAGAAAGGGATGCAAACTGCCAGTTCGTGGTGGTTGCTATGGAAACCGGCAGAGACAGAAGGCCACAAAAATGACGGAGTAAGATGACATCTAAGGATTAAAAAACAAAAACAAAATGGGGTTTTCTCTCTTTTCTCCCTGTTTTGCAGCAGTAACTTTACTAAATGCTGTGATTAGAGAGGCCAGGGGTGTGGGGTGGGAGGAATCATGAAGGAAAAAGGACAGGGTTTGCCATCTGTCTTGTCACTTATTTTAACTGCAGCATCTAATTAAGGTTTTTTCTTTAGCTGTTCATCACCTTTCGTCTCTCACAAAAGAAAAGAATCTAGCCATCCATCTGAAGGGGGCATACAGATCTCTCCTTTCTCTCTAAGGAAGGAAATGTGACTATCGAAGCTCCCTGGGAGGAGATCTCCCCACCCAGTGGACTGGCCGCCTTCTGAGGGGATGTTTTCATCACTAGAGGCTAAGAAGTGGCACACAGGGCCTGCAGTGGACAGATGACCACCAGGGTCCCTGCCAGCTCTCATGTCTAGTCATTCCGTGGTGAATCTTCTCTGTCATTCAACTTAGGGGAAATGGGACTGAGTTACAAATGCATCTCTTTTTTCATCTGGAAAATAAAATGATTGCAAGGCTCCTACCCTGAAAGCCCCAGGAATCTTCCCCTGCCTTTTCACCAGCCCCTTTCCATCTTAATCTGGATCATTTCCTTTACTTTGGGATTCTAGTGACTTCTTGCCACTTGAGAAATTAGCCTTGACTTCTCCAACGTCTTCTAATAGAAATCTATGTATTATGTAAATATTACAACCTAAACAAGTGTCAAATGAACGAGGAATAATAGGTCTTTTGGTGTCACTGGTTCCAACCTTGCTGCTATTGAGTGTGTGAAATCGAGCCGTATTTCTCAAACTGTCATCCAAGGAGCACCCAAGTCAGGGGAGGACTGGTGGAGTCCTTTGCTTAAAAAGCATATTCAAAAAGACCCACACCCGTGCAGTCCCTTCTGACTCTCCTGGCATGGCCCTAATCTGTTCATTTTATCCTTAAGATAAGACCCCCTTCCACCTGGGTCTTCCTGACGACCTCCAGGACTGGCAGAGTTCAGGATCGCGCTCTTTTAGCTGGTCACGTGGCCCCTTGTTTGATAAGGAATCTCTTTTGGGTAAGGTTAAGCAGGTTTTCTTCTTCTGGACAGAGAGAAGAGCAGGCTCAGTATCCACTTTAAACAAAACTGTCCTCACATGTGGCACCCAGTCGTTGCTGTTTTCTCCCACTGGGGTTTATGCAGTCAGTGAGGTGTGAAGACTGCCCTATCCCGTGCTGTGCCGGGCTCCCATTTCTCTCAGCCTGATCGGCTGTCCCGCCCACCTTGGTGGGCTCTTCACGCCGTGGGTCTGTCATACACACCATCTCTCCTGAGAGAGGGCCAGCTTGCTGTCGTCATCCTGTGTGTCATTGCTCACGTCTAGCTGCTCCTGTAAACGCACCCCGGACACTGGCTCTCAAACTTTAGTTGCATCAGGATCACCTGGAAGGCTTGTTGACACCGATTGCTGGGCCTGCTCCCCGGGTTTCTAATTCAGGTCTTGGATGAGGCCTGAGCATGTGTGTGTCTCACATATTCCCAGGTGGTCCCAATGCTGCTGGTCCAGGGAACACACTTTGAGAACCGCTGCCCTATGCTTTATCCATTTGGCTGGGCCAGGTAGGCCCCTTAAAAAGTTTGATTCATCCCTATCCCACTAACACTTTGCATTGCATCTGGCAAGACCATGGACAATAAATATGCTGTATTGGACAAATGAAACCAGACGCCTTGTGGCCTCAGACTAGTCCTTGGATTCTGACTGTGAGTTTCCAAAGCCAGATGGTCCCCCAGAGAGGCCTGGCTGGTGCTTCCCAAATCTGGCTGTAGCCTATTGTTGGACTTATTTGCAGGCACAGAATCTAAGGCCAGATTGGTAGCCAGGCTGCTGACCTTCCCCAGCTTCCGAGCTCATAATTAGGCTTGATACAGACCACAGCTGTGATGAAAAAACTTTCTTAAGCCTCTGTGCTCTGGTTTGTTCTTTAAAGACAAGTGTGGGGCCTGCTGCCCAAGCCTTTGGACTCCTGTTACACCCCAGTGTCCATGATCTTGGCTTGTGATTCCCAGATCTCCTTGGGAGCAAAGCAAAATGATTTATCCATACTAAAGAGGCCAAGACAGTTTGATTTTTAAGGTTGAAAATACAGGGTGTATTCACCATTCACTATATGGAACGTGAAATTCTGTTCTCTGCTGCTCACGCATAGCCAGTGTTGCCTAAAATGACCAGATCCCGGCAGCAGTAGTGAACATGGATTATCTCATTGACTCTTCTAGTCTGGAGAGTTTTCTAAGTTCCATTTCACAGACCAGGACACTGAGGATTGGCGTGGTTAAGTAACTGTGGTCAGAGTTGGGGGCACTTGTCTCAAGTCTCTCTGACTTCAGGGCTGAAGCTCTGAACCCTGGGTCCTGTGACCCTTCACTCACTAAACTTAATGGCATTTTAAGGGATCCAGATCATATTGCATTCCATCCTATAATGGAGAGCTGTAGTAAGTTTCCAGCATATTTTGAGAAATTATTTTTCTTTGAAATTTTTGAAATATGATTTTAAATCTATTTTAAGCCATCATGTTTCTTTAGCAGTCAAGTAACTCTTAGAAGGAAGGCCAAGTAATAAAATCAAGAAAGAAGGACCTGGAAGGCCCAGCACCCCACCCTCTCAGGCTCCTAGAGATCCACAGATCAGTTTAAAAACCATCAGAGTATAAAGATTTCAGAACTTTGGGAATCAGCAGACCTGGCTTTTAGCTGTGACTCTGCCACTACCTGGCTCTGAGACCTGGAGCAAGCTGGCCAACTCTCCAGGGCGTAGTGGGCCTGGTTGGAAAGTCACAGAGATGGACAAGGGCTCTACCACATCTCTTACTATGACCCATTAGTTGATTAATGAACTTGTAATAATAGCTAACAATCTGCTAAAGACATAGACTCTACTTGCATGAAGAAATTAAACCTACTCATAATTAGCACATTGCATAGAAATGTGTTATGAAATAAGCAGTTGGAAAGACATAATGTCCTAAAGCAAAAGGTTACAAATGCACTCTCATTTCTATTAGTACTTTGCTTAGGACCCCCTTTCCCCACTCCTTTTCTATTTGTAGAAATGGAAAAATTTCAACCTGCCAGCCTGGTTAAATTGGCACAAATTCATTATTGATTGTACTTGAATACAATAATGTATAATAGGTTATACATTAACCTATGATGATAACAGGTTACTTATCAAAATCTTTTGATTTGTAAATCACATTTACAAATACATTGAAAGAGGGAGCTGATAATTCTGATAAAATCTTTAAATACAAATGTCAATAACTTGGGATTGGTAGTAAAGGTGTTTTGGAGAGATTCTGGAGAAAGAAGATGTCACCTCCCAACTTTTTGTGTCCTCACTGTTGGAAGGCTTGGGGTCTTCTTGCCAAGCTACAGTGAAGATGACCAGTGAATGGTAGAGTCATCTCAGAAGGAGCTGTAGTGTGTGCATTAGGGTTGTGTTATCCTTTTTATAGTCAAGTATTAGGTGATTTTGTCGTTATCCTTGCTAGGTAAGGGTTTGATACAGATGGTTAGTGTTTCATAGAAAATGCAAAAGGAGAGCTGACGTGGCCAGGAAATTAATATTTATCTTGCAAAGAAAAGAGAAATGTTCAAGAGTTTGGTTTAATTAATTACTAAATGAAATTACAAATGATGACTTAAAATATTGTTACTGATTGTTTATATTAACTTTTAACATTAAATGGGGATTTTCAAGAAAGTCAACCAAATGAGATGTGCAATTTGGGCTTCCTGTCACTGGTGGCAGAAGGTGAAAGACTCACTTCGTCTTGTGGCATGTGGACCAGATCTTACCTAGGAACTTATAATTCATTTCTTTATTTCAGTCAAAAGTAATTCTTTGCCAAAACAGATGATTTGGAAAAGAGTAAATAATGCTGTGGAAAATCAGACAGAGAAATACTAAAAAATAAAGACCTAGGGTACAATTTGGCATCCTTTTCAACAATTCTTGGGTGTTATTCATCAACCCTAATATTATTACCCTATGTCCTTCTTTCCTAATTTATCTAAAATGCCTTTTGGAAGATCAGCCCCTTTCAGGACAGTGCCCACCTCTAGGGCTTGCCTCATGGATAGCTTTGTGTAAGGCTGCTGGCTTATTAGCCCCTTATGAGGGGTTATCATGTATCATTATGTGTATTTGCTCCCTGTCCTCACTGCAGCCACCCCAGGTGCAGGCTGTGGCTATCCTCATGTGCATGTGCGCACACGCGCACGCACTCTCTCTCTCTCTCTCTCTCTCTAATAGAATCATATTTTTTTCTATTGGGACATAAATTTCTGTTACAAATAAACTTACTGATAAAGACATGAGAGCTCTCTTGCCCCATACGTAGTCTTCTAGACCAGCCTCTCCCTAGGTTTTCCATGAAATTTACATATAGTGTGGCGGAGAGTCTTGATACTCTCTGTAGATTCTAAAAGGATCTGAGATGAAAACTCCTCCCTTGGAAATCCCCTCGGGCTGTGCCAGGTGAGATCAGCGTACAGTCTCCCAGGGAACCTGCAGAGCCTGATTTCCCTTCAGCCGTTGAAGAGACCAGTGTGTTAGCTGAACATCACATGACACAATCGGTGTGTGATGAGGAGCCACACTGTGCAGAAATGCTTCTCATGAAGAACCACGCTCCGTGCAGCATGACAGGCCCTCAGCCGGCTCACCCCCTCTGCCCTGCGTATGGGGTGCACTGGGTCTGTGTCTCTGACTCTCCACTTCTCCTTCCCTCTACCTTCTCCCTTTCCTTCCTGCCCTCCTCCCTCACCCCTTCCTGCCTTCGTCCCTGCCCCACCACCCTGCCAACAGTGGAATGTGTATGTAATGAATCCGGTCTGGACACACTAGCCTGGCAATCCTGTTTTGTCTCAGTAGTTACTTAGGAAAGATGATTTCACAAACAGCCTCAGTCACGAAACCTTTCAAAATGTAATTTCCAAAGGTCTGCATTTAATTACCACAGAACTCTTAATGACAATATTCACACTCGTTGGAGGAGAAAAGGATTTAAACACATCGAGTCGCATTTAGCAACAGGCTACATATTCTGTTACTTCCTTGTGAGATTTTTATTAGCCAGGTCTTTTTATTTTATTTTATTTTTGTTTTAGGTAACGTCTTGGCTTTTGTCACAGTGGGTTGTTTCTGTTTTTTAGGGTTTTTTAAAATTTCTAAATTGTGCAGTTGTTTTGCTTTACTACAAAATTAAGATCACAAAATCAGTGAATCCAAGCTTCTTAATAAAGCCCAGATTGTATGAAGGTGTTCTAAGATCCCATCTGAAGAAGTTACAAATATAGTGCATTTAACATGGACGTCACCCAGGTGATGTGTGACTGGCTCTTAAAAGGGTGCCAGGCTTCTCTGCAGACAGGCAGGGCAGTGAGGAGGCCGTGGAGGGATGGCATTCTGCCTGGGGAGCTGAGGACTAGAAGAAAGACAGTTTTCTGGAAGAAAGACACCATCTCTGGGCCATCTTGGCAAATTGTAATTTAGGGAGGGAGCAGCCTGAGATTAGTTCATCTAATTTAGACTGTGAGAAAAATGCAGTCATTTCAGAAAGAGTGTGGATGATCTCAGGCTGAAAGCAAATTCTAACTGACGAGACTATCTGCAGCCTAGTTAGGCTAATGAAACCTTAACTGGGTTACAAAGAAATCACAATGTGAGAGTTCAAAATAGACCTGTGAGGAGAAGGAGCAATTTCAGATAATGTGTCTTACCCTGGGTGGAAGGCTGATTTTGTCTGAAAAAATATAGCTTTACCCTAGTTAAGATAATGAATCCTTAACTGGGTTACAAAGCCATCAGGACTCCAGTAAGCAGAGCTGACATCAAGAAACCTGTCAGAATTCTGTTAAGAGACCGACAGGCAGAGCTCCTGACAGGGTGCCAGGATGTGGCACTGCCGACTGACAGACCGTGGTGTCTGTCAGTCCAGTGTGTTCCCCTGTGACTCACACATGGGCAGAGAGAAAAGGTCCGCAGATAATAGTCTGAATACATTTTGTAATTTTTCCATCAGCCTCTTATTCGCTCTGTTTCATGGTTAATTGATGTTACTGGTTCAGGTGATAATTTAGCTTTTATTTATAAACCAGATGTGTTCTGTATTTTTAAAGCATTCTATTTCTGATTTATATTTTCTCTGTGTATCTACATTGCTCAAATTTTTAGATTGCAAAAAAATACTACATATTTATAAATGTAAATTACTCACAGGGCCCGTCTCGACTTTTTTTGTGTGTGTGAACCTACATCTCTGGGCAGAACCAATACCTGATGTATCATCCTCAAAGCAGACATCTCCCAGGAGAAGCTGGGATGGAAAGGGACCGAGACGCACATTAGATCAGGCTACACAGAAACGGAGACAGGGTCACATTCAGATATCCAACACATATGTTTTGAGCTATTATTGTGATCCATGTACTGTATGAGGTACTTGGGTTGTAACAATGAGCAAAACAAAGATCCCTGCCCTGTGGAGCTTACATTCTGGCTATGGGAAAAAGATAAGCAATAAACAAAACAAGTAGGTCCATTATCTGATATGTCAGAAGGTGTAAATTGCTGTAGAACAAAGGAAAAATATAGCAGGATAGGAGCCATGGGGGTGGTGGAGGTGGGGCCAAATAATGGTATTAAGCCCTGGCTGGTGACCTCAGCCAGCTACCCAGTGTTCTCTGAACCCTGAGGAGGAATTCATCCACCCACGCACCTATCCACTCACCTATCCATCCACCCACCTGTCCAGCCATCCATCTGTTCACCCATCCATCCATTGAGATCTACTGAGTAATTGGTACTGGTCTCCAGAGCAATTGGACCATTAATTTACTTCAAAACAGGGACCCAAGGAAAAGTGTCTTACATATTCCTTTTACAAAAATAGTGTATCCATAACTTTTGCTACAAATAAGCCCAAACTCTAGACACTTAAAGCAACAATTATTTCTTAACTTTATAAGTTTCTGAATTGCTGATGTAGGCTAAGCTCAGCTGGGCAGTTTTTCTGGTCCGCAGGAACTCCCTCACGCATCTGCAGTTACCTGAGGTTGGCTGGACGGTGGCTGGTCCGGCGGGGCCTCCACCGGAATAGCTGGTCTCTGTTTCATGGGGTCTCCTGTCCTCCAGCAGGCCAGTCCAGGCTTGTTCACATGGCAGCAGGGCAGGGATCTGAGAGAGATCAGCAGTGTGCAAGGCACAGATGTGTAAATACAAGGTCACTTTTGCTGCACAAAGTAAATTGCAAAGCCAGTGCAGATCGAAGGGGTGGGGAAACAAACTCCATCCCTTGAGAGGAGTCCCTTCAAAGCCACATTTAAAAGAATGTGGATCCAGGGAAGGAACAGAAAGATTGTGGCCCTTTTTGGGAAAGAATTCAGAGTCCAGCGTCAGTTCACCTTTCCACTTCAGTCTAGGCTAAACTTGACTTCCTCACGTCACGTTTTTTTTAAATCTAGAAAATTTATTAATTTCATGACCTTTTTGAACACTTGCTAACTTCAGACCCCTGAACCAGGTATTCCTAGAAATGCGGAACGATCAGTTGACATGTCACATCTGGCAACCTTTCACAGAACTTGAGAGCAACCTTTCACAGAGGTTTGCTGAGCACCCCAGATGTGCCAGGCTCTGTATGAGAAAGGATACAGAGACAGGATATAACCTCTGTTCTTAAGGCATTCATGGTTGTTTTCAAATTATTTAGCATTGTTTCAGGCAGCTCCCTCTCCCTCATCTCTACATTCAGACACAAAGTCCTGTGGATTTTACTTTTAAAATCCTCCTGGAGGCAGTCCTCCCACCACCACCTCAGTTCAGCCTTCTTCATCTGTTGCCATGACTACAAACAATCTTCTTGCTGGTCTCTCTGCCTCAAGTCCTCCTCCTCTGCCACGCTGTTGGCTAAGTCCACATGGCTGCCAGGATGTCCTCTAACATGCACCTGTGGTCATGTCCCTCCCCTGTGATGATCTTCCGTGGATTCCCCCCTCCTCCCGCCGCCCCCAGCCTCAGGGCTCACAGCTAGAGAGTCTTTCCATGCAAGACCCTTTCTGAGCTGGCCTCCCGTCACCCCATAGCTCTCCATGCTCACCTCACATTTTATTCTTGAGCAAAACTGAACCACTAATAGTTTCCTGCACATACCAGTGTTTCTCAAATCTTTTGCCTTGTGTATGTTTTCCCTTTGACAAGAATAACCTCTCTCCCGCTTGCCTGCCTAAAGATTTTAACTTTCTTCAAAGGCAGGTTATTTTCAAAGAAAAGAAAAAGTCCTACATTATTTAGAGGTTGTATATGAAAATTCAAAATACATGCTATTTATTGCTGCTGTCTCCACTGACTTCAGACTTCTATTCCTTCTTCAAGTGTAAGTCCCATTGGCTTCTCTCCTGCTAGGCATACTGCGTTTTTTCTGTCTCTTTTCATTGTTACTGTTTTGTTCATTTTCTGAAACCTCTGTTAAGACAGATTATTTTCAACTTTTTTTTCTTCTGTGACTAGCACTTGATAAACACTAATCGAATGAAATCAAATCAGAAAGAAACAGAAAATACTAAGTTCACTTTAATTGTGCTGGTGGGCCAACAACAAGGTGTCATATACTGTTCACTGGACTTGATGGCAGGAGACGCTGCTTTGCTACTGAATAGCCATTTGACCTTGACGAAGTCTCATTTCTTCTTGAAGTCTCAGTTTCCTCATTAGCGAAACAAGAGTAAACCTACGCTTTCTACCTCATCATGTTAGGAGGATTAAATGAAAGAAGAAACTACGGGCATCTGATTATTTGCAAAGCAAAACTGACAACTGATGCTTATAGCGGGCTTCCGGGGTCTATGGCTTTCTTGTCTCACTGCCTTGCTGCACAGTTTACGGCTGTCCGTAAGCAGTAGTAAAATATATGCTTTGGGTATTAATATATGTTATAGCAGCTTTGAGTTTCATATAACTTTTCTAAATTTTTAATTTTGTCACTTGCTTGTTTTAGAATAAGCTATTCTCAAAGAACATTAAGGAAGTTATGGCTGTAGAAATACGCTCTATTCGGCTCAAGTGCTTTTGAGGTTGTGGTGCTGATGTTCCACGCAGTGAAGTCCTCTTCCTGCCATAACCCTAGCACCTCAAATTTGATGTGGGCATATGGTTCTGACAAGATGATAAAGTGTCCTCCTTATTCCAATGCAGTCCAGGAGAATGAGAAGGTCGGGAGTTCAAATGTGTATGTGCACGTGCATAGGTGCAAGAGTTAAATTATCTTCTTTGGGAATGGTTTCCTGTGTTCTTTCAGGAATAGTCACCCACTTGCCTCCATTATTCCAGAATCAAATCCTTTTAAGCTGTAAGAAGCTTACTGTGGTAACACATCTTTCTGCCCCATTCTCTCCACCTAGTCTCACTTGGGCAGTTTCTGTGGGTCTCACCCATGCACCCCTTTCACTTCCATTTCTTTATTTTTATTTTTATTTTTTATTAAGGTATCATTGATATACATTCTTGTGAAGGTTTCACAAGAAAAACAATGTGGTTACTACATTGTAACCACCCTTATTATCAAGTCCCCCCTGCATACCCCATTGCAGTCACTGCCCATCAGTGTAGTAAGGTGCCACAGAGTCCCTACTTGTCTTCTCTGAGCTACACTGTCTTCCCCATGACCCCACACACACCATGTGCACCAATCATGATACCCACAATCCCCTTCTCCCTCCATCCCCCCCACCTTCCCACACCCCTCCCCTTTGGTAACCTAGTCCCTTCTTGGAGTCTGTGAGTCTGCTGCCATTTTGTTCCTTCAGTTTTGCTTTGTTGTTATACTCCACAAATGAGGGAAATCATTTGGTACTTGTCTTTCTCTGCCTGCCTTATTTCACTGAGCATAATTCCCTCTGTCACTTCCATTCCTATATCCTTCCTTTATTCCCGAGATATGGCCATTCGCACCACCTCCTCCTGAAACACACCTCCGAGTTTCCCCTCCTCTTTCATCTCTTTGATCCTCCAGCTCTTCATCCTTCTCCACACTTTCTGTGAACTGATCTTGAATATCCTTATAAGTGTAAGAGATTCTAACAGATGTCTGTGTAAGAATAATTTTTTTTTACCATTTTATTGTTTATTGTTTTGCTTAGAGGAAACAAAGTTTTTCATGTTAATGAAAAACACTTGCTGAAGGCAGCCCGAGTCCCCAGCTTCCTCAGCCCCACACTCCCTCTGCTTGTGCGATGAAAAATGCGGAAGGTGTGGAGGGCCGTCCCTTGGGGGCGCAGAGCAGAGAGCACACCAGAGGGAACACGGAGCATTTTCCAGGGCCATCTCCAGACTTATGGAAGGGAATCCAGTGTTCTTGCTAACTCTGCCAGGGCTTTGGCTGCTGTTCAGACTTGGTGACTAACTCAGGAAATACAGGGAGTCAGAGGGATGGAAACCGCGAGAACAAAACCAGAACCATGCCAGACGGACTGCCACGGAGCCTCAGGGAAGCACTGAGGCCCCCAGTCTTTCCCTCAGTCATTCATCTGACATGAATAGAGACAGATCCAGAACAGAGGAGGGTTGTTGATTTTCTTTTTTTACAGTTTTTTACCATCTTAAAGAGGGAAAAAAAACTATAATAGCAGTTTCAGGATCCTGTAATTCTTGAGTGGGGTAGAGTGAGTATATATGCTGGCTAGGAAGGGCAAGGTAGAGCCAGGTAAGCCCAGGCAGACATTGCACACAGCTTTACATTTCTGTTAGAACAAAGGCTGTAGGGAAGAGCCCACCCAGGCTGAGCTGTCCAGCTTGCCTCTGGGCTCAGGTGACCTCTTGGTCATTGATCTTGTGGTCAGAATTTCTACCTGAGAACTTGACTACCTTGAACCTTTGGCACTATGACCCCACTCTTGGTCCCTTTCAACTCCTTCTCGGGCTCTAAAGTCACTCTCTGCCTGCTTTGCTGCAAATATTTTTTGTGTCCATAAAATATACCTTAAATCAACAACTAGAGCACAAATTTCCAGTTCCTAAAGCTGGGGTCTGGGATGAAATATTCATATGCAATTCTTATGGGTCCTATTGTAGTTTTTCTTCCTTGTGAGCAGAGGGAAAAAAACTGATGCAGAACAAAAGTGGATTCTTAAAGGAGAGAAATATTATGATATTGCTTCAGACCCAACTGTCTTACTGTAGTTTCTGCTACAAATGATGTCCTGAACAAGGGTTCTATTGTCTGCCCTGACTGTACTCTTAAAGGTTAAGTGTCCCCCGCTCTCCTCTTAGGAGCCTTTTATGGCTAATATTGACAAGTTTGTCCAAACCCCTTTTGAATCTTTTCATACTGTAAGTTAATACAATCTACTGAAATTATGAGGTTCACATTTTTATAAGACTTGTACAATTGTCCTTTTCTGATCCTAGATTCACTTCATTCATGTTTCTAATGTCTTCCCCACCACCCATCTTCATGTTTGTGGACATGTGAAATAAGTTTGTTTTATCTGCATTTTATTCTCTACATGATAGGACTGGCTATATTCTTTCTCAGTCCTGCTGTTACAGCAGGGGTACTTAGCTTTGGGATCCCAAACCCCCAAGGGGCCTAGGGGAGAAATCCAGGGGGGAGGGGAGGGAGGGGTCATGAACTTGGATGGGAGAAATTGCATCTTTATTCTCACTAACATCGAATTGAAATTTAGTATTTTCTTCTGTTACAAATACCACCAATAGATGGTATATCACACATGTTTTCATATCAAGTTAAAATTGTTACCGGTGTATAGAAATATCACTTAATGCTCATCACTACTTTGAAATTATGGTAGTTATTAGAACTGCCATCAGATCTTGTTACTTACTATGTTAATAAGCTTATGTATTACTAGATCACCAATTTAAAAAAACTAGGTAGCATCATAGTTGGTTTTCTTAATAATGTGGTATGTTCTATTTTATATGTTTAATAACATCCCAAGAAGGCATTCATGGCTCATTAGACTGCCAGACGTGTCCATGGGACACAGGTGAAGAGTCCCTGTTTTCCAGATGAAAAATTCCCAAGCTTTTTGGAATTCTGTATTCATACAGCAGCTCATATATCCTGGAAACCATTTTAACTGCTCTTATCTGGAACTCTGTTCTATTATGTACTTCTTAAGGACAGAATTGAACATAGTATGTAAGAAACTGAAATGTTATAGTTTATATAAAGGAAAGATAAACCTTCCCCATTTCAACTTACATTTTGATGATAATCAACATTTTATTGACCTTGGTCCTTCACAGCACACTGGCCAGGTATCCTCAGGAATCCATCCTTTCTTGGTGCTTAGTATTTCATTCCACATGGGAAGCTGGGTTATTTATAGTCAGTCATTGCCTTGTTACTTGTCTTCATTAAGATGCATCTTTCTTTTTTTTCAACTGCACAGGTCTGTAAGAGTTTCCTGTATCTTTTCTCAATCACTTGACTCTTCCCTGTCCACAGAAGTTGGGTGTTACCCGTGTGACACCCCAATGTCTCCTTAGCATCATTTTTAAAGATGCTAGACAGCACCAACTTAGTGCTTATCTTTGAAAAATCAGGCTCTTCATAGTATGCTTCTCTACTCAGAGACACTTTAAGTTCTCTTTGTTCCCTAAATAGCCCTTTATATATGAACCCCCAGCCCTTCCCTATCTCCTCAATCCCATCACAATTCATTCAATAAATTAAAAAGGCATTGAGTGGAAAACTTCTATTAATGACTAAGAAATTCTCTTTCTCTTGATCTAGATTGCTCCTTTCTTTCTCAAAGAATTCTAACAAGTAGGAAGACACAGGTTTTCTCTTGTTTGAACCATGTTGCTTTCCCAGAGTGATTAGATCTTATAGCCATCTATTAAAAATGAATATTTTAGTAAATATTAGATCTCTGGGAGGTGGAGTTTAGACAAATCATCAATAGATCTTGTGATTTGTAAGAGCTTTGTTAGACATTAAAAGTTATTCCCAGATGTTCGGTCTTTCACACACACACACACACACACACACACGCACACACCCCTTTTTGTGTCCTCCTGCAGACATATCAGTACCATAACTGATGCACAGTGGTTTTCCATAAAATAGTAGCTACATTTGGCATTGAGTGGAATGGCCCCAAAAATTCTTTTTGGCAAACTCTTTCATTTAAAATCCAGAAATCTTGTGCTAGTATCTGTTTTTTAAAAAAGCGCTATCACTAGTGTTTTATTGATGATCTGTTTTCTTCCTGCTTCTCCAGAGTACATCTGACCTTATTGAAATGTTCTTATCAGTTCTGCCCCAGGGTATAGCCCACCAGCGTGTTGCCTTCTTGTAGCTGAATCTTGAATAATTAACACACTTGATGGTATTGTTGAAGTTGTATATTGAATTTATCTTTACCATTTTTTCCCCCAAAGATAGGTAAATAGGATGAAAATGGCAAAAGAATCTCCACTTGCCCAATGGGAGATTATTCCCATTTGTCTTCCCATCTATCTTATTGAAGTCTAGTTTATATACAATAGTAGTTTCAGGTGTCCAACATAATGATTCAATAATTATACATTACAAAATGCTCACTGCATTAAGTATGGTTATCATCTGTTACCATGTAGTTAATACAGTATTACTGGCTGTATTTCCTATGCTGTACTACTGTTTTCTTATAGTAACTGCCATGCTCTGTTCCAGCCTTTCAGATTGACTCTGTCCCAACCTGTACTCCAATCTCTCCTAATTGACCCATTATCATTAACTCAGTGTTAACTTACTCTAACCGTAATGACTATAAACAATCATGATGGTAAACTACTCTTACAAGGGTTACTGAAGCAATTTGGTCCAGAGTGGCTAATATCCTCTTATTTTAAGCTCCATGACATTTTTCCAGACCCACCATGGAATTTTTCTCATGAATAAGGGATGCACTTTCAGTAAACCAGTCTTTAGAACTGGTGCCCATTTATATGAGTAGGTTACATCAATTTCATTCTCAAACTCCTTCAGACCCTCTTGCGTACATGTCATCTCATTCTGACAATTAACATATTTTGTAAATTTAGCTTTGTGGTGTACTTTGCTGATGTAATAGCCACAATGATCATCTCTTCCCTGCTAACAGAACCCAGATTCTGTTCACATAAGGTTGAGATTCCTCTGACAGCCTTAGAGGATAAATCATGATTGATAGGAGCAAATTGTAATATTCCCTTTCTGCTCTGACAAAGATATTCCCTTTCTCAGCTTCCCATGCTTCCCACGAGGGGTGTCCATGGAGCTTACAGCTTTAAGAGGGAAGAAGTCTTCCAGGGGCTGCTGGAAAAGATTTTGATTCCAAATAAAAGCCTAGATCCTCACAGAGCAAAGGCTTTTTCCCCTCCTTCCTGCTTGGCACGCTCCTGTGCCGGCAGAAGGCCTCCCGTTGCTGTGGTTGTCTTGCAAGTGTGACCGATTGGTCAAGAGAGACACAAAATGCTGACCCAGCACCCTAACATTTTTGAGCCCCTGCACTAACTGTGTTTACACAACATGTTTCCAGACTTAGCGTTACGTAGACTAATTCAGCAACTTCAGTGTCTCAGAACTCAGATTTTCTGTTGCTTGCAGCCAAATGCATTCCTAACTGATTTGTGCTTACAAATACAGTGTTTTTACCACTTGCAAATTCTCTTCTGGGACTTAGGTTAGCCTCTGGCTTTTAGATGCAGTTATAAGTGAGAACTGAACATGTTAGAGGATATTTGGGGAGCAAAATATCATCTAATCCTCCTTGGTGGGAGAAAAAAAAAGATGGTTTGGTGATGGTTTGGCACTCCAAGGGCATCAGCAAGGAGAACACTGAACACTAAGGGCAATTTGGCCAAAAAAGGGCCTCAAAGAAGGGAAACAATCAATGAATGGAGCTTCCCTGGGCAGAGAGAAGAGAAGGTTAAAAAGGCATTAAATCAGGAAGGGTGCGATGCCTTATGGACATGTTCCTGGGTGGTGTGCCTGAGTAAGAAGCTCTTTAAGAGGGGCAGCGTGGCGTGGGGGCCTTGAACATTGGCTCGGACCCGAGACAGCACCCTGCCACTGTCTGCTCATGTGACATGGCGGCCCTCCTGCTCCTCACGCGGCCACCTGGGATGTGCAGAGCTGGGCACCACGCGTCATTTGTCTCTCCCATCCTGCTAGGCTTTACGATGAGGAAGCAGGGAGCACATGAATGACCCCAGTGGAGTATCAAGTAACTTAGGAAATGTTCTGGACCATTCCCCCAAAACCAGTTCTGTTTCTGAAATGAAAAAAAAAAAAATCTTCAGTTTCTCTGTATCCATAGCACATTTCAGGGAGAAGCCAGTGAGAACAAACAGTTTGAGCTGAGATTGCAGTGCTGTCCCCGAGTCCCCAGTTTGGTAAAATATGTATTGTGTGACCTACACACCTAACATGTTTACAGAATTGGTTGCCAACATTTTAAAAATCGGGAGATTTCACGTAAAGATCCACATTTGTGGCCTCAAAAAAATGAGACATCTCAGCAACCTTAGCCCACATTTCTGCCTGCCACTGTGGAGTCCCTGCTGCCCTGCTGTGTGTTCCTGAGGCTCGTGCTGTCACCCTCTCCTTATTGTCTCCCTGACACCGAGGCTCAGTGTTAGTTGTATTGTCACTCTTGCGGTGTTTTTTTCGCATAATAGAGACTCTCTCATGAGTGGGAAAATAAAAGAATAAATGGAGTAGGCTGCATGCTTCCTCCACCCAGCCCACTTCAGCATTAGAATTAGCTGCCTCCCAACACCTGTAGGCCTGAGACTTTGCAAACCCAACTGTAACTGTAATGCAGAACACAAACGGAAATTTGCCCTTGTGACACTTCAGACGCATCCTTCTTGGTGGAGAGGAGGTGAGGAGGTTGATTATTCTTACAAGGCAAAGCATCTCTGGTGCATGGCAGTGGCTAAATTAATTCAGCTTTCGAGACCCCTTTGCTGCAAGACAGCTAGTCTGACAAATGCCATTGCTAATTAGTGCACCAAGTCACGGGAGGGAGCCCATTATCTGATGATCACAATTAATGCTTTTCAATGGGCCCCGCAAATTAAGACATGATGTGCCGTCTTAGCCTGGCACTGAGGCTCCTAAGTGTCACTAGTAGGATCTTCACTTCCCAGTGGCAGGAGGCATTCCCTCCAGGGCCGTTTGTTTAGGTAAAAAATCACAGTTTGGTGCAAAGTAATAAGCATAGGACACTAGTCATGCCAAAGCAGACTTTTTGGCTTTGAAATGTACAGACAAGCTGCCTGCAGTCTGTGATGCTCAGAGTGAAATGCTCTGCCCACAGCACCTAGAAAACAGTTGGTTTCTTCTTTGATTCTCTCATAAGCGTGAAAGCTTAACACATGTACAGTTTCTTGAAAGACCTGTTCATTAGCCAGACTATTAGTTTGTCCACTCAAAGAAAAGAGGTCTGTGGCACAGAGAGGCCAACCTGGATAATTTTATGATCGAATCGTCCTATCTACGAAAGCGCCAGGACTCGAGGACATGGGTGAGTGGCTCTTGGGATTGGGGAGCACTCGGCTGAGCATATGGTGCTTGAGGTCAGTTTGATAATTTTGCTGACGTTCTTCTGGCTGAAGGACTGCCTGAGGCCCTGGCTTCTGGATGTCAGTGAGTAACTGAGAGGGAACCAGTGAGCTCCTCAACTCTGCTGGGCAGAGATGCTGTGAGCAGTTTGAAAGCTCCAGGAAAAGAGGGAAGGAAACATCCCATGCTGCAGACATCCCTCCGAGAGCCACTGACAGATGTTCCTGGGGCAGCTCTTGCCATCTGGAGTGGGCAGCGGTCTGCCCGGCCAGCCGGGGAACCACTGGGGAAGTCAGATCCACAGCGGACAAATGGGAAGCTTTTTGAGCAGACAGAGCAAAGGCTGGGAAGGCAACAGTGAGTCTGTCGTCCGGGACAAAGCAGGCCAAGAGTTCCCATACCAGTAAGTTTTGGAGAACTGGCAGGGCAGAAAATATAGAGGAGAGGAAATCATCACAACAGTCTCAGGGCCTAAAAGCATAGCTCATTAATGCTTGAAAAAAAGAGTGAACGAATTTTAATGTGAGTCAGAGTATTGTGACTCATGAATGGGGCTGGCATGACACCCTCAGGGTTTGCCTTTGCAGGGTTAATAAACAGCGAGGAATCCCTCTAGGATCTTGATGTCAAGAGCCTGATGACTTAGAGCAAAATGCATTACACACCCCTCTCCTCCTCGAGTCTATTGCCTGTATCTTGGCTGGTCAGTTACTCAAGACACCATAACTCGGTCTGCAAGTGCTTGCACGCATGGCCTCAGAGGACCCTCCGAGGAACCTTTGGAGCTGACAGGAGCATTTTAATTATCAAGTGAGGGAAACTGAAGATCAGTGAAGTGATTGTCCAAGGCCAGGCTACTAAGTGGGACACCAGGACTTGTACCCAATTCTCTGCCTCTGATTACTGGACTGATTCCACTGTGCAAGGCTGAATGTTTCCCAAGAGGAGTTTCTTTATGTGTCACTAAGAATCAATTAGCCCTCCTATCTCTTCTTTGGGTGCAGGGGTTGGGGAAAGAGTTTTCTGTACAAGTTAGATCTCTTTTAGTAGCTCCTCTGAAACAAAGTACTGTTCTGAAGAAAGGCAAGCCCAGGGCCAGAGGGAACCAGACCACGGTCAGCCTCCCGAAGCCATGTAACAGGAAAAGATGCTCCGTGAATTGCCTCGACTCCCTCTTGTGTCTGTTTATGTCTCTATCACCCATGAATGTGTCTAAACCATTTGGGGATCTAGTCACAGCTTTACATCTTCTGAAAGTAATGGATTTATATGCTTCTGCCTATAATAGCATTTGTGACCACTTTTGATATGTCCTATAGCTAACTTCTTCATCTCTTACTTTACAAGGGAGCAATCCCCCTTTCCTTTCCTAAAATAATTTTCCAAAGGCAGCTGTCTTAGTGCAGTTAAAGAGTCATGCATTTGTGCTATACTTCTAGGCTGTACCTGCTTGAAAAGCAAATACCTCTCCTAAATTAGAATATATTAAAAAGTTGGGCCAGCAATCACATACTGAAATGTCTACTGTACTGGCCAGGCAGGTAGTCCAAAAGAGAGACATGGGCTGGATGTAAGGAAAGCAGCACCGGAAGAGTGATATAATGAGCAACTGTCAGTTGGCCCCTGTGCAGGATAACAGGGAGTGGTGGAGACTGAGGATAACTTACCCTATTGTTTCTGAACTTCAACTAAGTGATGCTCTGTGAGGATGTAGGCCTTATGTTGCCAGATCTTCTGATTTTTTTCTTTTTCAATCAAAGCTGGCAAACAAAATTTGAAGGTAACGTCTCCTGGCTTTTTGGTGTCATTACTCATTTTTCAAAAATTTAAACATTTTGTGGACTAAACAAAACACATCTGTGTCCCAGGGATGGTGCCAAGGCCTGACTGTGGGAGATGGTAGCCTGTCTCAGATTCTCCATCACTTCGCCCTTCTTTAACAAGCACGCTTGGCATTCTCTCCATCAAATGTGCAACCCTGGATAAATGCCTTCTGGAGAAACCCTCTGCTTTCCACCCAGACTGCTGTCTTCTCCCTGGTACCATTCTGGATGCAGATTGGCCCTCAGATGTAAGGTAGAGTTGAAGTTGGGGTGTGATCTTGGCAAAGATAAAGGATGATTTCCTCATCTGTAAACTGAGGTAGCCAAGCTTAAAGGCCTGGGCTCCTACCTGATGTGATGGTCTTCAGGCCTTGGATTAAGGCTCTGGATCCATAGGCTGGCTCCTTAGTTGCTATGTAAATCCAGGCACATCTGACAGGCTCTCTAAGCCTAGGTCCCCAGTCTATACAGTGGAGTTAAGATTGACCCCTGGACTTGTGAAGATGTTGTAGGATTGTAGGAAATGTGTAGACAGCCCTTCTCACAGAGTGCCAAATAAATGTCACAGTCATGTTTCGGTTCTACACCAAAGTTTCACTAATATCAGGTTTTTTCCTCATTGATAACTGAGATCACTGCCCATAGAAATGGAATTTGTTAGGAGAGCCAAGGGAGGTAGGGAGTGTCTGGGTGCTGGGGAGACACTGGCGCTGTGTGATGGGGACGCCGTGAGCTGTGTGACGGGGTGTGGGTGGGAAAGGACTGAATGCTGGGGTGGCCAGGCTGGAGTGGGGGTGGCCAGTGGTCAGATGTAAGCCTCACCAGCAGAGCAGTAGGGTGAAGTCTGGGGATGGGAACGGCAGCCACACCTGGCAGCTATGCCTGAAAGATCGCCACAGCACGGTTTCCTAGCGCTGCCGAAGTCTCATGACAGATCAGTGGCTTAAAACGAGATGGATTCTCTCACAGTTCTGGAGGCGAGATGTCCAAAGTCACGGTGTTGGCAGGGTTGAGCTGCTTCTCCTGGCTTCGGGGCTGCCGGCCGGCCTTGCACCCCCAGGCTTGCAGCCGCATCACTGCGGCCTCAGCGTCAGCAGCCCCACGGCCTCTGCTCTTGGTGTGTTAGTGTGCTTAGGTGGCACTCTTCTTTCTGTGTGTGTCAGCCTCTGTGTCTCTCCCCTTTTCATAAAGCTGTCAGCCATATTTCAGTCATACTAGATGAAGGGTCCCCCCTGCTCCAGTATAACCTCACCTTAGTTCACATCTTAGTCACATCTGTAGATACCCTATTTCCTGTTTCCAAATTAGGACATGTTCACAGGTAACAGGGATTGGGACTTTGACATATCTTTTTGGGGGACATGATTCAACCCTCAGCAGCGACCTTGGGCAAATCACTGAACCCTCAGAATGTCACTTCCTTCTTCTGTCAAACAGAGATGCCATCTGCCTCCCTGATGGCCCAGAGCTGTTTGGAAGATCAAATGCAATAACGTTGGGGGAAGCCTTTCTGTAAAGCAGAGAGCACTTTATAACTGTGCAGGGTTTTGTTGTCATCCTGGAAGGGATGTGATGAGGTCAGAGATGATGATTGTCGAGCGTGTGATTCCTCGGGAGCTGTCATAAAAATAAAAGCTTGTAATATTTATTATTAATAACCTGGTTGCTGTGTCCCCCGAGGCCTAGGCACTGCTCGGGGAGCCCTTTGATTTTTGCTTCTCCCTCTTCCCCCTCTCTTCCCTGCCTGTGCTGAAAGCCTGTCGGCAGGTCCTGGCCCCACGGGGCAAGGATGGAACCGTTCCCCCGCGCCCCTGGAGTGAGCCGCACACAAGCATCACCACAGGTTTACCTTAAGGAATTCTGCTTTTCCAATCCATACTGGCTCTCCGACTAGGTAGCATGTTACCCCCAGGGACGTATTTCCTTGTGTTTAAGACCTGTTGGTTTCTGAGGATTTCATGAACCTCACATCTGCCTGAACCCATAGGTCACTTTCTTCTGGAGGAGGGGAGAGGGCATTCTGACCCTTCCGTTCTTTCAGCTGCACTATCCCGGCCTCCCTTGACTTTCCCTTTTATTCTCTTTATGCCACCGTTTTGTTTGGGTTTTCACCGCTTCCCTCTGACCCCCTTCCCTTTCCGTGTTCGCTTCCCCATAGCGCTGTTCACCTTCCCCTCCGCCTTCGCCCCTGCTCCCCTCCCGAACACAGAGACCCTCCCCTTCGCCCGTTCACTTTCATCAGACGGGTTGAGATCCGTGGCCAACCTCGGCTTTATTTTCATTCTGGAGACCTCTCAGACTGTCCAGCCCATAATATACTCTGCCACTCTCCTGTGACAGTTTATAATCTGTTTTACGGACCTTAAAACTATTCAATCTCCTTGTTCCTGGATGGGGGTGACTGACACAGAATTGAATCCAAAGGGCTTCACGGGTGGGGCTCCTCCTTAGACAACTGCTTATTTATGTCGCTCTTCCATTTGTTGGTTGATTTGTGCTGCTACACCTCTGGAACTCATTGCCAGGCAGGGCCCACGTGGTGGCAGAGGGCAGAGCACAGGCTTCCAGCCCTGTTGAGACACCTCTACCCCCAACACCAGCCCTGCGGATAGGGAGAGAGAAGGGACACGCTGTCTGGCCTTTGTTGAAGACTTGCGTTTCCTTTACAAACCGATTATTTGATAACAGGATGAGGTTCTCCATTCATTCATCCAGTGATTCCTTTCTGAGCTCCTATTGGGACCAGGTATCATCCTGGGTGCTAGGAGCATAATGTGGGTAAAACCATCTCTTACAACCTGAAGATCTTACTGGTCAATAGACCGATATTCACAGAAACAGTGGGTAACGGCAGGCTGTGCGGAGGACTAACTTGGGGTCCAACCTGACGGCATCTGGTGGGAAGTGGATGGAAGGGAAAGAAGGCTTTCCTGCGACCCTGTATCCTTGAGCTGAGACTGGAACGATGAACAAGGATGAACCAGGGAAGGAGCCGGAGTAAGAGTGAGGGGCAGAGAGGATGGGGTTTAGGCAGAGAACATCGTTAATGCAAAGGCCTTTAGGGAGGGTGGACCTTGGAGCATCTGAACATCTGAAGACCAGCAGGATGGGTGGGCAGGAGGGTCTGAATGGCCTAAGACCATGTGAGAGGGAAGCAGAGGCCGTGTTCATTCTGGAAAATCAGGGAAATGTTGAAAAACATAAAAAGGAAAAGCTGATCTGAGATACTAATCACCAATCTTCTGAATTTGTATCATCCTGTGTTTACACATTTTAAGCTTTTTTGTGATAGAAGATACATACAGGGAAGTGCATAAAGTGTACTTGAGTGTATGTCTCACCGAATTTTTACATGAACAGGCTTGTGCTTACAAACTTGTGATTCTGGTTTCTAATGTAACTTCATATCACAGAAGTTTCACACTGTTAAAAGTACTTCGAGAATATGATACGTAAAGACTGAATACCATTCTAACAAGGGCCATCATCATTTATCCACTTCTCAGTGTGTTCATTTCTCCTGTTTTAGTGTTTCTTACTGTCCGTGCACCGGACCTTACTGCGTTTACCTGTTGCTGCCTACCTGGTACCTTCACAGCCATCCTAGAGGGAAGAAGGGCGTGAGCCCAGGGGAGGTTGCTGGGTCACACGGCCGGATTGCAGAGATTCCTCTTTACTCCAAGGGGTTTCCGCGGAGTGGGAAATGTTCCCGAACCCTCTCTGTGTTGCTGTCTTCTGCCTGCCTGCCTCTCTCAGGGGAGGATGTGCTCTTCCTGCTCTGTTCCCTACATCTGAGTCCAAACGAAGAAAATCCTCAAGGAAGAGATCGTTAGTGAGTGAGGGACTGGCAGGAAAGGCCCCGTTTCCTTTGCGGTGGGGAAGCCTGACCTGTGAGACCCCGGAGAAGGGCAGGCCCCAGGAAGAAGGTCTGGGGACCCTCCCCAGCTGGCTTGTCACGCCCTAGAAAGGGGTAGGCATCTCTTCGGCCTCCGCTTGGCTTCTCAGTTGCTGCCCCCTGCTCTTTTCTTCTCATTGGATCTCCTCATTCCCCCTTCCACCAGGTACAAATACTCAGGATTCTATGGTTGAATTAATGAAGAAAGATGTGTCTTCTTTAAGTGATACCGTCCAGGAATTTCCTCTGTTTTTTTCTTCTTTGGCCTGTGTGCATGTGCATGCATGCTTGTAAGTATGTGTAGAAGAGAGAGAATAAATATCATCATGGAGAAGGTGAAATTGTTGGCCTCTCTGGCAGTGACTTTCTCTCGAAGCAAGAAGCTCCTTGCGGGGCTTCAGGCCTCTCCAGCTGTTTAAAATGGCTGACCTCCTGTTTACCTCCTTGTTTGTATGCCTGAGCAAAATGGAAAATTCGAAGGAAGCTGTTTTGCTTCCTCCCTGAGCGAGAATGCTGAGCAGGGAAGCACCTCACCCATGTTGCTAATGGAGCCTGCTCTCTGCAGACGGGCTGTGGGCCCAGGTTTATGGAAATTCATTTCAGACAGATCCATTCTGACACTTTTTCTCTTGGGAATGGACATGGCAGAGTCCCAGTGGGTCATTCCATCTGTCCCCCGGAGCCAGGATGGCTTCCTACCTCTTATCCACAATGGCTTTTTCAACATGACTTTTAGTAACTATACAATGGAAATATGCCCCGCAAGTGGAGAAATATTCCAGTTGAAAAGGTTCATGGAAGCATACAGATTGGGAAAAAATAAAACAAAATAAAAGCGAAAGCAAAGAGCAGACTTCTTCCTATACTGCCCCTCTTTGTCCCAGCACAAGGCAGAGCCACACCTCAGTCGGCAAAATGGTGGGCTCTGTGTGGGCTCCCACCCCCAGGCCTGAGGCCGGAGCGGGAGGGTCCTGGGGCAGGTGGCATTGGGAGGGAACCCACCCGGAGAGAACCCAGCCCCCAGGTGTATTACTGAGACAGAGGGAGCAGTAGTGAGACAAGCAACAGAGAGAAAAGGAAACCTCCAGAGAGGTTCATTTGAAGGGAAGACCCAGCCTTAGGATACCAAGAGGAGTGGCCACGAGACTCCCTCACGAGAAGGGGGTGAGGATCCAGGTTTTCAATGGGCTGGCAGTTCAGAAAGGGCGCCAGGGAGCCGGGGCGCAAGGGAGATGAACCTGGCGCTCCATTTTAGCAGCTGGGACAGGCAGTGCCAAGTGGGACGTGACTGAACTAGGCTCGTGTTCTGGATGACCAACCCCAGAACATTGCTGAGCTTTGGGAAACATGATCAAAGTGTATAGCACCTGACTTGTGCCCTCAAGGAGCTTTTAATCCACGGAAGCAGACTGATAAGTAGCAGGAAGTTGTGTAAAGCAACGTGTGAGAAAGCGCCCCAGTGTGGGTACTACACAGGAGCTCCATTTGTGCTCAGTAGAAGGAGACAGTAGTTTAGCTGAAATCTTTGAGGAGGATTTCCTGGAGAGGAAGAGAATTTATGCTGAGTCGTGGAGGGTGAATGAAATTTGGACAGGAAGGGCAAGACATTTTAGACTCTGGCTTTGTAAGATTTGCAAACATTTAATAGGGGATATTTTTGCCAGGCCAGCCCCTTAGAGGTTGGTTAATTGCTCCTAAGTATTTGAAAAATAGACCCTTCCTGTCTGCACACAGCAAATGTAGAAGATGCGCATGTCTGTCTCCAGTTAGGCAACAGCAGCTGCATATGCTGCTCAGTCATGTGACTCAGAAGCGTGATGGCGTCAGCATTCTGAAGGTGGATCTGTCTTTCCTGAGAGGATGCACATGACCAAGTTCAGGGAACAAGCAGAGAAAACCCACAGGCTGGTCTGTGCACTCCACAGACAGAGAAATGGTGACATGGGTAGGAATAGCAGCAGCTTACACGACCAGCGCTTGTTTTCTCCCACACAGGCAGGTCTGTGAGTAAAGCAGAACTGTAGCCGAGAGGTTACCAGGTGAACAAGGAGTGAGGTGGGCTAGAGGAAGGGGTGCAACAGCCCCCCACTAAAGCAAACTGGGCACCTTAGTCTCATAGACAGCCCTGGTCTCTCCCATGAGACCAGGATAGAGAGGAGCAGAATACTCAAGGTCTAAAGACTCAGCCTCCTGGTGTACCTCTCTGCATTAGAGGGAGACCGGCCAGTGGGAGCCGATGCCCGCTGCCCACTGCCCACTGGCGAAGGCCACCGCAGGCCATCTTACTCCTGTACAACCTGCTCCCCTCCTCCTGCCTGATGCCAGGCCCTCCACCCCACCGGACCCCACCTCCTCTCACTTCTCACAGCACTGCTCTACTGAGTCCCCACTTCCCTAATCTTCTTGTCTTTCCATTGGATGGGTCTCAGGAGCATACAAATATCTGTTATTTTCCTCATCTTAAAAGTCTCCTCTTGAGCCCGTTTTCCCCTGCCAGCTAATTCTCCACATATTTCTCCTCTTTGCAGCAATGCTTCACAGATGAGTCACTCAATTCCTCTCCTTCCCTGTTTCTTAAACTCACTCTAATCTGGCTTCCCTGCCTTCAAGCTGCTCTAGAGTGAAGTCCCTTCTTCAGAGACGTCCCAGTTGGGACAAGGGCCAGGCTGGTTGCTGCTGTGGTGACCAGTCTTGGATGCAGGCTGCCCCCAGGGAAGGAGGAGGCACGTTGGAGGAGGCAGCTGGCTTCTGAGAGGGCCTCGGCTGTGAGCCTCCAGCCGCCTGCACTTCCGGCAGCTGGGGAGATGAAGGCCTGGTCCTGAGGGGCGACTGGGCGGCATACTGCAGAGTCCACTGAGGGCTACCTGCTCGGTTCCCACCTGAGTCCTGAGGTGGGGGCTTGACAGCATTGCTGCTTCCGCTCAGCAGAGGGAAAGCAGAGCCTGAAATTTGTGAGAGGGGACTCCAGTTGTGCCCCTGAATCCCTTACATGGGCGAACGTTTACTTAAAGTCCCTCTCTGTGGGATAGCCTTTAACAGACAAGGAAGAAAATTGGCCATGTTTAATGGGGCCCCGCCTCCTCACATTTTATTCCTCGTAGAGTGGCGAGGAGGAGAAAGCTAAGACCCGTCCCACCCTATAGCTGATGAGGTGGGAAGCCCTGATCTGGGTCACCAAAGTGTGCACTCTTCCCGGTGTTTTTGGTGGGAAGCCCAGGACTGTAAAAACCCCAGAGCAGGACCTTCTTTGCAGCCTCACAGTGCTAAAGTGGTGCTTAATCCGTGCTTGTTGACTGGAAGTCAGCGTTTAAACAGGATGCCACCAGCAGGCCTCTGTGGCTCTAGGGAAGAGCTCAGGGCATTTCATAGGGCTCTCCTGGTGCTCCGGGTGCATACTGTTTGGCTAGCCTGTCTAAAATGATTACCTTTCTAGGCTCACAGATACAGGTGTGCAGTGCAGACAGCACTCCCGAGCCCTCTTCTGCACGGTTTCTTCCCGTACTACTTTGCTGTGTGCATTGTAGTGGAGAGAAGAGCACATAGGTGGGTGGAGAAAGTGACTGTTCTAGGGCGACATGGGCTGACGCTGGAGGCAGAGGACGACTATCGTAGTAGAAGTGTGGACCAGGAACATCACATACTATCAGGTGAGTCTCTTCCACCCGTGTTCCTGCCTCTTCCCAAGTGCTCACGCACATCACCTCATATGAGGATTACTTAAGGATTCATGGGACGTCCTTTCCTAAACTGGCAACTTGTCACCTCATTTTACTCTGGGGTTTACTGTTACAGACAATTTTTGCTGTGTGACTATATATTCATCTCTGGCATTTGAACTAAATTTGTGAAAATGCAATCTGATAGGTGAGCTCATTACTAGGGAACTTGCACTGCTAAGGCTCCGTATATGCCGAATGTAATGAGGCAGTGGACTGACTTTTACAAAATCCCAGACTGCATAACACCTTCTGCATCCTAGTCAGTGTCCACTTTGTATGGCTTAAGATACACGTCCCCACATTGAATGTCTAGGATTTGAGAGTCTGTGTTCTTATTTCCATATGTTTCTTTTTCATAATTTAATGTATACTTGGATGCTGACAAATGCTTCCCTTCTGAATTTTGTACATTTGATGGACAGATCATCACCTCACTTTATATATTTGCTTTAATTTGTTCCTTTATACTATTTAAACGTTGCTCCATCTCTCTGTGATTTTAATAATTAACATGAGTAAATTATGCCTATGATTGTGTAACCTTGGTAGATCCTGACAGTGTGGAAAGGTTTCACCATGGCCCATATTTGAAGCTGCTTGCAGCCTGAAAATACTGGCCCCATCATTTCAGGGTCATTGTGATGTGCCATGTAAATTGCAATAAGTAAATCCTTCCATTGCATCCATCTTGATTGTAGCAGCATAGTTTGTCAAAGTTAGACTGTTATTTTTAAATGTAAAAGACAGGGAGTTAAAAATGTAATGGAAACCCTTTACAATGCTGATTTTAGCAGATAAGACTAATGTCTGTCTGTATTAGAAACAAACTGTATTATAGCTTGTTCCTTATTACAGGAGGGAATAATGATGTTCCAGAGGAAATAATTTGATTCCAGGGATTGTCCCACCATTTTTTGTTAAGGAATCCACAAAGAAATGCCTCTCTCCTCACCATTACACTGTGTGATTCTTGGTTATTGGAGGCAATGGTTCTTACAGTGTATTTAGGAGGCCGTGGTTGTTACAGTGTGTTTGGAAATGGCCATGTTGATGGGTCCATAAGAATTTGATATGCTGCTGTATTAAGTAGGAGAGGGGAGGCAGTCTCACTTGAAGAGAGAGATCATACTTGGAGAAGAGGCCAGACTCTTAGACGTAAAATACAAATAGAGAGAGCAAGCCTTGGGTGAGCGACAGAAGGGAGCATCCCTCTGGGCCCTGAGCCTGGAGACATTCAACTGGGACCAGCCACATGGTGACCCTAAAGTTCTGCTGGTCCTGTGGGTGCCCTTCTTGGCCTTTTTTAAAAAAAATTAAATTATCATTGATATACAATTTTATGATGGTTTCACGTACACAAAACAGTGGCTCAGGAATCACCCATATTATCAAGACCTCACCCCCTGCATTGCAGTCACTGTCTGTCAACATAGTAAGATGTTATAGAGTCATTAACTGTATTCTCTGTGCTGTACTGCTGTCCCAGTGACCTACCTATGTTGTGATTGTGAATTATAGTGCCCCTTAATCCCCTCTTCCCCTACCCACCCTCCCTAGCCCTTCCCCTTGGATAACCACTAGTCCCCTTCTCGGTGTCTATGAGTCTGCTGCTTTTTTTGTTCCTTCTTTTTGCTTTGTTTTTATACTCCACAACTGAGTGAAATCATTTGGCACTTGTCTTTCTCCACCTGACTTATTTCACTGAGCATAATACCCTCTAGATCCATCCATGTTGTTGCAAATGGCAGGATTTCTTTTCTTTTTATGGCTGACTAACACTGCATTGCTGTGGGCACCCTTCTTAATCTTTGTAAGCCAAAGCAAGTGTCTACTTTATAGTTGTGATACTCTAAACATATATCTCCCTTTTTGTTCACCCTTAATGCTTAGTAAAATCTTGTAAATGCTTCAGCCAGCATTTCTCCTGTCTTTTCTGTAGGAACTGTATTTAAGGGTAACTGTATAGATCCAAATGATGAGAGACTGTTCTGAGAATATTTTAAATAATTTCATGATTCCCAGGGAAATTATTGATTCAGGCAAGTATTTATTAATTGGTGTGAAGATCACTAGATATGTAGCTGTTGGGGAAATGGGTATTTGTTACACTGCCAGAATTACACTGACTAAACAGCCTACTTTCTGGTTTCAAGAGGAAAACATAATTGCACAATATAGGGAAATGGTTATCACTCTAATCTGATAACCAAACACCACCTCAATAATGATATAACAGCCTAATGTTATATGTCTCCTGATGTAAGTGAGCACAACTGCACATCGCTTATGTTTTCTAGAAAATAAAAAGGTTTAACATTAATACATATCAATGATACTTCAGTAGAAAGAAACATTAATCCATCAAACCTGAGGTAGATATTTCAGTTTCTAGGAAATGTAGGGGAGAGAGAGCAAGTTAAGCATCACCAGAAAGAAATAATCACACAAATTTAGAGGCTAAGATATTCTGTAGGACCACTGCCCTGATGTCTTCACAAATCAGAGTCCATAGGCAAAATCACTAGATTTAAAAATATTTAAAGAATATAACAATCAGATGTAATCATCCTGGATTGAATACTGGTTGGAACAAAGAAGCTGTAAGGACATTTTGGGAAAAATATGAAAATGATAAAAAGTATCAAATGGTATGAAAATGTACTGATGTGGAAAAGAAGAAATCATTGACTGAAAAGAAAAGGCTGCAGAATTGTATGTGCTTTAAGATCTCATATTGGGATAAATAAATGTACATATCTATATTAGAGAGCCAGAGGTGAATATACCCTTAGATAGTAACAGGTGATCACCAGGTGGTGGTAGAAATGTGATGTTTCAATTTTTAGGTTTTAGTTGTGTATATTTTATCATTTTCTATAATACAGGGAGGCTGTTTCTGTTTTTTCTTTTTTTTTTGGTTTCAGGTGTACAACATAGTGATTTGACAGTTATATATATATATATTACTAAATGCTCACGTCAGTAGATGTAGTTGTCATCTGTCAACATACAAAGATACTACAATATTATGGATAATAATTCCTATGCTATACTTTCATCCCCATGACTATTGTATAATTAGATGTTTGTTCCTTTTTATCCCCTTTACCTTTTTCACCTATTTCTCTTTTTCTTAAAAATCACCATCAAAAAACATATACCAAAAAGGAATTGGGATTTCATTTGTATTGAAATCTAGGGATTCTTTTGGAACTCAAATATTTTTTAAATACACTTTTTTACTTTAGAGAAAAGTTGCCGAGCCACTACGTAGAGTTCCTGTGGATCCTTCCATTGTTTTCCTGACCGTTAACATGTCACCTTACTCTGGCTGCTTTGTCCAAACTAAGAAATTAACACTGGGGTGTTACTGTTAGCTGAGCTCCAGACGTCATTCAGATTCAGTCACCCTCCCACTAGCAGTGTTCTTCTGTTCCATGTTCCACATCACATTTAGTCACCACATCTCTTTAGTCCCTTCCAGTATGTGCCAGATTCTCAGTCTTCCCTTGCTTTTCATTACCTTGAGAGTTTTGAAGAATTATTGTTCAGGTGTTTTGTAGAGTGTCTCTCATTCTGGATTTTTCTGATGTGTTTCTCATAGGTAGACCAGGGTTAGGGGTTTTAGAGAAGAATTCCACTGAGGTAAGGCACCCCTCTTCTTGCATTATCTGAGGGGATGCCCGACATCAACGTGGATCTTCATTGGTGACATTAACCTTGATCACTTGGTTAAGGTAGTGTCTGAAAGGTCTCTCCACTGTTTTACTACTTACTGTTTTTCCTTTTTTGTACTCTATTTTTATTCTCTGGAAGTGAGTCACTGAGTCCAGCTCATACAGTTTTAAATGTTTACAAGATGCTGCTCTTTACTAGCCCTCCCCCACTCCACTGCCCAATACTCAGAGCACTGGTTAATTTTAGCTGAGCTACAGGAAGCTTGTTTTTGCCCTTTTTTGAAAGAGCACCATCAGATAACACAAGAGGGCTGTGGCTTTGGTGGAGCTGGTAATGAAGGGAGAGGGAAAGGAGGTCCTCAGGGACACAGAGCCCCACTTGGTAAGCCACTCCCCCTCCACGCTGTCCTTTGACCAACCTGGAGAGTCTCCTTCCCACCCTCAACTTGAAAAATTTCTAGGTTTCACTTTATTGCAGAAGTGGTCTTCCCTCAGAGGAGCTACTTCTGATTTCCACAGATCGTTCATTGCTACTGGACAGTGGTTAACCAGGAAATGGAGGGATGGTACTGAGAGTGAAAGAAAACTGCCAGCCCAGCTCTCTTCCCTAGCGGACAAACCTTCACACTTGTGTGTGAAGTGAGAACAACCCCATACATCCTGTGTAATAGTCTCTCCCGTTTGTGTAACTGCCACTTGTGGCAGCCACACTTCCTCGATTACGAGTGTCATTATATGAGAAATGAAATTTTCTAGCTCAGGCTAACACTGACAGAGTTCTTGGAAGACTTTTATCAAACTAGGAGATTGTTCAGGTGTTATGATTCTGTCAGGAAATTCTTTTGCCTTTGGAGAATTTGGAAATGGATATAAATTCACAGGATTTCACATTGGATATCTCTTTCTACCCATCTGTTTGTACTACTTTAAATACAGACTAAGAGTTACTTACACTCCCTACCCATAAACATAAATTTTAAAACAAATCCAGTTGAATATTAAAAATGTGTATTTCAATGACAAAATAAATTTTCTGGCCCCGATGTATATTTTGGGGACTACTTGATTAAAGTCTTCATGTACTTGTGCTAATCACCTCAGTAATCTAGAACTGATGTTCTGCAGTGTTTAGTGGGGGCCACCAAGAAGTCAATTTTGTCGATATTGGCTGTATAGAACAATCTGGACATACAAAATATCTGAATGTGTAGATTGATAGCAGAACACTGGGTGTAACAATCTTTCAATCCTATTCCTTTTGCGTGTATGTGAAAACCTTTCTAAGGCAATCGAAAAGGAGATCCCATCTTACTCATCAACTGTAGGACCTTTCTGCACCTTTAGAAAATGAAACCCCATATCCTCTTCTTTGTCATATCTAAACTTGGTGGGGTTTGTAATCAAATTTTTTTAGGTTATCAGTGTTTTTGTCTTTCTGACTAGAATATACAATTTACCAAATGGCTTGCTCAAAAAGAGTAATGTTATGTCCTAGTAAGATTATTCTGGGCTATGTCCCAGAATTTTGATTAAAGTTAAAGAAAAAAAAGAATTGCATGTTCTCTTCCCTTTTAACAATATCAGCCAGCTTTATTGTTGTTGTTGTGTGTGTATGTATCTGTTTGGGGCGGGTATCGTGTGCCTTTCTATGAACAAATGTTAATTGAAAGCTTATCATTCTGATCCGTAATTATCTTAAGGATATATATATCCTCAGCTATGTTACATCTTTTCAGCTGATCATTGCATTGTAAGTGAAGTAGTCTCAGCATGTCAATCTCACTGCATTTTAGAGGCAGGGTTATCAGTCATCTCTGAAAAGAAACTTAGACCTCTCTTATACCTGTCAGGAAATTTCAAACTCAAATATGTATCTAGAAGAGGGCAGACCTATAACTGGGTAGTATAGAGGCTAATAAGTGGCTGCTGAGCCCCTAGTAACAGCTCCATTACTGTCTCCCCACCCCTTGCCCCTCTAACAATCCACGTCTTACATGCATACATAGCATATTTCTTTTGTATGCTTACTTAACTATCCAATAATATTACAATGAATGAGGTAAGGTAGACAAAGTGCTGCAGGTCCCAGGAGGTGGGGCAAATGGAGCCTCGATGGGACTGTGATCTTTATATGTAATTCAGTGATGTGTACCCCCTGCCCCATCTGAGTCCTACAGTTAATTTAGCAGTGGCTTCTCCTAATCTCCTGATCTTCCTCTTGTGGTCTTGCTCATATTTCTTAAGTTCTTCTAAATCCTTATGTCTGGTAATGGACAATTCCAGCCTCCCATTCTGAATAGAGAAGTAGACTTTTCTTCATAGTAGCAGAGGAAGTAATTTCTGTTTGATTTTCTTGTGCCACACTTGGTTTGTCAGAGAGCTAAGTGTTATGAGAATTTTTTCCTTCCTTAGAAGAAGCAATGCTCATTTTTCACATTTCCCCCTTTACTTTTCCTGAGCATCAAATAGTTCTGTGAGTTATTATTTTTATTAAAAGGCTGTTTCTTACTTCTTTCCAAATATCCCTCCAACCTTGCCTTATTGGAAACATAACGAGTTTATGTGAATCAAGAAAATGAGGGTCTTAGTAGCTAACATTACCTACATTAAAAAGATCCTAACCACTTCTTTGAGGTTTTGGACTATTAGAATAGGTTGACAAATGTAGGAGGGACTTTCATGTCTTAGGACAGTGACAAGTCAGATCCCCCCTTTGCCCACAAGGAGAATACATTTCCTCTCATAACTGAGGGGAAGTGAGTGGTGTTCTGTCTCGGCTAGACCTTTTCCCATTTTTAAATCAGACAGTAGGCCTCAGCATTCCTGTATTCATCCTAAATTTAAATATCCAACCCTGTTTACCTCTGAGAGTTCCAGGGTCATATACCATTTGCCATCTAACTGATGTGTAATTGATATCTCTATACAGTGTCTAATACTTATCTCAAACTTCATGTGCCCCAGAAGAATTGGATTCTCCTCCCCCAAACCAGTGCCTTCCTCTGTCTTGCCAGTCCGAACAAATGGCACCACCATCTACCCTGCTGCTCATATTATCCTAGATTGCTCTTTCCTCAGTCCCACTCCCAGTCCATCAGTAAATGTATTGGCTCTAGTCTCCCATTTATCTTGAACCAATTGACAATCCTCAAATCCAGGCTACTATGACCCCTTGCCTGGTCTATTCTCATAGCCTTCTCCGTAGGGATACCTGGTCTACCTCCTTCTAGCAGTGCTCCTCCTATCATCTGTTCTCCATGTAGCAGCCAGAGTGACCATTTGGAACAGAAATCATATCTGTCCCTTATGTAAAAATGCCCAGTCTTCCTACTGCACTTAGATCAATGTCAAATTCCTCATTCTGAACCACTGGGCATGACATTCCTTGGCAGTTGCCTATCTCTCAGCCTGCTGTGTGCCAGGCACCAGGATTCTGTGAGATACCAGACAGTCTACCCTCCTGGAGCTGACAGTCTAGTTGGATTCTCAGGAGATAGGTTCCACGACCTTTGAGAATCTACCACTTTGCGACTATCACTACATTATTAAAAATTCCCCCATAAATTACAGCTTTTGCACATCAATTAGATTATGAACACTCACAAATTTTATTTTCCAACTTCCCTAATCCCTGTAAGTGAACTTGTTTATTTCATGTCTGACCTGCCATATTCAACATTCTACTTTTATCTTATGCAAAATACCACTCTTGAAGACCTCTTCTCATCTATTATCAATGTTAGCAGTTGGCTTCCTTCAGTGGACTATTTTTTCATAAGAACGGCAATTTAAAGGAAGAATTTCCTTATGAGCATTGATGTATGTGTAATGACAGAGAAAACAACACTAATACACCGAGTTGGGGGTGCCAGGGAGCAGACCAGCCTTTCTCACCAGCTGGATGATTCAGTCCCACAAACAAACCCCTTGACACATGCAATTCAAAGTTGTGCCTCAGCAAAGTGCTGAGTTCTTCTATGTCTTGAGAAATGTAGAAATCCCAGCGACATCTGCCAGTGTGAGTGCACAGACACCCCCTTACTTCCCTTCAGGCTTCTTTCCCACCGCTGCCTCATCCTCCCGCCCCGTCCACCTTGGGAGCTTGGAAACACTCTCACCTTTCTTTCCCAGGCTGGGCCAGTGTGTGGGCCAGGGTGGCAGCCTGTGGTCTGGCCTGGTGCCTTTGTTGCCTCTGACGCCTTTGTTTGGCTTGAGTTCACTAGTGTTGAATCATTGCCCTTGGAATTGCTTTTATTTTTAATAGGTGGAGGAAACTGTTCACCAGAAGACTTAGTTGTCTTCCTATAGTTATTTTTTTTGTAATTTTTCTCTCAGCTTTATTGAGACACAAGTGTCAGAACTGCAAGACATGTAGAGTATGCCGCGTGGTTGACATATATATACCTTGTGAAAGGATTCTCCCATCTAGTTAATTAACCCATCCATCCCCTCACATGTTTACTTTGTGTGTGTGTGTGAAAACATTTAAGTTCTACTCTCTTAGTAAATTTTAGTAATGGAATATAGTGTCATCAACTGTAGTCACCATGTTATGCATTAGGTTCTCAGACTTCATTCATCTTATGATTGAACTTGGGTACCCTTTTACAAACCTCTCCCCGTTTCTTCACCTCCCAGCCCCTGGCAACCACTTTTCTATTCTGTTTCTGTAAGTTTGACTTTTTCTTTTTAGGTTCCTACATATAAGTGACACCATTTGTCTTTGTCTGGCTTATTTCACTTAGCATAACATCCTCCAGTTTCATCCATATTGTCACAAATGACAGGATTTCCTTCATCTTTAAAGCTGAATAAAATTCCACGTGTGTGTGTGTGTGTGTATCTCCCACCTTTTTTTTCCCCATTTACCCATCTTTGGGCACTTAGGTTATTTCCATACCTTGGTTATTGTGAATAATGCTGCAGTGAACATAGGCATATAGGTATCTCTCTGAGATAATGATTTCATTTCCTTTGGATATACAGAAGTGGGATTACTAGATCACATGGTAATTCTATTTTTAATTTCTTGGGGAACCTCCACACTGTTTTCCGTAATGGCCCACCAAAAGCGTATAAGCGTTCTCTTTTTTCCGCATCCTCACCAGCACTTTTTTTCTTTTTGATAACAGCCATCCTAATAGATATGAGGTGACATCTCATTGTGGTTTTGACTTACGTGTCGCTGATAATTTGTGATATTGAGCACCTTTTCTTGTACCTGTTGGCCAGCTGTATGTCTTCATGGAGTAATGTCTATATAGGTCCTTTGCCCATTTTTTTAATGGAGTTGTTCGGGTTTTTTTCTTTCGAGTTGCCCCGTTTTCTGTAGTTGAAGTTCTACGTGAGATGTCACCGATCATCATTTTGGTGCTCTCTGTAGTGTGGAAATCCATCATACAAAACGAGCCTACTCACTGTCCTTGCAGAGCGTGCTGCTCCTCTCACGCTGCTCTGTCCATACTTCCTCGGTTCCCAGGTAAACCGAACCTTCTTTCTATGCTTGTTATGAATCCCTGAATTCATAGTTCAATCCAAAGCATTCTTTACTGCAAGTGACAGTCCTAACTTAAATTTATATGGGTTTTCGAAGAGGTCCCTACATTTATTTTTCCACCAAAAAGAGTATCCTTTTCCTACTTTTAATATTTTTCAGTATAACTCTCATGACCCTGTTATTGATATTTCAGGGTCCTTAATTATGTTAGATCTTCAGCACATGCAATATGTTCATGGCTGACATAGAGTAACATGTTGCAAGACCAGCCCTTAAAGCTGAACCAGATCCCTTGAGTTTTATACGTATAACTGTGGTCCCTCCCTTCAGATGGTGCCCTGTAAGGGCATCCTTGCCAGTAGGCTGACTTTAGGTAAGCACAATTTTGATTAGCAGAGATCCTCTACTCAACCCAGCCATTTGTACTTTTTATATAAAGATTTATATTTTTAAAAAGATCTAGAAGTGCATTACATATAACGTTGAACTCTGTAAGTAGTTCATACTTTAAGTAAGGGAAACAGATTTCTAGGTTCTAAAAGCATGTCATTAAGCACTCACTTGTTAACAAATAGTACTTCAAATAATCCTTACTTTTAAGGGTGAGCCACATGTTATCCAACCCTACCCATCTCTCTGTCCTGCTTATTCTCAGCGTGTTTCAAGGCATAAATTCTCCTATATCGTTACAACTGTTTCTCTTGCTCCTGGACCACCTGTTGGTCTTAATTACCCCTAACCTGGGTGAGTCTAGGAGCAGCAGGTGTCGGCTCCTAGGCTGCATGCCCATGTCTTCAGGAGCAACTCCTTGAAAAACTGGAAGATAGCCCCTTCCTCTGACACCACCCTCTGCCAGTAAATCTTCCCACTCCTGGTTTGGTCTCACCTGGGCTGTGTTGTATTACAAAGAGATCAGATTCTTCGGGGGCTCTTTTTTGAAATCATTACATAATGATGACAGATTTTCTTTGAGTCTCTGTACTTCCCACAACATTCAGTACCTTTCAGTAGCCATTTGTCACAGTCACAGGATTGGAAACCTTATGCCCATGGGCAGGTGGCCTCAGAAAGACTTAGGGGTTTGGAGGTGCTGAGGTGGTTTTGAAAGTTTGCTCCCATCAGCTAGGCTTTGAATTGCAGTGGATATCATTAGTCTTCTCTGTTTCCTCCTTCAGCTCTTTTCTCTCCTGGGTGATGACTTGATTAAAAATCTTACCTACTTATTGGTGGCATTCCTGGTACATGGGGTTGTGTGAGGACTTTGCAGAAACATCAGCACCTTTCCCTGGACTCTGAAACATGGCAGAAGTCAAAAGCATTAAAATCCACTCTGAGAAACTTTGCTCTCCATGATTCAAATAATGTGCTACCTCTGCTCTGGGGAGCTATCTCTGTGTTATCTTATTACAGGGAAGACTCACATCTTGGGTTTTATTTAATCATTCTCAGGGGAAGTCAAGAATACTTTGAAACTTATGAAAACTTTGAATCTTCTTTCCAAATAATGTGATTGCGCACTTCCACATGTGTATCACTGGTCTGTCCTTAGCCGGCAATGGAAGTCAGCTCCGGCCAGCACAAACGATAAAGAGGGACGCTCTGGTAGCTGGTGGAATGGAGTAGCATAAGAGCTAAGCAACCTAGATAGGAGCAGAGTAGGAACCAGGAAAGTCCCAGGGGCTCAGCAGCCAGAGTTTGGGGAGGGGGATGGTGGTCTTCTTCCTGACTCAGCTCCCCAAACCTCCAATGTCCATAGCTGCCCCACATTTCAAAACCCCAAGAGAGAGAAGTTAATTATTCTAGCTTGAATCAAGTAGGTTAGCTATACTAGGAGAAAGGGGTGCTCGTCAGGGTGTAACGTGAGGCCATTCCCAGTGACAGAGAAAACATCATGAGCTAGGCAGGCATGTCTCCCATAAATTAACCTTTGCACATAGTTTTGGGGCACTCACAGCCCTCCTGCTTTGGACAAATTCATAGAACCTCAGAATATCAGCATGGAAGGAACCTTAGGTAATATTTATATTGTCTTATTGAGTATTTACTATGTGTCAGACATTAGGCTAAATACGTGTGCCATCTCCTTTCACTTTTATAATAGCTCTATAATTCAAGTACCTATTGTAAATTATTCTACAGACAAGGAAACAAATACTCAACTTAGAAAATGATAGTTTGGAATCTGCTACGCTCCTTATAACTGGTTCTCATAACTTATTACAGTCAGGGGAAGACACTCTGCTCCTGCTTCTGAGTTCCTAGAAATCCAATTTTTATTTCTAGATAATCTAAATAAATCAGAAGTAAATTACAGGATGACATTGTCCCCACCCAAAATGGATTTGGGGACAGGTGGGTCCCTTCTCATGTCCTTCTTTCCTTATACCACTGTCAACCAGGATTTGGAAGAGGTTTCCATGAAGAAAAGCTATATTTAGTAGACCCCTTTTTAATAAAGGGAAAACATGAAGCCTTCACGTATTTGACCATTTCTGTCCCCCAGGGGTGTGGACTCTGCCCGCCCACCACCTCCTGCTGCGCGTCCCTGTGGCCTGACACTGTTCCATCACCACATGGCTCACCCACAGTGGTTCCATTTCTGGGTCTGTCCTCCACCCACTCTTGCTCTGTTCTGTCACACAATCCAAAACTCATGCAGAGTCTCTCCCCTTCCCCATGGTCATCCTGCTAGCCCCTCCTTCCTAAAGGAAGCCTGCTCCTTGCTCTCTATCCACCTGCTGTTTAAACACCTCCTTCACACCTGCATTTACTTGCTGAAGTTGCCATGCCATTCGGCCTTTAGCTCCTCATCACCTGGCTCTGGGGTGTGTGCTTTTATGGTTGTGATGTTGTGTCCATTGAAGCATTTGGGTACATCTAGATTACTTATACGGGATATTTCTGCCAGTGAAGCAGCTTTCCTACTTGGATATTTTTATTTCAGCTCGAGTGTCTGTCAGGTGACCGTAGAGTTCCTGGAGAGTGGCAGGTGTGGCAGGGAAGCAGCTCAGGTGTGTCTATGGTTCCTCCAGACCCGGCACAAGGCCAGGCTCAGAGGAGCTGCTCAGATAGAACTCGTCCTGAATTGCCTCTGTAATGTCACCCAAATACTCAGGCTTTGATTGGAGCTATTTGCCTGAGATCAATGATAAGCACGCCTTCCTGCTCTGGAAAGGATGGCCCTCATTTTACCACCTGGTTTGCTGTCAGTGTAACTGTGAACTCACTAAGGACTGAGTTACTTTTCTCTGGGTGAAAAATCTTCTTGTGACTTTAATTGATTTCGTGCTGCATTCTTCCAAACAAGGAGGAAGCCGACTCCCGAGGTGGGTGTGCCCCCTCCCTCAGTCTCTCCTGCAGGCAGAAGGATCCAGCTGTGACTCCCAAAGCCTAATCCTAGAAACGGTTGACGAGTGAGTTTAAAAGGACTAGAATAATAACTATTTCAGGTTGGCGTCGACTTTCCCCACCAGCCACGGCAGCCTGGTGAGCAGTGTTTTCACATGCCCCTCTCCGTTGCCCTTCTAGACATTTGCGATGCTGGAAAATGTATACAGAGCTTGCGACTGATTTAGGTAGGAGTCAGCAAGACTCACTCATTTCCAAATATCTGCATATAGGTAAAGTCAAATACCCAAGCTTCCTAGAAGTTCTGTTAAGAATTGTTTATAATCAGTGTCCTCACTGATAACAGCCATTATGGAAAACAGCGTGGAGTCTCCTCAAAAAATTGAAGGAGAACTACCTTGTGACCCAGTGGTCCCACAGGTGGGTGGATAAAGAAAGGAGACGAAATCAGTATCTTGGAGAGATGTCTGTTCATTTCAACATTATTCACAATATGCAAGATATGGCAACACCCTAAATATCTGTTGAAAGATGAGTGGTAATTACACTTACCATGGAGAGTATTTAGTAATGTAATTACTGGGAGATGTTGGTCAAGAGTAACATAATTGTTAAGTACTTATGTTGTTCATCTGAAACCCATATAATATTGTACATCAACTCTAGTTCAATGAAAACAGTGAGTGGATAAAGGAAATATTATATATAATATATATACCACATTTATTGTATATAGAATATATATGTTAAAATAAAATTAGAATATAAAAAATATATATGCATGTTAATATACAATAACAAATATATTTCCATATACATATGTGTATATATATATATATATATATATATATATATATATATATACACACACACACGCACAATCTCCTTCCTTTTTAAAGCTGAATAATATTCCCTGTGTATAAAAGGAAATCTTGCCATTTGTGACAACATGGATGAAACTGGAGGACATTGTACTCTGTAAAATAAGTCAGATGCAGAAAGACAAGTACTTATATGAACTACCTTATACATGGAATGTAAAAATGTCAAATTCATAGGAACAGAATAGAATGGTGATCACTGGGGCTGGGGACAGAAGGGTATGGGGAGAAGTTGGTCAGGAGATACAAAGTTTCAGTTGTGCAAGGTGAGTGAGTTCTGGAGACCTAATGTACAATAGTGTGACTAGAGTTGACAGTACTGAATAGTTAAAATGTGCTAAAAATTTAGATCTTAAGTGTTCTTAAGTGGTAACTATGTGAGGTAATGGATATGTTAATTAGGTCGATTGTGGTAAATATGTCACAATGTATACGTAAGTCATTAGGTTGTACACAGCAAATATGTACAATCTTAAATTGTCAACTGTACCTCAATAAAGTTGAAGAACACCTTTGGGATGGTAAGTAGAATAGCAACCAATGTATTTAATAATACTAATTAATCTGTATGCTGATTAGTAGATACTGTATGTTCACAAAATCTTTCCTTCCAAAAAAACCCCCCAAACCAGAACTGCAGATATTTGAAGTGCACCATAAATGCATCCGCATTAGTGTCCTGGGATAGTCAGAAAGCTGGCTTGTTTATCTAACTCCTGGCAGCAGTAAGGATTCAGTAGATCTTCCTAGATTCCAAAATCCAGCTGAGTCATCTGGAGGAATGTCACCACACCTTGACCAGCAGGGCCCAGGAGCTCGGTCTTCCTGGTTTTTTTTTTTACCCTGGCAGAAACAAACCCCTTTCTCTACACGCTGGTGAGAGGAACTGCCAGCAAGTTTATACTTTTTCCTGATACCACTATTCTTAGTAAGTCTGGAATATATAAGTAGACAATTCATAGTAAAAACTGTGCCGCTCTTCTGGGCTGTCCTGCCAGATAATGTACTACCATAAATAATGTATGACCTAAAAGAGAAAGTGTCCCTCCCTTGGTTCCCAGCTTGCCTTACTGAGGAAGGCAGGCCTGCCCTCCTAGAAGACCCTTTCGGACCCATGGAGTGGCCTCTCTGGTAAACTGGCTTTGAAACTGGGGCGTATCCAGGCCTGGACTTCCATTCATATGGCTTAATGGAAAAAAGGGGATGCATCTGTACCCAACATAATATAATCAAAGAAACAGTAGTGAGAGCTGTTATGTATTCTCCATTTAGAGCCTGATGTGAGTGGTGAATGGGGAGGCCATGATGTTCCTAGGATCTTAAGATCTCTGATTAGCCAATAACAACACACTAGCGCACAGACAGTACCAGCTGTTGCTAGGCAGCACCATCCTGTCACACTTATCAATAGTGACAATCCCCTTTACTTTCAAAACTGTCCTTGATCAGTGTCAAAGCCATTAGTTGTTGGGATCCTTCCTTATGAATCTGAATGGAGAACATCGTGTGTGGTCTACAGTTTTACAAAAGCCTTTGGCTCCCATTAGGGAGTTATTCAAAGACTTTGGGGAGAAAGAATTTTTCAGAGGCCGCAGTCTTTCAGCAGGGTGACTGGCTTGAGCACCTCCATGATCTGCCTGGGATCTCTAGAAAATAACGAGAGACTCCCTTTTACCTTTTAAAAATACAGCTGCTTTGGGAAAGGAGCACTATCTGACAGAAGGGAGCCTTCAGGTACCAAGCGCGTGGCCAGAAAGCATCTTGTTTAGGCCCAAGCAATTACTGCGGAGGAACACTTTAGCTTCTTGCCTAGAAATACTTCCAGCACCAAAATCCATTTCCTTTCAAGTTAGAATTCCCTTCGAAAAAAAAGAAGAGAAAATCACTTAGGCTAAACGGAGAGAATGAGAGAAGGCAAGCCAAAATTAGTGAAAAATCATCACTTCTCTCTTCACACTCTTCTTCCCTTTTTTCCAGAGTTTGGGGGCAAAACTCTCTCTTTTGAGTCAGGGAGTAGTTTATATTTTTCTTGATCACATGCACCATGGGCTCCAAGCCCAGCCGCGTACTTGGCTGCTGTGAACAAGCATTGGTGGTTTCTGTTCTCGGGGGACAAACTTTCACTTGTTATTTGTGGTTTCATGTACTATATTCAAAAAATATTTCTGCAAAGTTTCTTTACCATGGTTTTGGAGGTCTGCTCCCACTCAGAATCAAGTGATAGTTACTTGTCGGGGAAATCAGAACTCTGCCTACTTCTGTCCCCTGAGGGGCCGGCTCCTCCCCAGCTCTGACCGGCTGGCAGGTATCCTTGTCGTGTTTTAAGGTCACGTTACATTCTACAGTTTGGCTTACCTTGCTTTTGAGTTTTCAAAGCCAGAAATTCTCAAACTGCCTTGCCCATCCTGAGGTGACATTTGGTTAGAGATTTTATGTAGTTTAGGATTGAGAGCAAGGATCGTAATTTCCCAGGTCCGACCTTTAGCTCTCAATCTCATGTTACCCATAAACTTTCTAATGTGCATATTTCCTTGAAAGAAAACTTAAGGTTCTTGTACCTCTGCAGGGACTCTCAAATGAACTATATATATACACAGGGCACTCTGCTTGGGCCAGTATCTGAGCATTGGTTTTGTTTGTAAGAGCAAACAAACATTTATGGAGAATACAAGCAGTTTGCAGCAGGAGTGAGAGAAGGAAAGGATCTCCTGGTCAGGACAATGGGGAAAGGTTTTACAAAGAAGACAGCGGCTGAGCTCGCCTCCCAAGGTGGATGGGATTTGACAGGTGCACGTTGAGAGAGTTCAGATGGCAGGACCAGCAAGAGGAGGGGCACAGAGAGGCAGCGTGGTGTGCGGAGCATGCAGGGCCTGGCCCTGAGCGTGAAGTCCCGAGCAGAGCCAGGATGGCCTTGATGGCCAGGCTGAGTATGCCTACTCTCTTTCTTCAACTCTTTATTATGAAACTTTCTTTATTGCAAAATGTACGTAACACACAATTTAGCATTTTCACCATTTTTAAGTGTACAGTTCTGGGCATTCAGTACGTTCACCCTATTGTGCATCCATCACCCCACCCAGCTCCAGAACTCTTCTTCCAGCTGAAACTCTGTACCCATTAAACACTAAATCCCCATTCCCTGCTACCTCAGTGGCTGGTAACCACTGTTCTACTTTCTGTTGCTCTGACCTGGCTCTTCCAGGTACTCCATATAAGTGGGATCATGCAGTATTTGTTGTTTTGTGGCTGACTTGTTTCACTTAGCATATTGTCCTCAGGGTTCATCCATGTTGAAGCATGTGTCAAAATTTCCTTCCTTTTTTAAGGCTGAGTTATATTCCATGTGTTGACATGCCGCTTTTGTTTGTCCAATCATGGATGGACACTTGGGTTGCCTCCAGTTTTGGTTGCTGTAAACAATGCTGCTATGAACATGGATATGCAAATATCTGTTCGACTCCCAGCTTTTACCTCTTTTGGATATCTACACAGAGGTGGAATTACTAGATCATATGATAATTGTATGTTTAGTTTTTTGAGGAATTGGCATACCATTTTATTATTGAAATTTTTAAACATGCACATAAGTTGAAAGAGAAGGACAATAAACACCCATATACACAACCTCTCAGATTCAAAACAAAACAAGTCTCAAACTGCCTGCCCATAGAATGCCATTTGATTTTAGGTGCTACGTCCAGTTTGGGACTGAGCAGCAAGGATCATAATTTCCTACTTCTGGCCTTTTGCTGTCAATCTCATATTATACAAATCTCTGATATTTATTCCCTTGGAAGAAAATATATACTCCTGTGCTTTTGAAGGAAACAGGGATGTACATAGCACCATAATACAAATCTAACAAATGCTAACAGTTTGCCATATTTACTTCCTCTTTCTCTCCTCCGACTACCTATCAAAAATGTTTGATTTTTAGTGAACCACTTCAATGTAAACTGCAAACTTTGTGACCCTAAGTACATCAGCTTACTTAAATATCCACATTGCCATTATCACATCCAACAAAACTATTTCCTGGCATCACCTATGCCTCGTTCATATTCTAATATCCACAGTTGTTGCCAAATGTCCTTAGTGGTTGGATTTCTTTTTCTTAATCAGGATCCAATGACCAAGGATCATACATGGAGGGCTTTTGAATCTATCCAGCAGATGAAAAGGAAAACACTAGAGGTTTTGAGGAGGAAGAGAGGAGATCAAAACTGAAACCTGGCACCATGGACAGCAGCATATTTCCCGGCCCCTCAGGCCAGAATCTAGCTCTTGGGAGTGGATTTGAGAGACTGAAAGTGAATTCCTTACTCCAAAGCAAAGCAGATGCAAGTTCTAATGGGGCTCGCATCCGGCATGTACTCTTGCCAAACCTTCAACATGTCTGAGAAAAGACTTACGCTGAGTCACATTCCCAAGCTACCAGAAGTTGTGCATATACATCTCCAGCCCCTGTTATTTAAGGTAAATAACTCACCAGTTCCAGCAGTTGGAGCCTATGCATTTGGGGTATATTTAGATGCTGGGAATTCACACTGTGTATGGTAACTCACGGTCTCCTGCAGGCCCTTCCTCTCCCCTTTGGTACCGACGGCTTGTTACCAGGAGACACTGCCAGCCTGGGTGTTGCAGGGGCTTTGCTCCCTAGAGCAGCACAGTCTTCGTCCTCCTTTGCCTCTGTCTTTAGGCAACCGTGAAACCAAGAAAGCCGAAATCCTTCATCTGTCACTGAATCAGTAGGATATTTACTCTGTGATGACTCTGTCCTGAGCACTGGTGGGGAGTCAAAGGAAACGCATGGCATCTGAAACCAGGAGGAGAACTGATGGAGGCGTAATAATTACATGTCCGTGCTTTCCACCCAGAGCGCCCATTGCAGTAGATGTTTAAATCAAGGAGGAATGAAGGAACCGGAGGACTTCTGGGAAAAGATGGATTCTTGAAGGGTTTGTGGAATGTGTGGCTAAGAGGTCAGGAGAAGGGAAAGAGTTCCTCCCCTCAGCATTATAGGGTCAGAGCTTTGTTCTAACCCTGCCTCTTCGCTTCATGTAAGCCCCTCCCGCCTCATGTACCAGCACCTGGTACTCCTAAGAGTGGGGCCCTGACACAAAAATGTCAGAAATCTCCTACAGAGATGCTCTCATGTTCTCAAGAAAACCATAATTTTCTTCCTACTGGTTTTTATGGCTGTGGTTATCACAGGCCACACACATGCGTATGGGAGCTGTGTTTGGGTTTGGAGAAGGCTAACTGGACAAGTGACTTTCAGGTGTGCAGCATACCATTTGGCGGGAATTAGCTTTTCATTGTGATTTGGGATGCATTTATTAGCCTGGAACTTTTCTTTTCCTCTTCATGCTTTAATTTATGTTGTCTTGCCTCCTAAAGACTGCAAGCCATGAAGGAAGCACCTCTTTTGTCCCAGTAATTCATTGGCAAGCTCTGATACTTGACCTCTTCTTGACTTGCAGTTGCATTTCTGGGAGGTTTTGTTTAAAGATTGATTCTGCACAATTTAGTCAAGGGTTTGCCCTCTAACAATCCCAGGACATCCTCCGTGCTGTGCAGAAGACCCTGGAAAGACTAGAAAGAATGCTGTAGCTCTTCAGTAGTGTCCCACAGCCCTACTACTGCTGGTCTTGGCACATTTCTTCCAAGCTTCCAAGATGAACGTGGGTTGGGTTTTTCTGTGAGGAAATGGGGTGTGATGGCAAGAACATAGGCTTTGGGTGTAAGAGAGGTTCAGACGTGACCCCCCCACGTCCTAGCTATGTGGACCTAATGTGAGGTAGGGACCCTCCTGTCTACTTTGAGAGTTGGCAGCCCAGAATGGTGGCTCAGGAAACAGGGGTTTGGCACCTAGCTCTGCCACTTACTGGCATGTGGCCTTGGGCAAGATACATTTTTATTTCTAACTTCAAGAGTTGTTCAGGGAATTATACATTATAACATGCCTCACCTTCCACAGTGTCTGATAACAAAACCCCAATCATGATCCCTGTGTAGAATAATGGCGTCTATGGCACACCTGTCCCAGGATATAGTCCACAATAGCTATTATTTTCTCCCAACACCAGTGGTATTTTAAGCAAATTCTGCCATTTTCCATTTTACATCTATGCTGAGTTTGTTTACATATTCTCAGAGTCTAAGATAAAAATGAAGCATATTACATAAATAGTTCTTTTAAATATTTATATATATATGTTTTGTATATCACCTGTGTATTTTTTTCTCCTTAGCCATTTCTCACCCAATTCTCCTCCTCCTCTCTGCTCTGAATGGACTCCAGTGTGCTAGTCCATTTCTGAGTTCCTGTTCTGTATTTTACATAGGTGTTCCCACATGTTCTGTGCGCACCTGTGATACCTTTGAGCTTTCACTGACTTGAACCTGCCCTTTTCCTGCCCACAGTGCCCCGCACAGCCCCGTCGCTCTCACTTCCTCTTGCCAAGCAGCCCCCAGCACCACCTAATGATTCTGATCTGGTTCCTTAGTTTACACAGGTTTCCAAAGAAACCTGGCCACAGATGTACTGCAGTAGAATCTGGGAAAGGAATTGCACAGACGCGTGGAACAATTCTTAAGGATTTAACTGTGCATGTATATAGCACTGTATAGCTTCCAGAGCTTCATGGTTTCGATCCCTCATAACAAGCTCAGGGCCATGAGCAGAGCTAGTTTGCTATTCCCATTTTAGGGTGAAGAGGCCAAAGCCCATAGGCAGAGGTTCCCCAAGGCCTCTCTGTCAGTTTGTGCGGGTTCCAGGGCAGACCGGTGACTTCCTGATCAGGGCTTGGTGTACGGCGCCCTGCCTGCCCCATTCTCAGTGAGCTGCATATTTACTCTGCTTGTTTATATATATAGGGCTTTCTATATCAGGGGAATGGGAGAAAAGGACGGGGGTGGGGGTGAGAACGGGTTGAAACCAGAGAGCTATAATTAATTCTTTCTCCCACACAAACTACTGAAATACCACATATAATAAACAGCATCACCCGCAAAATGCCATGATTACACAGCATCGCTTCATATCCGGGAGGAGAGGGGGTGCTAATTAACAGGGGGAGATGGAGAGTTCACAACATACTATTACTGGTAATAGAATTATCTTTGCCCTTCTGATCATAATGGAGATGCAGGGGCCCTCCTAGCTCTGCACCTGGCCCTGCCCTGGGAAGCAGGATGAAACAAGCGGCTTGGGGACCCATACAGATCTTGGCCCCCTCCCCTGCCCAAGAGGGGGTGTGCAGAGAGGGCAGAGGAGGGGAGTGTCACTGCCATGGGGATGGGGGGCTCTGCCAGCACCCCCACCTGTCTGTCATCAGAGTCACTTCCGGTCTTGTGACCTCATCTCCCAGGAGTTCACTGCCCAAATTCCACAGGAAGAGAATGTTTCAAAGGTCAGAAGAGGCAAATGCCCCTCCGCTTGTGCCTCACTGATGCCTCCTGCCGCCGTCCCCCGTTTCCCAGGGTCCCCGTGCCTCCTCAGCCGCTCTCCCTGCATGGAAGTCCCTGGTCCTGCTGCCTTTGACCCTCGAAGGTCTTGAGAGCCAGAATGACCTTCAGGGCGCACCTGGGCTGGCCTTTCCTGTGACAGGGAGGAAGACAGAGCCTCAGCAAGATGAAGGGATGGAGCTGGGGCCACTAACCAACACTCAGGCTGATCACTGCCTTCCTCATCTCTTCCTCTTCCCTGCTTCTGTTCAGAGGCCACAGGCCCCTCCAGATGCAGCCGTAAAGAGGAGAAGAATGGGCCCAGGCTTGGGGCACAGAGTACTTCTTTAACACCGAGAGTCGGCGTAGTGACCAATCAGCAGTCTCCTACAAGTCCACATGATACTAAGAGAGAGACCATAAGGAAGGTCACTATTACGGAGTAAGAATGAGAGATGATGATAGGAAAAAAAACCCTTTGATAGTCTGCAATTCAGGTGTTGAAATCCCTCCATCGATTCTATACGGGGGCAGCCACCCTCTGAGACATGTGTGATTGTTGCCATTCAGGGCAGAAAAAGAGCCAAAAGGACAAAATGTCATCTGAACTGAACTTTCGTTTTTTGTTGCACGAACGTCACTGAGTAGGCTGAAAGAGAATGCGGGGGCAGTACCACCATGCCCACCACCGTGACCCCCGGAAGACCACATGTGCGCCCACCTTCCTTAAAGGTTGAGGGCCGTAAGAAAGATGAACTTCAGTTGGTGTCCGAAGTAAAGAGATGATGGAATTTTTCTCTCCAGATCATAGTGATGAACTGTTTGATTCAGCTTCTTTCTCAGAAATAGTGCAGTGAGAAAAAAAATAAGTAAGCGCAGCCTTGGGAGATTAGAGAAGGTTCCTCTCTAATGATTTTTGAGCTACCTTCACACAGGGTCTTGAGGGCACTGGCACCGTGACGACCCTTCTGTTGGGCGGATCAGCCCAGGAATAACATCATTTCCTGAGTCTGACCCTCCAGCAAGCCCTCAGACAGACAGACCTTATAATGAGCCATGTTCCCAATTTTCCCGGTAATACGGTGATTTGGAACTCAGAACACACTTTCACATAGAAGCCACGCTACGAATAGTAGGCAGGTTTCTGAGCCAGTGAGGAAGTCCATTTAGCCCATCTGCAGCTGAGCTGGGGGTTAGGAGCCGTCACCTGGCACCTGCGTCCATGGGCAAGTCGTTTAATTATTGCACTTGATTTTCCCACTTGAAAACAGATTCTCTCTCTATGTTGCATCACATAGAGTTTAAGCACCATTACAAATCCTTCCTTAAGAAGTTATAATCCAGTTTCTGACTGGCATTGTCAGGAATGATGGCCCACTCAGGGACGGAAGAGGGGATGCCCTCCCCACTGTGACCCTCCAGCAGCTCTTGGGCAAGTGAGGACTCAGTGGAGAGCTGGGGCCACAACACTGGCCTCAGGGCAGCAGGGGAAGTGGGAAAGGGCACGGCTGTGACTGGACCAGGTGCTGAGTGAGGGTCATCTGCAGCATCAGGAGACTGGGGAGGGTGGTAGGTGAGAGGGAACAAGGCAAGGTTGGGGGAGGTGCCCCAGTGTATACAGGTGGGCTTTCTAACACACTGGGCTCTCGTAGGGAGCCTTTGACGAGGGCTAAGGGTGGGATTAAAGACCAACTTTAGGGTATTTGAGACATTTGCTTGACTTTTACAGCCTCAAACTTTGTAGCAACTCTTGGAGTCTAACCAGACTGGTAAATTTAATACTGGATCTCCATTTTGAGAAGGAGGAGACCATTTCATGCTTGTTGCTTCTGAAAAAAATCTTGGATACATTGAGGATGAAGGGATCCCCAGTTTTGCTGCATTGCATGGGGAGCCACTGTAACCAGTCCCTGTGCCTTGGAGCCTGTGAACACCCAAGGAGGTACGGGGGTTAATATACGGGAAGATGAATGAACAGCCATTCCCCTTCCCCAACTTTCTTCCCCACCACAGTGGGGTTTCTTTTGTCCCAGGGCTTGGACCCTCGGACACCAATGTGTTCTTTTTACTGGGCCATCTGCAAGAGCACCTGGGAGGCAAATAGACTCTTCGGCAGGGTGCAGAAAATATGATTTGCTAGAGTGGTTTGATGGAGAATCCCCTACTTTCTAGAAGCTGCAGGAGGAGCTGCAGAGGGCCTCCACGAGCTGCTCTCCGTGGCTGTGGCGGGAGCTCCCAGAGCTGGCAGGTGAGGCCCGTCACTTTAGTCCAACCCTGTGTGTGTACAGATAAGGAATCTGAGACCCAGAAAGGTGAACTGACTTTGAGATGACAAAGGTAGGAGGCGACAGAGGCAGGAAACCACTCCATGGCTTGTCATTGTTGTGTCTCCTGCATTTCCAGAGAAGGGGCACTGAGGAGAGAGGCTCAAAAGGGCATTTTCATCAGTAGGAAAGCACTCCACCTCCCAGTCATCCCAAATTAGAAAGTATCAAGCTGTAATCAGTGTTCTCTGAATATGCGGGCAGCACAGATTCAGCACCTGTTTGCTTTCTCTGCTTTTCTTTTTTTAATTTTGGAAAGGTTTCACATCAGTGCAAATTCCAACCAGATTTATCTCCCCCGTCCTGACTTGCCTCCCATTTTCTTATCTCCAGGTGCCCACCAGGCACCCCCCAGTCAGGCCTTGCTTTTATCTCCAACTCAGCACTGGCCAGTTTAAGTGTTTTTCTCATTATTGCTGGGTTTTGGCTGCAGCCATCTCACTGGCTCCCTGGACCTCAGTCCGTCCACGATGTCGGCAACACTGCCCTCGGTTGCCAGAATAAACATTTAGGGAAGGTAGTGGGAAATATGGTATGTGGTAGAATCACATTTTATTCAGTTAGCTGGTACATGGTCGAGGCAGAATCATGCTAAGAATTAGGTCTTTGACTCCTCTTTCCAGATTATGGTAATGAAATTCCCTGTGATCACAATGTCCTAGGAAGGTAACCTGTCTTTCACTGGGTTTACTAGACACCCCTGGGCCTCTGCCCCAAGATTAGTTTCTTGCCTGTTTTCTAGGTCTGTGTCTTTGTCGTTTCTCGGAAGATGGTTTACAGACGTCATTTTGCCAGCTGCCTTTGCCTGCACATTGAACCACATTAAAGGCAGAGTCGCATGACGTCCAGACTGCTAAATCTTTAAGGGTGTTTCTGTATCTCTAGAAATCCTATATTTCCTTCTTCTGGCCCCAGAAATTTTCCCCTTTTCAAAGTTATATCTTACTTTCGGTTTTGGGATTTCCATTGCCCCTTCTTGCCTTGCTATGTTTGAAAAGAAACAGATATTCTCCATCTGAAAAGAAAACTTAGTGGGCAAAAAAAAATACAGATTCAAGAACTTTGAAAACCATCAGTGTCCTCTGTGTCACATGTCCAACTCTGTGTTGGGTTCTGGGAACACAATCATGAATATAAGGTGGTATTTGTTCCCAAGTAGTCAGTGGTCAAGGAGAAGCTGCAGGCACAGAGGCAGTTACTTGTGACATGACATCAAAGTGCTGGAGGTCACCATTTACCCACGGGTAGAGACTCTTCTGGTAGCAGGCTGCCCCCCGATCCACTGGGGGTTCCAAAGTTTAGGGCCAAGCTTGGTAGAGTTCTCTGCTTATATTTTATCTTTCCTGCATCTGTTCAGCAGATGACGGGAACAAAGATATGTTCCCAATTAACTGAGTTTCAGAAGTACAGAGGTGTTTCCATCCTCTATCTCTCCTTTCCTCAGTTCGCTCTATCCTGAGCTCCTAGAAGCCCTCACCTCTGGCTTATTCTCGCAAAGACACCTGCATTCTTCTGCCTTACCCACCACTCAACGTGGGCCCCAAGAGGCACATGTTGCCTTAGCCTGGGTCAATTTTGCCCTCTTTTTCCAAGAGGGTTTCATCTTCCCTCAAGCTCCTTTTCTCCTCTTTGTTCCAGGCTGGGAAATATACCACCCCCTCCCCATTCCCAGAAGAGTGTATTCTACCCATACTCTTTTTAAAGCACCTGTCAGCTTTACAATGGAGATGTCTTTCACACAATTCTAAGAAAAGATGTTTAAGTTCTCTTGTTAAGCAAGGGCCTCCGTAATGCCCTCACAAAGCAAGCTGCAGCCAACCCTTCCTGGGGGTTCGGGGCTGGGTCTGGGGTCAAGGAGGGCTTTAGGAGAAGGGAGCCTTTGAGCTGAGCCATGAAGTATGAGTGGCAGAGCGAGCTGGAAGATATTCTAAGTACAGAGAGTCACAGGTGTGACAATGTGGGGCACAGCGTATGTCACGTCATCGCCTGTCCTCTCTGCCCCCACCTTCGGTGGTTGTCCCAGTGTCCTATTTTCCTTCTCTTTTATTCTCTAAAACCTTCTTCCAAGTCCCAAAGGACCTTTTCTTCCTGAAAGACCTCCTAGAAGCACTATTAAGGGGAACAACAGTCTGAGCCAGTGACCATTAATGATCCACATCTCAATGGCTAATTGCTTATCTAGGGTAGCTATAGACTGGGAACTCACCAATGCTGTTGAGTGCAAAAGAATAATTTTCAAAACATTAAAGACATGAATCGAATGAACATGTTTCAAAAAGCTATCTAACTCATTAGTTAGGGAACCAATAAGTTAGTAAACATGGTTCAAAGACTGTTAAAGAACTGGAGTTTATATGTTCCATAGGGAAACATAATTAAAATATACCTAAGAAATAGATTGGTAGGTTAGATACAAAACTGGCTCACGAACCACAAAACAATGAACATAAACACTGGTTTACCTGTTCTCCAGGCCAGAAGTCATTTGTATGTCTGTAGGACAATATTCACTTGCATTGCTGTTGGATAGAATCATTTCCTTGGCTATCAGTTTTCTAAAAGTTGACATCTACCCTAACAGAGGTGTGAATGTCTTCATGAAGAGTACACAGCAAGTCAAACTGAGGTGCACACCCCTGAAGAATCAGACCACCCAGCTGGCTGCTGGACACCTCCCAGCACTATGCTAGAAAGACCCACAGTAAATCCTTTGCCTCATTTACAAATCTTGGTCCGTTTTTTGCTATCACCAGGAAAGGTGGCCTTAGAAATATCCTTCTATTAGTTTTGTTCCTTTTTTTCTTCGTTAATAACAGCAGCCAACACCTCCTGAGCATCTTCAGCATGGAATAGCCATGGCCATCACAAGGAAGCTTATGGAAGGCTCAGGCCTGCCCTTCGGGAGTCCACTGTGCTAAGGGACACAAAGAGAAGCAGCCCAGACAGTAGATATTATTAAAGTTCTGGGACAGGAAAACCTATGCTGGTGTGGAAGGGCAAGCAGGCTTCTCAAGGAAGCTCTGTCATGCCCGTGGGTTTAGCTAACCTCCATTCCCCATGTCTGGTGTGTGGTGTCTGCCTGTCTACACGCAGAGGTGTAGGTTCCTTTCTTTGCATGTTCTGCAGAGCTGGGAGTCGGGGCGCTTTAGCAACTCATTTCCTCCTTCCCTCCCCACGCCTGTCATTACTGCAGACATTTCACCTGTCACGTTGGGAGCTGCTTCGGGGCAGAGACGCTCTGTGCTCTGTGGCTGTGCGTGCAGTGCTGCCGACAGACTAGGATCGAGTGTGCCAGTGCTCCCGTGCAAAGACAAACCCAAGTGAGGGGAGGACAGGGGAGATGACAAAGGGGGAGGAAAGTAAATTTATGAGCAGTTGCCTGGAGACTGGTGGACAGATGAGGAGTGAGCTAGACAGACAGGCTAGAGAAGACAGATGTCACAGCCTTGGCTAGTTTGGGTCTGTAATGATCTGAGCTCCAACCAACCTGTTATTACAGGCACTTAGCAATGCCAGGGGTGGGCTGGAGGCAGCCGAAGCACTCAACGGCCTGAGTGTTGACAGCATTTGCAAATCTGAGTTATAAGCAAAAGGAAGAGTAAAACAGGAGAAACAAGGATATCTGTTTCTTCATTTTTCATTTGGTTTTCTTTTTCCTTTCTTTTTCATTTAACCCCCATAAAGGGAGACCTGCCTTTGCAAGAACTCCACACTAGTTTATGTAATCCTATGGAGGCAGGCTCCACACAGGACTGCAGGCATTCTTTTCCTTATGGCTGGTAGAAATTGCATTTGCCCTAGGCTTGCGACTACCTGAAAGATGGGCCAAAATTCTCACGCCAGTGTGCTACCCAGCACATCGTCTAGGCCAGCACTGTCCAGGAACGATGTAATATAAGCCACATAGGTACTTTTTCATTTTCTAGTTGCCACATTAAGAAGTGTCTAAAACCAAACAGAAGAAATTCATTTTAATAAGATATTTAACTCAATACATCTAAAATATTATCATCTCAACAAATAAAATAAATATTAGGCAGGTAATTTACACTCTTTGTCCTTTCCAGTGTACCTCCATTTGGACTAGTCACATGCAAGTACTCAGCAGTCACGTGAGGCTCATGACAACTGTACTGGGCAGCAGACACCTGGCAGGGCAGCCCACATGCTTATAACCAGTGACATCAGGGCTGAGGTTCAGTTAGTCTTTATGATCAGCTTTAAACACTAATTTAAAGCATGTGTAAGTAAAGTTCTGATATGTGTTACAACATGGATGAACCTTGAAAACACACTAAATGAAATAAGCCAGACACAGGGAGACAAGCATTGTATGATCCCACTTATATACCTAGGGAGATTGAGCCATCAAATTCGTAGACACAGAAGGAATGGTGGGTGTCAGGGACCTATGCATGGGGAATGGGGTATTATAGCTTGATAGGGCCAGAGCTTCTGTTTGGGATGGTGAAAAAGTTCCAGAGATGGATCTTAGTGATGGTGGCACAATAATGTAAATATGCTTAATGACACAGAATTGTACACTTAAAAATGGGTGAATGGTGAGTTTTATGTGTATTTTATCAGAATAAAAAGTGGGGGGCATGTCTGGGCTGGCCTGCTGGTCCCCAGAGAGGAAGAGAGGCACATGGAGCAGAGCCCCACCCAGCTGGCCATAGGCCCCTGCGTGAGAGTGGCAGGACCGCCTAGCTGAGCCCAGCTGAGCAGAGCTGACACCCAGCCAACTCTCTTTAAGTGCCCTCTCACCCTGCAAAATCTGTGAATGCTTTAAAAGTCTGTATGTTTGCTGTACTGAAACCAGTGACATTGTGTAAGCTCCCCTTCTTTGCTTTAAGAAGTTAAATTCCTTTTAAAGTCAAATACGTATCTTACTAGGGAGAGAAGGACATCCTGACACGGGGCCCTGGTTCCACAGGTCCCTCCACCTGCGTCCTTTGCATCTGTGCGCTGCTGTAGCCAAAAAAAATACTATGACAGGGAAGAGAAGACCAAGGTCAGCTTGATTCCTGCAAGTTGAGGCAAGACTGGCCCTTCTCAGGGACTCCGCTGGGGAGCACGAGGGAGCATCCGTGAGGGTGACCGTACTGATCTGCGTGGTGCTCGTCTCTCTCCTCTAAATGCACCTGGTTATGGATCACAGAGCTCGGAGCTGGGGAGACCCTCTGTGATGCTCTCCCACTGCAGATGAGGAAACAAGCTCACAGGGGTGGGGGTTGCACAAGGGCCCACAGCTGAAAATCTAGTCAGCGGTAGAGTCAAAACCTGAACCCACGTCTACTGATGGCAAGGTGAGGGCCAGGGTTTACACTGCTGAGAAGTACTGGGAAGAGTGATCCACACAGAAGGAGAGCAGTGGGCGGGGCCTTAACTGGATAAGGAGGAGAGGGAGACAGGAAGTGAGCAATGCACAGCCCCCACCAACTGTGGTGGCACAGTCGCCTCAGCTATGATCCCCTTTTGTTCAAAGGTCAGCAGAAAGCTACTCTCCAGCCCAACGCACCCTCACCTGCATCGCAAGTGGACCACGTACTTTTCCCCAACCCCGCATTTTCCCACCTACCTCTTGTAGACAAGGAGGTGCCACCAGACATCTACAGCAGCTGAGCTCTCACTCACCTGCCATGACCCATTCAGTATCACCTCCTCCATGAGGCCTTCCCATACCATTCCCCAGGCAGAGCGAATCCCTCCCTCCTGTGACACTCAAGCATGGCTTGCTCTACTCCACACAGTCGCCCGTACACATGGTTGAGGATGCTGACATGCCACCCTGCGCTCAGCAGGAGACCCCGTTTCCCTGTGTGCCACCCGACAGGCTCTCCCGCTGTGCTTGGAACTAAGAATGCTCTTGCTGCCTGTTTGTTGAATGATGAATGAAAGGTGTATCTGCCCCGAGCATAGTCAGTGTCAAACTTAGATAATGATGTGAAAAGACGGACTGAGACAAAGGGGAGAGAAGGGCATTTGTGCCCGTATCCATACGCAGCAGCTGCCAGACCAGCGGCCCAGGGGCGAAGGCAGTGGAGCCAGCCTCAGGAGCCAGCTCCCAAAGGAGGTGACTTCTGACCACTCAGCTAACAAGTCACCTCGGAGTCTGTCCCATCCCCAGGAAGCATGTGCTTTGCTCCCTCACACGCCTGGTCTGGAGGCCATGGCCTGCCCTCACTGGAAGCCACACCATGGTCACTAGGGAACCCGCTGCAGAAGGGTCTTTATTCAGAGATAAGAGTCCGTAAGCATGCAGGGCCTCTCCTGCCCTCTGGAAGCAGAGCGCGTTCAGGCAGAACAAGCCAGCAGCAGGAATGGGGCGTCAGTTTGACGCAAGCTGAAGCTTCACCGCTCACTTGCTGTTTATACCTCCCCGGGCTGAGGCCCCCTCAGCCAAACCTATGTGGCTGTTCAAGGCCGAAGCAAGACGCCGTGAGAAAGCTGATCCACCTCCAGCCTTCCTAAGGCTCCGGCAGGCCAGCTGTGTGTTACAGCAGGAAGAGCACGGGTTCGATGGCCCAGGGACCTGGTTGGACTTTCTTTCTGCTACTTCGCTGCTGTGTGATCCTGGATATTTACTTTACCCTCCCTGAGCCTCAGTTTTCTGTAAATGGACACAGTAGGGCTGTTTTAGGATTTATTCTAGTAACATGTCAAGGGCCTTTTCCTTGCTGGCACAGTGTAGACACTCGTGGGTGGTTAGTGAGAGTGTCAGAGCTTCCAGCTGCCCATTTGGAGGGGTTGCATCACCTCCTGTAATGGGAGGTGCTCAGACTCCGGGGGTTGGAGCCTTGCCTCTCCTGCCTACTAACTGTGGTCTTGGGCCAGTGTTCACGTCCTGTGTCTGTTTCCTCCTTTGTGCAGCGGGATGCATCGTGGGACCTGTCCACGTGGCTGTGACAGCCTAGGTAGAGCATCTGCAGATGCTTAGCTCAGTGTCTGGAGTGGAGTCAGCCCTCAGTCATTACTAGCTCGTCTGTGGTTACAGCAAGTCCTCTGCCCCACCAGCCCCCTAGTCCCTGAGGAGGAGGAAGTCACAGTAGTTACAGCAGCACGAGCTTCTTACGAAGGAGGCTCGGATTCTCCCAGAACACGCCGCTCCCTCGCTGCTTTGTCCCTTGCAGTTGCACTGTGTCATTTGAGCTTGTGGCTGCCCTGTGATTAGGTGTTTATCCCTGTTGTTTTAGTTTCCTAAGGACACCTAATTCATGCAAACTGGGGGGCTTAAAACAACAGGAATATACTGTCTCACAGTTACGGAGTCAGAAGCCCCAAACCAAGGAGCCCGCGAAGCCATGTTCCTCTGAGGGCTCTAGGGGAGCCCCCTCCCTGGCCCCCTCCCGCTCCCGGTGGCTCGTGGCACTGCTCGGATTGTGGACATGTCACCGCGCTCTCCGCCCGGCTCTTCTCATGACCATAGTCCCTGCATCTTTGGGGGGGCAAATCTTCCCATCCTTTCTCCTCCAAGGAGGCCAGTCATTAGATTTAGGGCCCACTCTGAATCCAGGGTCATCTTATCTTGAGATCCTTGACTTCATCACATCTGCAAAGACCCTATTTCCAAAAAGGGTCAGATTCATAGGGACCAGGGGACAGGACTTGTACATGTCTTTTTGGGAGACAAATTTAATTCACTCTACCCATTTTACCTATAAGGAAGTTGGGGTTCCTGCCTTTTCCAAGGTTGTATGGCTACTTAGCAGCACAGCTGTATCCAGGACCCTGAGACTGGAGTCCTGTGTCGGTCCAGTGCTATGTCTGCTGCTCAGCACACGCCAAGGGCGAGGCTATAGGCAAAGTTCCCCTTTGAAGCCCACCCTGTGGTGTATGGGCACCCAGGGCTTCTGCTTTGGGCATTTCCATTGCACCCCCAAATCAGCACAGGCTTTTGTCTGTATCCCCTGGGCAGCTGCTTCCTGCTAATTCCTTATAATGGAAAATGATGTGTTTCTATGGTCCTCCTCCCTGGTTCCAGTGGGACGCTTGAACACAGCCAGATCTAGAAGCCTTGAGTCCTAACCCTGTGGGGGAGCTTGGGCACAGGAACGGCAGCTCCTCTGACTAACTGGTGCCATTTGAATACCTGGGCCTTTAGGCACCTTACACCCTAACCGTGGGCAGCTGGACACCAGCTGGACACTGTTGGCCACACATCCCTGGGCCAGAGAAGGGACCTCACTATTCTGGAGGCCCTTCCTCAAAACTATATAACTTACCTTGACCTTACCTGACCTTGACCACAGGACCCATTTTCCCAGCTGTAGAATGAGAAAAACACATTTCATATCTATCTCACAGGCTATTTAGGCTATTTATGTAACAGTGCTTAATGCAAGGGTGAAGGTTATATTATAATCTCCCTCAAAGCCCCCCCACCGCCCCACCACACACACCTACAGACTGTGGAGAAACCGGACCCCTTCAGCAGGGAGCATACTGTCCCCTCTGCCCAGAGGCCAGGGCAGCAGCCCCAGACTCTGCAGGCCCCACCCTCTGCAGGCCTGGGGCTAGCCTGCAGGAGGAGCCCGGCTGGCACAACGGGAGTGGGGCTCCTGCTCTCGTGGCGCTGGAAACCTCTTGGTCTCTTTGGAGAGGGGATGGGCCTTCCTAGTATTGTGAAGCATCTGTGACAGGTTCCACAGATAGATTTCCGTTTTAATGGATGTGTTAGGGCATCAAAATGTCTTATGTTGCATTCAATCCTCATTAAAATGGAAGTCCATTGCCACCAGCTATAGAGGAGGTATACTGCATTATTTATTGTTTTTTTTTATCTGTTTTCCTAAAACTGGGCTGTTCAGGTTCAAATGGCAGATAAAATTGCCACCCACCTCTCTCCACCCTGTCATTTTCCAGCTCACATCTGTTCACTGCACATTGTATGTTAAATGTTACATTACCAGAGTGTCAGAAGCCTGGAGCATTACCTTCCAAAATGTGATTTGTCTCACTCCCTAGCAGTTTGTAGGGGTTATTTCTGCTCCTTCCCTCTCAGCAAGGTCCCTGGCTCCAGTTTCCATCTCTGCATTCTGGCTTGTTCCCCCATTTGTGCCCCATAAAAGCCCCTACCCTAGGCTGATGGAAAGTTCCTACCTCCATTCATTACCCTGCTCCCTGCCTTTGTCTTGACCCTGTACTTGACCCCCTGATACTCTCGCCCAGATTCCACCAGGGTTGGATATGAAAATGGTAACCCCAACTGCCACTCATGAACCCTAAGGACCTGTAGCAGAACAGAACAACTGATTCACCCCCACAGCACTTGGAGAGCTATGCCTAAATTTAAGGTAATTTATCATGGCACACTGGGTCAAACAAAAGAACCATGTTTCCATAACTTTGATTACTACTGGAAAAACAGAGATTAGTAGAAATGTATGTAGTATGCTACGATTTTCATTTAAAATGCGTCATATTCTAGTTAGGATGAGAGAAAAGCAGTTTGTGTGGGCAGACATGGAATTAGTTTTGCCTTATAATACCGGACCTTCCTTTGAATGTTACTTGTTAAGATAAAAATCCCATAATACACTCCACATGACTCAGATTCTGAAGCTGAAGTGGGATTTTGCTACAATTTATGCACTTGTAGAAGTCACACCCCCAGGCTGCAGGAACTAGACACAAAATAGAGTTCCTAGCCAGTTTCTCTGTAATGAATTAGCAAAGCAAATAAAGTATGTTGAAAGGGGCTGAGGAAAGGAGGGACCGTGATTCTGTCACCTCCAGTTACTTGGCTGTCTAAGTCAGAGACTGCAAACCACGGCCCATGGGCCAAATGCAGATACACCTGCTGGTTTATGTGCCTGGTGTGCCCTCCTGCTGCAGTGGCAGAGTTGAGTGACAGTGGCAACAGAGACTATGGCCTGCAAAGCCTAAAATATTTACTGTCCAGCCCCTTACTGAAAAAGCTTGCTGACCCCGGCTCTAAGCTATTGGGCGCTTCTGTGCTGTTAACACCCATGGATGAACTTGGAAGAGATGATCCCTGAAGTGCCTAACCTCAAGGATTGGAAAGACTGCTCTGACTTCAGAACCATCCAAATAAAGCCAAAAATAGTACTCCACAGTCTGGAGCATAAAAAATATACTATTCAGTATCACGTAATCAGAAGATTGTATTAATTAACTAAGATGGTTTTCTGTAGATTGTTTACCACCCGATAATCTCTTACTTGTGTGCTTCCCCTTAGAAATGAAAATAGCGCCATTAACAACAGCAATCGTTCATTAGTAGCTAGGGTACTCCACATCTACCGAATGTTTACAGTATACTTTGAATATCTTACATATGTTCTAACAACTCTGGGAGGTGGGTGGTGGTAATGATCCATTTGTGGACAAGGACACTGAGGTACAGACAGGGTGGTTAAGTTTCTCATGTCACATGCTTGGAAAATTAGAGCTGGTTTTAACTCAGTCTGATACCTGAACCTGCCTCATGACCCACCCCTCTGTGAGGAGCCCATCTACTTATGTGTGTTTCTCAAAATTGTATTTTATCTAGATTTCACAGAAGTAGAGAATTTTAAAGCAGAAACGTTTTGGTATTCATCTAGCCCAGCGTCTTACTAGATTGGTAGTAATAAACATTTCTGTGATGCTTTAAAGCTGAGAGAGCATCTTCGCATAGATTATCTTTTTTGATGCTTGTGATGACCATGTGAGTAGGCAGTTCTGCTCAGAAGAGGAATGTAGGTCTAGAGAGGACACAGGTCACCCAGTAAGAGCCTGGGCTGGGCCTCATCCAGTTTTCTGACTCTGAGGCTCATTGTATTGCCGACAATCCATTGATTTGATTTGTTCCAAAGTCACAGAGTCACAGAGTCATCTAGCTGCGCGAGGGCTAGGATGGGGTTGAAATGTAGTGAGCCTAGGATTTCTGGGCAAGACAGGGAAGCTAAGGAAGTCTGTTCACCTTTAGTTACGGGAGGACAGAGCAACCCAGAGGTCTCCAGAGGCTCCAAGGTAGCTGGCCTCTAGTGACAGCTATGTATTCATTCATTCCATATTTATTGAATAGATGTGCCAAGCACTGCATTAGAGCAGTGGTTCCCTAACTGGATGGCTTGTTAAAACACTGACTGCCAAGCTCCACATGGGAATTTCTGTTCAGTCGGTCTGGGGTGGGGCCTGAGAATGTGCATTTCTATCAAGTTCCCAGGTTGTCAGGGGTGCTGCCAGGGACCACACTAAGAGAACCACTGGATTCGAGGCTGGGGACATGTGATTAAACCAGAGGTGATTGTGGTTCCTGCCCTGGACAGAGCAAGTGGATGATGGATGGATGGATGAATGAATGAGTGGAGTCTCCTTAGGGAAAGGGTGCAGTGAGGAAAGACACCTTCACAATGCAGTGTGGAAAGAACTATAGCAGAGGTAAGTATGGGAGGCTGGGGGAGCAGAGGAAAGAAAGCAGCTCAGGCTGCCTGGGACAGGAGGTTTTGTGGAGGCAGAGGCCATGGATGGGCTCTGAAGGTCTAGGAGGCATTGTCCAGGCTGAAGGGGGAGGTGATTTACACCCAAGGAGCGGTGGGTGAAAGCACCCAGGGGTTGGAGAGCCCAGGAAAAGCTGGGAGATTCCCCGGTGACCCCCTGACTTGAAAGGTGCAGTCCTGGGCGGGAGTTGGGGTGGGGGCTAGTGAGAGAGGCCGGAGAGCGCCACAACGCCAGGTCACAGGAGGCCGCACAGGGCCCGTGGAAGAGCCAGGACTCCATCTAAAGGCCCCAGGAGCCCCTGAAGGACTTGAAGCTCTGCAAGGGCAAGATCCAGTGTGCATTGGAGAGAGTCCTGAGCTGGAATCAGTCCCCTCCGTGAGACTGCCCTGAGCAACGACAAAGGGCCCGCAGAGACGTGGGGCAACGGCACTGGAGACCTCGGGCAGGAAGAGGGAGACAAGCTTTTCTCAGCTGCATCTTATCTGGGGCCCACGCTCACTCTGTCTAATGCTGGTTTTTTTTGGGCAGGGAGTTGTTTATTTGGGGGCTTTGTTTGGGGTTTTTTTTGTAAACCATACATGGAGTGTCTCAGGAAGGAAGGTAGAAAGTTTGTTTTTAGACTGTTGTGCTGTGTGACCTCGGGCAAGTTACTTAACCTCTGTGCTGCTGTTTCCTCACTGAAAAGAAGGTGATAATGGTTGTTGCAGGATTATATGGGATAGTGTAAGTAAAATACATCCGAGCACCCTGTAAGTGCTCTGCACAGGTTTCATGTCCTTATTAAATGTAGTTAGCATTTTCTGCTTTCCTAGAAGGGCTGATAAGGCTGGATATTTCTTTTTCATCTCTGGTCTCTGTAATTAGCCTGTTTTCTTTAAGAAAAATAACAAGAGTCTCTCCAGTGCACAGATGTAAGTGCTTGTCCTCTGTGACTGTCTTTGTCTTTTTTTTTTTTAGAAGTAATTTCATGGCTCATGCACTTGCGATTCCATCAGGAAAGCAGGGCCTCTCTATCAGGCAGATGATCGCCCCTGCTGGGCGTTCATTGGCAAATCACAGTTCTGTTAATTAACACAATGTGATATTCAAGCTCTCAACTCCTTTCAAATTTACCCTTTCTCACTTGGGGTTTGAATTGTGGCCTCTCTCTTCTGAGCCCCTGGAATACGTGTGCCTCCGAGTCCCCCTTTTCCTTGGTCTGTCCTGGGTCCCGCAGCCAGAAGACATGGCCACGTGTCCCCTCCTTATACATCTGGCTTGTGCATCGTTGTCCTACTGCTTCCTTCTTCTCCCAATATCCCCATCACCTACTTTCTGGAAAATTCCCTGACTTCTCCCCAGTGTGAAAAGGGACATACGTTTCTATTCTGAGCACTTTGCTTTGACTGGGCAGCCTTTGTGGTCTTCAGCCCTACGCCTGGCTCTGTGCGATGAGCCTTTCTCGGTGCCGCAGCTGACAGCCCGTAGTAACTCTGCTCTGCTAATTTCAGATGCAGCAAATTCTTCCAAACGAAACACCCTTAACAGATGCCTTCACAAGTCAGGTCTCTGGCTCTGGCTTTTTGTTACCACTCTTGCTACTTCCCTTGAGACTGTGTCCTTGGGTGTCTTCTTTTTAAAAAAAAAACCCGGGGGTGGTAATGGGCTATAATAATCTGCCCACAGACTCTGGCCTGAGACCTGTCACCAGAGACCTATAACAGGTTCAGGAGCTAAGTTCTCAGCAGAGCCAGGTCCAAATCCAGATCTCCCACCCTCTTTTTTGATTCTAGCTATGCAAGAACTCTGGAAAGTTAGGAGGACTATGCTGTGCAATCTCTCATGGTTTTTCTACAGCTGTCATACTCAAAGTGAACCGCCATGGCCCCTGAACTGTATCCTTAAAGATGGTTAAGACAGTAAAGTTGATGTTGTGGATATTTTGCCACAATTTTTTAAAAAGGCATGAAATCCTGGTGTATGCTACATCTTGGATGGACTTGAAAACATTATGTTAAGTAAGTAAGCCAGACATAAAAGGGCAAATAATGTGTGGTTCCACATATGTGAGTTTCCAAGAATCATCAAATTCAGAAGCAGAAAGTGTACGGTGCTTACTAGTGGCTGTGGGAAGGAGGAGACGGGAGGCAGTGTTCAGCGGGTACAGAGTTTCAGTGGGGAAAGGTCGACAAGTTCTGGAGATGGATGGCCACACAGCACTGTGAATGTACTTGATACCACTGAACTGGGTACTTAAGAACAGTTAAAATGGGAACTTTTTATGTTATGTACAAACACAATTTTGAAAGATGGGGAGGGAACCCCCATGAAAACATTTTTAAAGCACAAAATAAACATTTGGGGGGAAACAAAAATAAGAATGTAACTTTTTTGCAAGCCCCATACATTGATTCAAAGTCATTCTCTAAGCTTTGGGATGTAAAAATGTATTATATGTAATGTGGGTTGTTCAAAAATTATTGTGTTTGGTGTATTCGATTTAGAAGTGTAACTCAGACAACTCACCTGTTCATTCAGCACATTTATAGAGCCTATGTGGGAGGCACAGGGCTCAGTATGGAATAAAACGATCAGTGCAGACTAACTAACTGAATTTAATTTGAAATGGTCGACATTTTTCCTTACAAATAGCTCAACACACTGCTGAACTTGAGGAATCTGTTATCTCTTGGCTCTGGTGGGCTTTGTTGGTGAGTCTCTTCCAGGCTGCCAAGAAGAGGCAGGTTCAGATGGTCTTTGGGGACAGTCTCCTGTTGCAAAGATACCAGGGAATGGGGCACGGAAGGAAGCTGTGTCCTTCGCTACCCAGCTGCCCCGCGTGCCAGGGCTTCCACGTCTGGACTTTATGGACACAGTGACTCAGTGTTATTTGGATTTCAGACTGGCTTGAGTGAGTGACCTGTTCCTTCTGTATGCCCCTCACATTCCTAGATCCCCAAAGATGATCTGATTGAGTCAGCTTGTCTCTTTCAGTAAGAAGTGACCCCACTGGGCATGGTATCTCTCTGAGTCGTCATCCAAGCATAACATAGTTAGATAATTAAATGAGTTAATAACTGCAAAGTCTTTAGGAAGTGCTTTAGCCAGCACACGGTACGTGCCGAACACATGCTGTCATCGCCATGAAGCAAGGCACAGTGTCAGACCCTAAGGGTAAGAGTGGAGAGTTACAGCTACCAGATGGAACACCGACCAAGGTTAGATGCTCTGCATCAGCCTCATTCAAGTTGCAGTTGTCCAGCCTTCTGCTCTCAGTGTGCCCAGGCTTCAGAATCAAGGCAAAGCACCTGGGATTATCTCTTGTATTTCTGCTTTTGAATCATGGGCCCAAGAGATTTGCAACATTAGTTAGCTGATGACAAAATTCATGCTAATGATTATTGTCAAAGAAAAATGTGTCACTTATGCCTTTAGATTTCAGAAAATGTTGGGTTTCATTTTATCTAAGCCACTTGCTGAAGAGTGGACAGATTCAGATGAGGGAATGGAAAGAAATGGCTTTGCCAGCAATATGGAGTGTTCAGTGAAACTCAGAGTCAAGGTCCTCAGTGGCCAGTTCCCTGGGTAGCTCACACCTCATGGAGCTACTCTGTGTCATCTCCTTTGTGTCATGCATGATCCCCTCCAACCCTCACATTCTGAGACAGACACTGTCATTAACTCTGTTTTACAGTTGGAAACGGAGGCTTAGAGAGGACCAAAGTCACATGGCTGGCAAGAGCCACTGCTCAAACCCAGGTAGTCTGACTCCAGACTCTTCTGGTTCTCAAGACTGAGATTTTTTGGTTTTAATTAAAAAGCATCTCTGTAATTGGTGAGCTTTTTGTTCTTCTTTAGATCTTTGGAAGAATGCTCAGCTTCATAATGTCACAAAGAAGCACAGGTGATAATAGCATTCCACTGCCATGTCATTATGATCGTTCACGTCACAAAAATTGTAGGTCAGTCAACCAAGAATATTTCTTGAGTGCTAATTCAAAGCAATTTTCTGGTGCCTCCATCCTCTGTCTGACATTCAGGATTTTACAGCTGATGTACTCTTCATGGCATGTGTGCATTTTGTATTTCTACTTGTCTATAGAAAACTGATTTCATATCACAGCGTTCTCCCACCCCAGTCACAACATGTATCCATAAGTCTGTAATTGTTTCAAGTCACACCGACACATCTCTCAGGACTCTTGGGTATGTTCCGATTCTTGAAAGAGGCCTGCTGAAAGGTTGTCAGGTGCTCAGCTGGCATCATAGTCTTAAGAGTTTGGAAAACCAAATAAATAAAATAAAGACTTCTATCCTATCAATCATGGACAGAGATGTTACAGAAAAAAACAAAAAGCAACAAAAAACAAACTCAGTTCTTTTGCAAAATCTTGTGCCCTCTCCCCTGGTGCTCTTGGGTCATCTTGCCTAGGAGTCAGGTCAGTGAGGGTCTTTAGCATGCAGAGGCTCACAGTATTTGTTTCAGGGGCTGTTGATGAGAAAACTTTCTTTGCGATTGCATTGTGGACACCCAATGTCACCATGGAGGGAGAGCTTGTGGCTGGAGAATGCGGAAGCTGCTTGAACTTCCTCTAGCCCTCCGGGCCTCATCTAAGCCCAAGGACATTAGTGTGTTGCTGTGTTTGTTTTTAAATCATGCTTTGAATATTTTCCTCTTTCATTGTAACAACAACACGTGCTTATTGTTGAGAATTTAGAAACCAGATAAAAGGATCAAGAATGTAAAAATCACCCATAATCCTTTCCCCTGGCAATTAATCGTGTGGTATGTTTTCTTTTTTGAGATGGGCAGCTGTTTATTCATCACATATCCTTAGAGTCCAGGGGAGCTGGACACTGCAGGCTGGGCAGGGCCCCATGGGGATCGCTCCCTCAGGGAGGACCAGCAGGGCTGTGGGAGGCAGGCTTTATAGGAGCCAGGGGTGGACTCGACCTTATTCCCACAGGAGAATGTGCTTGGCTTGTTGGAAAGTATCTTTTCTTGCTCATTATTATTGTCATTACTATTTATAATCATTATTACATATCTAGGAGCATACAGAATATACAATTTCATATCTTGCTTTTTCAACATCATTTAATTTCCTCAAAAACAACATTTTTATGGCAGCATAATAGCTCATAATGTGATTATACCCTAATTTATTTAACTATTTCCAAATTATTGGAATAGGTTAGGTGGTTTTTGGTTTTCACAGCAGGGTCTCTAATGTCTGCAGTACCCGTCTTACATGGAAGGATATACTGGTCAGCTTATAACATTTGGAAGTTAATACTTCACTAGAGTATTTGCAAATGACTTTTATTCTCAAACTAATTTATGATATAGAAATATGGAAATTTTGCATTGAAGCCAGGGCCTAGCTTTTATCTTACTCTCTATCCCCGCACACCCACCAGTACACTAAGCTACTATAAATTTTTATTTATATGCTTAGTAGCAACATCTCCTTAACATAAACATTATTTAACTTTGACAATTAAATGATCTCTGCAGAGAGCTAAAAGTTAGGGAATTATATGTATGTGGTATTATTTATTCTGGGTTTTGCCACAAATCAAAACTTGATCACTGTGTGTCATAAGAAGGCAAGCCTATGTTCCGCCTGAGTATTAGGAAGACTTTCTGAGGGTTGAAAGTGGAGCTGAGCTGGTTGAGAAAGAACCTGATCCCTAGAGGTGGGGCAGGTGCCTCCTCTCCAGTGTGAGCCAAGGTCGGTGTGTGAGAGAGAGAAGCAAGGGAAGAGATCATGCTGCTAATGAGGGTCAGATAGAAAGGACCTAAGACTCGGCCTTCCATGTAGTCTTTACTCTGACAGGCAGGGGAAGCCATTCAGGGTACTGAGCATGGAGGTGAGACAGTGAGTTTTGCCCTAGAAGAATTCATCTGCAGTAGCACATGAAATAGGTTGGAGCAGAGACGTCCTGGGAGGAAGGACTGGGGGTGGGCCAGCAAGGAGGGAGAATACTGGTGCTGTGGTCCACTGAGAGCCAGACACTGTAAGGCATTTTATGTAAATGCTCTCATTTTATCACCTGTACTTACAGATGGGGAAATTGAGATCAGGTAGGTCATGTGGCCAGAAAGTTGCAAAGCCAGGTGTTAACCCTAGTCCCGAAGCTCAGACTCGTTTGACTACCCCGGGGGCCAGGGAGGGAGAGCCAGGGCCAGGCAGAGGCAACGGGACGGAGAGGAGGGGATATAGGCATCACTTACCATGCAGGCAAGAACCTGGTGAGCTTGGCAACTGGCTAGGAAAAAAGGGGACAAGGAAAGCGGGAAATTGAAAATGCCACTGAGGTTTGGGGGACAGATGGTCACAAGGATGGTGATGCCATTGGCATCAGTAGGGAAGGAGCACTTTGAGAGTGAAGATGAGGAATTGGGTGTTGGGGGTTCGGGATTAGAGGCATAAGCAGACCACCCTTGCTGACATGTCCAGAAAGCCGTGCGCCATACGGACCGGGAGCCCAGAGAAAGGCCTGTGCTGCTCATGTTGAGTTGACGTTAGATTAGTAGAAACTGAGTTCTGATTTATGTAGGTCACACATATATTTGAATGCAAAGTACAATTAAACATTATAAATTTGGATACATTTAAACTCTTATCTGTCAGTGAGAATATTCTCTTTAAATTCTTTGGTGACACAAACAGTTCTGGAGCCATAAGGAGCCAGGTTTCAACTTCCTTCCAGTTCCAAAACCTTGAGTCTTCTTGCCTTGTGTCTCTGTGCTGAGCCTTCTGAGCAGGAGGGACAATGAGCTCCTTGTTTTTAACCTGCCCAAGAACAGCACACAACTCTGCCAGTAGCGTCCTTTCTGCTCACAGACCCATGAGGTCTAGCTCAGGGCCCAGGAATGCACCTCCCCGGCCCTGCATCTAAATCCTACAAGCACAGAAGATCTGACTCTTTTCCCCTTTCCAGTGACGAGGGCGGTGTCCCAGAAGGCAGAAAAGAATCGTGAACTTGAGGATTGTTCCATGGTGCTGGGCATGAGAACTCAGGGAGCATAAGGCCTCAGGAGCTAGTGTCAGAGAGGCAACTTGGCTGCTGTTCCTTTAGAGTCAAGGACTTGGCATGGCTAGGTATCCATAGATAAACATTGTGCCTTAAATGCTTTAAAAAAAATCCATGATCCATTTATTTATTTTTCTAACTCAGAGGTAAATCAAACACACCATTTCCTTTGGGAGAACCAAAAAAAAAAAAAAAAAGTTTTGCTCAATGTGTCCCAATTTGTCCTGGGTTTCACCAATCTGCTGATGACCCTGGCCTCATTAGTGAGCACCTTGCAGGAACAGGCTTCCAGAGCCTGCCGCAGAACAAAGACACCATCCAGCACAGGGGACAGAGGGGTGCACCTGGGGCCGTCAGGGTGGGCATGCTTGTCTTGTAGAACCAGACACAAAGTACATAGCCAGCATTTACTTAACAAAAGACCCAACAGCCAAACACCAGCAAAATATAAAAGGGACAGGCTACACATGAAGCATAAAAAAATGTTTCCAGTCACATGAGACTCTTCAAGCAGAGCAAGCAAGCCATAAGAAATGGAAAACATTTGAAAACATAGAAGTGAAGCTATTAGGCGTCACTTTTCAACAAAACAAGTAGAAGAGGCTTTCTCATTGACTGGCTCTAAGTGAGCTGTGTACTGTCAACAGTGCCTGGCACATAATAGGTGACAAATAAATGTCAGCTCCTTTCTCTCTCGCTAACTGATCCCGGAGAGACACCGGGCTCCTGTTCGTTTGTGCACCTGCTCAATAGAATAGGCTTATTCTTCCCTTCTGTGGAGATTCAGAGCTCCTACTGTGTGTTACATGCTGTGAGGGACATGAAGAAATCATTTTAACTGACCAAATGACTGCACAGGACATGGCCAACAGAAGGGAAGACCCAAGGCTTTATGGACCAGTGACCTCCCGGGGAGGGCTGGTGTCTTGCCTGTGTTGGTGGAATATTACCTGGATTGGAGGTGGACCTCTGCAAATGATGAGCAAATGAATGAGTCAGGGAATGAATGAATGTATAACTAAGAGAGAGGTCTAGCCCACACATGGGCTGCATGATGGGCACATCTACAGAATGGGCAATTCTGGGCCAGAGTACCCAGAAGAGGTTCCACGGAAGATGGGGGTCTAAGCTGAGCCCTGAGTGACTTCAGAAGAGGGACAGTGTCTCTCACCCATATTCTCACCTACTTTTGAATCCTGTTCCCACTGCCAGGCATCATACCCCCTTATTTCTCTGTTCACTCCTTCCACTGCATGTGTGTGTACAGGGATGTGCACATCATGTGCCTGTCTCTGGGCCTTGCTTTCTGAGCATTTGCACAGCACTTTGTGCTAGCCTCTAAGTAACATATAAATACAGTCCTCATAACAATCTCTGAGGTAGGTGCTATTCTTATCCCAGCTCACAGAAGGAAACAGAGGTACAGAGATGTTAAGGTCACACAGCTAGTAAGTGGTAGGTCTGGAATTCAAGCCCAGATAGTCTGTCCCCTCAGACTTGGTGTTTTTCACCACTAGGCTCTGCTGCCCACATTTGTCAAGTGGAATCAGGGACTTTCCTGAGTTTGTGTGGGTCTGACCTTTTGATTGGGTAAGATACAGAGTGTGTGAAAGCATGTATCTCTAGTATCATCAGGTTTATCTTCTCTGCTAATTCTTCCTCCCCTGCACAGAAATGTACTCAAGTTTTACATACTTTAAAAAAGAAAAGTCTTCCTCTGTCTGTGTTCCACCCTGTCACTCCATTTCCATCCGTTTCTCCACAGTCAGCCTACAGAAAAGCATGGTATTTGAGTGACTTCTACTGCCCTACTTTCCATTCATTCCTAGTAACTCAAGGAGATTAACTTCCATTGAAGAACCTTTGCCAGGGTCATGAGGGACCTAGTTACAAATCTGGTAAACTCCATGGGGAAGAGGCCAGGCCAGTTTTATGAACAACTGTGTTCCCTATCCTAGCACAGTGCTGGGCACATAAGGGGTGCTTAGTAGTCTTTGTTGAATGTTTTATGATGTTATTGTCTTATTTGATCAGCAACATCAGCCATCATTGAAACCCTTTCTTCCCCTCACCCCTGTGGTGTTGCTTGTGCTGGAGTTTGGCCTGTCCTTTTTGGTTATCCTTTCTCATTCTTCTTCTCTCCCTCATCTCATCCCTTAAATATTGGTGTTCAAATTCTGTCCTTAGCCTTCTTTCCTTCTCACTTTTATACACATGCCCCAGGAGAACAAACTTTCCATCCTATAGCCTTAACTACATGATTCTTATATCAGTATCTCAAATACCATTCTCCTTCCCATGCACTAGGCCCATAAATCCAGAGCTATAATGGACATCTCCAGTTAGATGTCTGTTAAGCATTTAACAAACTGAATTCAACATCCTTCTCTGTACTTACAAGTCCTGTCCTTTCCATCCTTCTCCAGAAAAAGGAATAAAAATAAAAATAAATCCAAACAGAGAAGCAGCACTCTCTACCTGTTCTTTTATTCTGGACCTTGGTCAGCAAGAGCACCATTTTCCCTGTCATCCAAGCCACAAACCCGGAGTTATCAGTGACTTGTCCCTCTCCTGCACCTCTCACGCTCACTCAGTCACCAATTCCTATCAATTCTGCCTGTATCCTAAGTTCTAAGAGAACTTAGCTGGTTATAGCAAGTACTTCTTTGTTTCCAAATGATCGCTGACATTCATCATGTGGCTCTAAGTCAGCCTGTTCATAGTAAGTATGATGAGTAACATATATAGAATTATACAGAGTGTGTGGTCTCTCTGTTCCTCAGATATGATAAAGAGGTCCCTGCCTCGGTGATTTCCCCTGTTGTTCCTGTTTCCTGGAGTGCTTTTCGTCCAGGTATCTACATGTCCATTCCCTCAGTTCCTCAGATGCTGAAATGTCACCTTATTAAGAGCGATTTCCTAGCCTTCCTATAGTAAATGACAACCCCCCACCTCTACCTCGTTGCATTTTGTCCCCCTGACCTACTTTATTTTTATTCATAACGTATCACCACCTGACATATGTATGTGTGTGTGTGTGTGTGTGTATAGTTTGTCTCCCTCCCTGGAAAGCACAGAGACTTGGCCTGGGTCACTGAACTGGGTTTTGTTGTTGGGTGTGGAAGCTGCTTGATAACCATGCATCGAATGAATAAAGAAAGAAATGAATATAGGATGACTCCAAAGAGAGAATTTCTGTTGATGGAATTGTTTCCAAGTCGAGGGTAGCATATGACGTTAGTCTCCTTCTGCAGAGATCCTTTCCTTGGCAAGACCTTTATTTGAATGAGCTTCAGGCCTGCCCAAGAAGCCTCGGTCACAGAAAGCCTTCAAAAACGCATCAGTAGAGCCAAAGAGGCAGGCATACAGGGACGAGAAGTCAACCCACTCTACTGATCTCAAGAGTGTACTCACTCGTCACTGATCGCTATCGAGCATCCCCTTACCAGGGGTGAGAACCGCAGTGAGGGGAGGATGTGCTGATCACCCTGGGGCCAGAGGTGGAGGAGGCTCCGCTGTCTCGTGCATGTGACTCCCAGCCTCCAGAGGCACACAGCCCTGTTATCATTTACTTGATTTATGATCACTCGGCACTCCTCAAAAATGGCTTCCTGACTCATTATTTGTGTTTTAATAACATGCTCTTTATATTTGAATTATGCTCCGACTTTTCAAATAAAGACAGGCTAGTGGTATATTGCCAAAATGGGGCTGAGAATCACAACTACTAGAACAGAATCATCTGGTCTACCCCAAGACTGCCAGGCAGGAAATGCATTATCCCCATTTCGGAAAGTAGACAGCTGAACGTAGAAATTATGTGACTTACCTAAAGTATTAGAACTAGGGAGAGGGACTAAAGGCAGACCTCCTTCCCCGGGGCAGTGCTTACCCATTATTCCATGGTCTGTGCTGCTCTAAAACATCTTTTTTTCTACCACATCTTGCCATCCCATGCACATGGGATTTGGAAAACATCTTTGCTCCTTTGAGGAGAGAGGCAAGCACACACTCCATAGGCACTTTCATTATCAGACTTCTAAATTAGAAAACAGAATTTGCTAGCATTGTAAACTGAAAAATTCTGGGGAGAGAAAAAGTGAAGTTACTGATCTTGTATTTTCCATGTTGTTCATAATGACTGGTATACCCTGACACTGCTAAATACATATTAGATGACATCAGTAATGCACGTTGGGTCTGTTGTATTTGTTCTTCTGCCTTGTAGCATGGCAGTGAACATAAATGATCACTGGTATTTGTGGTAGCACTTTACAGTTTACAAAGGGCTATTACAGATCTCATTTGGTCAATGACTTTAGGAAGCTGTAGGGCATGGTGATTAAAAGCCTGATTTTGGAGTCTCACACTTCCAATCTGCCTGACTTGATAGAACTTATTTTCTCATCAGTAAATGGAGAATGATAAATTGATCAATTGGTTGGGAACATTAAATGTAATAATGTGTAGGAAGTGCTTAGAACATGCCTGGCACATAAAAAACGCTAACTTTAATATTGTTATGAAAGATTCTGCAGGTTTTTTGATAACTCTCAGGTGTTACTAAACTTTAATTTGTAGACATTAAAGTCTGAAGTAATGCCAGAATAGATGTAATGCCATAATTTCCATCTTGTATCTAGTTAAATCTTCTCCCTTTCCCAGCTTGGGTTTGACCCACTCTTGGAAACTGGCAGTAAGAAAAAAGATCTGTTCCGTTTCTTTAGCCCCATTGTTCCAGCTGCTGTCCATTGGCCCTGCTACTTCTGGCTCCTCAGGGAGGTGGGGTGGGAAGAGGCAGGTACAGCATCCAAGGAGTGTCGTTTGCTTCATGCTGTCTGTCTCAGTGCCCTGACTGTGGCCGGGCTCCAGTGCTCACTCGCTGGCCCGCGGGGCACTTCTGCGGTTCCTTTGGAAAAGCCTCTGGGAGAGTGGCCATGCACCTTGGCTTCTGACGGGAGTACCTTCTAGCTGACCTGGTTCCACCCCCTCCTATGCCCTCATTTTTGGTGCCCCCTACACGTAGAGATTATTTCTGTTGTAGTCACCACACCCTAACAGGCAAGGTTCTTGGACGGAGTCTTTTCAAGGAAGCATTAGTCTTCGTTGGCATCCACTGGGCTCATGGAGAAGTACCAGATACCTACCCAGACAAACCCTGGATACATGGCTTTTTCTTTGCTCTGTGGCCACAGGTAGCTCTTCCCAGCTTCTTGCCTCATCTTTCCAGGCCACAGTAGGTACCAGCCCTGTCCTGTGTCCTCAGCTCTAGCATGCCTGTGTGCAGCTCTCCAGGTCGTTCTGTGCAGGGCCCTTGGCTTCAAGGCATGTCGGGGCAGGGGAATGCACAGCCCTCTGCCTATGCATCCCTGCTCAGTCTCTTCCTGCACTCTCCTGCACTCCTATCATGTGAGAAATGAAGGTGCAGGATGCATTACAGGTTGCAGAGCTGGTTTGCAGCCCCTTCTAGCAATGCGTACAAGATCTTACACCTCTCCTTAGAGCAGTGTGGTCCCATGCAAATACAGTGCAAACCACACATCTAACTTGGGTTTCCTGTTAGCCACATTAAATATGTAATAAGAAACATAAAATTAATTAATGATATATTTTATCTAGTCCAAAGTATTGTCATATCAACATGTGACCAATATAAAAAATTTTATGAAAATTCATGCTGCATCTTTGATGGCTGGTACGTATTTTGCACTCCTACGTGTCTCAACACAAGCACTCAGTAGCAAGTTCAAGTGCTCAGCACCCATCGGAATCTGGTGGCCTCCATGTTGGACGGCACAACTCTAGAACTGGAGGGAGAGTAGGGCATAACTTCTGCTCTTCTCAGCGGTGAGGTCTCAGCACTGAGAGTTGTGCTGGGACCCGTAGGGAGCATGCCCACCAGTGTGTGGACAACCAGGACTCCAATGCAGGTCTTCTGACAGCAAACTCAAGTTTCTGTTGGGTTGTTTCTGCCCCACCATGCTGCTCTAACAGAAATTGCTGTGCTGCTTTTGCGGAGACCTCAGTGGCTGAAGGGACGTTTTTGGGTAAGGAGGTGGCTGTAGACATTTGCGTGAGTCATTAGAGGATCTGGGGTAGCACTGAAGTCCTGAAGCGTGGGAGATAGTCAGAGAGTGGTACTGAAGGCAGCCCCGCGCCTCACTGAGAGTGCGTACAGGAAGAATAGCAACTGTGGGCAGTGGTGTCTTCGAGCCTGGTCCTGGCCCTCCGCCGGCCCTGGCCTGCCCAGGAGCTGCTGGGTGAAGCTCCGCCCCCAGTGCTGATACTTCCACAGGTCACACTGTTCGTCGGTTTTACCTTCCACTGCTAAAAAAGAACAAGAAACTACTTAGTGGTAGCATTTTTTTTAAAAGGCAGTACTCTTAAAAGGAATCTGTGCCAGGCCTGAGGTCATGGTCTTCTGTCAAAGTCCAGGTTAGGGCATGTGGCTGTGCTATTTGCACTTGGAACTTTAAAAACAGGAAAGCTCACATATAACTCCAAATCTGATTGTTAAAGTAATACCTTCTTTTTTGTGGAAAAGAGCAAACAAAACTCTAAACATCATAACTGGAAAGGCTGCTGCTAACATTTGGTGTACCTCTCTCTTGCTTTTCCCACATGGGTGTACACGTGTGGGTGCACATATATACAGCTGCCTTGTAGCAGTCATGTGGAATACGGAGGCCTCTGCGTTGTTTCTCATACAATATTCTATTATGACCCGTCCTTTGCCATTGGCATTCTACAAAAGAATAATTTTAATAGCCAAATAATACTTGATTATATTCTATTGAATGTTAAATTCTCTTGGGGATTTGAAGTGGCATGGAATCTGAAAAGGACTGAGTACTGGAAGGGCATGAACAGAACGGGGTGCTTTCCTAGACCTGCCTCTTCCTGTTTGTGTGACCTTGGTCACTCTGTCATTGACTGAAATTCCTTTGTCTGAATTTCTAAGTCTACAAAATGAGAAAAATAGCATCCATCTTATAGAGCCTGGGGGAGACTTAATGGACATGTCCTGTGTTGATTGCCCAGCACAGAGCTGGCACATAATAAATGCACAGTAAATGTTCATGACTATTCATCTTCCCCTCCCTAGGCTTTTCAGATTCTTTGCCATCAGTCAGTTCTCAGGTGCCTGCACATTTTTCTGGAAAGCATAGCGCCCTCTAAGGTGCCTGTGTGTTTTAAAGCTCGCATCTTACAACTGCTTTGTAGGGACTCTCTGGGGGCACTTTCTTGCCAAGCCACCCCAGTTTCAGTGCTCCGCATGCAGAGCAGCTGTCAGTGACACATGGTACAGAGCAGGAGAAATGGGGCTTCTCCAGAGTGGAAGAGTGGATTGTACTGGCCCAGTTCATCACTCATGGTAGAAGACCCCCCAGGGACAGGAACAGAGAACCAGGCAACAAGCTGGGTCTGCGCAGGACTAACTGGCTGGGGAGCCACCGTTTGCTTTCCTCCATTGCCTACTGCTGTTTCTGCTGTTGGTTTAGCAGTGTGGCTTCAGGGAGAAAAGAGTCATTCCTGTGAATTTTTTTTTTGCTCTGAGATTCTGCCTCTCAGTGCTGGTTTCTCTCCCCTTCTTTCTTCTCTCCAGTCACTTGCTTTAGCTGCTGACCTAGCTTTCATCAGGCAAGTACAAATTTTGCAATTTGCCTTCCATTGTTTTGACAATGGATGTGATTTGCCTATGGCAGCATCACATTATATCCCTATTTACGGCAGCTCCCTAATCCGGAGGTGGGGTTGAGGAGGAGGAGGCTTGCTGACTGTCTTCCAACCCAGAAACCACTCCTCATTTCTATAGCAAATACCTCCCCCCACCATCTCTTCCTAACTTGGGAGACAGGGCAGAAAGGTCTGTTGGGTTCATAAGCTGAGGGGTGTCATCTGTGTCATTAAACTTTATGGGAAGGTGCCCCCATATTGCGTGGCTCTGTGCAATCTGGAATCTGGGCTTCTGTTGATATTTTGTTTATATATGATAAATAATTATGTTGGATTGTTAAGTGATAGTTATTGTTGGCTTTTAAAAATAAGATTGGAGGAGACAGAAATTGGTTTCAAGTCACAATGACATTTAAATCCTTGAAGTGGGTTGAGTTGGGTAGATCCATCCTCCTCACCCTGCTTTATTCCAGGGTGCACACAATGTTAGTAATTGCTACAGTGTGGGATAGTGATCTCATTTAGCAGACATTTATTGACCACCTGCTATGTCAGGCAATGTGCTAGGGACCAAGCAGACAGAATAAACCAGACACGCCCATAGTCCTGAACAAGCTCACATTTATTGGAGGGAGGAAGACATCAATTATTACAATAAGATTTGTAGTAAGTGCTAGGGGGGTGATATCAACCAAGTGAACTGGACACCAGTGTCTGCTAGAGTACTCCAGAGCCTTTCAGACATTTCTGTGTTAGGGAAGATATTAAGGCTGATGAGAAGGTTACCAGCTGGAGTGAGTGGGCAGCCATGTTGGCAGAGAGCACTGTGCCATCGAGGCAAGAGGGGAAAGTGCCAGGCTTTCAGGGAACTGCGGTCTGTTATGACTGGAGCTTGGGTGGCTTGAAGCGAGATGGAGGTGCTGGAGGAGGCAAAGGGCAGTTCTAAAGGATCTTTTAGGGGTCAAAGCCCCAAGTCAGGCACATTCTGTGGACACTTATAAACTATTTTGTTTTCACGTAAAAATAATTTCTTAAATGTTACCACATTATGATGCTGAGCCAACTTATATTCTAGAAGAAAGCAATAGGCAGGATCTCCTGTTAACTACTTCTCTGTTTGAATTTTAATTAACTAGATCACTGAAGCCCTCGCAACAGTGTTGCAGTCTTGCTCATGTCTCACCCTTCTAGATTAGTGCAGTGCTCACTGAAAGGTTCAATCAAACAGCCTTTATGGCCACTGGCACCTCTGCTGTTAGCTGCTGCAGTCTCTGGATGTTTTGGTCCTGGGAGATTAGGAAAATCAACCCTCCAGGGTGGATGCATCTCAATATTAATAAATAGAAAAATAAAGCCTTCACCTCAGCCCGTCTGAGCCCCGAAGAAGCATAACAGTAGATTCTAGAAGCCTGCTCTCTTTAGGTAACCAAATCCTTAATTGGGGGCTAATGCCATTGTTTCTCAGCTCCTTATGCGCTTATGTACGGCAAATTCAAGAGATCTGGAGTATGAAAAAAAGACCCTCTATAAGTGACTTCCATTTCTATTTACACTTCCATAGCTCTAGCTTTGCATCAGGTACTACTCTTAGCAGTTTGCACATATTAACTTCTTTAATCCTCTTAACCCTTTGAAGTAAGTACTGTCATAACTTTCACTTACCAGTGTGGGAACTGATGGACTGACTTGCTCGAGTTCATACAGTCAGTACGCGACATAGCCATATTTTGAACCAGCGTTGCCTGGTTCCAAGAATCCATGCTTCCTTCTCCATCTGTTGAAGCTATATGGTTACCCAGAACCAAAACCCCCACTTCCTTCAGAAATGGCTGCTGTGCAGTAATTGGTTCCTGGAATATTCCTCCCCCTTTGAATGAGTTTGACCCGAGTTGATCCCTCGGGTAGCATGTTCATTGCATGATCCCTCGGGTAGCATGTCCCTCTCTTCCTTACTTCCCAGACTGACCCCTTGGAGCAGAAAAACCCACTTCACTTCCAGCCTTACCATCTTGCTCTGCCATTCAATTCCTGTGACTCTGAACCCCAAGGGGGATTGATTAATTCGTGACTAAATGTCCAGCTCCAAGGGCAGCTGACGCTCTTCCATCCTGGTAGCCAGGGTGATGTCCTTCTACCATGCAGAAGGGAGAACTTCCAGCAAACAAGGGTCACCCAGGGCAGCCCCCTGTGTCCAGAGCAGTGGAGGACCATGTGGCCTTGCTGGTCACTCTAAGCTTTTGACTCTAGGGCCATTAATGCAGTGTCCTCCCTACCTCTCTCCAATCTTCACCATCACAGCAAAGTCTAACCCATACTTAACACCATTTCTTTTTTTTTTTTTAATCAGAAAAAGAAATTCCAGTCATCATCATTTTTTTGTGCAAGGTCTTTAAAGAGCAAACAGATATTCAGAGCCCATATATATTTTCTTCTCTAAGTGGTATTTATTTAAATGCAGACATCCTGGTTTCCCATGTAGAGTTGCAAGCAATACCTTTCAATTTAAATGTTAATGAAAGTGTAAACTTCAAAATCACAGGTTTTTTCCGTGAGGGAGAACTGCTTTTTCTGGTTCTGTTGAATGGCTCTCCTTGACTTTCTTCCTCCACCCTCTCATTACCAGCCCCCTTCTGCCCACTCCTTTCCACTGAGCTGAACTAAATTCTTTCTCTAAAAAGTTTAGAATGCACCTTTGTCATTTCAGAAATTAGAGTGTTGAATGTTAGGCCATAGAATACAGATAATGGACTCAAACCCGATGTGATTCATGAGAAGATTTCTCTTTGTCTCAGACTTTGCCTGCGGAGTCCAGCTCATCATTCGGGTTCTTTCCAAGGAGATTATTCTTGGGCTACCTGTGCATAAATAATATTTTCCCGAAGCTTCAGACAAGTGAGTTAGGTTCCCTTTCTTTTTTTTCTTCTTTTCCTCTTTTTTCTTTTTCCTTTTCTAAAAAGGCAGGACAAGATGGGAAAAGAAATACAAGCTATGTAAGTTCCTGAGTGCAGAGGACTGCTATGCACACAGTGAGCAGTCACAGAGAATAAAAATGGCCCTTTCTTAATCCTGAAGGGAAAAGTGACACGTAGGGTAGCCAAGATGGGCAGGAATGGGCGTCTGCCTGGGGGTCATTCCACAGGCAGTCACGCAAGGCAAAACAAAGAGCGCAAAGATTTCAGGACAATGGAGATAATAGCTGTTACCTTTGAATGTGAATATGGCAAATACAATTACCTTCCCGAAGAGACCTCATGGACCCAATTTTGTGTGTGAATGTGATGTCTGGATTCATTTCCTTTATTTTCTCTTCCTTCATTTCCTCATTAATTACTTTTTTTTTTTTTTTTTTTTTTTGAGAGGGCATCTCTCATATTTATTGATCAAATGGTTGTTAACAACAATAAAATTCAGTATAGGGGGGTCAATGCTCAATGTACAATCATTAATCCATCTCAAGCCTAATTCTCGTCAGTCTCCAATCTTCTGAAGCATAACGAACAAGTTCTTACATGGTGAACGAATTCTTACAGAGTGAATAAATTCTTACATGGTGAACAGTACAAGGGCATTCATCACAGAAACTTTCGGTTTTGATCATGCAATATGACCTATAAACCATCAGGTCAAATATGAATATTCATTTGATTTTTGTACTTGATTTATATGTTGATCCCACATTTCTCCTATTATTATTATTATTTTTATTTTTAATAAAATGCTGAAGTGGTAGGTAGATGCAAGATAAAGGTAGAAAACATAGTTTAGTGCTGTAAGAAGGCAAATGTAGATGATCAGATGATCAGGTGTGTGCCTATGGACTAAGTATTAATCCAGGCTAGACAAGGGCAGCAAGACATCCACGGATGCAGAAGATTTCTCTCAAAGCAGGGGGGGTGAGGTTCTGAGCCTCACCTCTGTTGATCCCCAAATTCTCACCTGATGGCCCCCCTGCAACTGTGCCTGTCTTAGGTTGTTCCTCCCTTGAGGAATCTTACCCGTCTCTGGCTAACCAGTCATCTTCCGGGGCCATACAGGGAAATGTAAAGTTGGTAAGTGAGAGAGAAGCCATATTGTTTGCAAAGGTTAGCTTTTAACTTCTTTGCAGATTTATGCCCTGTGGCTTCTATGCCCAGCACTTGTCTCGAGGTATCTTTACCACCTGGAGGAATTATGATACTCGGTAAATTCGATATGAGGCATGAATTCTATTTAAGGTTTGTAATTAGGAAGGAAGAAGAAAAGCTATAGATGTAGCATATGAAGGAAACTTGGGAGGATTGATTATTTCTTTGACATATCTTCTTGTATAGTACCTTAAGTATGTATAGGTTTTAAACTACTAACTAATTTGCACACACATATTAACATAATAGGAATACGGTGACATAAACAAAGCAAATCTATAATTACCAGCCATCTCCAGTGAAGCCAAGAAAACCATTTAGGCACCCTAGGCATTTGTGAAAATTTATCTATGATATGATGGATATTTTCGAACTGTACTTGAACCATCAGACAAATTAAAGCAGCCCATTTCTGGGATCTGTTCACAACATTAATTACTTTTATCCTGTTATACTGTGTGCATTTTGTAAGCCGCCTTACATCTTTTTTTTTTTTGGAACATTAAAAGGGCTGTTAATTTATAAATTAGAATTGATTTTATAATATAAATTTCAGTGATTTTTATTCTGTTATTTTAAGGTATTATTTTTGATAATATAGATAGTTTTTTTCAATAGTATCCTGTTCTTATTTCATGGAGGCAAAATATGTGTCTTCTTTCATCTCCCTGGAGATATCAACAATAGTAATAGTAATAGTAGCTTTGAGTTATTATTTCTTCTCCCAGCAGTTTGTTCAGGTTCTCTCTCTGCGGAGAGCTGGCAGTGCCGCGTTGTCTGGTTGGGCCCTGAAGAGCCGCCCGGACGGAAGCTCTGAGCAGCTGGGTGGGCTTGTCAGTGGGGAGCTTCCAGAGTGACTGGAGGGGCTGTGAGGGGGCACCCCCGGCACAGCGTGTCTGGGTCTTTCTCCTGAGCGGGTCAGCACTAGAAAGATCTCTCCAGCTCCAGCCGCCAGGCAGCATCTGGAGTAGAAGGGGACCAGGGTCTCAAGATTCAACATTCCACATGGCAGTAGCTTCTTAATGGCTCCGTGTGCAACGACTCTTCCGTGCTGCCAGCCAGCCCTCACCTGAGCTCGTCGACCCGCAGCCTAAGTACCCCCACACCAGGGGTGTGGAATGGCTGAGGAGACATAGGGATCCAGTTCCATGTCAAGCCACCTCCACCAAATCCTTGTTTTATGTCCTGTCCCCATCCCCGTCCCATGCCCCCACACCATAGCCCCCAACCCCGCTTACTTCCTGATCCGGAGGAAGCTGCTGGCGCAGTTCCTGGGCCTTCCGGGCATTCGGCAGGTGCAGTCTGGCTTCCCTGCTGTGGGCCTTGGGTCTGGCTCAGGGCTGCAAAGTCACGTGCACTGCCCACCCTCTTTAGTCTCCAGTCTTTTGTTGCTACTGTCATCGTCTGCCTTCCTATTTTTCCCATCCTTGTGGATTTCTGTCTTTAAAAAAAAGCTACCTATACTTCTGACTTTATTTGGGAGGAAGAAATACTGGATACACGTTTCAGTCTGCCATGACTACCCAGTAGGTCTTTAATCACATCATTTATTCTCCCGCACAACTCAGCAGCCCAACTCACTCTTCTCTCACTTCACCGGGTTGGGACTGTTTGTCAAATATTTAACATCTTTGGCCCTTGCTTTCCTAACATGTAGAAACAGGAGTATTTCTTATCCTACCTACTTTAAAAGTGTTTGCGGCAGCTGCCCTGAATTGCCACAGGTCTAAGGGGAAAAAAAACAAATTGTACGTGCACAGCTCTGGCAGAATCATGCTCACGTGGTGATGGTGGAAATTGTCCTGGGTCAGTGAATATCCTCACGCCTGACCTCTGGTTTGCATCCTCTTTTCCTGATAAACAAGGTAGTATGTTCCTCAGCTTGTGTTGACAAAGTGTCCCAGGCTGGGTTAGAGGGCCACAGTCCTCCCAGACCTGAGAGACACGTGACTATTATCTGTAACTTTTGGAGGAGGAATTGTTCCCTCCATTTCCCTGCCTTTCCCCTTTTTTCTCTGTTTTCTCCCAAGTAAAACCCTTTGCATTCCTCCCGTAACACTGATAGCACTCCCTCTTTTTCTGATTTGCGGTTCTTTCCTCCTGCCCAGCCCCCTTTCCCATCCCTGGCCCAGTGGACCCACCTTGTGTGACACATTATCCACTTAATACCCCCAGGCAGTGCCCCTGTTCCCATGGGTCTGCAGAGCTTGGAGACCCACAGGGCCTTCCGCGAGCAAGGCCAAGCAGAGCAGGGAGCAGCCCTATAGCTTTAGCAGGCTGTCCATCTCCAGTGCGGTCAGGGGACCCAGATTTCCCCTAGAAACCCTCCGTGCACTGAAAAGGGAACCTAAGGCCTCACAGGGGCGTAGGAGAGAAATTTCATGACTTACTTAAGGGGATAAAAGCCTCCTTTACAATGAAAATTCCCTGAATACCCTGGCCCCTCTTTCCCCACTCCCACCACCTCCTCTTGCTCCTTGACTGCATTGGAGAGTGGACTAAGCATCAACAGCAAAAAGTACACCATTTCCAGGAATCTGTCCAAATGGACTCACATGTCAAGAGGGGACCCTTACCCACCGAGGGGGCAGCTCAGGCCTGTCTCACCCAAGAGCCTGCAGTGGCGGCGGAGGAAGGGGTGAGACTGGTGGCTGCACAAAAGGCTTTGTGGGGAGATGGGGGCCAGAGGACCAGAGGCAGGTGAATAAGTGGTGGCAGCCCAAGCAGCAGGAACGTTCCTTCCCTTATTTGCAGCTGGCTGCAGATGACTGAGCAGAAAGCAAGGGACCAGCAGGAAGCCTGGCCCGTTGGCTGTGCTCACGTGGTGCACTCACTCCTATGACGCATTTGGCGATCTGAGTGGTCTGTAAGGTGCAGCGTGACAATTAGGCGTCCTTGGCAGGTCACATAAATGATAATGCACATAGCTCTAGCTTGCCTGCGCCCGGCATCCCGGGTCAGCGGGCCGGGGAGGAAGCTCGTAGAACAAGGGGCAGGAACCTGTGGGTGGATGGGTCTGTGGATCTCTGCCCCAGTGACAGGGTCCTGTCCTGCTTCCTGTCCAGGGGGAGAGGGCCAGGAGTTGTCAAGCCAGACTGCTAGGATCTGACATGGCTCCCAGTGGGGGAATGGAGTGAGGGAGAGGAATCGAAGGGGGGGCTGTCCTAGTAAGGTTTGTGCATCTGGAGTGTCCCCACAGAGACCTGTGGGGCCTTTGTTCCTCAGGGATGAGAAGAGGGTATCCTTGTTTGCGTGGAATGTGATAGAGCTCGCCGTGAGGCACCCCCTCCCTCCTTCCCCTCCTTTGAGAGAAGGAAATGCCCATGGGGTCCTCCAGGCTGCTCCACAATGCCTCCCACACCCAGGGCCAGAGGCCTGGGAAAATGACTTTGCTCCTCTTTGGCACCCCATTGGCAGGGCCTGGGCTGGGGCTGGCGGGTAGGCTCAGCTGTGAATGGGTGGGCTTCACACAGGTGGCAGAGGTGGGCTGCGGGTGGGTGGTGGGTGGAAGGAGTCCACACCGCTGGTGAGGTGTTTCCCAGGAAGAAGAAGAGAGACCGGATGCCAGGGAAGGGGTGTGTGGCCGGTGGGGTGGGGGTGCACCGGAGGGCAGTTGGGGGAGCTGGGGGGAAGCTGAGTGAGCATGGTGCTGAGTGAGGCTGCCTGGCATGTGGCAGCAGCCGTGCCCTCTCCCTCCCCCTACGGACAGCCCTCCTCTGCTCCCACTCCGGACTTTGCCTGGCAGGTTCCGTGTGGCGTGGAGCAGGGAAAGCTGGGCGGGCCCTGAGTCCAGAGGTTGAGGGGGCTGCTCAGAGGCTCCGTCTGAGAGCAGGAAGGGCTGCAAACCCACATGCAAAAACAGCTGAGCCCCTGGGAGGCCACCTGGAGGGGAAGGAACAGGACATGCCAGCAGCTTCCTCCTCACCGTGGCCCTCCGGTGAGATCAGCTGGTTCTGAGAGGTGCATGATGCTGGGTTGGGGCCCGGGAGCCCTGCAGATCCAGGGTTAGTGCGCCGTCTCAGCCCTGACGAGCTGCACAACCTTCAGCAGGCTGCTCCATCTGGAGCAAAGGAGGCCAGTAAGAACTGACACCTGTGGTGGGGACCACCTCTCTCTCTTCTCATAAACCAGGCTATCCTGGCATGTTTCTGTACATGAAAATAGTCACCATCCGGAGCAGTGTTCTCTGCAAAGGAAGCTCAGTTGTGCAGCTTGTCTGTGAAGGTCAGGCTACCTTCCTGCTCTTGTGGTGCCTGCCCTCTCCCCCGTGGCCCAGGGCAGGGTGTACCCTGACCCTGAGTTCCAGGCTCTGATGCTAATTGGCGCCTGCCTGCTTCCCCACAGACCTGCGCCGGATGACGGCTGGCTTCATGGGCATGGCGGTGGCCATCATCCTCTTCGGCTGGATCATCGGCGTGCTGGGCTGCTGCTGGGACCGAGGCCTTATGCAGTATGTGGCCGGGCTTCTCTTCCTCATGGGAGGTAAGGCGTGGGGGCTAGGGGAAAGGCCCTGGTGACTGTGGTTCTGGGAGAATGGCTGGGAACACTTGTTTTTTCATTCATCAAACATTTTTAAGTTCTCCTTAGCCACTCACCACTGTGCCAGCTGATGGGGATGTAAGTAAGGTTAATAAGGCATGGCCCTTACTCTTGGGGGTCTGACTGCCTGGTCTGGGAGAGGCTGTGGGGACTGTGGCATGGACAGAGGTATCAGCCCCGCGTGAGCAAGAGCCCAGGAAATACTCAGGCATTTTATACACATACTAGACTGTGGGGTGGGAAGGAGGTGTTCCCTGGAAAGTTTTCTCTTCAAAAGCCCATCCTTAGCCTTGACTTATGTCTTAATGCTGCTCGCACTGCAAAGGTGGTAGGCCAGGCTACACCTTCTCTCACGCCTGCCTCCCTTACTCTCTGGTGCTGTCGTGGCCGTAGAACTAATCTGGCATCCTTATGAAGGGAGCGGAGATTGAGAACTGTATAGCTGCATGGGCATAGGTTCCAGGCCCTGGGAATATACATGTGCCTCTCTTCTCCCTGAAGACCTAACAGGTGCTTCTTGATCTCCTGGTCGGAGTCTCTGTCCAAATCTGAAGCTGACATTGGGTGACCTGCCGCAGTCTACTCCTCAGAGGGAAGTGGACTGATGGCTTGTGTGGAGCTAGGTAGAAGGGAAGTAGGCTGGGCACAGGGAGTAGAGGCGTTTATGGGAAGAAAGGAAAGCGGGTCCTGCAAATAGAAACAACTGTCAAACCTAACGCACCCCATATACATTCTCAGTGCAGGTCCCTTCTGTGAACGCCTGACTCTGGGTGCTGAGCAGAGGGGTGGGGGTGGAGTGGGTGAAGCGGGGAAGGGGCAGCTTCCCTCCAGGTGCAGAGATCTCTGGGGCTAGTGAGCTCTGGGCTGAAGAGGAACGGCAGGGGCCTGGAGGTCTACGCTGCTTCTCCTGAGGCTCCACCATTCTGGGCCAGACAGGTCAGGGCTTCCTGGGGAGCCCCAGGCCTACCGAACTCTGGGCCCTCAGAATCAGGTGTCCCGGCCAGAGCTGCCTACCCCTGTGTCCCCCCTGCGGGTACGGCAGAGGCTAGGGGAGTGCTGGCCACTGGTGGCTCTCTCCCACAGTCCCCACACCCTGCCTTCAGGTCTCCCACGGAAGCAGAGGCCATACCACCATCCCGCCTAACATTGCCGTGCCTTTGTGTCCTCGGTAAAACAAGGGGTCAGACCCAGCCTATGATTTCCATCCTCTGTTTTAGCTGCTCTGGAATCCTTTTTGTTTCCACCTTCTCATCAAAATCTTCCATGGACCCCGAAATGTAAAAAGATAAAAGTGTTGTGGCTCTGTTTGCAGTGAGTGTTCTCCCTAAGACTCCTCTGATTTTACAAAGACAAGCTCCAGTAAGATGGGGCTTTTCTAAGGCTCTAGAAAGGCCTCCCAGGAATCTGGGAGAAGCTGAGCAAACAGGCCGCGGGCAGAGCAGGATTCCTGCGTGCGCTGGGAGCCGACATCCCTTCACCCCCACCTCTCTCGTGGAGCTCGCAGGCTCTCCTCTCTCCTGGCTTGCCAGGCCAGGCCCCTGCTCACCTCCCTTTTAGCTCTGACAGCTGCCTTTTGAGCTGCTTCAGTCAGCTTCAGACAAAGAGAGAATGTGATTGGCCCATTTATCCTTTCTGGCCAGGCCACACACCACCAGCCAGACAGTAGAGGGCCAGGACTGAGTGGCAGTGTCTGGGCCGATGGCTGTGACTGGGGTGGGGTCACCCAGACACATCCTGCCCACCCAAGACTCCAGTGGGGACCTCCCCCAGAAAGGGGTGTGGGGCAGACAGTGAGGCCAGCAAGATGAGGGCTCTGGGGAAGGCAGTCTGAAAATCCTTGGGTTTGATTAGGAATCAGAGGCCCCTCCCTCGAGGGTGCCTGTCTGAGGGCTTTGCTTCCCTTCTGCCCAGGTAGCAGTTCTCAATCACCACACATTCCAATAGCCTGGAGAGTTTTTAAAAAACATTGATGCGGGGAACTCACCCCAGGCCACCCAGGCAGAACTTGCGGGGGTGAGCCGACTACATGCAGTGAGACCTGGTGGAGTGGATGAGCTCCAAAGTCCCAAAATGGCAAGGTTCTGGGGATGACCCAGTTGGCCAAGACTGCTCATGATTTGTTCCCTTTCTTCCCTTCCCTCTCCCACTTCCTGTGACTCTCTTACAAAGCCCGGTGCAGCCCAGGATGGGCAGGTGCTTTCACAGGGCTCCACTTATTACTGTGGAGACCTCTCCAAGCGCTGGTCACTGAGGTGCCCAGCTAAATCTGCTTTCTAGGACATGCACTTTAGTTTTTCATGATAAAATGTTAGCATCCGGCAGAGTTTTGGGAAAGATGCTATACTTTGAGCTATTTCTCGCTGCTGGGGGTTGGAGAGAACCTATCCCCTCCACTCTGGAGCTTTGCTACCTGTGTCCATAGGTAGAGTGATACCCTCCCTGTAGGGGCTGGGAAGGGAAGTGGTGTTCACACACCTCATGGGTTCCATCAGACCAGGCCCGCAAAGGAAGGGAAGGACAGAACCACTAAGGGCTGATTCCTTGAATGGTGGTCATTTGGGGAAGACAAAGCTCCAAACGGTGGGCAGGCACTTTCCCTTGTCAGGTTAGGGCCCTTACCAGTGTCCTTTCCGAGGCTTCAGGAGCAGAGGCTGTAGCTCCCCATCCCTGCTCAGCAGAGAGCACAACAGAGAGGCTGAGGTGTGGTCCCTGAAATGGTGCCTTGACCTACAGGACAGTGTGTCAGAAGGAGACGTGCAAGCACCAGCTCCTCCCAGAACCTGACCAGTGCCTGCCCTCGAGCAGGTAACCTGGGGCTGGCCTGATGGCTCAGCTTCCTGTGACAGCCACCTTGTGAACATGTCAACCAGTCAGGCACTCAGACTATCAATATTATGGCAAAAGGGGACAGAAAGGCCCTATGACCTTGGCTCTCACCCAGATGGGCATTTCAGGCTTTAGGAACTGAGCACAGCCTGGGGCCCAGGAGCAGCTTGGGCTCCAAGTGGCGCTGGGCTGGTGAGGGTAGGGGGAGTGAGAGGAGGAGGAAGGGTCAGCAAGAATAAAAAAGGTTGGCATCTAAAGGGTCTAAAGATGGAGTTGCAGTTGACTTCAGATGAAACTACCTGGGCCAAAATAAAAATGGAAGAATTCTGTTAGCAACTCTTATCTGCAAAGTGAAGAACGGTGGTCTACACTGGGCACAACTCCATTCCAGATTTAACTGTTTTCCAGGTTAAAGAGAGAGCGCCCTTTACCTTGTGAAATAATGAGCAACAAATTGTTTCATTAACACTCTGTGCAGAGGAGGCAATTAAGTAGAGCAGCTTGGCTGGCCCAGGAGGCTCTGGGGGTGGGGGTGGGATCCAGTCTCCCCTTTGGCAGGGCCTCCAGGGAAGAAGCTGGCCCAGACTGGCACCACACCATTCGGGTACCAGCAGTTTCCAGGCACAAGTGTGTTGAATCATCAGTGGTATTCAGAAGCCAGGAACAAGATGACACGGGGGAGACGCGTGGCGATGGAGCGTGTGACTGCTATAGTTCCTTGTGATTCACTCTCTGGGTGAACCTCAGAGCCACCCCATGGACACGGATCTCGAAGATAAGCGGGCACATCTAGCCCCTGCCCCCCATCAGCGCCCCTCACACATCCTCCTGCACTCCTGGGAGACACACATCGCCTCTCTGCCCCCACCCGGGGCTGAAGCCCCCTGAGCTGTGTCTGGGCTGATGCTGGGCCCCCTTAGGCTCCTCTGGGCTGTGGCAGTTTCTCGGCCTCCCTTGTTGGTAATGACCTCACCAGTTTTGAGGAATGCTGGCCGTGTATGTCATATGCCCTCCTCCGGGAACTTGTCTGCTACTTTTCTCTTGATGAGACTGGGTTGTGGGGTCTGAGGAGGAAGATCCCAGGAACAGAGTACCATTTCCACCACATCCTTTCAGGCTACCTCTTACGACCATGACTTACGACTGTTGAAGTTGCCCTTGATCACCTGGCTGAAGTAGCGTGTGTCAGGTTTCTGCGCTGTGAGGGTTTCTCTTTTCCCTGCTTCCCAACTGTCCTTTCAGGAAGGAAGTCACTCGGAGATTTCTCTCTCCTTCCCGATTTATTAATTTATTCAATCATTTATTTATATCAGTGTAGACTTAGGGATATTTATTTTTCACTCTGGGTTATAATCAGATACTATATTCATTGTTCCAGTTCATCCATTTGGGCCATTGGGAGCTCTTTCAGTTGACCCCTGAGCCCCTTGGACAGACTCCTAATCAGTGTGGAATTCACTCTTTTTGATGGTGGTGGTTTGGTTTTTGTTTTTTGAGCACTTCCTTACTTTCTGGCACTACAGGGTGCTCCAGGCTCATCTTACATATTTCCTGCCCCAAACCTAGAATCAGCCATTTCTCCAAGGAGCCCTGCTTCCTTTTATTGGAAAATGGTCTGGGCACTAGGTGTCTGCAGTGTTTTTAGAATTCTGTATTACTCAGTACCTCTCTCCCCAACTTAGATATAAACTCTATGAGCCCCAGAACCTTGTCTGCCTTGTTCTCTAAGGTGTCCCCTATGTTGCAAACAGTGTCTGCATTCTCAAATGCAGTATTGCAAAAGTGCGCGTATTGCAAAAGTGAATTATGTGCAACATGGAGAGAGAGTGGTTTATCTCGACTGAGCAACAGTCCTCCAAGAAAGTATGCCCTTCTGTTTCTGGTCTGCTCTTTCCCTTTCCCTGGGGTTCCTTATCTTCTTTCTGTCTTTCCTGGAATGGTCATAGGGTCTGTGCACCTCTGGCATGAAAGGTCTCAAATTCCCTTTGGAAGTAGAGTATAAATTATACATGAATTCATGAAGAATTGTCTGTCTTTCATTTGGACTCAGAATGTTAGAAATGGAAGGGACCTTAGAGAACATGCAGTCTGATGTCCTCATGTTTCCAGATCAGAGTAGTTCTGTCAGTTAGGCCACCCAGCTGGTGAGTGGCAGCACTGGAACCAGAGCCCAGCCCGAGACACCAGCCTGGATCCTGTTGAAGATCCACGTGATACCCTGTGCCACACACCTCTTGCTACATTAGCATGGCTCTGATTCTGGGCTTTTCAGCACATGCCTATCCCAGAAGCTCACTCCATTCCCTTTTTTTTTTCCTCCCTTCTCAAAGCACAAAGGGGCATATGGAGGGGATAACAGCCAGAATCGAGGGCACAGGTGGTAATGGGAAAAGGAAATCATTAAAGTCCTCTTCCTAGCACCTGTGATCAGTGTGGCCTTTTCTACCTTTCCCATCAGTCATGGGGAGCGAAGAGAATGCCCTGAAGAAGCTCAGCCTGTCCAGTTTGAGTGATTGCAGTGATTTGCAAACCACTTGCAAACCCAGTGCCTCTGCCCCACACCACACCAGAGAGCAGCTCGGCTGTGCAGAGTCCCCCAGATGCCTCTCTTCTGATAAGACCTTGGTAAAGGCCCAGCCACTCTGAAAACTTAAAGCCAAAAGTGAAAAGTCCAAGACTGTAGGTGTCCTGCCTGGAGAACTATCTCTTTGAGGCAGTAAAGTCATTTTAGGAACTCCTGTGAAGTAGAACAATATCTCCCGGCCACTGGTCCTTGCCCCAGCACTGCTTAGAAACATGTTCTAATGTTGTGTTTCTATAAGCCCATGGCTTGATGACTCTGAGTTATTACTTCATGACTCATGGGTAAAAGAAGGGAGATTATGTAAATTCAGCAGGGAGAGAATGTAAGCCAATGACCTACCCTGATGCAAAGCTTATAAAAACCCCAATAAATGGTAGCTGTTCCTATTATATGTACATTCTAATAGGCCAAGAAGTGTCCACTATGTATGACCAAACAAGGCTTTAAAACCCATCTAATTACCCTGCTAGACTTCATTATAGTTTCATGTGAGATTTCACTAGAACATCACACCTCCTCTTGACGTTTTTGTCTTAAAACCTTTCCCTCAAAATCCTAAGCAGAGGTCTACCAACTACTTCATACCCCGGAACATGTCCTGACTTTGGAAAGTACTTACTTGAATACTTGTTAGTATTTGATAATTACATTCAAAACAAAGACATTTGGGGGAGGGGGTGCATTGTCAGAAGATTAGGAAATAACATGCTCACTTACCTAATACAGAACAAGTGTCCAGGATCCATCACTCAGTGACCCAGGCAGTAGGAGGGCTTCATTTTCACCTTAAGAGTTGGCACAGACCCCAAAGAACTGCACTGTTGCCACCCAGTGGGACCTGCCTCCATTACAGATCTGCGCTTCGGAGCAGGATCGGAAGCAGCATTGGCCCTGTATGCCCAGGTCTGGTCAGTGGAAGCCATGTCGGAATGCCCTACAACCTGCCCAGCAGGTGCTCAGCAAAGTGCTGTGTGTCACCCAGAGCAGGGGGTGCTTTGTTGCTGAACTCCCGGGGGAAATGCTCAAATGCTCATGCAGAGTACACCCTGGAAGGACATGGAGAGGAAGGATGTTGGTGAGGGCATCCGGGACGACCCTCTGGGAAGAGCCAGCCCCTGTCTCTTGGGTGTCCCCAGTGATGCTTGCCCATGAGCTGCCTTCCACTCCCTGCAGGCTAACTAGGGGGTGAACAAGGATTAAACTCCTTCTTCAGGAAGTAAATCATCCAAGTAAAAGGGGGAATTACCGTTTTTGTCGTGAAGAACTAGTCCAGGACCAGAGGAACCTTGGACCAGCCGTGTGACGTTGGGAAACTTGTGTGACTGCCTTCAAGCATCACTTCAGTTTTCTCATCTGTAAGAAAGCTAAGAATAGCGTCTACCTGAGGCATAGTTGTGAGAATTATAGAGTTAACTCATGTGAGGGACTTGGGACAATGCCTGGCATTGTTCTCAATAAATTCTGAGATATTATTATTTTAGTTATAGTTTTTTTAAACAACCATCTTCAGTAACACTCTGCTCTGAGCAGCTCTGTCCCATCGCCAGCAACACCACTCACAGATACCGTGGGATGAAGATGACATTGCTTAAGCCCGTAATGTCTGTCTGGCTAGTCACCACCCTACTCATTCATTCCACTCAGTAAATTAATACTAATTGCCTGTTGTGTGCCAGACAGTGCTGGAGCACTTGGGCTAGGGTGGGAACAGGATAAAGTCCTCATGGAGCTTACTTGCTATTGGAAAGTCAGACGAAAAGAAAATACCATAAGTATATGATACAGTGTCAGGTGCTGAGAACTATAGAGAAAAATTAAGCTGGGAGGGAGACACAGAGTGATGGGGGTGTCGCTGTAGATGAGGGCAAGCGGGTGGGCGTGGAGGCTTGAATGAGGGAGGTATTAAGCTATACGAAGACTTGGGGCAGGATCAGCCCTTGCAAAAACAACAGGTGCAAGGGACCTGGGGTGGGAATGAGCCCGTTGGGTGAAGACGTTGAGCAAGAGGATGATGGTGACAAGAGCAGAGTGAGATGGAGATGTGCCCAAAGGAGGGCAGGTCACACAGGGCCTTGGAGGCAGGCCATGGCACGGGTTTGATTGATTGAGAGGGTGTCATGTCTCATTCTGCCCTGCCCTGTCTGTATTTCACAGATTGTCCTGGGGTTCTCCACGGGGACATCACTTGATATTGTGTGACTTTTATCTGTGGTCTGGCTCCTTCTGAGCTTCTTCAATGTGCCACACCCAGTTACAGTGTGTGGGGGCATGGTATCTATGCCTGGGGTGGCCAGGGCAGGGAAACTGTCACACACACCCCGAAAGTGGGTATGTAACATCACCGCACACTCAGGAGCCTGCCTCCCTTCCAACCAGGACCAGCTACATATTTGTGGGGCCCAGTGCAAAATGCAAACCTGGGACCCCCTTGTTCAAACATTATTATTTCAGGCTGGCCACAGCAGAGCGTTAAACCAAGCACACAACTGCGCAGGTCCCATGCCGTGATGCTAGCCCTGCCTCCACCACGGTTCCATTCTCCAGCTCCCTCATCCCAAGGATGCGTCGGCCTTTTGCTGCAGGGGATCCCAGAGATGTTGAGAAGTCAGATCTTAATTCTACTTGTAGTTCCTCTCTTCCCCAACTCAGGCCAGGTCTGCTGTGCTTAAATCAACCCCTTGTCTTTGATTACTGAATGATCACACGAAATGTGCATTCCCCTTTCCTTAGATCAAAAGCTGGCTCCCCAGACATTGCCAGCACAACCTACTGATAAGACTAAGCTGAGTTTATGGTTTACTGTGATAGGGGAGAACAGCGCCCCGCTGAACTGGCAGGGTCCCCTAGGGGAGTTAAGGTCAGCATTGATTGCCAACTGTAAGTTTGGTGTAAGGCCTTTATTTCAATGGCGCAGATTAGGTGAGAATACTGGCCATGTCCAGACTTGCTGGAAGCAGCAGGATCAAAAACAAAGCACACACACTGTCTGCAATGCTTTAATAAAAGAATTGATGGATCTTTTGAGAAATTCCTGTAATAAACAATCAAACCACTTGCTTGGGCAGTACAGACCTGAAAGTGTAAAGGAGACAAAGGTAGGTTACTGTAGACAGAAAGGCGTGGTTTAGGTTCAGAGCCCAGGCTGAATGGCGGGTAGACTGGGGTCCCGCTCAGGATGAATGGCCTCTCCACAGCCTGGTGACTTCCTGGCTGGCCTGGCCCCACCAACACAGACACGCCCAGATGTGTCTGAATCACCGAGTGAACGTGGCCCACACTCAGGCTGGGGCCCTGACATGCTATGGTCCCCTCCCGTCATGGTACCAAGGCCCTGTCTTTCCTGACTCTGCTGCATGCTGTGAGGCCCCTGGCCTCCAGACCATGGATATCAGCGAGAGTGGGATGGGGAAGGGCGGGCAGGAGAAGAGAGAGAAGGGAGGCTGGGAGACCATCTCCATTGTGGAGCAGTTGTTGAGAAAGAACAGGTTTCTCCAGCAGGCTTTTCAGTGGAAACAGAAAGACCCAGAATGTGGTGGTTACTCCACAGTGCTTCATTGCCATGGAAACTCAGGAAACTCCTGAAGCATCTTCAAAAGCTCCCTTCCTGTCGCTCCTCTAGGATGGTCTTACAGCGGCGTGCAAGCTTCAGAGAAAGGGAACTCGTCAGGCAAGCCTCTGGCCCTTGAAACGAGCCCTAAATCAAAGGGATATGCTCATTCCTGAAGTAAATGGAGAGACCCCTTCTCTTGGGCTGAAAAGCTGTTCAGGGGAAACAGTTAAGAGGGAGGAGCAGGTGTAAGTGAGGAAGAATTTCCTCCTGTCCTGGAGGTTTGGAGATGTGTGAGAAGTACATCAGAAATAGCTAGACCTCAGGAAGGGGGGAGGGAACTTCTGACCTAGAGAGGCATCTTATCACCCAACTACTGGGATGACTGAGATGTACTACGTGTGGAATTAAGTCTGAGTACCAGGCACCTGGGAAAACTGGCCCAGGCCAGGCCTAGGGCCCCCAAGCTAAGCTGAGAGGCCTTTCCAGTAGGCATGTTGGAGTCCGCACATAGCAGGTAGGGCCACGGCCCCCTCCCGGGGCCAGAGAGCTTACGTGGAGAACTGCCCCAGATCAGAGAGCCAGGGAGATGGGCCAGGCAGCCCCCCACACTGTGCAGTCAGGCCCACCTTTGAACCCAGGGCGGCATTCCTACATCTTACTGTGATGATGTCCCTGTGGATGGGAGCGAGGAGGGCCAGACAGTCCTGAACAATAGCTGTCTGCCCTTTGCAGGGGGCTGGTGATGGCCTTGAAGGTCTTGTGGGTACCACTGGGGGAATGAGTCTGGGGAGGTCTTAAAGCACTGCACTGGAGAGAGTTTATGAAGATGGCCCTGGGGGTGTAGGAATTTTGCTCTAGTGGACACACCTTTTCATCCTAACAGACCTTGGGCTTTTGAGACTGCTGGGTAATGGCTTACATTTTATCCCCAGGCATAAAATAATTGGAGAATGAAGGCCTCTGTAAACTGCTCTACCTCTCTGACACTCTGGAAGTCTCCTGATTTCCAGAAATACACTCTTCCTGTTACCAGATATGTCTCCTGCCATGTGTCTTGATTTGGGGTTTGGAAAATACACTTACCCTGCCTAGAGAAGCCACCAAAAGCTATGAACGGACAAGGTGAGCCCACCCCCTCTGTGATGAACCCTTAGTACCTGCTTGATGCTTGTTATTCATTAAATAAACAAGCAGTTGTTAAGCACCTGCTAAGTACCAGGTACTGTGGAGGATAAAATAAAACTCATCCCTGCCTTGGAGCTGCTGCTAATCTTAGAGAAGAGTCAGGCTCCTAACCACTTAGTGTGATAAATTAGCTGTTTTCCTTTAATGACTGACACCTTTAAAATGCAAAATATTAAAGACGAGAGAATTCTGTGGCTGTATTTTCAGGAGTAAAGAGGACAAGGACATCCTCAGTCTGCTGTCTGCCTTTCTTTGGGAAGGAAGGTGCCACCGCCCAAAAAGGGTGGAAAAGGGGTCAATTATGGGTGACACTTCTCACCTCACAGAGCTCCAGAGACAGGGTGAGGTCTCCTGTGGCCTTCAAGCCCCTTAGGAGGCGGGGGGCGGGGGGCAGGAAGGGGTTTCATTTGGGGCATGTGGGCTGGATCAGTGGTACACGCTATTTGCATGTTATTTCCTTGCATCTTCCCGGTGGCCCTTGAGGTCGTCATTACCACCCTAATTTTGTAGATAATTGACTAGACCCAGAAAACCAAGGAACAAGGTTAGAGTCACATAGTAAGGAAATGGTAGAGCCTTAATCTAAGGTCTTCAGACTGACCCCCACTCTTTCCTTTCTGTGCCGGGACCCAAGGGAGAAAAGAAATGGATACATGGCAAGGCCCCCTGGGATAGGAAGTAGCCTGAGGATGTCCCCAGGACGGCAGGCAGGGCCTTCGCTGCAAGCATTCATGCACTTGTTTATATCCATAACCTGGAGGGGTCTCATACACCTCCGCCAGCAAGAGCCAGGTAGATGCTCTCTTGGTGTGGGGCAGGCAGAGAAGCCACCAAGGGAAGCACTTCCACTACCACACTTATACCAGCGGTAGGTCCGATGTGATGAAGGTCAGCTCCGGGGTCAGGTCTGAATCAAAATGTGCTAACCTCACACATGTGAATCCTCCGGATGTCTCAGTTCCACCATCTCTACCATCTCTAAAATAGTGCCTGCCTACACGGTGGTTGTGAGAGTTAAGTAGGATGTGCAACCTGCTTAGACCGTGCCTGGCACATACTGTGTACTTGCTGTGTTGTTGTTTGTGTGCACTCAGTTATCACTGGCTCTTACCTTGTTTGCAGTTTCTAGCTCTTCCTCAGAGAGTTTAAGTACCTTGCCCAAGGTCACGTAGCTCCTCAACTAAGGATTCCAGTTCAAATCTATTTGACTGTGAAGCCTGGGTTTTTAGTTGTCATGCAGCACCATCTCCCAAATATGTTGACATGTTTCTGAATCTCCAGCAGCTCATTATGTGATAGGGAAGAGACGACCCCACACAGACCTCTCACCGTAGGAGACAAAGGGCATTGTTCTTGGGCTGCAGAAAAGATGAGGCAGATTCTGTTCAAAGGCTATTCGTAGAGGAATAGGGAGATGAACCTCTTTGGCTGAGGGCCTTATCTTTTCATATGCTCTGAGACAAAAGACAAAGCTTAGGGCTCATGTAGCAAAAAGAGTGATCCTTACTTATTACTTCTTGGAGACCTGCTTACTCCTGGCTGCTCTGCCTGCTTCCTGTCCTTGAACCTGCTCTTCCTGACCTCCCTGGGATTTACCTACCTAGACAGGAACTGTCATCTCTTGTCTGCCATGACAACACACACCTGATGTTTCCTTTTCTCTGTGCCCTTTCTGTTTTCTCTTTGTTTTATGTATAATGGGTTCTTTGATGCTTTTTTCTTTTTCCCTATAAACATGTCCCCTTGTCAACAATATCAACTCTCACAGTGATAATGGTCTCTGCCCAGGTGGGTCTGGAACCTGTGTATGGAACCGTCTTTTCTGAGCTCCAGACTCATGCTTTTAATTGTTCACTAGACATATCCAGCCTCAGGAACCTCAGACATGCCTTGAACTAAACCTGTCCTTTCTCCACATACATTATGCATGTGCTTTATGCCTCTTGCACTAAGTACCGGGCTTAGCGTAGGTGACTGACAAATGTCAGCTTCATCCCTTCCCTTCCCCCCAGTGAGATGAGTTTCTTTTTGTGACATCCTCAGCACATCAGCCTGTCAGTCACCTCTGTGTGATCTTCCACTTTTCTAGTCCCTTTAGCAACTTTCCATCGGTTGTTGACATTTGTCAGTATTTCCTTAACGTTCTCTGTGGCCCCGCGGTTGTTCCCACACCCTGCATGCATCGGGGTCTTCGTGCTAGTGCGGTAGTTTGGCAGTCACTCTGCCCTTCATGGAAGTGTCTGACCCACCACATAGTTGCCAACCTCTGAGCCTGTTTTCTCATTGGTAAAACTGAAATAGTACCGCCTACCCAGTAGGGTCTTTGTGCAGATAAAATGAGATGACACAGTAAAAGCATCTAGCAGAGGATAAACATTCCATAAATGTTCATTTCCCTATTTTCCACTAAATTCAACCTTTATACCATACTGTCTTTCTAAAATTCACTTTTCTGATGAGAAGTAATCTGTGGTTCACTGTTATTTATAGAATAAAGACCAGTGTCCCCAGCTTAGAGTTTACTGTGGCCCCAGTCTTGTCCCAGGCTCACTTGCAGCCACACGTCCCGTGCTCCCCTCTGGGCCACTTGCCATTGCCTGCCTGCATGCTCTTGTCTCTGCCGGTTGAAGCCGTGTGCTCCTTCCAGGCTCCACTTACATTCTAATTTAATTTTAAATTAAATTAAGCATTACATAAGCATCTTCCAGAAACATTTTTGAATCAGCTTTACTAAAACCAGACTCCTCCTCTCAACTCAGACATCACTTTGTGCCATTTTGATGGCACTTATCTCATTGTAAATATCTTGGAGAGCAGAAATCTAGTTCATTTCCTATCTTCCTTCAGGGTTAAAGTTTCCATGGTGGCGAGGGTCCCTTTGCTGGCTACTCTGGTTGTCATTTTGCTCTTCTTTATTTTAAACCTTAATATGGTTTTTGGTAACTGTGACTTATTGGACTTGGGTCCTTTTCTGCTGAAATAAAAAAATTAAAGTCAGTACCGTCTTCCCCCAACAGTCTTTCAAGTATTTGGAGGCAGCTCTGTTGTGCTTCTTAATTATCTGCTTTACAAACCAAGTTCAACTCCCTAAACAGTTAATTGAGTGCTTACTGTATGTTGGGCATTGGGTTAGCCCACAAGGCGTGCAGGAAGCCTTAACAGCCACCCAGACAAGTGGTAAAGGCAGAGAGAGTGGTGCCATGACAGCGGAGACTGTGGGTGGACTGAGAAAGGGAGCCTCTCTCTGCTGGGGCATCAGCAACAGCCCTCAGGGGAGTTAGTTAGTGATGGAGGCTGAAGGAAGGGTCAAGTCACTTGCTCTGTCCTTACCGTGCTTACCCTCAAAGGGCTTTTAATGCTCATCTATCAACTGAAACTGCTCCTAGACTTAGAGTTGGCCACTTTTCAGAAGCAGTATGCCAAGTCTTTATTTTTTCATTCTAGTTTAGGATTTCACATGCCATTAATACAGTTCCATTTTTATACATCTCTATGTAATTAAACTCTATTGTGAATAAGGCAAAAAAAATCCCTTTTATCTGAAAAAACAAAAAGCTTCAGCAGCTTTCTGTAAAGGTAAAGTGCAAGTCTAGTATGATATTCGACCCCTGGTGTTGGCCCTGGGTGGGAAGGAATGCCAGTCGCTGTGTCCTTCCCACTGCCTCTCTAACAAAACCAGGGAATCTCTCCTTGAAGATTCCACTGCACTCCCAGACTACAATTTATTTAAAATCTACTCAGTACTTTCAGACTAGTTCCACTGAAATCACATTCCCCAGAAGCCTCTGGTCAGAGCTTTTTAAGGTCCTTGAGTTTGAATGGCTGAGGGCAAATTGGGTCATCTCTCCTTAGGTCAGCATGCCCACCAGGGCCCATAAAGTAGGAAACTTCTTTCTTAGCAGGACACTTCACCTTTCAAGGCTGACTTCCCTGACTGGTGAGGTTGGGAGAGGAGGCTGAGCCTTTGGGGCCTCACACCATCTCGGTCCTCTGCCCTGGCCTGTTCCTTCATACAGGCAGCATTCCTGGGTCAAGGCCCAAGGCCCAGGCTGGCATCAGGAGGCCAGTTTGAAGCCGTTTTCCTTTCTGTCTCTGGCCCACCAGAGTGAGTCAGCACTTCCAGGGAAGTGTGTCTGCTCCACAAAGCTGAATGTTCCCTGAGGCCAATCATCCTTGAATGTCAGGCTGGGGCAAAGAATAGGTGCACTGGATGGTGGCCAGGGGTTAAGCTAGCTAGTTGCCAGCTAGCTTTATCAGTAATAAAGCTGATGTTTTCTGCCCCATCTCCCTCCTTTCTGTGTCTTTCCCTAGAGTTAAAATTCAGGAAATGAAGCCAGGTGAGTAATTACCAGTCCCCAAATCTCCAAGAGAAAAGAGGGGCTAAAAGGGTGGCTAGGTAGAGACCCATTCACAAGCCCGCAGGAGCTGGTGTTGAGAGGCTGAGGTCCATCCTGAGCTCCTCTTCTGACCACGAGCTTACTCTGTCCACTGGGTTCAGTTTCTGGCCGATTGGAAAACTGCTAAGAGTCTGATGGAAAGAGAGTTAATGCTGTGATCTTGATTCATTTCTTTACTTGACCTTTCCCCTTATTGAAAAATCATTTTCCTCCCCAGGGACTTGCCCTTCTGGTGACGCCAATGAGGGGTGAAGTTGTGTACAGTTTATGACTGGTTTTCCTAGTTCTCCGAAGAAGTCATCCCTGAGGCATAAGTACCAGAGGGGTACCCAGAACCTTGTCAGGGCCACATTGATAATGATAGGTCCTCTTCTCCCAGTCACATCTAGTAGATAAATCTTAGTTAAGCCCCACTGTGTATAGGCCCTATTGGGGAAGAAAAGGACTTCTCTGCTCACATCACTTACAGTCCGTTTCCAGAATCAATATGCATGCTCCAGAAATGAGAAACAGTGTAACAGGTGGTGAAAGCACAGATTTCAATCCTGGCTCCCGTACTTACTAGCTGTGTGACCTTGAGCAATATGCCCAACATCTCAGTGCCTCACTTTCTTCCTCTAAACCTCATAAAGTTGCTCTGAGGATTAAAACTGCTAACATTTGTAAAGCACCTGCAACAGTGCCTGTCACATTATAAATACAGTAGCGGATGCTTCAACAACATGCGTATGGACCTCATGGGTCCACTTATAAGCAAATTTTTTTTCAATAAATAATTGAAAAATTTTTTTGGAGATTTGTAACAATCTGAAAAATGACTTTCTTTTCTCTAGCTTACTTTATTGTAGAATCAAGTATATAATACATATACAGGGTATGTGTTAATTGACTGTTTATGTTATCAGTAAGGCTTCTAGTCAACAGTAGGCTATTAGTAGTCAAGTTTTAAGGGAGTCAAAAGTTATATGCAGATTCTCGACTGTGTGGAGGGTCAACACTCCTAACTCCCAGACTGTTCAAGGGCTAAGTGTATTACTTATCAGTGTTTGATCCATACAAAGCTATGTATGTGTTCAGTGACTTGGCAGTGAGGTGACAGCATGCAAAAATCACTTGGGTACAGGTTTTTATCTCAAAGAAAGGCCAGGCCAAGATGACAAATGTGCTAGGCATATGAAACATAAACCAAACCAGGTGGCAGGCTCACCTGATCTTCTGGCTACCACCCCAGGCCTCTTCCTCTACTAATTAATATGGCATTGGCTCAGATCAGATAGGGCAGACGCCTGAGAGATTTCTCTCAGGAGCCAATTTCTCCCAGACACTCAAACAGCTGGGTCCCAATCCTTCCACATTTAAAATCAAGGTAATTTAGAGCTTAGCCTCATATGCACACTGATGTCAATATGATGTCTAATGGCCTCATGCACCTGCCCCTCTGTGCATGTCAGGAGCTGAGAAGCAGTGTCCTCTTTCCAGGTGCCTCATGTTCAACAGGATAAGTGACAGCCAGACCTGGAGCAGTTCAGAGAGAATGGCACCTTCATATGCCAGTACCTGGAGTCTAGAAATCACTTACCTGGAAGGACTTAGAGATCTGGTCCGACCCCTATATTTTATGGTTAGAGGGGATCATGATCCATGGCGATTTGCTAATGCTATGGGACCAGAACCCAGATTTTCTGATTCTTGGTGGAGCTCTCTTTCTGCTAAGCCACACCCCCACTGGTTGCAGCTGGGCCAGGAGAGCTACCACAAGAGGAATTCATATGCAGTCTTAGGTCTCCTTGTGCTGGGCTTCAGGCTGGCTGTGGGTGAGACGTGGCTTTCTCTGCAGAAGCCTTGTTGCGGCTGGGGACAAGGAACGACCCGAGCAAGCGGGAAGCCGTAGCATCAGAGTGGTCTGAGGGGGTTTTGTGTTGCTTCCAGCACTATCTCCAGCAGGAAACTCGGGGCAAGATTGTCCTCCGCCCCAGTGCGTCTCAAAGGTTGCCCTGTGGACTCTTGTCATCCACTAGAAAGAGTTGGCCTACAAAGAGAAGGAGAGAATGGAGAAGCAGGGACAGGAAGATGGCAGGCTCTAAGTGGCTGTGCTCTTGGAAGCCCACTGTTCACAGTTTGAGAATGTTCCTTTCTCACAGCTGCAGATGCCATGCTCAGATTAGTTGAGGAACTGGTTGGCTCCCACTCACTCTCATCTCTGGACCGTGGCCCAGCTGGATGGGAAGCTGCAAAGGTTTGCACTGAGAAAGACGTGGTGCTCTCCCTGGATCATTTTCTTCCTAGAACTCTCTTTTCTACTCTTACACAGAAAGCTCATAACTCACCAGGCCCTATACCTCAGACCTTCCCAACTTTTCTCTCCATGAAGCATGAAATATCCAAGGTCAGGTGGGCGGAAGTGGAATGAGCCAACAGTTGCTTCCTCTAGGAGACACTTTTTGAATGGGGGCAGTGGAAGCAAGTACCATGGGTAGTTTCCAGATGGTTCTGCAATCAAATAGTTTGAAGCTTTATAGCAAAATAAAATATTGGCTCCATCACTTATGCTTTGGGATCTTTAGCAAATTATTTGACTTTGGATTACTATATGAATTACATAATTTATGTTCTGTGCTGTATGTATATTTATATAGAAATTCATATATATATATAATGTACATATGTATATTTACATATATGTGAGTGTGAGTACACACACACACACACAATCTCACAGTAACTTCAAGGTACAGAAGGTACAAAACTGAGACTTGGCTTGAAACAAGTGCCTTTGAATTAGTCACTGGGATTATAGAATGGCTTCCCAGGGGAAAGAACGGTGGTGGTGTTTTAACAAAACAAGAAAGAAGGGAAGGTGCACTGCATGGTGTAAAATAATAAAACTACAGCTCTCACAGTCCACTATGTGGCAGGTGTCTAATGAGTGAGTATGACATACTGTAAATGCCACCTCTCTATCCCAGAGGAACCAGGTCAGAAGCTCTGTAGCACTTACAGAAGGTCCCCAATGCTTGTTGTCTAGCAACTACCAGCCCTTCTCCCAGGGCTCGCTCCTTTTACTCACCCTGATTGAGCCACCGGCCATACAGGCTCCTTAACAAATGCCCAATGTTGTAATGTGACCGTCACTGGATGCTGTCTCTCTTTGAGCCCAGAGTTCCTTTCCAAAGAGGGTCTGACTCAGAAGTGTATTTTGAGATCTTCCAAGTTCCATCATTCTGGTTCCAGCAAAGTCCACAGAACAAAGAGTCCTGAATGAGCACTTTCTCTGGTTTCTCTGGAGAGCAGCTGCTTCTGGTGTGGCCTGTACCCTGGGAGGGGGACGAGGGAGAGCGGAGTGGGTGGTGGAAATGAAAACAACAACCACGTTCTGTCCTCCAGAACAATTTTTCTTCACCCTCACTTAAAGCTTTCCATTTCTAATATTATACCTTACATATAAAAAGCAATTTTAACTTTTCTAAGCCTTTTCACATTTATTATATTGCTCTTCAAAATAATCCTGCAGAGAGGGTATTATTCTGATGCCGAATTTCTGTAAAAATAAAAATGCTTCCTAGGTACAACTGAAACACAAGGTAGGCGTGTGCATGTGTGGGCCTGCCACATGCGTGCTCACAAACACCTCCACCATCACAAAATGATTGAGGAGAAAAGGGATGGGAGGGCCAGGCATGGGGGCTACTTCATTCCCCTCTAGGTTTCAAAACTCCATAGCCTAGAAATCCATTTCTTCTAGTGAAAGGGATTTAATCCTCAGTTGCTGTGTACAATACAAAAGAAGGTGTCACTACCCTACCAGTTCTGGAGAAGGTTCCAGTCTGGCTGAACATAAACTAAAACAGAGAACAGGAGGGGTCCCTACAAGTAATTGGCATGTTGTTTTCCAGACCTTAATTAAAGGCTTAGGGATTCAGGAAAAAATGTGAATGATCTTGTGCTGGGCTTACTCAGAGAAGGCATCTTGTGAGACTTGGGACTTGGATTGGACCATACAGGGTAACTCGAGGATGGCTGCAAGGACTCCGTGTTGACTGGGTGGAGGATGGAAATGTCAGACTCCAGTCAGGGGGACTGGACGATAGCATTTTGACCTTTGTAAATTCCCGTCATAGAAAGCACTTCCAACACCCACCAATGCCCTCTTCTATTTGCTCAGCCTTTTAGATGTTTTCACAAGTTTGTGAAGGCTCTATCTTTGGTATACAGGCCACCAGAGCCACTGATCTTGTGATCAAATCTAAATATACACCCAAAAGGATAAATGGATTGGTGGGCATTGAGTGGGAGTAAGCACAGATACAGAGGTAAGGGAGCTGGGTGGAGGAAAAACCAGAAGAGAGCTACTGTTTTATATGGCTACGTTTAGATGCCTATTTTAGCTACAGGGTGGCCATAAAATCTGGAAACACAGATTGTCTAATTTTATCATGTATTATAATGTTTTGTTATCATGCCAATTATCATGCATTCACCTGTTGCTGAGATTGCAATGGCTGCCAAACCAAAAGACCACAGTCTGGGGCCTTAAACAAGGGAAATTCATTTTCTTGCAGTTCTGGCGGCTGAAAGTCCAAGGTCAAGGCACTGACGGGGTTGTTTCCTCCGAGAACTCTTCGTCGGCTTGCAGATGGCCCCTCTTGCTGCCTCATCAAGTGGCCTTCCCTCTGTGCATGCAACTATCTACTGCCCCTTTGTAGGTCCTAGTCTCCTCTTATAAGGACACCAGTCAGATTGGATTCAGGCCCACCCTAACAGCCTCATTTTCATTCAATTACCTCTTTAATCGCCCTATCTCCAAACAGTCACATTCAGAGGCTTGTGAGCTAGGGCTTCACGTTCCTTTTGCAAGGACGCAATTCAGTCTATGACACCTATGCTCAGATTTGGTGGCTGTGTAGATATGTACAAATGAAGGAATAAGACTGCAGGTTCCATGATGGGAATCTGGAACCATTGTCTTTAGAACTGAAGCCAACCTATGTGAATGGGTCAGTCCCCTTCTTTGCTTGAGCCGGGATGTGGCATGACTGTGGCGTCATCATATCTAGATGCAGAACAGCCTTGTGGTGTGTAGACACAGCCTCAGGAGCACAGGCACTGCCTGCCCAGGGTGGCAGCGCTCATGCAGTCAGTGTCTGCCTAGAGCTCTTGCAGAGTTTGCAGAATGAAGGATGATTTTGTCCTAACCGAGGGCGCCATGCCTCGCAGTGTGATCTCTGGAGCCCATCACCACCACCCCCGTCTCATCCCAATGAACTCCTAAGGCGCTTTGGATGTTAGACCCATGTGACATGCCTGTCAGCTGCTGCTGATGCAGTGGTGTATAATTCGACAGTAATTTATATTCCACGCAGGTCTGAGCAAAGCTATAAAGTGCTCTTGAGAGCTGAATGCTGCTGAGGCATGCCATCTAAGCAGAGGAAGGGCTCAGTGTACATCAGCTTCCTAGGACACATGCGCTGCTGTTGGAGGCGGGATCCTTTTTATGTTTGCCGATTTGCTTCTTCATAGTTTTAAAGACTGAGAAGGCCTAGTGGGGGAGTATCTTAGGGTCGACTTAGACTGCTCTTTCTCAGACATCCCTGACACGCACGTCCACGAGGGCACTCGTGCAGCAACCACCGTGCAGACCCTGTTGGGCTGGGATCAAAGTAGAGGTGATTAGCCTTTAAGGTGGTCCTGGGTTAGAACTATGATCATGTTGCTGATGTTTCCCTGGTAACATTTCAGGGTTGTCAAAGAATTAGCTGCCCCAAAATAGTGCTACCCGAGCCTGGCATTTCTTAACATTAGCCACACATTCTCAGGATACGTGTTTCTGTGCTTCCACTAGGTTAAGGTGTTATGTTTATTTATATCATCGGTGAAGTATCACCAGTTGGCACCAGAGTGGAGAGCAGGAATGTGAGGGAACCTGGAAGTCCCATGTGTCCCACTTAGCCCAGGACTTCCCACTTCTGGGAGTGGAAGTCCCATGTTCCAGGAAAACACCCTGCACTCTGCCAACTCCCAGGCAAACTGGGATGGATGGTGACCCTATTAGGGAAGGAAGCAAGACTTTGAAAGACTAAAAGAAGTCAGGCACATAAGGGAATTTGGGTTTTCGGGAGAAGCACTGGGAATCTGTGTGTAGCCAGGGAATACCATGAACATCTCTGTCCCTGGGGGCAGTGGACACATGACTACATAACATATATCACACAATCATGTGAATTAATCATCTCCTGGTGGTGGTTCAAGTCAGAGGGGAGGGTAAAGCAGTCCCTGCAGGAGCTGGGGCAGGACATCATGACAGGCGGATGAAGCCTGGGTGGAGGGGCAGCTGGGAAACTGAGGGAAAAGAGAGCCACCAGGAGGACGTTGTCCAACGGCCAAGAAACTAAAACTAGGGGGGAACTAGAATCTAATATTTGGCAACTCAAGAAACGTTAATTAGAGATGGCAGCAATGTGAAGGAGGTGGACAGGAAGCTGTTTTTGGTGTTGGAACAAGAGCCTGCAGTCTGGGCATGGGAACTGTTTCCTCTCTCGCACCCTCGCTCAAGCCTCAGCTGTGCCTAGAGTGAAGCGGGTGGGGGGCAGGGGACAGGGTCGGGCAGCAGTCCCAGAACACCTCACAGCTGTCTCTTCTAGTCAGGTGATGACAGGACATGCAGACAGGAGTGGCCAGGGTGGGGCCGTAGGTTGGAAGTGATAGTGTAGGTGTGATTCCTGAAAGAAGTGCAGGTGGGACTGTCCTCAAAGGAAGCAGGTGCCATGTTTGAACCATCAAAAGGAGGCATTGATGTTTATATAGTTCATTTCATCTGTTGACCGTGCCTGCCCACTCACAGGTAGAGTTTGCAAACAGGGATGCTGGAGGGGTCCGGAGGGCACTGTTGCCTCAATGCCAGCGGGTCTTAAGCACTCAAGCTCTCAGGCTGCAGCTACATGGGGTGGTGCCTCGTCTCTTCCTGAGCTCTGAGTGCCTGTGAATAAAAGTCCTGGCACAGAGAGGGTAACTAGGTATCTTCTCTCATTCCAACCACTGCAACTGGCTGGCTGGGGCTGGCTGCCTGCAGGGCTGGGCTGAGTGGGAGTCAGCCCCATTCCAGGACCAGCAGGAATGAGGGTTGACATTGATTAGCTCTTTCTGCCAGAGGCATGGATGTGCAACTAATGGGGCAGCTATTTGGGCCTTGCTATCCAAAGCATAGTCCCCATAATGACATACCTCAAGGTCAACTTGCAAATGTAAAAGGCCAGTACTTTTCAGAAATGTTTAAATCACCAGACTCCTGTCTTCAAAAGGAAATTCACATGGAAACAGATCAAAGCAGGGCTGTTCTGGTTAAAGAGAGGACAGAGGGCTGGGAGTCTCTTCTACTCCCTCTCCCTACCCCAGGGCAGCTCCCGAAACACCTCCATGGAAGAGTTGGAAAACCACTTGGGAGGCACTACTTTAAAAGAAGGCCAGGGAGGATCCCTCTGAGAGGACGACATTTTTACTGAATCTCGGAGAAGAGCTAGAAGAAGGCCACCTAGGTGAGGGAACAGCAAGTGCAAAGGCCATGGGCTGGGTACAAGCCTAGCTAGCTTGAGACACAGAATGCTTTCTTGAGTGTCTAGCAACTAAGGAGTGTGGGGGTCAAGGTGAGAAATGAGGCCAGATAGGTAGGCAGGGTCTGCTCAGGTAAAGCCACATGGGTGGGATAAAGAGTGTGTGTTTTGTTCTGAATGGATAGGAAGCTGTTGGAGGATTTTAAGCAGGGGAAAGAATTATAACCTGATTAAACTTTGAAAATATCACTGGCTACTGGTTCTTCAAGAAAATAAAATAGATAAACCCCTAGCCAGACTTACCAAGAAAAATAGTCTACACACATAAAAAGAATCAGAAATGAGAAAGGAAAAATCACTATGGACACCACAGAAATACAAAGAATTATTAGAGAATACTATGAAAAATTATATGCTAACAAATTGGATAACCTAGAAGAAATGGACAACTTTCTAGAAAAATAAAACCTTGAAGAAACAGAAAATCTGAACAAACCAATTACCAGCAATGAAATTGAATAGGTAATCAAAAAACTACCCAAGAACAAACCCCTGGACCAGATGGCTTCACCACTGAATTTTATCAAACATTTAGTGAGGACCTAATACCCATCCTCCTTAAAGTTTTCCAAAAAATACAAGAAGAGGAAATACTTCCAAACTCATTTTACAAGGCCAGCATCACTCTAATACCAAAACCAGGCAAAGACACCACAAAAAAAGAAAATTACAGGCCAATATCCCTGATGAACATAGATGTAAAAATACTCAACAAAATATTAGCAAACCAAATTCAAAAATACATCAAAAAGAACATCCATCATGATCAAGTAGAATTTATTCCAGGGATTCAAAGATGGTACAATATTCAAAAATCTATCAACATCATCCACAACATCAACAAAAAGAAGAACAAGAACTATGTGATCATCTTCATAGATGCAAAAAAAACATTTGACAAAATTCAACATCCATTCATGGTAAAAACTCTCAACAAAATGGGTATAGAGGGCAAGTACCTCAACATAATAGAGGCCATATATGATAAACCCACAGCCAACATCATGCTTAACAATGAGAAGCTGAAAGCTTTTCCTTTAAGATCGGGAACAAGACAAGAATGCCCACTCTCCCCACTTTTATTCAACATAGTTCTGGAGGTTCTAGCCTGGCAATCAGACAACACAAAGAAATAAAAGGCATCCAGATTGGTAAGGAAGAAGTTAAACTGTCACTGTTTGCAGATGACATGATATTGTACATAAAAAGCTCTAAAGAATCCACCCCAAAACTATTAAAACTAATAGCTGAATTCAGCAAAGTTGCAAGATGCAAAATTGATACACAGAAATCTGTTGAATTCCTATATACTAATGATGAACTTGCAGAAAGAGAAATCAGGAAAACAATTCCATTCACAATTGCACCAAAAAGAATAAAATACCTAGGAATAAACCTAACCAGGGAGACCTATACCCTGAAAACTATAAGACACTCATTCGAGAAATTAAAGAAGACACCAATAAGTGGAAATACATCACATGCTCATAAACAGGAAGAAATAATATTGTCAAAATGGCCATCCTGCCTAAAGCAATATGCAAATTCAATGGAATCCCTATCAAAATACCAACCGCATTCTTTAACAAATGAGAGCAAGTAGTTCTAAAATTCACATGGAACCACAAAAGACCCCAAATAGCTAAAACAATCCTGAGAAGGAAGAATAAAGCTGGGGGGATTATGCTCCCTGACTTCAACCTGTACTACAAAGCCACAGTAATCAAGACAAATTGGTACTAGCACAAGAACAGACCCATAGATCAGTGGAACAGAATAGAGAGCCCAGATATAAATGCAAGCATATATAGTCAATTAATATACGATAGAGGACCCATAGACATAACAATGGGGAAACAACAGCCTCCTCAAAAGCTGGTGTTGTCAAAACTGGACAGCTACATGTAAGAGAATGAAACTGGAATATTGTCTAACTCCATACACAAAAGTAAATTTGAAATGGATCAAAGACCTGAATATAAGTCATGAAACCATAAAACTCTTAGAAGAAAACATAGGCAAAACCCTCTTGAATATAAACATGAGCAACTTTTTCCTGAACAGTTCTCCTAGAGCAAAGGAAACAAAAGCAGAAATGAACAAATGGAATTACATCAAACTAAAAATCTTCTATACAGCAAAGAACACCATCAGTAGAACAAAAGGGCATCCTACAGTGTGGAAGAATATATTCATAAATGAAATATCCAACAAGGGGTTAACATCCAAAATATATAAAGGACTCATAAGCCTCAACACCCAAAAAGCAAATAACCTGATGAAAAAATGGGCAGAGGATATGAACAGACACTTCTCCAAAGAAGAAATTCAGATGGCCAACAGGCACATGAAAAGATGCTCCACATCGCTAATTATCAGGGAAATGAAATTAAAACCAAATGAGATATCATCACCTACCAGTTAGGATGGCCAACATTGACAAGACAAGGAACAACAAATGCTGGTGAAGATGTGGAGAAAGGGGAACCCTCCCACACTGTTGGTGGGAATGTAAATTAGTTCATCCATTGTGGAAAGCAATATGGAGGTTCCTCAAAACACTGAAAATAGAAATACCATTTGGCCCAGGAATTCCACTCCTAGGAATTTACCAAAAGAAGACAAGATCCCAGATTAAAAAAGACACATACACCCCTATGTTTATTGCAGCACTGTTCACAATAGCCAAGAAATGGAAGCAACCTAAATGTCCATCAGTAGATGAATGGATACAGAAGAGGTGGTATATATATACACAATGGAATGTTATTCAGCCACTAGAAGAAAACAAATCCTACCATTTGCAACAACATGGGTGGAGCTAGAGGGTATTATGCTCAGTGAAATAAGTTAGGCAGAGAAAGACAAGTACCAAATGATTTCACTCATTTGCAGAATATAATAACAAAACAAAACAGCAGCAGACTCAACAGACTCCAAGGAGGGACTAGTAGTTATCAAAGGGGAAAGTTGGGGGAGGGTTGGTGGGGAGGGAGGGAGAAGGAAATTGAAGGGCATTATAATTAGCACACATAATGTAGGGCGGTCACGGGGAAGGCAGTATAGCCAGAGAAGACAAGTAATGACTCTGTGGCATCTTACTATGCTTATGGATGGTGACTGCAATAGGGTGTAGAGGGGACTTGATAATATGGGTGAATGTAGTAACCACAGTGTTGATCATGTGAAACCTTTGTAAGAGTGTATATCATTGATACCTTAATAAAAAAAGAAAATAAAATGTAAATTCGACCTTAAAAAATATACATATATCACTGGCTACTATATGTGGCAAGAAAAGAAGGCAGAATATCAATTATTTGTTATAGTTCACGTGAGGAACAATGGAAGCTTGACTAGGATGGCAGCCGTGAGCGTTACAGAAGTCAAGTGCGGTGTGTGGGCATGCCTTCTCTTGTCACGGGAGCTCGGACAGTGGGGCGCCGAGTCGGAGGGAGGAATGCGCCCCACACCAGGCGAGTCCCCCCTTCTGTTCATTGCCTGAGGAAACTGTGTGTCCTTCAAGACCCTGCCTCCCTAGGAATCCTTCCCTGGCCCAGCTCGGTGTCTCTCTCTGACTCTTGACTCTTACCATTCCCCACGGGGTGTTCTTCCGTCTCTTCCCAAGGTCTGCTAGAGACGGGAGGGGCCTTACAGTCATCTGCTCCTGCTCTCTGCTGTCACAGAAGAGGGACCCTCTCGTGCCTTTTGGGCCCAGGATGCTGCTATTTTCGATCATCCTCAACTTTTCATTTATGTCTGCCTCATCTCCAAGTAGATGATACACTTTTTTTTCACCTTTCTATTTTAGATTTAATTAAAGATTCTTAAGAGCAGGGATCAAATCTTTTTCTCCTTTTTGTCTCCCTACCATCCAGTATAATGCTTGGCACAAACATAGAAATTCAACAAATATTTGCTGATTGGCTGTCCTGCACGTCCAGGAGCCCATTGTCACGAATTCCCCCGCCTCCATCACAGTTAACCCGCCTCCCACACCAGACCTGGCTGTGCTCGGCCCTGACAGCCACACTGCCGCTGTCCCTGCCTCCCGGGCCGCGTCACCCCTGGCGCTCCCTACCGCCGGGTCTGGAGGGCAGCACAGGGCCTCGCTCCAAGGGGATGGGCTCGGAGCAGAGTTCCTTTCATTTCATTGCTGCAGTCTAACTGCAGTTAGTCTTGGAGTCTGACTGGAATTAGGCCCGAACACCCAGCCCCAGAGGGATGATGAAGTGACTGTACGTGAGTGCTCTTGCCCTTGGGCCCCTTTTATGTATCCATAAGTGCTCATGCAAAATAAAGCGACTGGGGTGGTGGCCTCATGCTCGCCTGAGGGCCGCTGCCACACCCATCCCACCGTTTCATTGAGCTATGCTTCCAGCAGAGGCACTGAGAATCTGTTGGTCCTGCCCCCAGAGGACCCCGAGAGTTGATGGTGGTGGCGGGGGGCATTCTGCACCCCACGCCCCCGAGCTAGTCTCCAATCCACAGATCTGAGAGTTGGGTTCATGACATTAGACAGAAAGCTGCATCCGGCGGGTGCTTGCCCACCTACGTCCCCTACCTCCTGCACTGTCAGGACTCAGCATCATTATTTCCATTGTCAGAACATGCTAAGTAACAAAGGCAGCGTGTCATTCATCCAGTCGCTTTACTGAGGGTCTACCATGTGCCTGCGTATATCCATTCAAATAATCAAGTGTGAATTGATAAGTGCAGAAATACATAACAGTGTAATTCCTTGCTCATAACAGAAAACAGTTGTGTTCGTGGAAACTAAAAGAACCTGTTCCAAACCTCCTGCTCTGTCCCATGGAATTTCCCAACAAGTTACATGGATGTAACCTACAAAGCCGTCTAAGAGGAGAACCCCATCTAGGGAGCACTGACAGAGGTTAACAGGCAACAGAAGCGGTTAAAGGTTCCAAAGTCAGAACAGCGGACAGGGAGTTAAGGCAGGGAGAGTCCCTCCAGTGAACTCCATCAATGGAGCAGAACCAGACGTATGTTCTCAACAGATGGGGCCATTTCCAAGTGGTAGTGAGGTCCACGTTGACCTAATCCCTTTCCTCTCCATTTATCAGCCACATCCTATGTCTTTCCTGACCACTCTGCCTGCAGAGCAAGCCACTAAAATAGTGTATATCCAGCTTTTTCAGCTACTGGCCATGTGGGAAGATCAAAAACTTCTTGAGGTTGACCTTCTCTCCGAGAATTGATCACTGGACTTAATCAGAATGGTGTACTTGTGATGAGGAGAAGCATCTCCATTTTTAAAGTATCCTATGTAGATACAGTTTATATGAGTCCTGGGGTAACCCCAATCACATCCAGAGCTTTGGGTTACGAGATGATGACTCAGTCCCCATCTCTAGCTCAGAAATTTCTATCGAGCTCCAGATCGTGGTTCCAAGTGCTATAATGTCCCACAGGCAGCTCAATTTGAACTCTGCACACACATATATTTGCTAGCCTAAACCTAGATTTTAGTAAGTGACAACAAGGCATACCCAGGTTCCCAAACAGGAAACTGAAAACATACTTGAGGTTCAGGCAGGCCGGTTCTGATTTGTTGGGACTTGGGTCATTTGAAGCTTTCTTTAGCTCTCACACTCCCAGGCCATCACCCTTGCCTTGGCTAGGCCCCACAGCCCCAGAGATTCTGTGCAAGCCCAGGGTGAGACCTAATGCACCCCGGGTACCATCACAGAATTCTGTCTGAACCCCAGGGCGCAGCAGGAGGGACCCGGAGTGCTTTGTAATTCCCCCAAGTTTGGGAACCCTGTTCTCCCAAGTAATGGTGCCACCTGTGTTTGTATCCTGTGGCTATCACTACATGCACATGCATGTACACAAGCACAGACATGTGCACAAACACATCCATGTGCACACACAGCTGTGCACAAGTACACACACACACACATGGATACATACAAGCATGTGCATGTGCATGAACATACATTTCATTTATGTGGCACCTGCATCCGGGTCACCCCCAATACATGGTTTTCAGTTTCCTCTACAAGCACTCAGTCACAAAACTGCCGTCCACTCCAGCCCTGCTCGCCCTTGCCAGCCCCCTCCTCCCTTCCCCCAGTGACTGCAGCAGACTCCTAACTGGTCCCCCTCACTCCGCACTCTCCTCTGTTCTCCTGACTCAGTGGTCTTTGGAAATGCAGGGCAGAGCCACTGAGTGCCTCAACCCCGGAAACATTCTCTGCTGAAGTTCAGACCTCTCACCTCAGAGAGCAGTGCCCCCCACCATCTGGGGTTGACTTTGGCCCCCCCTCTGGTGGCCAGGCCTCAGATGCAACCTTCACCACCTGAACATGTTCGTATTTAAATCTTTTCCCCAAGTGGGATTATTTCCTTAGGCTAAAATGAAGTCATTAGGTAAAAGGTATGAATATTGTAATGACCCCCTTCCTGTAAGGGAAGCACCACCTTAGAGGCATCCTAGAGTCTGTGGGATGATCCATTTCACTGCTCCGGTGCTTGTTCTGGAGATGATCATTAAAAAACAAAGCAAAACAAAACTTTGCTCATTTGATAAATTATGCTTTGTTACTCTACCTTCTTTCTACTGTTCTTGTTACTGTTCTGCTGTTCTTTATTACAGTTCTTTGGTTATTGGTAGAATTGAGTGTATTTCACGTTCACTGCCCATTTGTTTGTATTCCTCTGCCATCTGACCTTTGGGCTGTTAAGGTTCATCTCTGCCCAATAAAACCTTTCTTCTAGCCCAGTGGTTCCAAAGTGTGGTCACAGGGCCAGCATCATCAGTGTCACCCAAGAACTTATCAAAAATACAAATTATCAGGCCCCACCCAGACCTACTAAACAGAAACTGCAGTGTAGGGCCCAGCAGTCCACTTTCATAAGCCATTCAGGACTCCAGACCACCCTGCCCCAGACTGCGAGGTATAGAATTCACCTTGAAGCCAGTTGCACAGCAGGGGGGACCCGTGAAGGGACTCAGCCTGCATGGCACCAGTCTTACAGCGAGGAGGGTAAGACTGCAGACTCTGGGATCAGCCTGCCTGGGGGTGGGTGTAGCTTGACTTTACCATTTATTTGCTGTGTTATCTTGGGCAGATGGCTTAACCTTTCTGGGCCTCAATTTCCTCAGTCAGAAAAATGGGGATAATAATATAGCTTACCTCATAGATTTGTTTTGAGAAATTAAGGCTCGATAACATCTTAAGCACTTCACACAGTTCTTAGCACACAACACTTAATAAATGTCAGCTGTGACTGCTGCCTCCTTGGCCATCTAAATTAGTGCAAGTTCGTGGGCCTGAGGCCTAGAAGAAATAAGGTTGGATGCTGAAATAACTTGGCTTTCAGGAAGCAAGAGGTCTTATAATGAATATAATGCCCCTTGTCCTGTTCCCATTGCCTTAAAATAGGCTTCTCTCTCTTCTTCCTTCCATCGACCCAACTCACCCTCCCCAAATTTAACAGGCCATTGCCCTCATATCTGAGCTGACAGAAGAAGCTAAGACACAGCAAATATTGAGAAAAAGCTCTTGAACTCATTTCAGGTACCCCATATATCTCTCTTGGTCAAAAATGGGTTAACAATTCTATACCTTTTTACAACATTCTGTCTCTTACAGCAGCCTTACCATTGGAGGTTAACGTAAGCAATATTTTTTAAAGAGATGGCCACATCATTAGATTCATGAAATACCTCATAGACTATGCAGACGAGTTAACTTACGCTACTGTGAGTTAGGAATATTCAGGGGTGAGAGGTCATGTACAGTTTCCCGGAGTTTTTTGACTGCTGCCCCTTTGTAAGGGAATATCTCATAGGGCTAGAGTTCCTTGGAGAACGCTCTGGGAGACCTTGTCTTACAGGAAAATGGAAAAGGTTTCCAGGATTTGGACAACTTGTTGGTGAATGGGTTAAAGGAAAACCCAGTGTTATATGTAAGACATATATGGGAAAGAAAAGAATAAAGATGTTTTTCTCTTTAAAGAAGTAACATAGAGGGTCTTTTCTGCCTCTCCAAAGGAGAACTGAATTTCCAGTGCTTTAGAAAATTGAACTGAATACTCTTCTGCCTCGCTCTGCCCTGCACGCAACTCCACTGTGATTTCCATTTAGTATTTTCCCAAATGAGAGACTTGCTGAGTTTGTCCAAGACTGAGCAATTTCTCAAGAGGCAGGAGGCCATGATTCCTTAATACCAATTCTCCCCGTCATGAATATTTCCAGATATTGATCTTGTCAGCAGGTTACTCTTTCCTGGATCTTCTCATTTCTCTACTCGAGAAGATAGAAAATGCAATCGACCTCACTTCTGTCTCTCTGTCTCTCTCTCTCCGCCTCCCTTTCCTTCTCCATTACCCCACCCCCTATGTCTTCCCCTGCCCTCTAGGCACCTTCTGCATCATCTCACTGTGCACCTGTGTGGCCGGGATCAACTTTGAGCTGTCGCGCTACCCACGCTACCTGTATGGACTCCCCGATGACATCAGCCATGGCTACGGATGGTCCATGTTCTGTGCGTGGGGGGGCCTGGGCCTCACGTTGATCTCGGGATTCTTCTGTACCTTGGCCCCTTCCGTTCAACCTGTCCCGAGGACCAACTGCCCTAAATCCAGACCCGAGAATGGGACAGTGTGCTGAAAACAAACCCATACACACACACATATATATATATATAAATATATATATAATATACATATATAAAACAAAACTGAACCCAGCCGACGCCAGCACCAAGGTAGAGTTGAGTTGGCTCGGGCACCGCATCTCGTCAGACTTCGTGTCGCCTCATCACCAATAGGGGGAAGGCGTACCCGTCGTGTGGCTCTTCCATCAATTCCTAACTTTTGGCTCCATGGTTCCTTGAAGACAGAGTGAACATCACCCCTCACATAGCATCTTGATTCCTGTCACGCATGAGGATGGGGGCTGGGAGGGGATGGCGCCAGTGGGCAGAAGCGGCAAGATGGAGACGGAAGTGCCATCCACTGGGCCACAGGTGAGGACCCCAGCCCAACACCAATCATGTCACAGAGAAACAGAGCCCTTGGTTCATAGGATGTAACCGAATCTTTGAGGCCATACAGAACCACTTCTCCTGTTCTTCCTAATCTGATTTCCTTCCTAGCCCACCAGTGACTCACAAGAAGTGGAAGAGAAAACAGACTAAGAAGGAAGTTTTTCTCTTTGCTGCCAAACTTTGGGACAAAGCTATAGAGGTGGGAAGGGGGAGATAACAATACGCTGAGAGGCAAGATCCACATCAGTCAAAGGACACTTGAGTAAAACCCCGTCTTACCTTCCAGCTGCCTTACCCCAGTTAAACAAGAGGCCACCCTGCCTCTCACCCGCCTGCACCCCCCCGGGGCAGATCGGAGCCTGGGAGCCACCCTGTGAAGGGTGTGTGGGTGTGTGTATGGGCATGTGTGCAGCCACTTTGGGTGGTTTCCTTTTTTCACCTTTTTAAGTGGAAATCCTGCATTATGACTGTTGTCTCTTTATCATTTGTGTGGGCCTCACAGCCCAGGATGGAGGCCCCGTGACCCAGGGAGAATAATGAGGGTCAGGCTTCTCTGGGTGCCAGTTCTGCAGCTGCAGCCCCCTGGCATGTGTGGGGGGCGGGGGTGGTTTCTGAGTGTGGGGTTTTATCGTCTGTGTTGAATTTCTCTATTATTTTGAGTGCAACTGAAATTCCCAGAGAGCAGAGCCAAGAACAGAACCACTGGGCAGAGGCCCCTGTGGCCCATCACATCACAGTTGTGGGACACCACAGGATTTAGTCCTTTAGTTTTAAAAATTCAAGACACAGCTGGGCACAAAAGCCATGACAGAAGAGGGGGAGCAGTTGAGAAGGGAGGAGTGTCCATCTGTTTTTATTGTATAGGTATGTATATCAAACAGGACATCTCACTCCCCATCATGGAGGCTGTCCTTTGTCACTGGACATCTACCCCCTTCCCTAGGGGTGACCTCTGTACAGATGAAGGAAAATGGGTCACGTCCAGAGGACACCTCCATGTCCCATGGGCTCAAGTTTGTATGATATTGTGTAAATCAATGGAGAACTCTTAACTCTTTCTATCTTCTTCCTTTTCCTCTTGATATTCAAGGCCATGAATCCCAAAATAGCCATCTTAGTGGCTAGCACCCAAATAGAGGTGGCATAAATCCAGCCCAGCATCTCAGGCTCATTTGAGCAAATTGCCACTGCAGGTGTTGGCAGGGTACAGAGCCAGAGAGTTGTGAAAGCTGTAGGGACAGGAGTCTGCCAGAAAGAGTAGACAGGAGCCGCTGACAGTCACCTCAGTGACCCTGAGCCGCTGAGCAGCCCCGGGAGGCAAGGAGAGAATCCCTGAGCTGCACAGCCGTGGGTCACCTGTGAGCCAAGAATCCAGTTGCTTCGTAACTAAGTCCTCTTTGGGAAGTTTGCCGCCCACGCACTCTGTTTCATCCACCTGTCTTCTATCTTCTTGTGTCTCCTCCACTTGCTCTCACCTACTAACTACTCACCTTCTCCCTCTCCCGTCCACCAGGCCACAAGTCCTGCCTATCTCCTCATCTGCTCTTTCTGACTGTGTGTGTAAAGTTCACCCCCGGGTAGGACAGCCCATGTGCATGAATAGCCAGAATGTGCGGCCCTGTATGTGAGTATTTCTCTGGCGCATTGTGTGTATGTTTGTGTCAGTAGGTACCTGGACGCAGGTGTGAGTGTTCGATTCAAGACTTCCTTGCCAGTGAGACTGGTCACCTTCTGCAGGCCTCACATGTGGATGTGTGGGGAGAGGAGTTGTGTTGTATAGCAGGAAATCCTGTTAGCTTCTAACTGAGCTTCTAAGGATTTTTTAAGACAAAGGATTTATTCTATGAGGAGGAAAATAATTTTCAGGAAAACCCAGTTTTTCAATTGCATAGGGAATTTTTTAAAATTTTTCTTTGAAAAGTTGGATTTCTCTCTTAAGGGGAAGGGCATACTTGGGCTTGAAGAAAAGTGACAAGTATCTCAGATGGAGAGGCCTGTGTCTTCCTTCTAAGAGCCTTTGGTGGGCTCTGCCAGGCGGGGAGAGGCAGGTGTCCCCACACATCCATTTGGGGCAGAGGGCTAGTCTGCGGCCAGACCCAGATTCCAGCTCTTTTCCTGTTGCAGGAAAATAGGGAGAGAAATTATATATCGGACAATTTGCTATCAATAATTAAACTTTTCTTAAGTAACCATGTTTGAGGATACTGCCTTCACCAGCCTGCCATTATTTATGCCTTCATTTATATCCCATGCTTGCCATAAACAGATCATGCACGCTCTCCAACTACTAGTCTTTATGATAGATTTCTCACGTGGCCTATCCCTTCGAAGCCTTCCTGAAATTTGAGGAAGACTCCAAGGAAAGAAGTAAACCACCTTGACTCAACCCACTGTCGGGGGAGCAGGAGCTTTGAGCTGCTGTTTTGGTAGTGGGACCAGAGAGGTACAGATGCACACACTAGGGGATCTGAACCTGCTTGGGGCCAGTAAAAGCCCAGCTACTAGGCTAGGGTGGGTGCCCCAGAGAACAAGTCCTGGCCAGGGGGAGAACTGTTAGGTGGCCTTGATCCCTCCAGCACAGAGGCCTCACCCCAGATTAAGACATGCTGGTCCAAGCTGTTACTGACACTTTCTTGCTATATGACGTGGCTGAGGAAGAAGAGAAGGAAGAGGGGGCCCCAACCTGCAAGAGACAGTTTAGGCCAGACTCTGCTGACTCCATATCAAAGTAAAAGCCAACCTTCTGGTGGGATATGACTGCGGCAGCCTCACTGAGCACCGAGCCCTCACAAGTGCACACACAGGTCTGTGCCCGTGCCTGTATTCTGAGCTCCCCCAGGTCAGCCCCTCGACCAGGGAGGCCATTTCAGCTTTTATTTCCTTCCTTACTCTATGGGAGTGGGGTGTCGGCCTGGAAAGAGGGCCTATTGCTGTCTCTCTCCGTTCTGGGAGTTCAGGTTTCTTCTTCTGTTTCCTTTTCTCCTCTCCACCCACTGCACTTGCCCTCCGCATCAGCTTTGCACAGTTAGAGCGGTTAGAGGCTGTGTCTCTGGAGAGGCTGACGTACTCCCAGCAGCCCCTTCCTTATCTGCCAGGGCTGTAGGTCTCCTAAGGAGGTCTGCGGCTCCCTGGCATCAAAACAGAAGAAATTTTAAAGTGTGCCTGTTCCAGCTTTAATCCTCCTTCAACCCCTAGCCTTTCAACAGCAGTGCCCTTCCAACTCCGGGGATCCCAGGGTCACAAAGATTCAGCAACTCCACCAAACACAGAGAAGCCCCCCTCAGCCGCATGTCCCAGCGCAGCGCCTGGAGCCCTGGTGCTGCACTGGGTGTTCTCTCGTCGCGGAGAGAGGGCTTCCCCCTAGCACGCTTGCCTTCCTTTTGACAAGGGAAGAAGAAGAAATTCCAAAACTGAGTCTGGGCCCTAAGTCTTACTGTCCATCCACAGCCATGAAAAGAGGTCTACAGCGACGGGCCCACACGCCGCTGTCCTGATTCCGGGAGGATGGGCCGCTTTGGCCCTAAAGCTGCCCACCGGGGTCAGGTTCAGAATCCTCAGGCACGTCACCCAGAGGCACTTAGAACCAGCTCTGTCTTCACCTGGCTTATTCTGGGCGGGAAGTGACCCTCAAGCCTCTGAGGGGGAAGGAGCCGGAAAACCACACTGTGGTTGGCTTTGGTGCCATTTGTGTGGGATGCTTGGTGGATTCTCGTAGCTTAAGTGAAACTGCTTTTCTGAAAACGTTCCCTCTGCTCCAGGGACCAGCCATCACCCTGGACACATCCAGCCCTTCACAAGTCCCAGTGAGAGGTGATCTCACTGCAGATGAAAACAGTCGGTACACACCAGCCAGGCTGGCTTCTCTGCTGTCGTCTAGGCGGCATAGGTATCATTAATATACAGTTGCATGAGCAACATTACGGTTACTAGACTCCCCCCATTATCAAGTCCCCACCACACACCCCATTACAGTCACTGTCCATCAGTGTAGTGAGATGCTATAGAATCACTACTTGTCTTCTCTGTGCTATACTGCCTTCCCTGTGCCCCCCACCCACTACATTATGTGTGCTAATCCTAAAGAAAGGAACAGATTTCTTTCCCTATAAAGCAGGTCCACCTGAGTTGATGGATGCAGAAGATTCTGGTGTCCCTCAAAGAAGTCAACTCGGTGGGCTTTGCCATCTCTCCACTGATGCCTCCATGGTGCAAATTGTCTCTTAAACATCATTGTTAGTTCTTGCACTACATTTTTATAGGCTATTGAATTTTTTTCCTCTAAATAATACATGCAATACATACATAATAATAGAAAACATACATATTAATAATAAAAATAAAATACAAAAAACAGCTAAAGGTTTGTTCATAATCCCACCACTCTGAGGCATCACAGTGGTTACGGCCCCATCACCCCGCCCTCCCCAGTCAGTGGGTGTCTCTGGGTGGGCAGTCGGCGCCAGGAGTGCCATCCATGACCACAGACCACGCTGACCTGCATGGGGTTGACCCACAGGGCTCAGCACCCACGGAGAGCAAAGAGGCTTTTGAAAAAGCTCAATGCCAGAGCTTAGGGGCAGGGGTGGAACAGAGGTAAAAAATCCCTACTTTGGGATTTCTTTCTTTTTTGTCTTGAGTGCCATGCCAACCTGACGATAGGTGTAAGAGCCCTGAAGCCCGACTAACTCACTAATTAAGCTGCCCTTGTATAACACAGTTACTGTAATTTCAGCTGTGCACTCAAATGATGTGTGACTCTGGGCACTCTGTCTTCTCCATACTTGAACTGCCTCATCTATAAAATGAGGAGAGTGATAACACTTTACCTCATGGTATATTAAGGGTGACAAAGAGATGGCAAAATGCTTTGCGAACATGAAGTGTCACATAAATTATGCACTGTTCAGATCATCCTGCAGCAGCAGAGCCCCCGAGTGGAATCCTTCCAGGCAGTGTCCGGCCTCGCTGCAGAAGGCCCCCTGGAGTGAGATGTCCTCTTGGCCCCAGAGCAGGACTGTTTACCCAGTTAAGCACGAGGATTCAATTCCTTCAGGCCCCTCAGAGAAGGGAGTTCTTAACTTACCCATTCTCAGGCTTCCTGCCTTTTGTCCAAAGCCAACTTTGCAAAGCCACTCATAATCGCTTTTGATTATACCCGGAGGTGATGGAATGGGTAGCATATGGTGCAAACAGCACACGTGAGCTGAAAACAGTTAGCTGTTAACCCAGGCACATGGTCAATGCCTTTTTCTTAAACCATCCTTCTAATACTATTTCTAGCTGTTCATGCTTAAGTGGTGGAAGCAAATCAGATTTTGAAACATTTTAATGGCCTTCTAAGTTTCAGGTGGGGACAAGTTTCAAGGAACTGGGGTCTTTCTTTCTCTTGTCAGTTGGCAAAGCAGCTGGCTTCATCAGAAGCTCATGGGTTCCTAAAGGAAGTCCTCCGGATGGAGCATTCTCTAGCGTTCTGGGGTGATCCTGTTTGGGAAAAAGACAAGGTTGCACTTCCAAGTGGGTCTGCACTCTTTCTGCCTTGCGGAGGATGGGGTTTCAGTGTTATGGTGAGACCTTCTGTAAGGGAAGTCCAGGCCCTTGCTCCCTAGAGGGCCAGTGCCCAACAAGGAACGGCGGAACTGCCCACCTGGAAGGGGTGTTTGTTACTATTAAGAAACAGAAACGGGGTTGCACAGCAGCAGCCCAAACCTGGCCTCGCTTTGACAGACACCAGCCTCGATGTGGCTGGTGTAGACGAGCAATTGCAAGTCCTTCCGTATCATTTCCAGGGACTGGGCGCTGCTCCTTGGAGAAGGCTGTGTCCCTCTCTCCTGTCCCCATTTCTCCCTCTGGCTGGGCCCTTCCCTTCCTTTCCCGGGTGCCTGTAGACCCTTTGTAGCCTGAATGTGTCGGTGTGTCTGTTGTTGTGGATGTAATGATGCCTTTCACAGAAAGAGCTTTCATGAACTCATTCTTACACCCTTTCCCATTTCCACCCGTGGTGTGACTCTTTTGCTATCCAAGACTATCTGTAAAAATGTACAAATAAAAATTGAAGCTGAAAATAGGGGGAGGGAATCAAGACTGATCAAATGCATTGATGTAGCCCTCAGTTTTCTGAGGACTTAGGGGACTGCCCTGAAATCCTGACTCTGGGTGGGATTTGAAGGGAGGGAAGCCATTGGCACAGAAGTTTTTTTCTGGTTGTTTCTGAGAGTCCCTAGTGTCTGCTTGGAACTCTCTGTTCTCAAGGTTTTTGCTTTTAAAGTTCAATGTTTTCCAAAAAGTGAAAGGAGGTCATCAAACTCTGCAGGGTGAAGGTCATCCCCAAGGTTAACACGGAGAACAGCTCCTGGGGTCGCTTTAGCAACTTGGTCTCTGGCTCACTCCGGACCTGCATCGAATCTTCTTACCTCACTATGTCCCAGCGTCCTCTCAGCCAAACGGAGCAGGGGGACTTTCGGGGCTCCTGGGGCACCAAGTCTCCTTGGCCATTCTGCGGCTGTTTTTAGAGAGGCCCCACACCCATTCTGGTGTGCGTGCTGCACCGAGGTCCATTCTGAGAGCTTCCCCCCAGCTGCTCTAGCCGCGCTCTTTCACTCCTCAGAGAGTAACCTCAAGCTCACAGCCAGTTTGTGCTCGGAGTCCAAGCCTTTGACCTACCTTTTCATTCTCAGATGCCTTTTCCCACCCACTTTGATGATCCCCTTTTAAGGACAGAGCTTTGCCTCTGGGGTAGGAGAAAGGGTATCAAAGGAGATGCTGATATGCATTGCTTTGTAATCTCGGAGCTAGAACACGGCTTGTGATGGCAAACGCCGGTTGTCCGGCTGCGGGATGCTTCCAAGCTGGAATGAAGAAAGCATTGGTGGGTGGTGGGGTAGAGGCAGTGGGCAGCAGATGCAGGTTGGCAGTGGAGGTAAGATGAACCTTTTGGAAAGGGAAATGGTAGAATCACCAGAGTGTCCTTAGCATGGCAGCAGAGAAGGGCCCCCAAAAGGCAGGGCACCCTGAAGTAAGAGGAAGTAGGAAAGAGGAACAGGGAATGGGTAATACTATAGCACAAAGATCTGCCTCCCCCAGCACTGAGAAGAGTAGGTGTCCCGGGGGGTTCCCACCAGCTAGGCAGTGGGCTAACCCCTCACTCCCCATGGTACCTCCCCTCCCACCCTTTGTCCTCTCTGATGCCCCATGGTGATCATCTCTGAGACCAGCTTTGGGAAGGCAGTTTGGACCAGTGATGCCAGCAGAGATGTAAGCTACATATGCGATGTTAAATATTCTAGTAGCTCCCTTTTTATAATTCCAAAGCAACAGGTGAAGCTAATCTTAACACATAACTTAACCTAACATATCAAAAATACCATTTCAACATGGAATCAGTATAAAAAGTTACAGAAATATTTTACCCTCTTTTTTTAATGAAGTCTTTGAAATCCAATATGAATTTTATTCTTAGAAAACATATCAGTTTTTTTAGTTGTTTTTTTCCAGCCACATTTCCTGTGCTCAACAGCCATATGTGGCTATTGGCTGCCATATAGGACAGCAAAGATTTCGACTCTGTTAGGAAACAGAATGGGATCCCCTGCCCCATGAGTCATTCAGATCTCAGAGCTGGCAGGCTAGGGGTGAGAGCTGGCCCAGAGTGGAAAGCACAGGAGCCACGTTCAGGCCGCTATCCTGGCCGCTGGAAGTTCTGCTTCACCTGCTTAGTCACAGGAAAGGGCCACTGGTTGGCAATACACGTCACATCTGCCCCAGAGGGTGTCCGCATGGCCCCAGGGTATGGTGTGGATGACTTGAAGTTCTAGAGGCCAAAGCAGGTCACTTCTTCAGTTATGAGAGCATCAACTATCCCTTATCCCAATGCACTGTGTCTTCCAGTGGAGACAGAGGGCAGACAGGCCTTCTCTTGGTCAAGCATTCAGATCTCCACAGCCTTTTGCCGTCTGGTCCTGCCCCCTCGTAATAACATCTCACTGACATTTGGAGTTGTTTTCTCAAATCCTTAATGTCCTTAAATTTCTATCTTAATGTCAAATGCTAACAGGGGATATGCTGGGAAGAGCAGGGGCCTGGGCAGACTGAGTCTCCTAGGTGGCAGTGGCAAGCTCCGTCCCTCCTCTCTGCCCAGAGACCTTCCTTAGATTTGAAGAAACTTCTTTGGTTGGGGTGGGGCGAAGACAAGAAGCAAGATCTTAGCAGAGAGAGTAAAGCGCAAGCAAGCAATCCCTGGGCATTCTGAAAGCACTTCACAGTGACAAGGTTTGGCTGGTTTAAAATGCATTTTGAGCCCTGTGTTCTGAGTAAAAGAAAACGAGCTGATTTGGTGAGTATGTTTTATATATGGTCATTAGACAGGTACCATGGCCAACAAAACTCTCAAACACCTGGAGTGCTTATGGTCCACCAGATTATTGCTCAGTCAGTATAAATTTATTTATGTTTAATTTGCATAGTGCTTTCTGATTGGTTAGACAAGGGTGGCGTGTACTGCAGGGTTCCTGCAACACCTCTGCCCCCGGAGGTAGCAAGTCCTGTGGTTATTGGTGCTAAAATAAGATTAAATATTATGTTAATTTGTTCTGATACCATGTGAATAAATGTGTTGTTTAATCTTAACAAGAATGCTACATCTTATCAGATCTATTGTACTGTCTGTTCCTTCTCATAATTAATTAATTACAGGAAAGGTGATCCTAACCAGATCTTGAAAGGATTGTGCTATTCTGAGAGGTGAATTTGACAGGGAGGGGTGGGGGGATGAAAAGGGAAATTGCCAGGTTCCTGTGACTTTGCAAGGACTAAGGAAGCAAGGAGCATTTGGGGACTTCACTGACACTGACTGCATCTTGCAATTTTCTTTTTCAAATTGGCAGAAATATTGTATTTCCATCGATTGAAGAAAAAAGTGTCTGGTAATTAATTAAATGACTTGTTCATGGAAAAAAAATAATCTGTCAGTTGTGGAATGTAAACTGATTAAACAATTAAATAAAGAAGATCATGTTGTGTGTTTTAAGTGATTGTGTCTGCTTGAAGAAGGGGGAATGCTAGTATATTTGACAGAGAACGATATTTTTCCCTCAGGTTTTGTATAGAAAAAAAATAGGACAACTCTTATGTAGATAACAGACTAAAGACTAATCCTGGAGGAAATAGTAAGCGTTTCAAGCATGTGTAAGCCAAAGGTATGTGCTTTCAGAGCTGGGTGAGAGGGAAAAAAAAAGAGAAGTATTCAGAATAGAACAAAAAGGAAACTATTGTTCCTTTTCTCCTGTGGCTGGCATTAGTACCTTTGTAGAAAAAGCATAATGAGATGTTGGCATTACTGGGGACCCCCTGACCCCTCAGCCTATTTCCTAGCTGTCAGTGAGGAGAGAAGTTTCTCTCACAGTCATCTTCATCTGTTTTCACGTAGAGGTACAGCTCCTGTCCACCCATGTCCTGTGTAAAGTTTCTAGCTCGTGCCCAGAGGGGACGAGATGTGGGGAGCTGCCAATAGGTAATGCAAGCAGGAGAAAGCAGCTAGGTAGCCAGTCCCGCACCCCCCGCCAGCCACCCACCGAGTCCAGTCTGCGCCCTGCCTCTGCTGCCACCTTCACTGGAATGAATCCCAGGTCCCTGCTGCTTTCCGGCCACAGCCCCAGGGTCAGAATCCCAGGTGAATGCACCATCTGAGGGGGCTGGGGAAACAGGCCCAGAGCCTTTGTTTATCCTTTGGGAGGTGAGCTCTGCCTCCCACCAAGATTCATAGATGAGACAATTCCCCCCACACAGGAAGAGGCCCACGGTGCTGGACAGCCATAAAGGGGGACCATCCAGTGGGGGTGGGACCCCTGAAGGAGAGGAGAGGCCCATGCTGGTCCTCTGTGGTACACCTGCATAGCAGTCCAGTGGGCATGTGTGTGTGACCTTCACGATAGCGATTAGCCTGTGTCCAGAGGTCCACGATGTTGAATGCTGTCCAAGAAGAACTTCAGAGATTTAGTCTGAAACAGGAACACGGAGTAAGCAGTGGAATTAAAGAAGCAGCAGCCACATCCTGGACGTGGTGGAAATACACGGAAAAACATTTCAAAAGTAAGTTCAGGCCAAGGGTGAGTGCCTTACGGAATGGGTGCGGGAAGGTTTTGTAAGCGGAGAGCTTGAAGAAATGGGAAGGCAGAATCTGAAGAGTGTCTTCCTTGCTAGTAACATCCCTTGGAAGAGAGAGAATGGAAACCGCTGAAAGGAATGAGCAGGCCTTCCTCATGCCCTAAAAAGAAAGCAGGTAGATCAAAGACTGTCTGCCCCAGCCAGGCTAGGGCGAGGAGGATCGGACTGCGCCCCCAGGGCCTGTGAGTTCTGTGGCGTTCTGAGCCGAGGGTGGCCGGACATGCATGCACGGCTCTCTGAGGCCTACTGCCTAGATGCCCCTTGGGCAGCCTGGGGTAAGCACAAAGACAGCAACAGTCTGGTTCTGTTTGCAATGAAGCACATCTTTGATTTCTGTGTCTGCGATGAATTATGCAATCCACTGGGTTTGTGGAAAACACACCCACTCTTTCTCCCCTCCACCCTTGAGCTTCCAGGCACTAGAGTCCCCACAGTGAGAGCTGTTGGGTAACTAAGGAAAGGCAGCTCCAGGGACTGACCAAGTCCCCCAGCGAGGCGGGCAGTGGTCTTGGGAAGCCTTCCTCTCCTGAATGTCCGTCCTGCTAAATGCCATTGTCCTAGGGAGGTGGAGGAGGCCCCGGAGCTTCATTGAGTCTTTAAGCAGATCTGGTTTTGAATCTGTCTGTATACAAAGTGCATCACTTGGCCTCTTCAACCTGTGTCTTTGTGTGTATGTAAGTGGGTCCACCAGCATCTACCTCCTAGACTATTTCAGAAAATGAAAGAGTTGACCCACATGAGGTCCCTGGCCCAGAGCCCGCTGTCAGCCTCTGCACTGATCGTCCTCTGTCGTTGCTAAGTGAGTTCTAAATCTCAGTCTCTAAGAAGCGTTTCTGGGCTGGAACTTGCCCAGTGGTAGAGTCCACAAGTACCCTGCCACTTGTCACGCCAAAAGCTCATGGACAGTGGACACGTTGATAATGAAATGCAAACTCATATCTGTTCTATTTAACCATTGTTTAGTCAACACGACTATCTCATATAGGCATACTGCTGTGTGTACTAAAATCGTTGAAAAATTTTGAACTTAGGAAAGGAGAAAAATATTCTTAAGGACTGAAAATATTCTTTCCCTTTGCAGAGGTCTCCCTTCTCTAGGAGTGAGAGAACTGCTCTGGAACCTTTTGCTACTACAGGTGTGGCCCCAGGACCAGCGGCATCAGCCTCACCTGGGAGCTTGGTAGGAATATGGACTCTTCAGGTCTGCCGAATCAGACTGCATTCTAAGGTGATCTCCATGTGATCTGAATGCACTGGCCTGTAACAGCTGCTAAGCTTTGTGATTGGAAAGTTTATGTCAACATTTCTGCTAATATCTTTGATCTAGGATAGCGGTCACTGGAGGATTTCAAAGGACAATGAAAAAATTAGTCTCAGTCTTGAGGTTTCAAAACCACATCAGAATAGATAACATTTTTAGCTAACATCCCAAGAACGAGTCTTTCTGCTGGGTCTCATCCTGGCTTTCAGGGTAAGCACCCAGGCAACACGGCCAAGTATTTAGGCCTGTTTCCCCAGTGAGCAGGTGACAGGCAGCGTTAACTCTATAGTAGCTGTCTCCAAGCAGGTGTATGTAAGAGCACATGGTTTCAGCCACTGTCGGGGAGCAGACTCAGGGTGTCCCGCAGGGAAGCACTTTGCTTCTTCCCAAGAAAGCTAGGACCATGAGACCCGGTAGATCTGCAAAGTAAGGGAACTGGAAGCTTATCACCCTTACTATCCCTTCTTTTGTGTTCTTTGTGAGCGAGATGGCAGAGATTTCATTCATGGCAGGATGACTTACTGGAGTCAGACCACTTGAGTGCAGTTTGGTGCCACCAATTAGTGGTATAACTCCAGGCAAGATAGCCTCTCCATGCCTAATTTTGCTCTCAGTGAAGGAGGACAATAACAGTACCTTGTAGGGTTGTTATGAGGGCAAAATGGGTTATCATTTGCCACGTGCTTAAAATACTGCTTGGCATGTAGTAGCTTCATAGGTATTTGTTATTGAACAATTCAGGTTGGAAATGGTCTGTGTGAAGTCCCACTAGCTAATGAGACCTGGTTGGAAAGTGTGTCTCTGCAGCTAAATCTTCTAACAGAGCCATCAGAAGGAGTGGTAGTGGAAAAGGGCTTTCTGCAGAGCGTCGTCATGAAGCGGATGTTGGTTCCGCTGTCTGAACGAAATGGGAAGGCTGTCTCCACGAGCATCATGGTGTCGCTGGCCATGGTCTGCCCCTTCCCATGCCAGGTGTTACCAGCACTGATGGGGCTGCAGCCCCTACAGCAGCATGTCCACAGCTCCGCCTCCTGTCCAGTGGCCAGGACTGTGGTGACCCCTCTGTATTCCCCCTGTGGCATCTCTCAACTGTTTAGACCAGGAATAAAAAACCCTGCCTCAGGACCATGCTCTTCTCCCTCCAGTGAGGTGGTGATGACTGTGAACAGTTTTCCATACGTCTTCAGAGCCCTTCTCATCACTGAGGTTTGCAACAGGAGGCTTGCCGTGCAGGCGGAGGGGAGGGTGGTCTCTAGCTTTTTCTCCCTTACTTCCCTACCTGCACCACTCTTTAAATTTGGGCAATGTGCCATATAAAATTGTTTCCTTGGTCTCCAATCTACAGGAAGAAAGAAAAACAAACAAGAAACCAGTGATACTTACAGGTAAAACCAGTTAGCCTTATTATTCTTAGTATGTGTTTTACTCACCTAACTTCTAAAATTAAATGGTTGAAGCCATTTGAAGAGCTACAGTAAATAAAAATGAAAAATGACTGCATATCCTCAGCAGGTCAGTTCCAAAAGTGGTAAGAACCATTTTCTTCTCAGATTTTTGAAGTGTATTGGAATCATTTGTGGGGATTATTTTTCAAGCACATATTCTATGCCAGGGGACTAGAGCAGTGAACAAGACAGACAGAAATCTTTGCCCTCGAGTAGCTTATAGTGTAGTGTGGGCAGCAGGGAGACAGATGGCACTACAGAGTAAACAGTAAGATATGTGATAAGTAAAGTCATAGTCAATATGGTGAGTTATTTGGAGAGAAATCATGAAAGGGGAATAGACGTGCTGGGAGGTGCAACTTTATTAAGGTGAAGTCAGAGGTCATCACTGTCTGTATTAGAATATATGGCTCTCCACCTATGACAATGTATTTCTATTGTGTACTTTGGAGATGACAAATCAGTTTAGTGGTTTTGAAAATGTGGGGACATCGAGACGCCTCTAAAATTTTACACATAGTTGTCAGTTGCCTTCTGAGGGTCTTGTTCACAAGAAAGATTATATCTGCTTGAGAACAAAAAGGAAATATTTCAAAAGATGTAAAAAGATGAGGGTTCAATTAGGACAAAGAAGCTTTTCCTGTCCCATGCGCCCCTCTGCCCCATGAAGGAATCTCTGAAGCTACTTTTCTTAGTCCTTCCAACACAGTGTCCAAATTCCTTGGGTGTTTACCACCATAATTGCTGGTGTTAATAACTTGATAAATGTTCTGAAATTGTGGGCTTTAAAAGATAATTATCTCTGAGGTTCATAGCCTAGAACAGTAATGGGTTGGGAATAAAATATATATATATATCGACTTTGATCATCTGTACCTACAAGGTGAGTGGAAGATTCCCAAAAGGTGCTGCTCTGGAATATAAATGATGTCTATGCAAAGTAGTTCTCATTAGTTCTGAACCAAATGGTCATAAAAACAAAATGGCCTTTAGAAAGTACTCTAGCTATCCAAGCTTGAGAATTTGGGCTCTAGCCCTTAGAGGTCTGCCTTTTAATATAACTTTTAAATGTTGAAGGAGCAAGTTTCATCTTCACTAAAATTAGGACTAATCTACACTAAAATTAAATCTATCCTTAGCTATTTTGAAGGCCAAATGTGGATTCATCTTACTGAATATTGCATATCCTGGCGTATGCATTTTATTCTAGAATAGCCCAGTTTCTCTGATATTGAAAGCTTTGCCAAAACTGAAACACCCAATGGCTTTTAACCATTTTAGAGGAAAAAGTTTGATAGGCCATCTTATTTACACTACGAACTTCAATTTTTGAAAAAGGATTCTTACCTTTAGAAAATTATTTTCATTGGGGAAAATAAGGAAAATACAAAACAAAACAAAACAACACCCCAAGGAAGAGGAGGAGGGAGAAGAAGTCGGAAGGGATCCACTACGTCCCACCACCCAAAAAAGATCATCACCGAGAACATTTTTGTGTGTTCATATTGTGTCAGTTGTAACATAATTTCTTTCGAGCTGTTATTTTTAAACCTAGCGAGTATGCTGGTTTGGCAGCACCAGCTTGTAGAAAGCACAAGCATGCTCTGCTCTTCCTTGCACCGAAGCTTCATCCTTCAGTCCCTCCTCATCCTGGTCCTTCAACATCAAAATGCTTTGGCTGGACGTGGGGCTGGGCTCCAAGCACCAGCTCCAGACCTGATCTGGAAATCTCTTGGTTTTAAGGCCTGTGCATTGCCTTCAAGTGCCTGACAGGGAAGGTCCGCTCTTAATTTTGCTGTCTTTTGTCCCATAGTAGTCAGCACAGTGATTCTGCCAATAGCTAAGCTGCTGGTTGGCTTCTTGTCCATAATTTAATGGATTGTCCCATTACACCTATCACAGTGTAAAGGGCTGCTCTTCCTAGCCTTTCGAAGGATTATATACAGCGTATTCTATTTTGGCTTACTATGTCCCTCATTTCCCTTCCCTTCCTCTTTGCAATCCCTCTCTCTCTCTCCCTCCCTCTGCCCCCTGCCACATACACACACACATGAATATACATATGCACACACACACACACACGCATTGCTGAGTTCCAGTGGGTGACCAGAAATAAGCCTGAATACATAGCTAGGAGATGGAAAGAAGCATTTGAGAATAGCTGGGGTGTAGGGGATTGGATATGGTCTCAGGGTTTCTGCATATTTTTGTACAAAAAATGCTATAATGTAAATGGCATCCTCTAGATTTGTGCAGTGCACAGCCTGGACAACACTGACAGTGGCCTGGCGGTACAATAACAAGGTTTCAGGTCTTGGCTTAAATGACGCTTCTTCAGAATGGCCTTCTCTGACCACCTAATCAAAGTAAGTCCTTTACTCTTATGACTGCTTGTGTTGTTTCAGCATCTACGTGCCCTAGGTGTTCACATCTACCTGCCCATACTCATTGCAGCGCTGGAAACAATAGGCAAGATACAGAAATAACCCAAGAGTCCATTGGTGGATGAATGGATAAAAAATACGTGGTGCATATGTACAAAGGAATATTATTCAGTCTTTACAAAGAAGGAAATCCTACCATTTGCAACAACATGGATGGTGCTGGAGGACATTATGCTAAGTAAGCCAGTCAGTGGACAAGTATTGCACAACTCCCCTTACGTGATGTCTCCAAAATAATCAGACTCACAGAAGCAGAGAAATACAATAGTGGCTGCCGGGGGCTGGAGGGGGCAGGAAATGGGGAGTTGTCATTCAGTGGGTATGAACTGATACAAAATGAATAAATTCTAGAGATCTGTACAACAAAGTACCTAGAGTTAACTGTATGGAATTAGTTCAAACTACTTTGTTAAAAGGGTAGATCTCATGTTAGGGGTTCTTAACCACAAGATCCAAGGACACTCTGGGAGGTGCACCTCCATAGCGTCTATTGCAGTGATGGGATCACGGGTGTTTACGTATGTCCAAACTCATCATGCTGTGCACATGAAATTATGCAGCTTTATATGTATCACTTACACTTCAACACTTTCAGACAAAGCTGATTCAAAGAACATTGGAGGAAGCTTGGTGAAGTGTACGTAAGAACTCAACTCTTCTGCCTAAAAGTACTGCAAAATACATTTTAAAAGGTAAAAACAAAAATCATGTCCTTTCCTCTTAATCTTGATGTCAAGCCTGGGCTTTGTGTCACTTGTTGTTTTTTCATTATTGAACTTTTATTCTGATTCTCAATTATTTTGTTTGTCTGCCTGCTTGGTTTTTGTCAGTCTCTCCACTAAGCACTCCAGTTGTAAGAGGGCAGAGGGCGTGTCTGTCTGACTGGGCAGCCCAGAGCCCAGCTCAGTGCCTGCCCCATGGGAGGCATGCTGTGCTGCGGGTGGGCTGAGTGAGTAAAGGGAAGGAGGCCGGCGCCCACGGGGTGGCCCCAGAGGTGCAGAGACCACGAAGGTAAGTTGGTAACAGGACCTCTGGAAAGAAGGGAGGGAGGCAGAGAGGGACAGAAACAGAAATGGGAACGGGAATAACTTCTGCCTGTCCCCTGCTGCTGTTCAGCGTTCACCGTGTCTGGGGCCTGAATGATATTCAGGCCTTGCCGCACACCTCCCCCGCTTCTCACTCAGACCCTATTCCCCCTACCTCTCGCTCAGTCACCAGCTGGACCTCCCTCCTGTGCTTAGAAAATGCTCCCTCCTGTGCTTTCTCCTTTTCCTCATTTTCCCTCAGTCCTTGAGTTAGGGACTAGCAGAGTGTGATGTACAGGAGTGTTAGGGAGTCAGGTGTGTGCGCTGCGGGTCACACAGTGAGCGCAGGGGGCCGGGGAGTCTCTGGAAGTCGCCAAGAAACAACTCAACCTGTTATCTAGTTGCCAAGGGGATTGTGAGTCTCCATCTGGTCGCCCCGACCAGTCCCAGCCGTGAGGACAGCAGTTCCGCACCTACCCACAGCGCCCACGCGGGTTCTCCCTAGGCCGTCTCTGTGAGGACCCCCACCCAGCGGGGCACAGTGACTCTCCCCTATGCTCTGTGAGCAGAAGGGCAGCTCGTTAGGACCCTCTGTACCTTTAGGGGAAGAAACCGTCACACCCGTGTGTGCGACACTTGGGTCCCAAGGAGGGGCAGAGGGTGCGCCCTGCCGACGGTCGAATAGCAGAAGTCCAGGCTCTTCTAACCCTCAGCGCTGTTGTTTTTCAGAGAGAAGGTGCCCGTCCCTCATCCTCGCCCAGCTGTTTTTCTGCTGAAGGGTCGCCTTCCTTGGGAAGATAGACATGCACAGCTGTCCCAGCAGCTGTGACCCACCTGTTCAGGAAGGAGTTCTCCATTCTGTCCTCACCAGCCACCGTGACAAGTGAAGACTCTCCTGTTCGTTTCCTCCCTGCCTCTCTTGGCACTACCCGCTACGTGGCCTCCCCTGCCCCTGCCTCCCTTAACACTACCAGCTCCATCGCCTCGCCTCACCTGCCCCTGCCCACACGCAGAGCAGGAAAAGGGATTTGCAATGGTCTTCTTAAAAAAGTCTTTCAGGAGTTTTTAGCAGTATTTTCCATTTCCTGCCAGTATGTCTTTGATGCTTTCCTCTCCCTTCTCCTTGTCTTCCAGGTTTTATAGGGAATCCTTTTTTTTTTCTTAAGAGAGAACTCTGATTGCTGCTCATGGAAATTCAATGGGGAAGACACAGAGTGATTTAGGCCCATCTGGGGATCCTCATTTTTTTAATAACAATGTTATGGCCCTTTATAGTTTACATGTGCCTACATTATCTCATTTGACAATAGAGGTCCTGGTGGCATTGCTTGACTTCCAGAATCATTGACAAATCTCTCTTCTTTCTTCCTTCCTTCTTGCCCTATTTCCAGTCTTCTAACAGGAGGTTCTTTTAAAGGAGTATCTGTGAGCTTTAAACAAACACTGTATTAAGATTCTGTGCTTTAAAATGGAAACAGCAGCTACATCTACTTCCTTTTGAAAAGCACTTATCTGCCAAGAGGAGAAGACAAGGATCCCCTAACCCTAATATCTCTTTTGTGGGGATAAGTGTAGACAAATTTTGTGACTTCTGTTCAATTTAGTAGATATTTATTGATCTGGCATTATTATACAGAAATTAGAATTTGACTCTAGTTTCAATTATTCCAATGACTTTTTCTCTTTTGCATTCATTGTCAGCATCATCTGAAAGTATTTCAATTCATTGGTCTTTTCCAGCTCTCAAATGCTAATAAACAGAGGCAAAGGGGAGTCAAGGGAATTACCTAAAATCACCCAAGGAGAGAGAGAGACAGAGCTGAGACTTGAACTCAGTCCGCATGGCCCTGAGTATTGCTTTTCTAACATTCAAAAATCATGTTTGAATACTTTCGTGAGATTATTGGAAATATCAACACTGGATTAATTGTGTATATTCAAAAATCACTATTAATTAGTTTAGGTGTGTTAAAGGTAATGGGAGGCTGTCTTTTTTTAAAGACCTTGTGTTTTAGACATGGACAGTAAACAGTTACAGATGAAATGACAGGATGTCTTGAATTTGCTTCAAAATAATAGAGGAGGTGGGAAATTGGCAGGTGTACAGAGAAGCAGGATGGGTCGTGAGCTGATCACTGAAGCTGGGTGGTGAGTATATAGGGACTCATCATCCTCTTTTCTCTACTTTTATATGTGTCTAAAATTTCTGATGACAAAAGGTTAAAAATTAAATAATAAAAAACATGTTTTACCCATGTACCCTCCCCAGACAAATAACTGAGTGTAAGAACCTCATGTGGGATTTGCATCCACAGTTTTTGCTGGGAACCAACCTATTGAATCTCAAAACAGTTTGCAGAACCGACATTAAGATTGAACAAATAGCTAAATATTCAGCCACAAATAGGTCATTGTTGAGGGAAACCAAGAATTCCCTGAAATGCAAGGGGTATGTCACTGAGTTGCCAGAAATAGGTCTGGATCCTGACAGACGTTCCCTCTGTGAAAAGGACCCCCACAGTAGCCCCAACAACAATTCCCTTGACTGCCCCTTTCTTGGATAACCAAAGAATTACAGTCATTTTTAGGCCCTTCCTCCACCCACCTGAAGTCCTTCCTTCGTGGTGGCTTCTCAGAAAGCAGCTACCTTGGGCACCATTAGTGGGTAGGTTAATCGGTGGGGCCTCTTTAGAGGACAATTAAACAACTTCAAAATTGTACAGGCACTTGCAACAATTCTCTTCCTGGGAATTTTGCTGCAGCTATACTCGTGTACAGTTATTTATATAGGGATATTCACTGCAGCACAGTTTGCTATAGCAAAAAGTGTAAACAAATTGACAGCCATTCTTGGGAAATGGCAAAAGTGGATATGGCCCTAGAGTGGACTGCCCAGCAGCCATTAAAACAGTCAAGGTCAATCTCAGCATGTTGGTGGAGAGAGATGCACAAGATAAAAGCACTAAGTAAAAAACACTAGACATGTGGCTTTGTCCTGTAGGAGGCCAGCAGCTCCTGGAAGGTGTGTGGGTTTGTCCTTGGACACAGCCGAGGCTTACCCTGGACAGAGACGATACTCAGTCCCAGGTATGTCTGGCCACAGAGCCCAGGCCCCTGACCTCTCCTTACTGACACACTTATCTGCAGGTCTGGAGGCACATGCTTGAGGACTAGGCCACTCTCAGCTGTGCTCCCTACTTCCCTGGCCCCGTGTGCCACAGAGCCCGCGCTGAAGGAGCCCCAGAGCTCTAGGACCAGAAAGCATAAGTGGAGCCCACGCCCTTATGAGGAGCGAGGACCATCCGACCCCCAGCGTCAGCCACCGGGCACCTGGCTGCTCCCACTGTGGTTCGAGGGAAGGTTCCATTTGAAATGACTCCCTTTCTCCCCACCTTTCCCCTCCTACCTGCTCAAGCCATCAGACAGTAGGCGGAGTCCGTGAAACGGCTGCCTTCAGCAATCCAGATTCCTTAACTTCGACTCTGAGTAATGATTTTCTGTCACTTTGCTCCCTGCTTTGGGCTCTTGCATTTCAAAGTGTGACAAAGTGGGCATCGCGTTCAGTAGAGATCTGACCAATGTAGACTGCAGGCTAATGATCGCTTCCTGGGCTTTGCATGTCATCCTTCTATAAATATATTCCAGTATCATTTTGGCTTTCAGCAATGGCACTCCATTGCTGCATCCCTCCATCTGTGGTCACCCATGATCTCTCTGGTCTCTTTGTCTGAGCCCTGCACCTAATCAGTCCTTTCCAGCTCTGTTTTTCCATTACTGGCTTCTCTGTGTCTAAATTTACCACCCTCCATATTCCCATTCTTAGAACATATGACATAATATGAGCAGAAGACAAAACTATTCAAATTGCTCTTTCCCTATTGTCTAGAAGAAAAAATGTCTTCAAATGGGAAAAATAGAACTAAAGGGTGACAGAGAAACTATAACCCACATGGAAAAGGAGCCACAGCCTGTTCCAGGAGAAGCCCGGGGTGCAAGGGCCAACTCCATTTTTTGGTTCAAGTGTGAGCCTGGACACGTCATTGAGCCTCTTTGAACTTCAGGATCCTTACCTCCAAAAGGACTGCACTTGAATACTTTACCTGCAGGCTACCTTTTAAAGATGCAAAAGTTAAAACTCTACCATCAAACAAGTTTGTTCCTGGATCCCTTTTTGAAATACATGGCTTTCGAGAGTTCCAGAGTCAGGTGGAAAAGACAGAGCCTGGCCTAGTACTCTGCATCTTAGGGCAGTTGATTGATCTCATTGTGTTTGACATACTGAGTAAGAGGAAGATTTCTTCTCCCATCAGGACATTTGAGTTACCCTCTTGGTTTTGGCATCTTCTACTCATGAGATCAACCTGGGGTGTTTACTATCAAGGATATAGGGAGACCTCCCTATGACCTTCATCTCTGATTCCAACATGTTAGACCTGGAAGGTCTTCTTCTAAGTTTTTGGCATCTGGTGACAAAAAGATCTCCCTGTTGATACTATGGGGATCATTTAGGGCCTTCATATGCTCAGCATCAAAAGACCAAGAGAATGCCAGCATGTATAGATTCTTTATATCAACTGCTGAAAAGAGTTGAAGCATCCTGAGATGAGGATGAACAGCTTCTCATCAGGTGACTGTGCTTAATGGCTGAAGATGTTCAGGGTGATAAAGGCCTATTTCATCGCCTCACCCTAAGGAATTGGGAAAACATTAGAAGTAATAATAACTGACATCCTTGCAGACCCTTGCCCCTTAAAAGTCCATAATAGCTCCCCTGTGCTTATTAAGGCCACTCTCCACAAAGTTTTTCAAGTCTAAGTGACTTTGTCCTGGGGTGCCTAAAAAACTTGTATTATCATCTCAGTCACAGTGGGTAATTTTTGAGGAATAATAAAAAGATAAATAAGATTGGATATACTCTTAGATGGGATCCCAACCATGGAAAATTAGGTCAATATCAATACCAGCCATAATCTAAATTGGATTTATTTCAAAGGGAGGTGGGGGATTGTGAGACTTCTGAGTGTCATTGGCACCAGAGCCAGCAATGCATACCAAGGAGATGTACCATACAAGTCGTGCTTTGTTTATATTTTAATGGATTACTTGGCTGGCAAATTACAGTGGCTACTGTAGGTAAAGTATGTATTTAGAAAATCTTTTAAAAATTTCATCTATAAGATCTTTGTGGATAAAATGGAGAAATAAGGGGTATCTGGCAGTATTTTAGAGGGCATTTGCAGCTTATGGTTGATTACCTGTGAGTCTTATGAGTGGTACTGAGCCCACATGAAAGGGGATAGTTCCTACTGGAGCATTTGTCCTAGCCTCAGACCTTTCAACAGCATCATCAAAGGGTGGGAGAAGGACAGGAAAGATGTGCCTGTCAAATATGCCTGTGACCTGAAGCCGGGAAGGATTGCCGTTAGTAGCCACTAACTGCATCAAATTCAGAGTGATTTGGGTTGAATTTAACTTTGAGTAGAGACACAAAAATATGAAGTCCTACGTTTTGGGTTCAAGATCAATTGCACATAGGCAGAATGGGAGGGCTACAACTTGGCAGAAATCCACACAGGAAACATATTAGTATTTCCATTGACTACAAGCTTAATGTGACATACCTTTAAAAACAAGCCAATGCAGTTCTTCAGTTTCTCTTACCTGAAGTAAAATGTCTAGGCACGGAATATTTTTTTCTCCCTGTATTTTGTGCTGGTCAAAGATCTAGTGAACTGTATTCAAGTTTTGACCTTCACAGCTTCAAGAGTCACTGAATTAGGCTGTGTAGAGAGGAGAGCATGTAGGGGGAGAATATGTGATAATCATTACATGAAAAAATGTGGGCTTTCTTGTTATTACTATTCAACCAAAATTTGTTCATCATTAATTATGGGCCAGGCACTATAACAGACCTTGGAAATGCAGAGCTGAACAAGACATGGTCCTACTGTCAAATTGCTCATGGTCTAGATGGGGAATCACAGAGGTAAAGAATGTAGGGCATATGGAGGAGGGGCTGCAGAATGATAGAGCATTGCCCTGTGGGAATGGAGGGGCAGGCGCAAGCAATTCAGATTGGAAGGATCAGGAAAGCTCCGAGGAAGTGAAGGTTGGAGAATTATAACCTTTTAAAGCTGGGAGAACCTCTTCTTCTGATGCTTATAAAGGGGGATAACAGCTGCTTCTCAAAGGTCCCTTTGACTCCAAAACTCTTTGGTGTGGTACAACTCTCTCTTCTATATGAGGACGGGTTCCTGTCCTAAAAGATCACAAGGCTAATTGCAGCCCTAGTGTTAGAATTCTATGGCCATGTCATCCTACTGAATTTCATCCAATTGTCTTTTCCTGTGGGCCAATTTTTCCCCAATTGCTAAACTTTATTTTGCATGATTTTCTGCTAGAATTCAGCTGGCCCACCAAATTTAGTATTGCTTGACAATTTGACAGGCACACATTCAACTCCTTTGTCCAGATCACAAAGCCTATGACCAGAATAGATCCACCCCTACCCCAGAGCAGGTGGCTTACCACTAGGTATGTCCCAGGCTACTCTTCAAGGATTCTTACCAAGGACAGGATGGAAATGAAAAGAACTCAGGCTTGTAAGTGAAGGAAGGAATAAGCTCGACTACAAATTCTATTACACTGAGAAAAGGCAACCTTGAAAATAGAGTAAATAATCCTACCGATCTCAGTGAGGTAAGTGCATATGCCTTTGACCCATGTTGAAAATAGAGGAAGGAGAAAGAATGCAAAAGACAACTCCTATAGTTTATTGTCTTGGAAGCACCTGTGTCCTGCTTGCGTGGCAGGAGAATGGTCCCCAGCAGTTAGTGATGGGGCTTTCAGATCACAGTTTGCATTCAGAAGGCTCCCTTTCAGAGGCTGTATCCTTCTATACTGAGATAGAAACTCTCTTTGATGGTGTGGGGGTCCCGGGGGTTCCCGGGGGGTTCCCATGGGTGGATCATCCTCCATGGCCTTTCCATGCTGTGTTCATCACCTCTGGCTCCATTAGGAATTGTGCAGTCCAAAGAGAAGCTACTACCAGTTAGACCCTCCTAGAACCCAGGAGAGTCTCTCCATATTGTGTAGTCTTCTCTTTATCTACATCTTCTAATGGTTTTGCTATTGATATAAATGAGATCATTAATACTCTGCATGATAGTTAAGTTTATGTGTTAACTTGGCTAGGCCACAGTACCCAGATATTTGGTCAAACACAAGTCTGAATGTTGCTGTGAAGGATTTTTTTAGATGAGGTTAACATTTAGAGCAGCAGACTTTGAGTAAAGCAGATTACTGTCTATAATGTGGGTGGGCCTCATCCAATCAGTTGAAAGCCTTAGGAGAAAAAACAGTGAGGTCCCCAGAAGGAAGGGGGCATTCTGCCTTAGACTGCCTTTGGAGGTGAGCTACAACATCAAACCTTCCTGGGTCCAGAGTGCCAGCTTGCCCTGCAGATTTTGGACTTGGCAACCTCCAAAATCCTGTGAGTCAATTCCTTAAGCTCTCTCTCTCAATAGAATGGGCACACGTGTGTGCGCGCACGCACGCACACACTTTATTGGTTCTAGTTCTCTGGAGAACCCTAATATACCCTTTCAACTGGAGAACCAGTAGTTCAAGCCTGCACCCAGTTTTCCCCTTGACCCCAGAAAAACTCTCACCCACTACTAACAGAGGAAAATCAGGCCCCAGACATGAACACTTTCACTCTCCACTCCTACACCCAGGCAATTACGTTGGCTTGCTTGTGTCCACACCTCCTCAAACTAAGAAAGGATGACCCTTTTCCTGTTCTGCGTTAGTCCTCCACCTGTGCTCTCGATCTGAACCCTTCGCATCTTCCCCCAAACTGGGACCTTGCCCCACCTATCAGCACCCCTCTCTAGTACTTACAGACTCGCATCCATTTCCTTCCCAGTCTCTAAAAGCATGTTCGGATCTCCCCCATGTTTTCAGATAGAGCCTCTGAAAGAAGGATAGAGCCTCCCCCAAAAGGGAAGCAAAACAGTGTCATCTTGAATCTCAGGTAGCACCTTGTCTCTCATCTCCCCTTCACAGCCAAGCTCCTTGTCTTGCCAATGGGTTTCGGCCCTGGGCAAGTTTGCTACAGATTCAACATGACCAAAGAAAATGACAGTAAAACGTTCTTGGGGTGAAAGGGTTACACCCGACTTTATTTCCAGGTGGCAGTTCAGTCACTAGAATCCCATTCACTCAGAGCAAGTCTGCAGGCAGCAAGCCAGTCTCTGCCTCTGCACCCCTCTGTCTCTACAGCCATCCTCTGGGTCTCTCTGCCTGCACAGTCATCCCACATAGCTGTCCTCTGGGCCTCTCTGCACAGCCGTCCCACACAGCTGCCCTCTGGGCCTCTCTGCACAGTCGTCCGACACAGACGTCCTCTGGGCCTCTGTCCTCGGTGCTGCCACCACTCCAGCCTCTGCTCTGCTCTCCTGAAGCCTTGCAGCTGTGCCACCCTGTCACTCAGAGCACTGGGCAGAGCTCTTTATAAAGAGTCAACAGCCATGTATTGCCCACAGGTGTGCAGTGAGCTAGTCAACCAGGGCCAGGTGAGAATCCTGGCCACAGGAACTCTCATTTTATCCATACTCCTCAAAGCTATTTTTCCAGGTGTTACCTTCCATTTACTCTTGAACTGCTGCATTCTGCCTGTCACCCCTCACCATGCCATTAAATCCACTCCTCAAAGACACCAGTGTTCCTGGACTTGCCCCCACCTGAGGTCAGGACTCCAGCTCTCCTGGTTTTCCCACAGTGAGGGGTCCAGACCCCTGGTGGCAGAAGGCATCATTTTAGATGGTATAAGGCCACAACCAGGGTTGGGTACACTGTGTAAAATGTTCCCCTCTTGATTTGAGTCCTGCCTCAACACATAAGAAAATACAAATTGTGTAGTGAGAACGCAAATTCTCTTAATTCTCTTCAATTCTACTAATTGAAACAAAGAGAAAGTCTCAGTTTGGAAATAGCATGTGGATAAAGTGAAAGTCCCTGTGGCCAGGATTATCACCTGGCCCTGGTTGGCCAGCTCACTACACATGTGTGGGCTATGCCTCATTATTGACTCTATATAAAGACCCCTGCCCAGTGCTCTGGGAGAAATGGTGGCACAGCTGCAAGGCTGCAGGAGAGCAGAGGACAGAGACTGAGATGGCTGTGGGGGCAGAGAGGCCCAGAGGCAGAGACCAGCCTGCTACATGCAGACTCGCTCTGAGTGGATAGGATTTTAGTGATAGACCTGCCACCGTGGAAATAAAGTTGGGTGTAACCCTTTCACCCCAAGAACATTCTACTGTCATTTCTTTGGTCACTTTGAATCCGTGAACTTACCTAGGGCTGAAACCCATTGGCAAGACACTCAGGCTGCAGTTTTCAGCCACATTAGAAAACAAATGGACAAATGAGGATTCTCTTAACCTGAAATCCACAGATGGGCCATGCTGGGGGTCTTGAACCCCCTGAAATTGATTGCAAACCTTTGTGCATGTGGCTGTAACTACCTTTTCTAGGACAGGAGCCCATGAGGGTCATCAGCTTCTTAGAGGGATCTTTGAGGCCAAGTGGCAGTCCCTTCTTGCCAACTGGAACCATCCTGAAGATTAACAAGGAGATTGCATGAGACCTGAGGCATTCAGGATTCTCTGCCCGACCAGCCTCAACCAGTCTTTGCCCCAGGTGCATCCCGGAAGTCAGTACCCCTTACTCCACAAGCGCCTACCCTTTGAAGCCCTCAACTTCTGCAAAGGCAAGCCACTTTGAAAATAACACTAGCTGTTTTGGGTACCTCCGTCTTATATGTGCAAAGGAGATAATGTGGACAAATGGATAGATGTATGCCTCTACGAAGGAAAAATGTAGAACTAGAGAAATGTAAAACCACAGGTGACTTTCAAATAATATTCTTGGAAACTCCAGATGGGCTTTGCAACATTATGTGCCTCTCCCTCAGTGTCACAGATAAGGAAATGTGGGTTTTTGTACTCATTATTATAACAATAACTACCAAGTTTACTATTGCCAGGTGCTGTGCAAAACCACTCTGTAATCCACATCCAGTTCTCTCATTTACCAGATGAACATGCTGAGGCTTGGGGTAAGTAAGCAACTTACTCAAAGTCACAAGGCTGGTAGATTCTGGCTGGAATTCCAATGCAGAGCTGTTTGATCCTAATCACTATGTTACACTATCAAAAGCATGATAGAGTCTTCAAAGTTTATTCTATCTGCTATATAAACTACGAAGCAAAAGTCACAGTTCAGTTTGTTCCATGGTGTTCAGAGTTGCAAATATTTATCAAGACAGAAAACAAAAGCCTATATTACCATATTCAAATGCCCACCCCCTTCCAAGCATTTCATTCAGACTATGTTTATGGGTTTTTGAGGGTAGTGTGGGTTGGATTAAGTTGTCTACTCATTTCATGATTAAATGATTGCAGAGACAAACTTTAAATCATAGGCTTTCATGCAAGTTTTTGCAAAGGCTCTTTAGCTTAATGAATTGCATACTGGGATTGCAGAGCAGCTCTGCCAGGTGGGCCTGCAGGGCACTCCAGGGAGCAGTGCCAATCCACCTGGCCTCTCCCTACCCTGTCCTCACCCTCACATCCCACTGGTGTTCCAGTGACCAGTGGGGTCAGAGAAGACCCTGGGGTTGGTGTGTACAGAACAGAGCCAACGTCAATGCCTGAAGGTTCCCAAGAGTTACAGAGAGAACCCCAGTGTATCACCAGTGCAAGGTCAGGCAGAACCTGAAAGAACTCTGAACCGAAAGGTTAAGATATCTGGGTGCTGGGCATCAGAAGGACACAGAATGAGCACAGTCAGAGCTACTGCAGTAGAAGTGGTAATAACCACTGTCATTTATTGAGCACTTTCTATATGCCAGGTACCGAGCATTGAATTGATGTTTAGTCCTCATAACTATGGAAGAGATCAAATTCATTTATTTTTCCCCCTGGCCACACAGACCCCATTTCCCAGCCTGCCTTGCCGTTGGAACAACCAGGTGACTGGATTCCAGGTGTGATGGAATTTGCACAGCTTCTAGGCCTGGTCCGTAACCCCTCCCTTCTGCCCCTGAGCCTATCCCCAGATTATCTCTCTCTACCTAGCAGTTATCAGAGTCACAAAATAGAAGGAACATGTGTCCCTAAATTTCCATGTGGAAGGCTACCCATCAAATACCCATTTGGACTGTTGTGTGTGTGAAAGAAGCACTTATTATGTTAAGCCACTAAGAGTCCAGGGCTTATCTGTTGTAGCAGCTGGAGTCCTACATAATTCCACAAGCCCATTAGAGTCAGGACTCAAACCCAAGCCATTCAGGCCCAGTGCCCAGGCTGGCAGCCACTAGTTCTTACCTGTGAAGGGTAGTGGAGATTAAATGAGACATTGCATACACACTGCTAGCAGAGTGACTGTCACATGGCCAATGCTAAGTAAAGGCAGCTCGATGCTGTTATCGTTCATGATTGTAGGGAGTGCCCCATGGGCCTTCACAGACTTCCTTCCGTTCCACCCTGCCTGCTTCCTACTGCCCCCTACCATTCTGCCCTAACTCACACCCTCTGTGTGTCTCTGACAACCAATAGGGAACATATTTGCTATCTTTCTGCCTTCTTTTTTGCAATACAGGTGTATATTGAGGTTTTGTGTGCAAGCTGGGCAGCATATGCATCCCTTGTGGAATAAGCATGAGGGCACTGCAGTGGAGTTACGGGTCTGTCATGGTCCCAGTTTTATCACCAGTGTGAAAGAACCTCTTCATAGGTATGTGAATCCAACTGGGGGATGAATTAAAGTTGGGGGAATAGCTGGTATAATAGAAGGCAAACCCAAGACCCTAAATATTCTTAACAGACTGGAACAATGGACCAATGCCAAGAAAAAATTTAACAAAACAAAACAAAAAAGGCAGGTTCTCAGATGAAAAGGACCTGAGTGGTTGTTGACAGGTGCTTCTGATTTATTCCTTGAGTGGATGGCTCCTCCCTCCTAATTTTTACTATTCTAGTCACACCTGTTTCTATCTGAGTATCTCCAGGCATGTGAAGAAATTATCATATGTATTTTTAAATCTTGTTAAAGTCCAATTAAATGCACTGGGTTGGCTCAGATTTTGAAACCCCAAACTCCTAAAACAGGTGTCTCAGAAGCAGACTTGTACCTAATCCCGGGTGTCTGATCCTTGCTCTGGAAAATGTTTAGTGAGTCAACTTCAGCGCTGTTCGTTGCCTGGAGTGGTGGTTCTGACGTGGAAACCACTGCGAACCTACAGCTTGACTGGCCATTCTGTCTGCTTCTGTCACCCAAAGAAACGCAGCCACAAAAAGGGCAAGTAGATGTTCTTCTAGTCAACTAGAAGGCAGGTAGTTACAACCAGTTTACCAGCTTTCCATACAGGAGGAATATTAGTAGGTTTGCTATCTGGCAACGCTGCTCAAACCTAAGGCCCTCCAAAATGTTCCGCCTTTATGTTGAAAGATTCGGGGTAAACTAGTTTCACTCACATCTAGGAAAAAGCAAAGAGTTAGCTTAAGGAGTGAGTGGCCATGTGATCACTCATAATTAAAACAATCTTTCTTAAATTGAGATACGTATCTGAGTTGCCAGGCCTGCCTATTAACGTGCAGACTTTAAAGTCCCGCCCCAGGCTCACTACCCAGCATCTCTGAGGACAAGGCCTGGAAACCTGCATTTCAGCCAGGTCCTAAAATGGTTCTTGTGTACATCTGGACCTCTGGATTAGAAAGAAAATATCAAGATATTCCTACTTCTTTATAGAAATAGAGGATCCACCATTGAAACAATAATCTGTCTTCTGCTAGCACTAATGTTGCTGATCTGGTTTTATTGAAGATTTCTACTTTTATACAAAAGGTATATAACTGAACAGAAAAGCAAGCTATTCATGACTCTATAGAAAGCCTAGGGGTTTGGATTATGAAGCCACGTCCTAGTCATGCCCCTTGGACCCTGCTTCATCAGGCAGCCGGGTATCCACCAGGAAACAAGCACCGGGGAGGAAAGGAGGATCCAGGGCTGCTGCCGGGTCAGCCCAATCTCCATTCCTAAGAAACATCGCAGAAGGGATTTCCAAGCCTGGATACAGAGTCCACGTTCTCCCTGATTATTTTTGCTGTAGGTCGAGTCATTTTTGCCACATCCTCGCCTGCCCGGTGATCACCGCATCTGTGTGCCCTGTGTGAGCTCATCGTACTGAATGGGAGGGACTCACTCCTTGTGTGTCCCTTTGCTCCATGGCCTAGTTTTTTGCCTTTGGGGAAATCCTGGGCAGTTCTTCAGATTTTCCTGGTCCTTGGAGTCACAAGAACAGATTTCTCGTCCCTGTTAATACGTCCATCTCGACTGCTCCTCCCAGGCCCCCTGCCTGCAGTGCAGGAAGGTGGCCGACATGGTCGCTGCTCTCTCTCTTCTCTGGCTCCCTGACCACTTGCTGGCCACCCTTTCTGGCGCTGCTAAGGTGGGGAAAGGGATTAGGGGAAAGCTCTGCTGCTGGCTGCCATGTCGGTGGCCTCCGGCTTTGGCAGAATCTCAGAGCTGACCCTCCCTCCGGGCCATCTTCTGTGGCTGCTCTGAGATCCCCACTAGAACCTCCCAGGGCCTCCCAGTGATGTGGGCAGTGGCTCCTCCCAGCGGTTGTGTGAGCCCCAACACTCAGGCTGTTGGCCTCCGGGGCCCCCCCTTCTGCTGGGTCATTTTGCTGCGGGTTGAGTCTGTTCTCCGTCCTTGTCCCACCGCAGCAGAGAACAGAAAGGTGGAGCCACAGCAGTGAAGCAGAGTCAGTTTCATTTGAATCCCCTCCAAGGGAGGAGCGGGCCAGAGCCCAGGGAGACAGAGGCCCTGACCCGTTAGGTGGGAGGCCCACAGACTGCATCCTGGGTAGGAGGCGCCGCTTTGACGGACAAGGTGGGGTCATTTGATTTACAGGTGTGTCTTTACAGCCGTCCCTCCCAGTGAGCATGTCCTTTCAGCTGAGACCCTACAGGGAACCTGGTGGGGAGGAAGTCATCTCCCTGCAAAGCCTTTGTTATCTTCTCATGGGACCCCCTGCCTGGGCAGAGTTTGGGCGGCTTTCTCTTTGAACCTTGCCTGGGGAACTTTCTCTTAGAACCTTATCTTCCTTTTTCTGGCTGCTCATTTCTATCTTTCTCCCTAACATTCCTAACAATTCCAGCCTCCCAGGCAGGGCCCATGGGCCAGCTCCCTTGGAGATGGCTATGGATCATCTTCCTCCAGCACCACACACATTTGGCCCACCAGGCAACACCATTGCTTGGCTTGTGCAGGTGCACATTTTCTGTCTCTTTTTATCTCCTCTGCCGCCTCAGGTCTTTTGCCTTTATATTTTCTAGGTGTATATTATTACAGCCTAGTGTCCAATATGCCAGACCCTCCAAGTAATCAGCAACCCCTGTGACTTGAGAGAAGGGCAGATTCCTCTCTAAAGGCCTGGTCTCCACCTAGGTCCTCTGATGCCTGCCCTTTTATAGGACCAGGGGGGCATGCCAGGCCAGCTGGAAACACTGGTTCTTGATCTCATAAGGTGTCCTGCATGTGGTCTGACCCGTTAGGATGTGGAGGCTGTGACATCGATACTGTTCTCCACCTTTGGGGATTCAGTGGAAACAAGTGGACCTCAGGAAAAGGGGTATAAATAAACAGGACCTCCTGTTTGGTGTGCCTAAGTATCAACGTTTCTGTGTGGGGCCACCTGGGCACAGGATATGGCATGGATGAGAATTTTCTGAGGATATGTCATGGATGAGAATAGATATGAAGGCATGTGGTAAGTATCAAGTGAGAGAATTGTCCCTGTTATTCTGCGGAATTTCTATGGGACTTGCATTTGTGGATGGAAAAGCAGAGAATCTTAGGAAATAGAAAAAGTCCTGGAGGAGCGGTAGAGAGGGTAGAAAATGTCACAAGAACAAGTAGACGAAGAGTTTCAAGAAATTAGCATTTTAGAGACACTCAGAAAAGAAGGGAAGCACACGTTCCGCAGAAACTCCCCAGCTGGGCTCTGCCGTGACCTGGGGACCAGCCGGGCCTGGAGCCAACCTCCTGGACGACCCGCCCAGCGTGCTACAGATGCTTGCACACAGTTTGTTTCCTACCACTGGCAAGTGTCAGCTCTGTTAATCCTCCCATCTCCTTCGGTAACCCATGGACTAGGTGACCTTGAAGGTCTGATCCAGCTCTGAAAGTCTAAAAGGCTCTTTAGGATTTAAAGACAGCCCATCTTCAGGACCAGCTCCACAGCCTTCTTTCCCAGAGGCTGTATCCTCAAGTGAATCTGAGATCAGAGTGGGAAATGCGGCGGTGTCTCCAGGAGAACCAACAGGTGCATCTTTGTAAGAATGTGTGTATACGACTGGGACTGGCCAGCACCTGGAGCCACCTGACCAGTACCGGCCTTGGTAACGTGGGACATCCAGGGTTGGCCAGAATTGCCAAAGCCAGGGCTGCAGTTATGGCAAGCTAAGGAACTTGCCAGTGTGGTTGTTCCAGAAAGCAGGCTAGAGAGTCAGTAAAATAAACTGAATCTGAGTGAATGGAGAGCAAGGAAACCTTAGGAGCTAGGAGAGGGGGAAATAGTGCAAGAACTAAAGGGAAGAACAGATGTGTGGGAGTGGAGCCCAGAACCTGCTTGGTGGACCTGGGCAGCTCAGAGAACCTGTGAGCCTCGGTTTTGACTCCTTGGAGAGGCAGGTGAGGGTGGAAGCAGGAGAAACAGCAACCACTCATCACCTTCCCCAGATCCACAGGAACTGGCTGGAAGGACTGACAACAGGGGTGCCAACCAGTCCCTGGAAATGGCCTTCGGCCCGTGTGGAGCTAGTCAAGTGAAGCAGGTGCACAATTACAGCCACTGCCCAAGTGTAACTGAAGTGGTGACATGGCTCTCCTGAGTGGCTAGTAGTGTCAACTTTATCAGCTGGTTTTTGCCATTACTTTAAACAGCTGTAAAGTAAATTGTGCATTTTAACTGACGAGCTTGGGTGGAGTCTGGCGGTGAGGAGGCATGGTGGTAACAGAAGAAAGTTCCCCAAGGTGCCTTGAGAAGCCTTCATTTGGGGTGGCCTTGGGGATACCCTTTTATTAAGTGCCCTGTAGACTCAAAAACTTACAAAAGAAATCTCAGGTGACCCAGAAAAAAATTTAAAAACAAGGGAGAGGAAAACAAAAGAGAGAGAAAAACAAAATCGAGGCAGGCCTGATGGAATGGAACAGTGAGCCATCCCATGGGGTTCCAGGCGGTGGGCTGCCCAGCTGAGGGAATTTCCCAGAGGGCTTGACCTCCAGCCCTTCCCTGCCCCACCTGTGCCTGGTGTCCATACCTGGCCCCCACCGGCCTTCCCACCTACTGGCTTGACCCTGTCTGTACAAGCTCTGTCTGCTAATAGAGTCTGAAAAATGTCACCAAGCGGACAACAAAGACCAACATTCAGCAGAGGCAATCGGATAGAGGGGCCAGATTCTTCCTTTGTGGCTGATTCCATGGCAGTTGCTCCTCCTTGGCCAGCAGCCCTCCCGGGAGTACCTAATTACACCCCCACCCGCCTTGCATTCATTGGCCTCAGGTTTCCAGCCCCGGGATTCTTAGGCTGAGTGGAAGAAAGTCCAGGAGAGCATCTAGGAGGCAGCCTGTCCTCTCGCAAGAAGTGACCAGGTGCAGTCAGGTACACTTGTGCCCAGGTATGTCCAAGTATGCTCGCGCTCAGGTAGGCCCAGGAGTAAGGGAGAGGGTGAGGGGAGGGGGAAGAGGGAGCCAGATTGGGGGAGGGGGGCGCTCCATGCTCACTGCATCATCTCCTGGTGGGCAAGTGTGTTTACTCCACACTGAGCTTGGCAAGGTGAGCCTGGAGTGTTTCTAGGAGGCAAAGACCTAGGACGCCAAGCCCAAAGGGGCTTCCTGCAGGGGCAGGATGTGTCTGCTTTCCTGCACTTCCCTCCTTCCCTGCATCTCCACCTGCCTCCTCCCTCCCGGCTTTGTGTCCCGGTGGGAGACCAAGCTGGTCCTGCTCCGCACTGCAGGCACTGGGCTTGGTGCCCAGCCAAGGTGCTGGTAACCTTTCCCTTCTGTTCAGGGCTGCTGCCCAGTCTCCTAAAGGCACCCTTCCCTCTCCCCACTGCTTACACTGTCCTCCCTCCCCTCCTTTGTTTCACCCGCCTAAGCGCCCACCCTCTCACTGTGGTCGCCCACCCTTTCTCTCCTGTGTGACTTTCACCTTTTGCTTCTCTGTCATTCATCTAAAGGTTTTTATCTTCCTTGTTTGGCCTTTCCTCTTCCCTTGCCCCAGGCCTTTCTCTCCCTTTCTTTTCCTATTTTTGTTTCAAATCAGTTCCTCGGCTACCTCCATAGCCATGGGTAGCCTGGTGTGACTGGGGAAGTAGGAAGAGGTCCTAGAAATGAGTGCGTTTAGGCCATGCTTCCTTGACATTAGACAGAACACAGGCAGTGTACTTGGTCCTCTCCTGCCGAGTCAGGCAGGCAGTGTTCCGGGCGAGCTGTGGCTGCAGGAACTTCATGAGCTGACTGCACTTTGGGTTCAGCATGGTTTGGCCCTCAACTTTGCAAATTTAGAAGGATTATCTTTTTGATTCACTGGGAGCAATCATGCATTGCAAAGTGGAGTCACACTATAACATTCACAAGAGAAAAAAGATAGAACCAGGGTACTAGTTTACTAGGAGGGACAAACCATTTGTGTCAAAGATGGACTGGGTGTCGCCCATCCTGTTTCTTCTTCCGGGACATATAGAGAAATTGTCTTACCTAACTTCACTGGCCATTAGGTGGAACCATGTGGTTGTGTTCTAGCCAATGGAATGTGGACAGTGATATAAGCCACTTCCAGACCTGGCCATGAAATGTCCCAAGTGCTGGAAGCAAAGGATGCTGCAATGGAGGAGACACCCAACAGAAAGGACTTGGGTCTTGGAGTCCCCACATGGAAGGGGTAACTCACAACAGACTGTGATGTGAACAAGAAGTAAACTTTTACTGTGTTTGGACACCGAATTTTAAGGATTGTTTACTTCATTAGTTAGCATTAGTGTGTCTCTCTCTAGGGGAAAACAAACTTGTTTCCACTGTTTAAAAAACTCTCTTACCCTTACCAAAGTATGTGAGAAAACCTTGACCTCAGAGGCTTGCTGGCTGGAAATGAGGTGAACCAAACCCTGCGAGGTGTGAACTGAAGCCGCAGCACACCTTCAGCAAGCATGTCTGCCCTAGCTTAGGAAGTACTGGAAAGGAATCGATGGAAGAAGGTAAAGGGGGGCATTATCTAAGCATAGGGTACTTCCTAATCACCTCCTCGTCTTTTGATTTAGGAGTAGGGAGAGGAGAGTATTAGAAGTGAAAAGAAAGTGTACCTACTCAGAAGTGTGGAGTGAGGCTGGAAGTACCCAGATTTAAAGACATCATGACGTCATGCACAGATAGAGAAGACGCTGGGCGGGCTGGGAGGGGAATTGGCCAACACATGGTCCGTGGGCATGAGTGAAGTTCTCGATGCACATTTCCTACTGCCTAATCAATATCTCCACGTGGATGTCTGCTGCTTGGAGACATTCCAAGTAGAGTAGGTCCAAAATTCTTCCCTAAGTATACCCCACCTCCATAAACATCTGTTCTGTTTCTCAATTTTTCAGGCCAGAAACCATAGATTTGGTCTTAACTCCCTTCTCTCTCATGCCCCACATCCAGTCCGTTAGTAAATTCCATGTCCTCAAAATACATCAAGAGTACAGCTACCTCTCACCCTCAGGCTGCTGCCACCGCGTGACACGCTGCTGTCATCTCTTGCCTGCATTATTGGAAAGGCCTCCTAACTGGTCTCCCTGCTTCCATACTTGGTTCCCTATTATCTGTTCTCCCCACATCAGTCATAATATTCTTATTTACAAATGGAAATCAGATCATGTTGCTCACATTCTCCAAATGCTTGCCATCTGGCTGAAAATAAAACAAAATTCTTATCGTGGTGTGCCAGGCCTACACGACCTGGGCCCCCACCTGCCCTCTGAGCTGATCTCTGTCATTCCCTCCTCCAGCCGGCCCTCATGCCCATCCCACAGAGACCACCTGCAGACACTGTCCTAGGCCCCAGTGGTCTTCCTGCATCTGCTGGAGGTGCTCTGCGACCTCAGGAGCAGGTTCTAGAAGCCATCTTCACCAGTGAGACCGGAGTTGGGTAAATACCCAGTTTCCTGACTGCTCGCTGGGGCAGTTCCGAGGCATTTCCATACAGTCCCCAGCAGGGCTGAGCCTCAGGTGCCCACAGTGGTGACCCGTTCATTAACATGCCATTTACTAGCCTTCCTTCCTGACCTTTCTCGTGTCCCCATGTCTCTGAGTGCTTCCTAAGATCACCTCCATAGTCAACCACTTGCACACAAATCCTGATCTCAGGGGGTACACCAACTCACACAGCTCTCATTCCACTCCAGTCACACCAGCTTCCTGGTTCTAGAACACAAGAAACTTCAGAGCCTTTGCATCTTCTGTTCCCTCTGCCTGGAATACACTTTCCCTCCAGTCCTTCAGTCTCAGCTCAAATAGCATCTTATCTGATGTAGATACAAAGTAGGAACCCTGTCCCCATCAATCCCTATCTATCCCCCTTCTCTGCTTTTCCCCCCACTTTTATCATCAAAGGCTAACAGACCCACTGCATGTTGATCTGGTTCTTTATTGACTGTCTCCCCGACCCAGCAAAAGATAAGCTTCGTGAGAAGAGGGAGTTTGTTCTGTCCTACTTTTGTTCTGCTCTGCTGCATTCCCAGCCAGCATCAGGAATGGTGTCTGGCACACATTTGGTGGTTAACAAATATTTTTTAATGAATGGGCATAGGGATGAAGAATAGGGAGAAAAGAAAGGAAAGAATATTTGTGATCATAGTCACATACATACAACTTGGCTTTAATGACCTGTGTTGGTACCAGCTCAAAGCCCACAGGATGGGAGTGTTGCCACCGTATAACAAAGGCCTTGGAACTTGCTCTTTTTCCTATTTTTTGTAAAAGATTTTGAGGCTTTCTCCCAGTGGAAATGAAGAAGAGAGTTAATCTCTAGTATCTCTGCTTCCTGACTTTTGTTATAAGTATTTTAGATCCTAATTAAAGAATCATTCACCAATTCTTTTAATTTAGAAAATTCTAATTAAAAAAAATAGTGGACTTGTACCACTAGGCAGTTTAATTTGCCCCTGTCCAGGGCAGGAAACATTCAGATAGGATTTCCTTTGATAGATGCCACATCACAGGTTGATGCTAATGAGTAAACAGAACAAAATATACGAAGAGTAGCTCCCGAACCTGTCAGAGCAGGTTTGGTTTGCAGAAGCAGCCTGAGCTCTTCTCCTCCTCATCTCTCGTTGTCCTTGGCACAGTTGTGCGTGTGATCTGGGTCTCACCTCCATTTCTTTAGTTATCTACCTTCCTAAAGTGTAAGCTCCCTCAGGGAGGACCGTGTCTGTTCTGTCACAGCTGTATGCAGGATGCCTGGCACATGAGAGGCTCTCCACAAATATTTGATGGATGCGAGCATGAAGAGCATGTAGGGAAGGAAGACGGGAGTCAGGGAGCTGGGCAGCAATGTGCTCAAGGTCAGGTCATCAGCCAAGCTCAGGACCCAAGCCTCCCGACCCCCACCCTGATCCCGCCTCCCAGTTCTGCCCTGTGAGGCTGTTAATCACCTCGCTGACAGGCAGGGTTATCCAAGAAAGCAGAAAGAGGAAAAGAAAAATGAGGCATGGGAGGGTAGAACAGAGAATCTAGGCTCTTTTCGCAGCTACGATTCTTATTTCTTGCTAGAGTATTGGCACCTTTAAAAGCCTTGGCTGTCCTCCCCAACCTCCCCACTCAATCACAAACCGCACTGCCTAGAAAAAATAAAGGGGGAGAAAATCAATGCGCTAAACCTTGCTAGGCTTCGTAATAACTCTCCCTGCAGCCTGCCTCTGCTGGCCTTAGAGCCAAGCTCTCCAGGCCTCCCTCTGAACTGGAGTCCAGGGGTGATAGGGAACTTGCGTGTTAAAAACGTGTTCCCTTCCCCTCCCCAACCCACTCCCAGCCTGGGGAAGACAAAAGAGGAAGCCCTGGGGGCTGCCGTGCCTTCCCAGATCCGCTTCCCTGTCTGCTGACAGCCACCTGCTCTTTCCTGCTCTCTTCCCTCCCAGCCCTGCTTGTGTCTCTGTCCCACCCCCCTCCCCGTGGGTCACTAAAGTTCTCCCCCCCATTTACAACCATCACTTGATCCTCCTCCTCTTTTAGGTGCATAGAGTGAAAGGGAAAGAGAGAGTTGTAGTCTGAGTAGAGATGGTTGACTTGAGAACACAGTCATAGCTGGAAAATACTAAAAATGACTTATTTTCATTTCTCCTTTGGATCCTACTACTTTCAGCTCCCACCCCAGGTCCGAGTTACAGAGTTTGCTGCCCCAGGGGAGGAGAAGGTGGGCAGAACTAACAGGCAACTGGTTACCTTTGATTATCAGATCTCCCTTAATCAAGAGCTTGGTCTTGAAAGCTAGCCTTTGTGGAAAGAGACTGGGATTTCTAAATTCTAGAACTCCTCCTTAGCATATCAAGAGCTATGCGTAGTTGGTTGGATGGGTGAATTTTAGCAAAGGGAGATTCAAGGATGCTAGAAAGAAGAGCATGAAGGGTGAAGGACCCCAAGCTAAGACTAGAGATCGTGTAGATTCTTATTGCCCTTCCCTGGGGCCAGATATCTTGAGAGGGAGAAAGGGAAAGAGTGTGTGTGTGTGGAGAACAGGGGAAACAGTAGGGCAACGGGTAATTATAGGGGAGCCTGAGAAGATGAACGCAACGGACTGTGGCACATGGATGTGGGCACATCTTAGAGGAGGCCACCAGTCCCAGCTGAAGTGCCACCTGCCTAGAGTGGCACAGAGCATTGGCCGAAGAAGCTTCTGGATGCAGGGGCCCAGGCAGCACAGCGCCCCCCAGGGCTGGCTCAGGAAGAGCACAGAATCCAGAAATTCCAGAGAATCCACAAATTCATACCTGGCCAAGAGAGGACGGGGAGAGCGTTGGGACCAGACTAAAGCTTGGGGCTGGGAGAAGTGCTGCCATGGGTGAAGAGACCAGGGCGGTTGGCTGGGACCTGTTCTCTTTCTTGGCCCCCTGGACTGATTCCTCTTTGTCTTGAAACTCTGGCTTCCCTTCTGTACTCAGCTCCCTTTGTGACATGGTCATGTCATAGCTTTAAATCCTGCCCACACCCACACGTCTCAAACGTGTGTCTCTAGTCCGGGCTCTTTGAACTCATGAGCACCAGGCCTTTAGGGACGGTTCCATCCCTAACGCTTCTTCTGTCCTTGTCTCCCCTGAGTACACCCCTCAGCACACCCTTTCCTCTCACCCATCCATATGAAAATGCCAGGCCCCCAGTTGCTCAATCAGGAACCATGGAGGAGCCTTGATTCCTTCTTCCCTCCCAGTGCTCCCGCCCCAGGCCATGGCACCAGAATGTCTCTCCAGGACCTGTCCCTTCACCTCCACACTCACTCTTCATCAGCTCTTGCCGTCTGTTGTCTGCTCTCCACAAAGCAGCCACAGTGGGACTTGAAAGATCTAAGTTGCTTCTCTGCTCAGCATCCCCCAAAGGCCTCTCATCTCACTTAGAGTGAAAGCAACACTCCTTACCACTGCCCAGCAGGCCCACCCGGGGCTGGCAGCCCACTGCCCGTCCCCTCGCTGCCTCTGGTTCAGACATCCGGACTCAGGGCCCGGTCCTTCCCTGCATGCTCTTCATGCTCGCATCCATCAAATATTCGTGGAGTGCCTCTCACGTGCCCGCAGCACATTGTGTCCACTGCAGCCTCCGGACGTTTGCATTTGCTGCTCTCCCCAGCCCCTCACTTTCTTCAGGACTTGGCTTTAATGTCTTCTCACTAATAGGGCCATCCCTGTGCACCCAGATGAATAACAACTGCCCCAACCTGTACTCTCCATTTCCTATAACCTGTCTCTTCACGCCCCATGTTGCCTGTCTCCCTCTGACATTCATATTCTGGGTCTATTTATTATCTGTCACACATCCAGCTGAATATAAGGTCCATGAGGCCAGTGAGCAAAGACTTTGTTTTGTTCATTGCTGTATCTCCAGCACCTAGAACACTGCCCAATACATAGTAGAGGCTTGATCAATAATTTTTTAATGAAATGGTTCAGTGAAGCTCCAGGTGCATCCCACCTCTGTTACCTTGAATGTTCTCTACCTCCTACAAGCCATCCTTGAAAGGAACCAACACATATGGTTTTATATATATATATGATTATACATATATGGTTATGTGTGTGTGTGTGTGTGTGTGTGTATGTATATATAACCATTTCAGGCAAACTACACACTGATCAATTTCTAAATTTGTTTCTCTTTGTAGTTACCCAATAGGATGATGGGGGGAGCTGATGATAAAGAATAGGTCAGTTACAGGAAACTTAAAAGCTTCCTTTTCTTGGCATATATGAGTAAACTATAGAAATAAGCTTATTTCTGCACGTGTGTATCTGTGTAGCTCCTCACTGAGCTCAAGGATGCATGTATGTGACCAGCCTGCCTTTGAGTTGGGTGCTACGGAGCGTGTGGGAGGCAAAATGCCTGTCTCCAAAGCTAGCTGCTTGGGGTGCTGTGGTACATACGAAGTAGTTGGAGACATCCTTGTGGAAGCACGTGGCCTAATTCAGTGCCACATATCCATGAAATCTTCTAACAAGGTTGGCCTGGAGGAGGTTGCAGGCTCCTCTGTGCTGGGTTGTAAAGGGGCAGCTGAGAACACATGGTAGCCAGTGGCAGATCTGTTATTTGACTGAGTGGGCCAGGCTTGGAACAGGTGAGGGGAGACATCACCTCGCAGATTTCGCTTGTTCCCTCTCCTGGGACGCACACCTCAGAACACTTTCTCTGAGCACGGCTGAATAACCATCATAAGGGTTGAAAATGATCTGGGAACCATGGTTGCTATACTTGAAGGAAAAGAAGGGCTGTTCTGGAAAGGAATCTATGCCCTGGCCTGCACATCTGGAGTGAGTAGGAATCTAAGCCAATGGGACCTTTATCTCTGCTTCCTGGTTTGTTACAAGATGTCTAGACGTGAGCGTTCTGACACACTGTCAGTGTTTTCTGTCATCTTTAATGAAGGTGCTGCTCTTTGACCAGGTGCACACTACACCTGTCCCTTACTCTCCATGAAAGGGCACCTTCAGGAAGCTGACTTTCTCATCAGTACCACACATTTGCTCTCACATGGATCTATGACCTGCACAGGCCAAACTTCTGCCACAGATCTAAAGGTTCTTATGTTAACAATGCATTGCTGAATAACAAATCATTCCCAAAACATAGTATTTTAAAACAATGAACCCCTTCTACTTCTCAGTTCCTGTGGGTCAGGGATCTGGGAGTGGCTCAGCTGGGGCCTCTGGCTCAATGTCTGTCACAGGCTGCTGTCAAGGTCTCATCCAAAGGCCTACAGGTCTGCCTTGAAGCTCACTTGTGCGGCTGTTCATGTGTCAGAAGATCTCCTTCCAAACTCAACCAGTCTCTCCACCAGGCTGCCCCACAACACAAGACCAATATGTAAAAAAATATTTAATAAGGAGCAGTACCACAAGCATGCTGTTTTTAAGCCTTTAAAAAGTAAAACACAGATACAAAAAGTGCACAGATATTACCTTTACAGCTCAATGAATTTTCATAAAGTGGACACACCCATGTAACCACCACATCAAGAGATAGAACAGGACCTAGAAGCATCCAGAAACCCTAGTCCTCCCCCAGTCATCATCTTTCTTCTTCCCAAAATGTAGCCACTACCTTGACATCTAGCACCACATTTGCCTGTTTTTTACCCTAGCTTTACTGAGGTATAATTAATATATTTTTATAAATGAAATCATGCCATCTGTGTTTTTTTTGTGCTTGGCTTCTTACTTAACATTATGTTTGTGAGGTCCATTTAAGCTGTAACATGAAGCTGTGACTCATTTGTTTCATTGTTGTAAAGGATTTCATTTTATGAATATACCATAATATGCAATATATAAAAATCTATTCTACCATTGATGTACATGTAGGTTATTTCTAGGTTTTGGCCAGTAAAGACAATATTGCTCTAAACATCCTTATAAATGTCTTTTAATGCAGTGCTTACATTTCTATTGACGATGGTGGTAGGCAGAATAATAGTTCCCCAAAGATGTCTACATCCTAATCCCCAGAACCTACAAATGTGTTGTATTTCATGCAAAGGGGAATTAAGGTAGCAAATGGAAGTAATTTGCTAGCCAGCTGACCTTATGATAGGAAGATTATCCTGGAGGGTCCAGCTAGGCCCCTTGTAATCACAAAGAAAGATCCTTAAATTTGGAAGAAGAGGGCAGAAGATGAGGTCAGAGTGAAGCAATGGGAGAATTCACCCACTGTTGATAGCTTTGGGGCCATCAACCAAGGACTCTGGGGTCTCTAGAAGCTGAAATGATCAAGGGTTCTTCCCTAGGGTTTCCAGAAGGAACACAGCCTTGCTTACATTTTGGTTTTAGCCCAGGAGACCCATTTCGTTTGAACTGCAGAACTGTAAGAACATAAATATGTTGTTTTAAGTCACTAAGTTCATGATAATTTATTGCAGCAGCAATAGAAATTTAATACAGAGGGACAGGAAAAAGACAGTGGAGTAGGAAGGCAGGGCAGAAACCTCCTCCCATATACACACTGAAGAAGCAACCACAGCAAATACAACTAACCCTGAAGACTGCAGAGAAGACCACCTACAGCTGGGGAGGAAGAGAGGAGCATACAAAGAAGGGTAAATGGGCCACGTTTTGATTGATTGGGACCCAGGTCCTTCCCGCATCCCAACCCAAGCTGAAGAAAATAAACACTCAGGAATCCAGCACCATGGCCCTGGAGATCTGCTCTGGCAACACGAGTCCACACTGCATTGGGCTTTGGTAATTAACAGGACTGGACACCAGAGAGAGTTGGAGCACTCTTGGGGGCCAAGATTCCTGTTGCTTATGGAGGACAGGCATGCTCTGTCAGTCCCTCTGAGACCCAACACAGAGGCGGCAGTTTGAAATATTAACCAGCACCAGGAAGGGTGCCAGAGGGCCAGGGTTTGCAGGGAGCTCCTTCTGGAGAAGAAAGGGCAGGTGGATGACTCTTTCCCAGCCCTTCCTCAGCCCAACTGGTCAGGTGCTTGTGGGCGTCAGTTCCAAAATGCTCCCTCTTCCTTGTTGGTTGCTCACCCTGAGGAGGTACTTGCCTGTGCACCCACCCAGCCTGGATGGCTCAGACCAGCAGCAGTCTGATTTTGCAAACTGGTAGGCAGAGGGTGGATTGCATTTCCCTGGCTCTCCCAGCCCTCCATCAGCTCCACTGGCCAGATTCTTGTGGGGGCCAGCTCTGAACTCTGCACCTGCCCCACTGGCTCAACCCCAGAGCCCCAAGACATGCCTGCCTGTCTTAGCACACTCAGCCAAGAAGTGGTCAGCCATTGCTGACCAGCAGGCTGAGGACAGCACCACCCACAATGAATCCCAGAAGAAGTGCCTCACATCAAAGGGCACACAGAGGTTAGCTGTGGGGATCAGCCATTGCTGGCAGATAAGCAAAAGGGAAGACCCCACCCACAGCCCACCAACAGCAACTTTGGCTCAGCCACAGAAGAGAACTGGCACTGGTGAGCAGAGTCTTGAGCTTCTGGGCATTACAGGACACCCACTTCATAAAGCCATAACTTTCAAGACCAGGAGACATAGTGGATCCATCTAATACAAAGGAAGTGACACAGAAACCCAGACAAACTGAGGAGGCAGAGGACTATGTTCCAAACAAAAGAACAATCTAAAGTGCCAGAAAAAGGGATAAATGAAATGGAGATTAGTAATTTTCTTGAAAGAGAATTCAAAGTAACAATCATAAAGATGCTCACTGAACTTTGGAAAAGAATTGGTGATCTCAGCAAGAACTTCAACAAAGAGATAGAAAATAGAAAAAGAGCCACTTGGAGCTGATGAATACAAAAGCTGAAATGAAAAATATAATAGAGGGAATGAATAGCAGACTGCTGGAAGCAGAGGAAAGAATAAGTGTGAAGGAAGATAGAGAACAGGAAAACAATAAAGCTGAGGAACAGAGAGAAAAAAAAATTCTAAAAATTAAAAGATGCTGAGAGCTGTGTTGAGAACGCCAAATGAAACAATAGTCACATAATAGGGGTCCCAGAAGAAGAGAGAGACAAAGGAGTAAAAAGTATATTTGAAGACATAATAGTGAAAATCCCCCAATCTGGGGAAGGAACAAGACATCCAGGTCTTGGAAGCACAGAGAGCCCCTAGCAAGATGAACCCCAGGAAGGTAGCACCAGGCCATATAGTAATTAAAATGGCAAAGATTAAAGAGAATCTTAAAAGCAGCAAGGGAGAGACACACAGTTACCTAAGGGAAACTCCATGAGGCTATCAGAAGATTTCTCAGCAGAGACTTTATAGGGTAGTAGGGAGTGGCACAAAATATCAAAGTATTAAAAGGGAAGAACCTACAACCAAGAATTCTCTACCCAGCAAAGTTCATTCAGAATTGAAGGACAGATTAAATGCTCCCCAAATAAGCAAAGGCTAAAATAATTCACCACCACTAAATCAGCCTTACAGTATATGTTAAAAGGACTTCTTCAGATAGAAGTGTTCTTAAGTCTAAGTATTTTTCATCAGTGAAAATGAAACACAGTAATGGTAGTAGACCAATTATTGACAGAGTAAATATGAAGAAACAAATGTAGTAGAATTAACTATGCACAAAATTAGTCAAGGGATGCACAAAAGATGTAAGTTATGACATACATAAAATGTGGGGGAGGAAGGATAATGAAAAGGTAGTACTTTTAGAATATGTACAAAACTGAATGACCATCAACTTAATATGGGCTATTATATATTGAGAAAATTATCCATGAACCTTATGGTAACCACAAACCAAAAGCCTATGACAGATATACAATCAAATTTTCTTTTAAAAAAGAAATCTAAGCATAACACTAAAGAAAACCATCAAATTACAAGAGTGTAAAATAAGAAGAAAGGAATGGAGAGGAACTACAAAAACAATCAGAAAACAATTAATAAAATGGCAATAAGTACAACCTCTCAATATAAACAGACTAAATGCACTAATAAAAAGACACAGGGTGACAGAATGGATAAAGAAACAAGACCCATCTATGTACTGCCTACAGGAGATTCATTTCAGACCTCAGGACATACATAGACTGAAAGTGAATGGATGGGAAAATGGATTTCATGCAAATAAAAGGAGGAATAAAGCAGGAGTAGCCAGTACTTAAAAAAAATAGACTTCAAAACAAAGAAAGTAATGAGAGAAAAGGATATTACATAATGATAAGGGATCAGTCCAACAGGAGGATATAACAGGAGGATAATTATAAATATCTATGCACCCAACATAGCAGCACCTAAATACATAAAACAATTACTAACAGACTTAAAGTGAGAAGTATACAGCAACATAATTATAGTAACACCCTACTTATATCAATAGACAGATCATACAAACAAAAAATAAGTGTGGAAACAGAGGCATTGAATGGCACATCAGACCAGATGGATTTAACAGATACATATAGAACATTCCACCCAAAAGCAACAGGATACACATTTTCTCAAGTGCACATGGAACATTCTTGAGAATAAATTACTTGACACAAAAGGAGCCTCAAAAAATTAAAAAAGATTGAAATTGTATCAAGCATCTCTTCAGGCCACAGTGCCATAAAACTAGAAATAAATGACATGAAGAAAACCAAAAAACACCCCAAAACACATGGAGGCTAAACAACATGCTTCTAAATAATTAATGGATCAAACAGAAAATCAGACAATAAAATGAGACAAATGAAAACAAAAGTGCAATGGTTCAAAATATGTGAGATGCAGCAAAAGTGATTCTAAGAGGGAAGTACACAGCAATACAGGCCTACCTCAAGAAACAAGAATAATCCCAAATAATCTAAACTGACAACTAAAGGAACTAGAAAAAAAAGAACAAAGCAAGCCCAAAGTTAATAGAAGGAGGGACATAATAAAGATGAGAGCAGAAACAGTATAGAGAATAAGAAAACAATAGAAAAAATGTCAGTGAAACCAAGAGCTGCTTCTTTGAGAAAATAAATAAAATAGACAAACCCCTAGCCAGACTTACCAAGAAAAAAGTATATGCACACAAACAAAACAAGGAACAAAGAAGGAATAATCATAACAGATGGCACAGAAATACAAGGAATTAGTAGAGAATACTACGAAAAATTATATGCCAATAAATTGGACAACTTAGAAGAAATGGACAACTTTCTAGAAAAATACAACCTTCTAAGACTGACCCTGGGAGAAAGAGAAATTGCCAATTACCAGCAATGAAATCGAATTGTACCATTGAACTCCCAAAAAACAAAATGCCAGGTACAGATGGATTCACAACTGAGTTCTACCAAACATTTAAAGGAGAGCTAATACCCATCCTTCTTAAAGTATTCAAAAAAGTAGAAGAGGAAGGGATACTTCCAAACTCATTTATGAGGCCAGTGTCACTCTAACACCAACACCAGACAAAGACACTACAAAAAACAAGAGAAAGTTACAGAAAAATATCCCTGATAACATAGATGCAAAAATACTCAACAAAATATTAGTGAACCAAATTAAAAAATACATCAAAAGAATCATATATCAAGAACAAGTGAGATTTATTAATGGTACAATATTCATTAATCAATCAAGTGATACACCACATTAACAAAAGGAAGGATAAAAATCAAATGATTATCTCAATAAATGCTGAAACAGCATTTGACAAAATTCAACATCCATTCATGATAAAAACTCTCAATAAGATGGCTATACAAGGAACATACTGCAACATAATAAAGGCCATATATGACAAACCCACAGCTAACATCATACCCAATGGTGAAAGGCTGAAAGCTTTTCCTCTAAGATCTGGAACAAGACAAGGATGCTACCACCACTTTTATTCAACATAGTACTGGAAGGCCTAGTAATGGCAATCAGACAAGCAAAAGAGACAAAAGGCATTCAAATTGGTAAGGAAGAAGTAAAACTGGCACTATTTGCAGAGGACCTCATAATATATATAGAAAACACTAAAAATCCACCAAAAAAACCATTAGAACTAAAAACTGGATTCAGCAGAGTTGCAGGATACAAAATTAATACACAGAAATCTGTTGCATTCCTATATACTAACAATGAACTAGCAGAACAGAAATCAAAGTCACAGTAATCAAAACAATTTGGTACTGGCATAAGAACAGACCCATAGATCAATGGAACAGAATGGAAAGCCCAGAAATAAACCCATGCAGATATGGTCAATTAATATATGACAAAGGAGGCAAGAATATACAATGGGGAAAAGGCAGTCTCTTCGATAAATGGTGTTGGGAAAACTGGACAACACATGCAATAGAATGAAGCTAGATTGCTCCCTAACAGCATACACAAAATTAAACTCAAAATGGATTAAAGACATAAATATAAGACATGGAACCATAAAATTCTTAGGAGAAAACTTAGACAAAAATCTCAAACACAAATGTGAGTAATTTTTTTCCCGAATACATCTCAAAGGCAAGGGAAACAAAAACAATAATAAACAAGTGGGACTACATCAAACTAAAAAGCTTCTGCACAGCAAAGGAAACCATTAACAAAACAAAAAGGCAGCCCATAGTATGGGAGAATTTATTCATAAATGATATATCTGATGAGGGGCTAATGTCCAAAATATATAAATAACCCATCTGACTCAACACCCAAAAAACAAATAACCCAATTAGAAAATTGGCAGAGGACCTGAATAGATATTTTTCCAAAGAAGACACACAGATGGCCAACAGACATATGAACAGGTAGGTGTTCCACACTGCTCATCATCAGGGAAATGCAAATCAGAAACACAGTGAGATATCACCTCATACTAGTCAGAATGGCTAATATCAACAAGACATGAAATAAGAGATGTTGGCGAGGATGTGGAGAACAGGAAACCCACCTACACTGTTCGTGGGAATGTAAATTGGTGCAGCCACTGTGGAAAGCAGTGTAGATGTTCCTCAAAAAACCAAACATAGAAATGCCATTATGAACCAGTAATTCCACTTCTAGGAATTTACCTGAAGAAAACAAAGTCCCTGATTAAAAATGATATATGTATCCTATATTTTTTGCCACATTATTTACAAGAGCCAAGATATGAAAGTAACCAAAGTGTCCATCAGTAAATGAATGGATAAAGAAGAGGTGGTACATATACACGGTGGAATACTATTCAGCCATAAAAAAGAAAGAAATCTTGCCATTTGTGACGACATAGATGGACCTAGAGGGTATTATACTCAGTGAAATAAACACAAAGAACAGCAATTCAGTAATTAAAAGGGAACCAAGAGTGCAATCCATTGAGCCAGGAAGATAAATACCATATTATTCCACTTTTATGTGGAATCTAAAAGCAAAACAAAACAAAATGAACAAAACATCAGTACATTCATAGACCCTGAGAAATGACTGGTGGTTACCATGGTGGAGGGATTGGGGTGAGTGGGATAAAGAGGCACAAAATTTCAGTTATAATATAAATTAGTCACAGGGATGAAAATACTGCATAGAGAATATAGTCAATAGTTCTGTAACATCTTTCTGTGTTGACAGATAGTAACTCCACTAGATGGAGTAAGCATTTAATGTATATAACTGTCAAATCACTATGGTGTATACTTGAAACAAATATTGTATTGTATTATCAACTATACTTCAGTTAAAAAAAACAAAAAATTCTTAAAAGTAAAAAAAAGAAAATTAATACAATGATATTCCTGTAAGTTGTAACAATGAGTAAATTCATGTTTGTCTTCTGTAGCTACTTCCAACAGTTTTCCAATGTGGTTGTACCAGTTACACTCCCACCAGGGGTGGATGAGTGTTCTCATTGCTCCAGTTCTTGGTCAATGTTTAGTATCATCAGTCTTTTAAATTATGGCCATTCTGAATGGTCTCATTTTTTATTTCAATGTGCATTTCTCTGATTACTAAGGAGGTCAAGGACCTTTTCATATGATTATTGGCCATTTGATCTCCTCTTTTGTAAAGTGCCTGTTAAAATTTCTTGTCATGTGATTTCTTTTTGCTGTTGTGGTAGAGGAAGAATAGAATTTAGAGCATGACTGTAGTTCTCTTGTTCATAAATCCATTCTGTGCTCTCAAGTTACAAAATTGGGATTTTCACCTAATGTCTTCTGAGACTTTCTTAAATTCTTCTTTTAACATAAGAAAGAGGAACAGATTCTATTTTATTGAGCTTGCACCACACACACACACACACAGTTACAAGTATTATGGGTATGGGACAGTGAAAGAAACACACAACTATTAAAGCCACTAGAAAATATTTTTAACAACAGTAGTCATAAATACCAGTAGACTGTTAGGATGTTATTTATAGATTAATAATCTCTGTGTGAGGCTATTTCACTCAGAGACTCTGTGATGTGTGTTTTAGGAAAGGCCTGCATATCGAATGTTGAGATCAAAATATGATTTTCTTTAGCTGGTATAACTTCCAAAATAAATCATTCATACAGTTGGTGACTCATACAATCCATTCCAATATGCTCTGCTACTTGTTAGGAGATTTTTATTTAATTTAAGCATTTTCATTATTGTGAATTTTTATTGTGTACTGTTCAGTTCTGAGTCTTGGGCAATTGTTATAATAAGGTTACTAGTCAGAGAATGCAGATAAAGATCAGCAATTGAATAATTAAAAGGCAACCAAGAGTGCAATCCATCGAGTAGCAAAAAAAAAAATCAGATCTGAAAGTGCATAGAGATGGGCTGAATGCCAAAGCTATTAATGCAAAATATGATTATTTCCAGTGGTGAACCTATACGTTTTGGTGCTCCCGTGTTAACAAAGGGGATTTTGTAAAATAATCCAGCCAACAGCTTTAGCAAGATAATCCTGATTTTCATTTTCCCCCACTTCTTGGGTTATCTCCTCTCAGGATTCCCTTTTTAATGCTTTCAGCATTGTATTAGACCAGGCTGTACATCTTCCTTTGTCCACTACCATTCCTACCCCTTCCACATGGCTTTCCAGCTCAGAAAACACATGGGAGGGTAAGGAACTGGTCTTGTTCTGTTTTGCATATCTTTGTAAATACCTTTGAAACTGCCCATTCATCTCTCCTTCCATCACCCTAGTTCAAGCCACCATTTCCTACTTTGCCTCCGGTGGACTCCCGGTTTTTCTACATACATCCTTAGCCCTCCCACCCCAATCCCATTTTACAAAGTCTCTACCTAGTTGCCAGAGTGATCTGGTTGTTATACAAATCTGATTCTGTCACTCAGGTACTGAAAACGGCTGCCTTTACTCCAAACCCCTCAATGTGGCCTGTAGGGCCCTGCCCGCTGTGGCTCTGGCCTGCCTCCCAGCCTCTTCTAGAACCCCTCTCCCTCTGTTCTGTGTGCTTCACCTCTCACTGTGCTCCTTTCCACCACCTCAGGACCTTTGCACACACTGTTCCCTCTGGGTCTGGAAGGCTTTCTGCTGACCTCCAACCCCTTCTGCCTGGTTAATGGCCACCAGTCCAGCCTAACCATCATTTCTTAAGACCAGGCCCCCACGTAATCCCAGTGCAGGTCAGGCCTTTGTACTATTTGTTTGCAGCAATCTTTATTGATCCTTCCTAGTACTTACTAACATTTACTGAGTGCCCACCATGTGCCTGTGTTTGTCTGCTTAGGCTGCTGTAACAGAACACCACAGGCTGGGTGGCTTAACTAACAGAAACTTATCTTTTCACAGGTCTTGCAGCTGGAAGTCAGAAATTAAGATGCTGGCAGGTTTGATTTCTCCTGAGGCATCTCTCCTCCACTTGCAGACAGCTGGTCTGCTCTTCTTATAAGGAGAATTGGACTGGACTAGATGCAATCCAGTGATACTGGATTGAGTCCCATCCTCATGGCCTCATTTCACCTTAATAACCTCTTTAAAGGCCCACTATGGACTGATTGTGTCTCCCTAAAATTCCTATGTTGATATCCAGTCCCCAGTGTGATGGTGTTGGGTGTGGTACTTTTGGGAGGTGGTTAGGCCCTGAGTGTGGGGTCCTCATCAATGGGATTAATGTCTTTATAAGAAGAGACCAGAAAGCTAGCTAGCTCTCTTTCTGCCATACGAGGACACATGAGAAGCCAACAGCCTGCAACTGGGGAGAGAGCCCTCAGTGGAACACACCGCACTGGCACCCTGATCTCAGACAGCCAGCCTCCCGAGCTGTGAGAGGTAAATGTCTGTTGTTTATAAGCCACCCCACTTACAGCATTTTGTTTTAGCAGCCTGAGTAAGACAAGGCCGTATCTCCAAATACAGTCACTTTGGGGCTTAGGGTCTCCACATACGAATGTGGGGAGAACACAACTCAGTCCATGATAGTGCCCAACACTGAATATATTCTGATGACAAGACATACGGGATCCCTGTCCTCAAAGAGCTTATAGTCCAGGCTGGATGGAGGAATGGGGCTAAAAATAAACAAGAAAATGAATGAATGAATATAACTACAAATTACAAGACCTACTCAAAGGACAAAACTGATGTGCAATGAGAGAAAAGTGTGGAGCACCTGGGAGGCCAAGGTGTCAGGGAAGTCCTCTGAGATGTTCTTAAGGCTAAGAGGAAGCCAGCCATGTAAGTGCCTTTCACACATGCTGTTCCCTCTGCCAGAGACAGGCATTTGGTGGGAAGGAGTTGGCATGTTTGAGAAGAAAGAAAGACGCCAGGATGGTTGGAGTGCAGTGAGTGAGCCTTTGGAAGCACAAAAGCCGGGGTTCACTTCTTTTTCTCTCTGTATTGTGGCCACTGCTCCCATCTCCTCTCACGTCCAGGAGTATCTTCTCTGGGTTGATGGAAACCAAAATCTGTGGAAATGGGAAAAATGGCAACAGTAAGATTTTTTTTTAATGCCAGATGGGTAGAGTCACAGTGACAGAGTACAGCTTTACTGTACCAATTTGGGAATCATCAGCAAACAGATGTTTTCTTTAATGATGGGAATGGGAAAGGCCACCTAGGCCAAGCCTCCAAGGGTGCCAGAAGCAAGAGCTACAAACGGGGGTTGAAAACAACAGAATTTATTCTCTCACAGTTCTGGAGAATACAGGTCAGAAATCAAGGTCTCAGCTGCTCCCTCTGAAACCTGCTGGGGGAAGAACCCTTTAGTGTCTTTTAGCTTCTGCTTGTTGGCGCTCCTGGGCTTGTAGATCCAGCCCGCCAGTCTCTGCCTCTGTCGTCTCATGGCATTCTTCCTCCATGTGTCTGTGTCCTCCTGGGCTCTCTCTTCCCTGTGTGCCTTCCACTCTTCTTCTTACAAGGGCACTGGTCATATTGAATCAAGGCCCATCTGTACCCCAGCACGATCTTAACTGAATGGGTTGATCTGGAAACCATAAAGCACTCTGTATAACTGTGAGGTCTTTCCAAACAGACTTTTTTTTTTCAATTAATAGACTTTTAAATTTTTTTTAGTAGTTCTAGGTTCACAAAATAATTGAGCAGAAAGTACAAAGAGTTCCCATCTACCCCTTACCCCCTCCACAATTTCTGCTATTATTAACTTCTTGAATCAGTTTGTTATAATTGACAAGTCAACACTGATGGGTTACTATGAACTCAAGTCCACAGTTTACGTTAGGGTTCACGCTTTGTGTTGTACATTCCGTGGGTTTTGACAAATATATGATAGTTTATATTCACTGTTGCAGGATCATACAGCATAGTCTCACTGCCCTAGAAATCTCCTGTACTCCACCTTGTCCTTTCTTTGCCCTTCTCCCCTAACCCGGGACAGCCACAGATCTTTGCTCTGTCTCCATGGCTTTGCCTTTTCCAGAATGTCATGTGTTTGGAGTCATACAGTATGAAGCCTTTCAGAGTGGCTTGTTTCCCTTAGAAATATGCACGTAAAGTTCCCCCCGTCTTTTCATTGGTAGCTTGATAGCTCATTTCTTTTCATTGCCAAATAACATTCCATTATAAATGTATTTCCAACAGACTCTTTAAAGATGATTTTATATTTTCAGAGCAGTTTTAGGTCCACAGCAAAGCTGAGAGGAAGCCATGGAGATTTCCTATGTGCCCCTTGCCCTACATCTGCACCGCCTCCCCCATCGTCAACATCCCCACCAGAGTGGGACCTTGGTTACAATGACGGCCCTATACTGACACATCATTATCACTCAAAGTCCATGGTTTACCTTTAGGGTTCACTCTTGGCATACATTTTATGGGTTTAGGCAAATGTGTAGTGACATTTCCATCATTTTACTATAATATCGAGTGTTTTCACTAAAAAAAAAAGCCTACCTTGTATTAGAGTTCAATTAAAGTAAATATGAAGGTTCCCTTATAAAGAAAGAGAAGGTATAAAAGTGAGTGGACAGGGAAACTACATTCCCACTCTCACTGCCTTCACACAGATGCTCTGTGTTGGAGGAGGGACTGGACTGGCTGTGAATACAAGAACCACAGTTATTTCCCTTCTGCTCCCTCCTGGAAGTACAGCCGGCAGCCAGCCACCTGGTGCCCTCAGGGCAGGGCCTGGGCAGTCACCACTGGGCTTGGTACTGATGGCAGATTGAGAAAAAATGCTGAAGTCTTGTATCTCTCAGACCACATCACTCCTAGCTGCATGCCTGACACATAAGAGTATGCAATGAATGCTTGCACAAAGGGCTGAAGAAACAGCACAGGCCCCAGACCTGGGGACGGAGAGAACGTGTGGGGAGGAGGCAGAAAGATCCTGTCATTAATGATCTTGTGATAAGGCCCTGGAGACCCCCTTTACAAACTGCTGAGCACTGCAGAGGGGCTGTTTAAATCAGATTGAAGCCAAGATATCCTCAAGATCCCTGACAATAAGGATGTAGCCCGCTGGTACCAGCCGATAAACCTAGAGGACAATATCCTCGTGTTTGTCGTCAATCGCCCTCCTACAGCCGGATCTTTAGCGCCACCTAGTGCCGATCTATTCAGGCTCACTGCGCCACCTAAGCAACCAGTCAGGGTTTCCTGCTCTGTTTAAAGCTGGAAGGATTAAACCTTCCTCTTAAGGTTCAAGATCAATAATGTGGAAATAATGAATAAATGGAGAGCTTTAGAGTTAGCGCCAGAGAATTTTGAATCACAGAATTTAATCTCAGCAATTACATACATAATTAGTAGCGAGATTTTGTATTTGTACATATCATTTCACAGTTTGGGGTATTGAGCAAGTTTGGTCAAGGCGGACAAGATCTAAAGTTAAAGCTGTGCAAAGGAAAGGCAGAACTGAGAAGGGGAACGGGGATACTGACCTAGCCCCTGCCTTCAGACAGGGCAAGTGTCAGTTCCATCTCACAATTATAGCAAGTGAGGCTCCACTGAATGCCCAAGGTCAAATGCCCAGTAAAGGAGGAAGAACTCTGGTTAGGAGGCACGTCCCTTTCCTTTGGCTATGCTATTTCAAACTACCCCCATTCTTTTTGATATTTGGCTTGGCAAAATTGCAGTGATAGTCTCCTACGTGTTAGTCATCTTTATTCTACTGTATACATATAAACTGTTCTCCTAAAGGCTTGGGTTACTCTGTGCCTCACGTAGGAACTAGAATTCCTGAGAATTTTTATAATGTGGATGGTAGTTTATTATGTGTGTTATATATATTAAATATCTTCTGTATAAAGTCAGGTCACATCCCCTTTATCTGTTATAAAATTTGGGGTCTATATATAACATTTTAAGTAGAATTAATACCATACACAGTAGATTTTTTAAATCTGCATTTTCTTTAAAAGCATGTGGTTTGGAATTAAAAGGAGAGCTTACGTGCATTTGGCATTAGATACTAAGTAGGTGATTGCATGTCCAATAACTCATTTAACCTTCATGACTAGTCATATAGGTAAATTAGAGAATTATATTTATATTGATAAAGAAACAGAAATTCAGGCATTTTAAATAACCACCCCAATGACATAACAATTAAACAAAAGAGCTGGATCTTGAAACTGGGTTTCCTGTCTCAAAAACTACTAGCGTTTCTACTACATCACTAGACTCCACCTGATTTGCAGTCAGGAAGTCTAAGTTTTATTTCCAACTTAAATAATACATAAAATACTATACACTCTATCATCCTTTTGGAAATTCATATGCTCATTTGTGTATCAGAGGTTCTATTGAATTCTAATTTAAAGACACACATTTAGTCTAGTGATTCCCAAGCTCATGGAATTATTGTTTTGTTGTTTGGCATGTGTGTGTAACCATTAGCTTTCCTCTGAAGCACTGCTCTACAGACACAGTGGGGGAAACCCTGGGAGATGATATGCTGGGGAGTCTGATTCGAGAGGTCTGGACTTGAGAGACAGTTGTGAACTGAACGAGGATTCAATCTTTCAGAATAGTTGAATAGACTTGTTAAAAACAGCTCAGGGCACACTTTTATTTTAGAGTTCTTGTTTGTAACCTTCCTTGTTCAAGAAAAGATGAATGTAGGAGAGGAGGATTTCAATAGCACAGTGATGACCCCCCGGGTTCTCCACGAAAATCTGAAGTGTACCTGTGGTGTGGAATTTCCCCACTTTCTCTCTAATCTGAAGTGTACCTGTGGTGTGGGATCTCCCCACTTTCTCTCTCACTTTCCCCGCCTCTTCTTGGACTGCTCGTCTCCCTCGTGTGGCAGGTCTTCACCTGCCCATCGCCACATGCACTAGGTTTCAAAGCTACCTCAGACACCTGTTCTGAATTCCTCACTGCTTGTTGGTTTGATGTTGGGAAATCAATCTGTTCAAATTAGTATTCATGGTATTATCACTCCTTAGTGCTGCAGGAATGTTTATAGTTGGAATAACCTTCTAACTGGAAAATTCCAAGTAGCTTCAGAGAGATTTGGGGAAAAGAGTATCAGAGATTGTCCAGCTCTAACCCCAGACTTGTCTACCCCGTTTTCTTGTGTCATTCAGCCTCTGCCAATGGATTTGGTGCTGCCACACCGAGACTCTCATCCCAGTTCTAAACCTAGGGTAGGAGGCACAAAGAGATGAGGAAAGACATTTGAAGAAATACAACAACAATTCATAATGCCTTAATGCAACAAAAGGCATCTGTGAGAAAATTACAGCTATAGTCACTCTTGATGTTCAAAGTCTTGACTGCTTTTCCCCTTGGATAAAGAATTAGACAAGAATGCCCATTCTCATCAGTTCTATTTAATATTACCTTAGAAATACTAATTAGTAAAGTCAGGAAATAAAAAGAAATAAATACCTTCAGACCAGAAGAAGTAAAACTGCCTTTATTCACAGTGGACCTGATTGTATACATACAAAACCCTTAGGGCTCTACAAAAAAAAAAAACATAATAATTGAGTTTAGTAAAGTTGCAGGATCCAAATGTATCTCCACATTACAGAAACAAACAATTTTGGTATTGAAACTTAAACAGTACCCTTTACAATAGTACTAAAAACATGAAAAAATAGGGACCTATTAAATAAAAATATGCACTTAAATCTTAAGAAATATTACTGAGGTAAAGAACAACTAACTAAATGGAGAAAAGTGTACCATGTTCATGGGTAAGAAGACTCAATGTTGTAAAAATGTTGTCTCCTCAAATCGACCTAAAGATTGAACACCATCCCAATCAAAATCACAGTAGACTTTTTTGGCAGAAATTGACAAGCTGGTTTTAAATACAGTAATTCAAAGAACTTAGAATAGCCAAAATATTTTATAAAAGAAGAACAGAATTGGAGGACTTACACTGCCTATTTTCAAGGCTATTAATTATTAATCAATATATCAACATAAGGACAGACTCAATGACCAATAGAACAGAATAAAGAGTCCATAAATTGATCCATGTGTATGGTCAAATGATTTGCAAAGGTAATACAGTGGGAGGAAAGAGAGTATTTGCAAAACAATGCCATATGTCCATATGGAAATGAAAGTGTCCATATGGAAAACAGAAACGTCAACCCTTATCTCACAACATTCAGGAAAATTAACTTGAAAAAAGATCATAGACCTAAGCATAGAAATGAAAACTATAAAGCTTCAAAAGGGAAATAAAGGATAAAGTCTTAATGATCCTGGGTTAAGTAAAAATTTGTTAAATAGGCCATGAACTATAAAAAAACATGAACTATAAAAGAAAAAATCAATAAACTGTATCTCACACAAAATCTAAAGCTTTTATTCCTGAAAAGACATTTAAGAAAATAACAAGGCAAAGCACAGACAGGGAGAAAAAATTTGCAAAACATACCTGAGAAAGGACTTGTATCTAAAATGTGTCAAGAACTCTTAAAATTCAGTAATATGACACATCACCTAATTTTTAAAAATCAGCAAAACATTTGAACAGATGTTTCACCAAAGACACCCTTTAGATAGTTAGATCCTTAGGATGCCTACAATTTAAAAACTGACATACCAAGAGTTAGTGAGAATATGGAAACACTGGAACTCTCATACTGCTGGTGGGAATGTAAAATGGTACAACCACTTTGGAAATCATTTGGTAGTTTCTTAAAAAGTTAACCATACACGTACCAACAACCCAGACATGATGTTTCTAGGTATTTACCCAAAATAAATGAAAACATAAATATATGTCAACATAAAGACTTATATACAAACGTTAAATATGCCTTTATTCCTAACAGCCAAAATTTTACAACAGACTAAATGTCCCTCAACAGGCGGATGGATGAACAAATTGCAGTGGATCCATAGAGTGTGTCACTGCTCACAGTCAGGGGGGCAAACTACTGTTACACACACAGTGTGGCTAAATCCTGGAGACATTACCTTCAGAGAAAGAAGCAAGAGACTAAGGCAACCTACCATATGATTCCATTTCTATGAAACTCGAGAAGGCATAGCTAATTTACAGTGGCAGGAAGCAGGATAGTGGTCACCTGGTGCTGGAGTGGACTGGGACCATGTGAAAGATGACTGGGAAGGGCAAGAAAACACTTTGGTAGAGATAGAAATGTTCTAATTCTTCACTGAGGCCATTACAGGTATATATACATTGGTCAAAAGTCACCAATCTGTACACTTAAAATGGGTGTATTATATTCTATGTGACTATATATCAATAAAATTCATTAAAAAAATTATAGAGAGGAATGCAAGATTAAGAAGGGTAAATTTTGGTCTATTTCCAGGTTGAAGTGGACACGTTTTGAGCAGGTTTGTATGCCAAGAGGGACAGACAGTGGAGATGGAGGGCAAAAATACCAAAGAATGGCTGATGAGGCAGATTTCTCAAAGAAAGGAAGAAGAGGGTGCCATGCAAAGGGCAGGTGGGTACATGAGCCTTGGTGGGAGGAGAGGACATTTTCTCCCAGAGCTTTCAGTGGAGGAACATGGTGTGTGGTATTACATTTGAGTAAATATGCATGCAACTTGTTTTTCTAGATATCAGACATTCTTACTCATTTTTCCCCCCTTCGCCTGTTTCATCCATCTCCTCATCCCCTCCCCTATGGCAACCACCAGTCTGTTCTCTACATTTATGAGTCTATTTCTGTTTTGCATGTTTTGTTTTTTAAATTCTACATATAAGTGAAATCATACAGTATTTGTCTTTCATCTGACTTATTTCACTTAGCATAATACCATTAAGGTTCAAGATTTCGTTCCTTCTATGGCTTAAGAATATTCCATGGAATGTATATGCCACATCCTCTTTATCTATTCATCTATAAATGGACATTTAGGTTATTTGCATATTTTGACTACTGTAAATAAAGCTGCAATAAACATAGGAGTGCATATATCTTTTCAAATCAGAGATTTTTTTGTCTTTGGGTAAATACCTAGAGGTGGAATTACTGCATCCTATGGTATTTCTATGTTTAGTTTTTTGAGAAACCTCTGTATTGCTAGTCATAGTGGCTGCACCAATTTACATTCTCACTAACAGTGTAGGAGTGTTCCTTTTTCTCCACATCCTTGCCAACACCTGTTATTTCTTATCTTTGGATAGTGGCCATTCTGACTGGTGTGAGGTGGTATCTCATTGTGGTTGTGATTTGCAGTTCGCTGATGATTAGTGCTGTGGAGCATCTTTTCATGTGCCTGGTGGCCATCTGTATGTTTTCTTTGGGAAAATGTATATTCAGGTCCTCTGCTCATTTTTTAAATTGGAGGGTTTTTTTTGGTGTTGAGCAATATGAGTTCTTTATGTATGTTTTTGATATTAGCCCCTTATCAGATTCATCATTTGCACATATATCCTCCCAATGAACTAGGTTGTCTTTTTGTTTTGTTGATGGTGTCCTTTGCTGTTCAGAAGCTTTTTAGTTGATACAGTTCCACTTGTTCATTTCTGCTTTTGCTTTCCTTGCCTGGGGAGACGAATCCAGAAAAAAGTTGTTAATGTTGATTTTCAAGAGTTTCTACCTGTGTTTTCTTCTAGGAGTTTTATGGTTTCATGTCTTGTATTTAGGTCTTTAATCCATTTTGAGTTTATTTTTGTGTGTGGTGTAAGACAGTGACCAGTTTCATCCTTTTGCATGTGGATTTCAAGTTTTCTCAATACCATTTATTGCAGAGAATGTCTTTTCCCCATTGCATATTCTCGCCTCCTTTGTCATTTATGAATTGGCCATGTAGGGATGGGTTTAACATGCATGTAATTTTGTATGTGGAAGGACAGGAAGTTGAGGAAGTTCACAGTTCATTCAACCCTTAGTAAGTATTTATTTTTATGCCAGGTACTATATATGTGAGGATGTCAGTATTTAGTAGGAAAGAAAATAACATTGCCACTGTCCTTATACCATAGTTGAGAGAAGGGTCAGGCATTAAACACATAAACATACAACTAAATATATAAAGTTATGGATAATTATGAATTCCATAAAGGACAAAGGAGCTATGCAAGAATATAGCAGGAGGAACTTAATTTAGACAGATGACATGGGGAAGGTCTACGGGGGGACGTAACAGCTCAGCTGGGAGGAGGAGTGTAAGCAAGAGTAACATGATGAGTAAATTGTCCAGCCACAGTGAAGACCTTGACATTGGAAAGATTTTGGTACATTTTGATACAGAAAAATAATTATAGGCCAATTTAAAAAGATTAAGATAAAAAAATGAAACTATAGAAAACTCCTAGGAAATAAACACATATGTGAATTTCTGATCATTACATAGAGGATTCTCCAAGAGTATGACTCAAACTTAACTACATAAAATTCAACAGTTTTTTGTTAAATGTTACACATTATAGACCAAGTACAAAGGCAAATAAACCAGGAAAATATTTACAATAAGCCAAAGGATTACCATCCTTAATCTATAAAGAACTATGTATCAAATTGAGAAGAGCATTAAAATATCAAAATAGAATCCAGTGACTATAATATCATCCTCATAAAGTGATTTGATACTTTAGTCATTTAGATAAAGTTATAGAATTTTAAAAATAAAAATAGGCACAAAAAGTAAGTCAGGAAAATATAGTAAAAATAAAAGTAAAAGACATAAGCAACATTTTATGGAAGAGGAAATAAAAATGGCTAAATGGATGAAAACATTTTTACTCACATTTAAAGAACATAAATTGCAAAAGAAAATACCATTTTCCCAGCAATTAAATAAGTAGAAATAGGGGAAGAAAATTACTTAATGATGGTAAGGGTGCCATCCTATGCAAATAGTGGAAATATAAACTGGTTATGTGTTTAATAAAGCAGTTTGGAAATATGCCTATGGAACATTAAATATATTTCCTCTGATTTCAGTCTGAAAAATTAAGCCTAAGAGTATAATCATAAATGACTTCAAAGATCTTCATTTGTTTTTAAGTTAACATAAGTTAACATCTTAAAGCCCAATCTTTCAACAGCGAAGGGATGTTAAACAGTGATGTAGCCAAATGCTGAAATAAAATACATTAATTAAAGAGGTTTTAAAAAAACTGTTACATTCTATGGTCACCTAGAACTATGTGGCCATGAGGGCAAGAAACTTTTACTGCCACATTCCCTGAAGACATCACTGCATTGAAGCCCTCACAGTGAGGGAAGGGCACTGTGAACTGCACCAAAAAGAGGCACACATTTTTGAAGCCACAAATATGAGGTTTGTGTGTGCTGCGGTGACCCATTTCACAAAGCTATCGGGTTGTGTGGACTCAGAGCATGAGAAGATTCTTCAGCTGATCTGGTTCAACTGACTTTGTCCTTTGCCCTTAAGACCTAGCAGATCTAATTATGACCTTGGGCCTGTGGACAGATCAGCCTCACCCCATGAAGGAGCCGCAGGTTTGGTTTTATTCTCCCTGCCTGCCATGCCAGCCAGAGCCACCATCTGGGGACTTGCCAGAGACTTTATAAACGGTTATATCTTGCACAACATTGCTTCTAACCAAGGAACCCAAATTAGATAACGGATTATAGCCCATTAGGATTACTGGTCTTATCATACACCCAACACCCAGAAGAAGCAGGTCTTACAGAACAGTGGAATGATCTATTAACATTCATTTATGCCTCCAGCTGGTTAAATAAACACTTTCAATATGGAGTGCTGCCTGCAAGACTGAGAATATTCTTTGAGCCAGCATGATGTATAATGCTATTCTTCCTTTAGCCGGAATACATGAATCTCTTCAACACATGGTGCTGGAACAACTGGGCATCACATGCAAAAAAATGTATCTAGACACAGACCTTACACTCCTCAGTAAAACTAGCTCGAAATGGATCACAGACCTACATGCAAAATATAGAACTATAAAACTCCTAGAAGATAACATAGGAGAAAACATAGATGACCTCTGGTATGGTGATGCCTTTTTAGATACAACACCAAACATTATATCCATGGTAGAAAAAATTGATCACCTGGTCTTCATTAAAATGAAAAACTTTTTGTGTGGAAAAGACAGTATCAGGAGAATTAGAAGACAAACCACAAACTGGGAGAAAATATTTACAAAAGACACATCTGGTAAGGGACCCATAAAACTCAACAAGAAGAAAACAAACAACCTGATTTAAAAAATGGGTCAAAAACCTTAACGGACACCTCACCAAAAAAGATACAGATGGCAAATGAGCATATGAAAGATGCTCCACATGGTATGTCATCAGGTAAATGCAAATTAAAACAACAACAAGGTACCACTACACACCTATTAGAATGGCCCAAATCCAGAACACATGACACCAAATGCTAGAGAGGATGTAGAGCAATAGGAACTCTCATTCATTGCTAATGAGAATTCAAATTGGTACCTCCACTTTACAACACAGTTTGGTGGTTTCTTACAAAACTAAATATACTCGTTACCATATGATCCAGCAATCATGCTCCTTGGTTTTACCCAAAGGAGTTGAAAATTTATGTCCGTAAAAAACCTGCATGCAGCTATTTATAGCAGTTGTATTCATAATTGCCAAAACTTGGAAGCAACCAGGATGTCCTTTGGTGGGGTGAATGGATAAAAAAACGGGTGTACCCAGACAATGGATTATTATTCAGCACTGAAAATAAATGAGCTACAAAATAGAAATACCATTTGATCCAGGAATTCCACTTCTAGGAATTTACCCTAAGAATGCAGCAGCCCAGTTTGAAAAAGACAGATGCACCCCTATGTTTATTGCAGCATTATTTACAATAGCCAAGAAATGGAAGCAACCTAAGTGTCCATCAGTAGATGAATGGATAAAGAAGATAGTACATATACACAATGGAATATTATTCAGCCATAAGAAGAAAACAAATCCTACCATTTGCAACAACATGGATGGAGCTAGAGGGTATTATGCTCAGTGAAATAAGCCTGGCAGAGAAAGACAAGTACCAAATAATTTCACTCATATGTGGAGTATAAGAACAAAGAAAAACTGAAGGAACAAACAGCAGCAAAATCACAGAACCCAAGAATGGACTAAGGGTTACCAAAGGGAAAGGGACTGGGCAGGAGGGCTGGGAAGGGAGGGATAAGGGTGGGGGGGGGGGGAAGAAAGGGGGCATTATGATTAGCATGTATAATGTGGGGGGTGGGGCATAGGGAGGGCTGTGCAACACAGAGAAGACAAGTAGTGAGTCTACAGCACCTTACTATGCTGATGGACAGTGACTGTAATGGGGTTTGTGGGGAGGGACTTGGTGAAGGGGGAGTCTAATAACCATAATGTTCTTCATGTAATTGTAGATTAATGATAATAAAATGAATTAAAAAAATAAAAATAAAAATAAAATAAATGAGCTAGCAAGCCATGAAAAGACATGGAGGAACTTTAAATGCATGTTATGTATGATCCCAATTCTATGACATTCTACAAAACGTGAAAAACTAAGGAGACAATTTAAAAAATCAGCGGTTGTCAGGGTGTGGGTGGGGAGAGGTAAATAGGCAGAGCACAAAGGATTTTTAGGGCAGTGAAATTACTCTGCATGATATTATCATGGGGGATACATGTCATTAAACAATATGTCCAGACCCATAGAAAGTACAACACCAAGAGTAAACTATGGACTTTGGGTGATTGATGCAGGCTCATCCTTGGTTTAAAAAAAAAAAATACCATTCTGGTGAGTGTTGTTGACAAAAAGGGAGACTGCATGTGTAGGAGCAGGGGGTATATGGGAAGGTTCTGTAACCTCCTCTCAATATTGTTATCAACTTAAAACTGCTTTAAAAAATAAAGTCTTAAAAAAACTACTTAAAATGTATTATAGATAGAATTTCCCCTTCTTGTTCCAGAACACTTAGAAATTGGGTCGCTCTTGGAGACTGGGTTTTGCAAAGCAATCACTGTGGACTCTGTCTCTGTCCCTTTTCACTCCAATATTAAACAGGCTACTGGGAAGTGCCAGCCAGGGCCCACATGTTGTCAGGAGGTGTAGGTGGCAAAAAATGACAAGGAGGCACATTAATAAGAGAAGTGATAGTCAGGAAGAAACAGAGTCTATATAGATCATGGACAAGAATGGGTATTACAGAGGGTTTGTATAAAATCTCAGAGTATAATGTGGAAAATATTTGCTCTCCTAAGAACCCACTGGTTTCTTGAAAGGCCTCATTTACATGTTTCCAATCTGGTTGTAGTAGGTGCAGTAGGTATTAAAAGGTCACACAAGGAAGAGATTTGAGGCATAAATACCACAAGAACACCATTTCATATTTTTTCTTGGTGGAAACAAAGTACTCTAAAGAGTAATCTGTATGCATAAAATAAGTAATAAGCCAAAAGTCAATGTTAAAAGAATTTGTATATAATATTCTATGATAGAAGTTCTGACTGGGGAGCACCTATTCCCCCAAGCAGATTCCATCTGAAATGCAGCATATAAGATGTTTTGTGGTGTTGAGCGTTCTATCCGTTTTTCTGATCCTTTAACTCTTTTATGGTTAACGAATCTATAGAAAGGGGGCCCAGGTCCAGGGGCCAGGGGAGTGGTTGGAGAACGCTTTTAGGAACAGTAAGAGGTTAAGCAAACCATTGATGTGAATTAGCCCCTTTCTGCCGTCTATTTCCACTTTTTTCCTCATAAAACCTTAACATCATCTTTTTAAAAACACGGTTCCTTACTGTGTCTCCTACCCACCAATAGCCAGAGGCTTAAAATTTATCAAGTCGGTGCTCTTGGCTTCAAGGAACAGAAAACCCTGACTCCAATGGACTTAAAACAACATGGGAATTTATTATTTCCTGTAATAGGATGTCCAGAGATTGAGCGGTTCCAGTCATACTCCAGCCACTTGGCTTTGATGGTCAAGGACCCGGGTTCTTTGCATCTTTTCCTTGCTCTCCCTGTGAGTTGGCCTTAGCCCTGGACCGATTCCCTTCATGGCTGAACAATGGTTGTGGCATTTCAGGTATTATGGACACTGGTGATCCTAACTATGGGGAAAAGACGAGCATCACTTTCAGTATTTTTAACAGCTTTACTGAGATATAATACTGTGGGTAAAATTGTAACATTTGCAGATTATCTCGCCTGGCTTTGGTGCATGTGCACATCCTCAGGGGCGGAGAGAAGCTCATCTTCACGTCAGTGGGTAATTACCTGGGCAGCGGAGGGCGTGTCTGGACCTGAGAGGTTAAGGGGCGGGGCTGGCCTGCCTGCTGGTTTGCTTCCCTCCGGAGCAGGGGAGATGGCGCTGGACTGCGGTTTGTAGGCAATAAACGGGTTTTCAGCTTCGTTTCTCCCTTTGACTGATTTCGGTTTTTGGAGGTATTTTGCCCCGGAATTTCCTTTCCCCGGACTTACATCCAGATTCTAACAACTGCCTACATTCCTCAGCTCGCTGTTCCTCGGTCCTCAAAGCCACCGGAGCACCACCTTCTCACCCCCGCCCCCTCTGGTCTCCTTAGAAGGGCTTTTGTGATTACACTGGGTGAATACCTGGATAACCCAGGATAAACTTCCCAGCTCAAGAGGCTTAACTTAATCATACCTGCAGAGTATTGTTAGGTTCCAGGGACTGAAGACATCTTTAGGGGGTCATTATTCTGTCCACCACACACTGTTAAGTGTTTGGGAGTAACACCTGTGGCAAAGGGCGAGCAAGAAGCAGGACTGGGCAGAAGGAGAAGCCGAGCTGAGATGCGTCCTGACAGCCACGAGGAGCTCCGGGGCTAGAAAACCTCTTGGAGGTGTGCTTTGGGCCAAAATAACCAAGCTTTTGAACTCCCTTCTAGGTCAGTCACTGGGTGTGGGCCACATCCAGAAGGGAGCTTTGAGAGGTTTCCATGTTTGAGTGTCATCGGTGTCCTTACACACTTACTTGCTTAAGATGTGGCTTTCACTGCCTTTCCTCAGATGGTAGAGTGGGGTGGGTAGGAGATTAAATTCTGGAAAGCACGGACAATCCTTAATTTGTTTATTTATAACTCTGTCCCTCTAGAAAGGATTAGAGGGACAATCATTAACCAAAGTGGCCAAAAAGGGGCAGTTACTATAGGAAAAATATAAATAGTATGAATGATATAACCTCGAAAATAAATGGGATGGCTACAATACATTGAAAGGTCAGTAAATACATGTGTCATGTAATGGATACAGTTAAACTCCTTGAAGACGAATTTATGACTAGTTTACAATTCCTATTTTGATGCAGATATTTCCCATTTACAGGTGATGTATCTGAGTTATCAGATGTATCTGACCCACTGTTTCTATCTATGCAAACGTGAAATTTAAGGAGGGAGCTCAAAGGTCTACTTCAGAGGCCTGCCATGGCCCACACCACTGCTACGCACCTCGCGTTGCATTTGCAATTCTAAGGCTTTCATTCTGTGGGGATGTCTCATTTTTCTAGTCTGATAATCCTTATAGAAACCTGGATTTCTCTGCTGGCAACACACAACAGGCTGACACCAGTATCCCCGTTTTCCACCACCCTGGTCACAGTGAGTTAAAGCCTCTATATTAAAGAAATAAAGAAAGCTAGCAATCATTCCCTGGTGCCCCATGAGCACACCTTGATTAGCGACCATCCTGAGTGAGTCCTGCTCTGCTCTTCGGCACCCTCACACGTCCATGTCTGCCCTCTGTGGAGGGGCTGTCTCTCTCCTGGGGTGCTGTTTTCTTCCTGGTGGCAGAGGTCTGCCACTGTTCTTCATAGGCATTCTGGGATCTGCCTGCTGTGCCTAATCTTTTCAACAGTACATGGCTCCAACTCAAATAAAACCAGGGTTTCTTTTCCCACAGCTCAACTACCTCCAGTTGTTTGTTACCCTCTGGTGAGATCCTCACACCCTCTTCCTGGAGCTGTGGGGGAGTCATTAGCTGTGACCTCAATTTTAAAAAACCTCAAGTCAGCCCTGGTTCTTCGCCATCAGCCCTCAGTGAGTTAATGTACATGCCTCTTCTATGAAGACTCACTGTCTTCAGTGACCCTGGGGGGTGGTTTGAGGAGGACTCAGAGCTCAGAATTCTTGCCCTGCCAGCATAGTATTCTGTGCACAAGGATCCACAGCCATGCCTGCACAGCTGTACTCACAGGGCACTCACAGGGGAAACATACACCCATGGGCACATTCCCTGTGGCCAAACTCACATCCATATGTGACAGAGATGTCCCAGCAAGATTAGATTCTGGTTTTCAGAGGTCCTAAAAACAGAAATGAGTATAGACCTCTATGTATGGCCTATAATCCAAAACAAAAATAACATCAGCCCTAAAACAACAAGAGACACATATATGTGCAAGTTTTGAGAAAAAGCTTCTTTCTAGATTTTCTGATTGGAAAATTATGGTAAGTTCATGCAAGCTAATTTTTCTCTCTTTGGGAACCCTCTATTTTGCTGAAGCCTAAAACTTACTCTGCCCATTGAACCATCCAGCATCCAGTTCCAGATTTTTCCAGCCTGCAGCAGTTCGGGGACTCCTTTTCAAATGCAAATATTCTAGGTAGTTGGAAGAGGAACGTTGAAAAGAGCCGTCTCCCATTCCTTCAATTTCACAGCATTTCATAGCTGGAAGAGATTTATGACGATGTTCTCAGCCCCATAGTTGAAGGAAGAAGGCTCAGGAAAGAGGGCTAAGGAGCTCACAGTGAGGATTAGACCTTGGGAGGGTACACTTTACCGCGCCATAACCTTCTTGGATGTTCTCATTTTCCCTAAAACATTCATCTAGGGGGTGATAGGAAGGCTGTATGTCCTGTATGTAGTAAATGGGGACCCTCTAAGAGGGCAAGAACCATGAAGGGTGCTGTATGTGGGTAGCACAAACTCCACACTCAGCATATGCTGGTCAATGGAATGTGGAGGAAGAAGGTAAGAAAGAGATCTAGATTAACTGGCTTGGTTCCCCGCACCCGCTGGGGAGGTCGGGGAGAGAGAATTAGAACTGCTATCGGGACGTCAGCGTTGGCCCTGGCTTCTCGGAGCTCTCTAGCTTTCTAGAATCCATTCCCCACACTGTGGCCAGAGATGTTCAAGATGTAAACCAGATCACATCGTTCCCCAGACTGAATCCCCTCCAGGCTTTCCCTTCCCATTTGGTATAATGTCTGGACTCCTGACCACCGCGGCCTGACCTGCCCCCTCCGCAGCTTCACCCCAGACTTAGCTGCTTCCGCTTCACCCACACTGACCCCTGACCTGCCATACTCTTTCCGGCTTTGGGGATTTTGCTGGGCTGGCCCCTCCCGCAGCCCTCTCTGCCTCTGGATCTTTGTGTGACCTGCTCCTTCTCGCCTTCAGGTCTCATCAGTGACCCTTACTCAGAGAGGTCTCACTTAGACTGCCTGACTTGAAATAATTCTCTCCCACCTCACTCCCTTTATAGCACGTGTTTCGTTTTCTTTGTGGCGCTTATTATCTAATACTACCCTGTTCATCTAGTGTTTTTCCGATTCAGTGCCGGGTCCTGAAACAGCGTTTGCTTTGGTAGGCTTTACATTCACTACTGTTGAGCGACAGGTGGATGGATGGAAGGGTGGATGAACCAAGTTTCAGTGGAGGCAGCGCAGGCCGCACCGTCCCTGCGCGTCGGGAGCCCGCGGCGGAACCCGAGGGCGGCGGCCGCGGTTTCCCTTAAACGAGCGGGACGATCTTGAGAGAGCACACAGGAAAGGCCGGCGGGGAGCGGGACCGGCCGGGGTGAGCGCGGTGGTGCCGGGGCGGGGCGCAGGCAGCGGGGGCCGGGCGCGGGCAGGGGGCTCCGGGGCGGCAGCGCGGCCGGAGGGTTGCAGCCAGGGCCGGGCGGCAGCGGCGGGGGAGCGCCCCGCGCGGGGGGCCGGGCCTCACGGCCCTTGCGGGAGTCTGCCGTCCCGCCGGCCCCTGGGTCCAGAGCGGGCCTGTGTCGCGTGACCCTTACTCACTTATTTCTTCTGGGCTCCAGCTTACTCATTTGCAAAATGGGGCGAATAGTTTATGATCCTTGAGAGAGTGATTGGTTTATTTATTCTAGATGCTTTACTAGCTGGTTTGCCAGAGATGCATAGACAGAACCTGCCCAGGAAGGGTTCAAGGTAGGGAGAAAATCCCCACCTTGCAGGTGAGGAGGGTCGAATACAGTAAGTTATGAGTCCCTTAAAAACAAAAACCTTTTTCAGATGAGAGATGTTAATTTGAATATATAAAAATTTAGACTTTCATTGACTTGGGGAATACGAATTCTGTTAGGTATCCAAGAGAATATGCATTTTTAGCTAATATATTGTCTATTGTGATGACAACTTATATACTTAGAGAAAAATTTACCGAGTGCATTCACAACCCTATCAGATGTGTCTTTTTAGCCAAATGAATTAATCAGAGTGTAGCTTCATTTTTACTCGAGGAAATAGAGGCAGAGTTTAAGTGACTTAACCCAGGCTCTCACTGTCAGAAGTGACAGAGCTTCCCCAGGATCTTGGCCTTCGGGCCCTTGGACCAGTGCCCATACACTGGGTTGCCTGGATGTTTCCACGTTATTTTCTTAATGTACGAATGACTCATTTGTGACAAAAAGGGAGTTCCACTGGGTCACGTTTGCCCTTTAAACAGACTTTTATCGACTCTTAGATTGTTCTCTAATTTATTATTGGCATCCTTCTCACTCTCTACCCTCGCCTTGGGTAATTTTATCTGCACTCTAACTTGACCTCCTTCACACTGAAGAGTCCCAAATCTATGTCGGCTACACAATTTCTCCTGGTTTCAAACTGCTAAATTCAGACATCTACTGATCCTGTCTACTCGGATGCCCCAGAGGCATCTCAAACTCAATATCTCCTAAGCTGCACACACTACCCTTCTCCACAAACCTACACTCCAAGTCTAATGATTGAAATCATTATTCAACCAGTCGCTTAAGTACAAACCTGGCTTGGTTTCTTCTCTCTCACCCCCTACAAGTGAGCAAGTGGGGGTTTAGAGCCAAGGAGTTGGGGGGAGGGTGTCAATGAATGGAAAATTTAATGTAGGAGAGGAAAAAGTTTTCCTTGACCCTCTTAGGGTCCCTAGCTGGGTCTAGAAATTAAACTGACAAAGATGAACAGAAGAAAAACAAACAAGTTTTGTGTGACATGGGAGCCTCCATAAGAAATTGAAGACCCAAAGAAACAGACTTGAGTATTTTATGTGAGGTTTGATGATGGGTGGGCAGTCATGTCATGGAGGAATGTGGTGATAGGCTATGGAGTATGCCGTAATTGAAGTAAACGGAAACTTAACAAAAAGGTCTGTTTGTTAGGATTTTCCTGGCATCTCTTTGTCTTTAGAGATGCTGCTGCTTCGTTCAGAATTTAGGGTGGGCACCTCTTAGGTGAGAATTTTATGACCAGTTTCAGGGAGGAAGACTGAGGTAGGGAGGTCAGAGTGACCTTCCTGTTCCTGCCATTTTTCTCAAACTCCTTCAGGTTAAAATACTCAGTTTGCCAAGCTGTCATATTTTGGGGTAATATGTCTTGCATCCCATCCCATTCAAATTATTTATTGAATGGCTGTTACGTGCCAGATCCTATTTTAGTCACTGAGGACACAGCTGTGACCAGTACAGAATCATTACTCTCATGGAGTTTGCTTTCCAGTGGGAGAAGCTAATAAATTAGCAAATAAGGATCATTACATGATAAGTGCTAAGAAGAAAACAAACAGAAAAGGATGTATGTTGTCACTTTATTTTTTAGTGTATTTTTTAGTAAAGTTGTGCTAATTTACCTTCCTTACAGGAGTGTGTGAGAGTGTGTAGTTCATTTTATTTTGTCACCAGTGACCATTTAAAAAAATTTAACAAGTGAATAGTGATAGTTCTTTGTAATATGCATGCCTTTGATTACACAGGAAGTTGAACATTTTTACACAGACGTGCACTTCCTCGTCATTGAGTTTTCTGTGCATGTTGTCTGCTTACTGAGTATCTAGCATTTTCTTCTACTTTGTATAAGCCCTTTACAGTACTAATTTGTTTTTGAGTCCTTTGTATATAATGGATAGACAAATCCTCTTCAACAGTGGTATCAGGACTGTAAGAAGAAAGAAAAAACGGAAAGCCTGGGGTTCCCTTCCTCCCTTTCTGCCCTTCCCCCTTCCTTCTAATACAGTGAAGTGAAAGAAGTCAGAGAAGGGAAAAATAGTTTAGGTGGAAAGAAGTGAAGAAAGAAAGAAAGAAAAAGAAAGGTAGGCAAGTGGGTGAGAAGGTGAAGCTGATGGAACTAGAGTGGAGAAGATGGAAAGAGGTTGGAGAAGCATTGGGAAGGAAAACTGGATGAACAGAGAAGGCAGAATCTTGGGGATGCTACTTGATTACCTTGGGTAGTTATATTTTTCTTTTCTGCCTCTACAACTTAGCAAATCCCTAGAAGAAGATGACTGTGTTCTTTAAAACACTTCGAAATCATTGGAAGAAAACTACAGCTGGGATCTGCCTGCTGACCTGGGGAGGCCACTGGCTCTATGGAAAACACTGGTAAGTATCTGACAGCCCCACCCCACCCCGTCTTCACCTCCAGGGACAAAATACTCCAAAAGGCTTTGGGTTAAAATCTTGTTCAGCTGTGCTTGTCTCGATAATACATCGTGGTTTAAAAGAAAAATAAATGTTAAAACCACAAAGACAAGGCTTCTTGCAACCAGTTCTGGAAAATCATTAACTGTACAGAGCTATTAACACTCAGATTTCAGTGGATATAGATTATAGCAGAGGGATGGGAAGGTGAAGAAGTTGAGGCCCAGCCTGGAGAAAGAAAGGTCGTCTCCCAAGTTAATGAAGACAGGGATTGGACTCAGGGTTTCCTGGGGCTTCTATTCTTTCAGCTTCCTGCTGTGGCCTCCTGGCCCTTACTGAGGAGGCTTCCTTCAGCGCCTGTGACTTTCCATAGCCCTTTCGCCTTGATTGGTTTAAAGGAGAGGAAGACTTTCAAATCTTTTGTTTGAATAAGGAATTCAAGAGTCCTGGGTTTATTAGCCTTGGGGCATAAAGGGGGTAGGAAGGTGCCAGAGCTCATTTTCTGCTTTAACATGGTAATGAGATTTAAATGAAAGGAGTTTGTATGTAAAAATTATACAGATTATTAAGAGAACCAATCAGTCTTTTGGGGATTAGGAGCTACATCTTAAGTATATAGTAACACTCTGAAATCCGTGTGTCTTATGTGACTGCTTGATTAAACAGAAAACAGCCTTTGTAACGGAAGCGTCCACCCTGGGAAGGAGATTCGTACTGATAATGTTTGTGAACCATGCTCAGTTCACCACTGTCAGAGATCATTTATGATGCAACGTGGTGTCTAGTGTTTTGCAGCTGTAGGTGGGAGGGAGTGTTTCCCCCTTTTCTTTCTAAGTATTCGCAAGGCAAAGCACTTGAATTCCATTAGGGGTCATATAAAGAACAGACCTAAGAAGCTTTAAATTTATAGTATGTAAAAAATGAAAGGGTGATGGGAAGGTTTTAACCAATGCAATATGAAGATGTAATGTTTGCCTTTTCTAACTGCATTTGAGCTCTCAAGGGAAAGGCTCCTTAGGCCTTCTGCCATGGGATTTCCTTTGCAGGAGCACCCAGTCCAGGCATGGCTAGGTCAACTGGGGAGAACCCCCATTCACAGAGGATTACTGCCACATCTACTATTAGGTGAAGATTTGAAGAAGTAACTGTCCCCCTGTTCAGGATATTTGTAAGGTGCTGTGATAATTTCTTGCCAGTGTAGTCTTGAGACTTTAAGAAGGTCTATTAAGCCTCCAGCACCTTGAAGGCTGAACTTCTGAACTGGATTTGAAACAACCAGAAGTGTGGTAGGAACCTGGAGGCCTCATTTTGCTCTGACATTCCACCCTTGACATTCAGGGTTGCTGCTTAAAGTGCAAACCCCTATTGTACTGCTACTCGTCCTTTTCTCAGACTTTTATCATGCATACTTTAGTACTAATAGTCTTTTTTAAAAAATTGTGGTAAAAACACATAAAATTTACCATCTTGACCATTTTTAAGTTTACAGTCAGTAGTGTTAAGTATATTCACACTGTTGTGCATAAGATCCTAAAATGTTTTCATCTTGTGAAACTGAAACTCTATACCCACTAAGCACAACTCCTGTTTTCCTTCTTCCCCCAGCTCCTGGCTGGCAACCACTATTCTACTTTATGTTTCTGTAAGTTTGAAGTACATTATGAACCTTGGAAAAGTGGAATCATATGGTATTTGTCTTTTGTGACTAGCTTATTTCACTTAGCATAATGTCCCCAAGGTTCATTCATGTTGTACCCTAAGGCAGGATTTCCTTCTTCCTTAAGATGGAATAATATCCCATCGTATGTATATGGTACCCTTTCTATCCATTGACTTGTTGATGTGCATGTGGGTTGCTTCCGCCTCTTGGCTATTGTGAAGAATGCTCCTGCAGTGAGCGTGGGTGTGCAGATATGTCTTTGAGATCCTGTTTTCAGTTCTTTTTTGTATATGCCCAGAAGTGGGATTGCTGGGTCATGTGGCATTTCTATTTTTACTTTATTGAGGAACCTCCTTACTATTTTCCATAGTGCCTACACCATTTTACATTCCTACCCACTGCACAAGGGTTCCAATTTCCTCACATCCTCACCAACACTTGCAACTTTCTGGGTTTTTTTTCTTCTTGATAGTGTTCATCCTAATGGGTGAATTGTGGCATCTTTGGTTTTGATTTGCAGTTCTCTTAGTGATTAGTAATGCTGAGCATCTTTCCATATGGTTGGTGGCCATTTTGTTTATCTTCTTTGGAGAAATGTTTGTTCAATTCCTTTGACCATTTTTAAAAATCAGGCTATTTGGTTTTTTGTTGTTGTTGTTGAATTGTAGTTCTTTAACCCCTTATGAGATACATGATTAGCAAGTATTTTCTCCCATTCTGTAGGTTTCCTTTTCACTCTTTTGTGTTTTTCAGTGCACTGAAGTTTTTAAGTTTGATGTAATCCCATTTGTCTATCTTTGCTCTTGTTGTCTATGTCCAATGTCATGAAACTTTTCCCCTATGTCTTCCTCTAGTAGTTTTATATTTTTAGGTCTTATATTTAGGCCTTTAATCCATTTTGAGTACTTTCCCCATTGTGTGGTCTTTGTGACTTTGTTGAACATCACTTAATAATATATACAAGAATATTTCTGGGCTCTCTTTTCATTGGTATATATGTCTGTCCAGATGCCACACTGTTTTAATTACTGTAGCTTTGTAAAATGTTTTGAAACAGGGAAGTATGAGGCTTCCAACTTCGTGCTTCTTTTTCAAGATTCTTTGGCTACTTAGGGTCCCTTGAAATTCCATCTAAATTTTAGAATTTTTTTTCCTGCAAAAAATGCCACTGAAATTTTCAATCTGTAGCTCACTTTGGATAGTATGGACATTTTAACAATATTAAGTCTGATCCATGACCTTGGAATATCTTTCCATTTATTTGTGCCTTCTTCCTTTAAATTATGTTTTGTAGTTTTTAGTGTACAAGTCTTTCACTTCCGTGGTTAAATTTATTCCTAAATATGTTGTTCTTTTTGATACTATTATAAGTGCAATTATTTCCTTAATTTGAATTTTGGATTGTTCATTATTAGTGTATAAAAACACAACTGATTTTTGTATGCTGACTTTCTATTCTGCAACTTTACTGAATTTGTTTATTAGTTCAAACAGCTTCTTTTGTCTGTGTAATCTTTAGGATTTTTCACATGTAAGATCATGTCATCCACAAACAGATAATTTTACTTTTTCCTTTTCTAATTTGGATACATTTTATTTCTTTTTCTTGCCCAGTTGCTCTGGCTAGGTCTTCTAATACTATGTTGAATAGAAGTGGCAAGAGGGGCATCCTTGCCCTGTTCCTAATCTATGAGAAAAAGCTTTCAGTCTTTCACTGTTGCATATGATGTCAACTGTGGGCTTTTCATATATGGCCTTTATTATGTTGAGGTAGTTTCCTTCTATTCTCTTTTTAAAAATCTGTATACCCTTAACTTGTACACATACAACCCTCACATTCTTTATCCTAATCTAGTTTTTACCCTGAGAAAGTCTTACCTGCAGCTCTTTGGAATAGAAACTGTCCTGACCCTTAAAAGGGTTGTGAGGTGAGGTTGGCATTCTTCTATCTCCTCAGTACCTGTTTTAAACCATTAGCCTTCCATCTTCTTATACAAATCATTTCTCCTTTGAAGCTCATACTGTCTGGCTGTATCGTAAAATGTAACCTTCCAGCTTTCTGAGATCTCATATTAGGCTTAGGCTTTGGTGCCTGGCTTACTAATGTCCTTTTCCCTGGAAGTCTCTTTATCTTCCTGAATGCCCTGAGTGTTGATGTGGATGGCCCTTCTATCACCCTGTCCTTTATTTCCCTGACTTCATCCATTCCTGAGACTTCACTTCTATTCCGCCCTCTTTCAAGACCAACCACTCTCATTGATTGAATACTAAACCTTATCATCACTTGCCCCTGTTCCACTTCTGAAATATGGAACTTCTATCTCCAAGTCTCTCATTTCAGCCTTCTTTTTTCCAGTTTGCCTCCACATGCCTATTTTTTTTTCAATTATTTCAAGTTTGAAATTTTTTTTTTTTTGAGAGAGCATCTCTCATATTTATTGATCAAATGGTTGTTAACAACAATAAAATTCTGTATAGGGGAGTCAATGCTCAATCCACAATCATTAATCCACCCCAAGCCTAATTCTCGTCAGTCTCCAATCTTCTGAAGCATAACGAACAAGTTCTTACATGAACAAATTCTTACATAGTGAATAAGTTCTTCCATGGTGAACAGTACAAGGGCAGTCATCACAAAAACTTTTGGTTTTGATCACTCATTATGAACTATAAACAATCAGGTCAAATATGAATATTTGTTTGATTTTTATACTTGATTTATATGTGAGTCCCACATTTCTCCCTTTATTATTATTGTTATTATTTTTTTAAATAAAATGCTGAAGTGGTAGGTAGATGCAAGATAAAGGTAGAAAACATAGTTTAGTGCTGTAAGAGGGCAAATGTAGATGATCAGGTCTGTGCCTATAGACTAAGTATTAATCCAGGCTAGACAAGGGCAACAAAACATCCATGGATGCAGAAGATTTCTCTCAAAACAGGGGTGGTGAGGTTCTCAGCCTCACCTCTGTTGATCCCCAATTTCTCACCTGATGGCCCCCCTGCAACTGTGCCTGTCTTAGGTTGTTCCTCCCTTGAGGAATCTTACCCGTCTCTGGCTAACCAGTCATCTTCCAGGGCCATACAGGGAAATGTAAAGTTGGTAAGTGAGAGAGAAGCCATATTGTTTGAAAAGGTTAGCTTTTTACTTCTTTGCAGATTTATGCCCTGTGGCTTCTATGCCCAGCATTTGTCTTGAGGTATCTTTACCACTTGGAGGAATTATGATACTCAGTGAATTCGATATGAGGCATGAATTCTATTTAAGGGTTGTAATTAGGAAGGAAGAAGAAAAGCTATAGAGGTAGCAGATGGAAGAAAACATGGGAAGATTGATTATTTCTTTGACATATCTTCTTGTAGAGTAACTTAAGCATGTATAGGTTTTAAAGTACTAATTAAATTGCACACACACATTAACATAATAGGAATACAGTTACATAACCAAAGCAGATCTATAATTACCAGCCATCTCCAGTGAAGCCAAGAAAACCAGTTAGGCACCCTAGGCATTTGTGAAAATTTGTCTATGATATAATGGATATTGTCCAACTGTACATGAACAGTCTGAGAGAAATCAGACAAATTAAAACAACCCATTCCTGGGAACTGTTCACATCCCATATGTTCTTTTAACAGTAGATCATCTGTAGTTGTAAGATTTTGGAGCTCTACAACTTGCACTTCTCCTAATTCTTGGTTGAGTTCCAACAGTATAGATCCAATCAAATTTGTTGTTTTACTGTATGCACAGGCCAGCTTAGATATCTCCTTCTTCATTCCAATGGCAAGTCCAGAAACCAGTGGGATGAATGCAGCTACAACTGCAGCATCGCCTGGATCTTTGTTGAGGTTTTTTGATGATCATCTTCTGGTATGACTCTTCCAGAGAGTGCTGATGTTGGAAGTTCTTCTTCATATCGTATCTTAGTTCATTTTCTGGGTAGCCAAATTAGGCTTTGTTCGTCTGTATAAACACAAACAGACCCTATGCCCACACTTTGATATGCCCTTTATACCATTGTGTAGAACGCATTGGAGGTTACCACACAGGAACTGCTCTTTTTTTTTTTTAAGAGAAAGGAATATTATCAGAAAAGTATACCTCCATAGCTGATCATCTGACACCCTTTAAGTTTTGAGAGATCAAAATTAAGGATATTTAAAGCATGCATTAATCGTTGATTAGTTAGTTTTATCCTGTCAGGGAGTAATCCCCCTTCTCTTCCTTTCCTTTTTTTTTTTTTTTTGTTATCTTTAATCTACACTTACATGATGAATATTATGTTTACTAGGCTCTCCCCTATACCAGGTCCCCTCTATAAACCCCTTTACAGTCACTGTCCATCAGCATAGCAAAATGTTGTAGAATCACTACTTGTCTTCTCTGTGTTGTATGGCCCTCCCCTTTCTCCCCCCCCCATGCATGCTAATCTTAATACCCCTCTTCTTCTTCCCTTCCCTTATCCCTCCCCCCCCACCCACCCCCCCCAGTTCCTTTCCCTTTGGTACCTGTTAGTCCATTCTTGGGTTCTGTGATTCCGCTGCTGTTTTGTTCCTTCAGTTTTTCCTTTGTTCTTATACTCCACAGATGAGTGAAATCATTTGGTATTTCTCTTTCTCTGCTTGGCTTATTTCACTGAGCATAATACCCTCCAGGTCCATCCATGTTGCTGCAAATGGTAGGATTTGCCCTCTTCTTATGGCTGTGTAGTATTGCATTGTGTATATGTACCACATCTTCTTTATCCATTCATCTACCGATGCACATTTAGGTTGCTTCCAATTCTTGGCTATTGTAAATAGTGCTGCGAGAAACATAGGGGTGCATCTGTCTTTCTCAAACTTGATTGCTGCATACTTAGGGTAAATTCCTAGGAGTGGAATTCCTGGGTCAAATGGTAAGTCTGTTTTAAGCATTTTGATGAACCTCCATACTGCTTTCCACAATGGTTGAACTAATTTACATTCCCACCAGCAGTGTAGGAGGGTTCCTCTTTCTCCACAGCCTCGCCAACATTTGTTGTTGTTTATCTTTTGGATGGTAGCCATCCTTACTGGTGTGAGGTGATACCTCATTGTAGTTTTAATTTGCATTTCTCTGATAATTAGTGATGTGGAGCATCTTTTCATGTATCTGTTGGCCATCTGTATTTCTTTTTTGGAGAACTGTCTGTTCAGTTCCTCTGCCCATTTTTTAATTGGATTATTTGTTATTTGTTTGTTGAGGTGGGTGAGCTCTTTATATATTTTGGATGTCAAGCCTTTATCGGATCTGTCATTTACAAATATATTCTCCCATACTATAGGGTTCCTTTTTGTTCTATTGATGGTGTCTTTTGCTGTACAGAAACTTTTCAGCTTAATATAGTCCCACTTGCTCATTTTTGCTGTTGTTTTCCTTGCCCAGGGAGATATGTTCAAGAAGAGGTCACTCATGTTTATGTCTAAGAGGTTTTTGCCTATGTTTTTTCCATGAGTTTAATGGTTTCATGACTTACATTCAGGTCTTTGATCCATTTTGAATTTACTTTTGTGTATGGGGTTAGACAATGGTCCAGTTTCATTCTCCTTCATGTAGCTGTTCAGTTTTGCCAGCACCATCTGTTGAAGAGACTGTCATTTCGCCATTGTATGTCCATGGCTCCTTTATCAAATATTAATTGACCATATATGTTTGGGTTAATGTCTGGAGTCCCTGTTCTGTTCCACTGGTCTGTGGCTCTGTTCTTGTGCCAGTACCAAATTGTCTTGATTACTATGGTTTTATAGTAGAGCTTGAAGTTGGGGAGTGAGATCCCCCCTACTTTATTCTTCTTTTTCAGGATTGCTTTGTCTATTCGGGGTCTTTGGTGTTTCCATATGAATTTTTGAATTATTTGTTCCAGTTCATTGAAGAATGTTGCTGGTAATTTGATAGGGATTGCATCAAATCTGTATATTGCTTTGGGCAGGATGGCCATTTTGACGATATTGATTCTTCCTAGCCACGAGCATGGGATGTGTTTCCATTTGTTAGTGTCCCCTTTAATTTCTCTTAAGAGTGACTTGTAGTTTTCATACTATAGGTCATTCACTTCTTTGGTTAGATTTATTCCTAGGTATTTTATTCTTTTTGATGCAATTGTGAATGGAATTATTTTCCTGATTTCTCTGTCTATTGGTTCATTGTTAGTGTATAGGAAAGCTACAGATTTCTGTGTGTTAATTTTGTATCCTGCAACTTTGCTGTATTCCAATATCAGTTCTAGTAGTTTTGGGGTGGAGTCTTTAGGGTTTTTTATGTACAATATCATGTCATCTGCAAATAGTGACAGTTTAACTTCTTCTTTACCAGTCTGGATTCCTTGTATTTCTTTGTTTTGTCTGATTGCTGTGGCTAGGACCTCCAGTACTATGTTAAATAGCAGTGAGGAGAGTGGGCATCCCTGTCTGGTTCCCGATCTCAGAGGAAATGCTTTCAGCTTCTCGCTGTTCAGTATAATGCTGGCTGTGGGTTTATCGTATATGGCCTTTATTATGTTGAGGTACTTGCCCTCTATTCCCATTTTGCTGAGAGTTTTTATCACGAATGGATGTTGAATTTTGTCAAATGCTTTTTCAGCATCTATGGAGATGATCATTTGGTTTTGTCTTTCTTTTTGTTGTTGTGGTGGATGATGTTGATGGATTTTCGATTGTTGTACCATCCTTGCATCCCTGGGATGAATCCCACTTGGTCATGGTGTATGATCCTTTTGATATACTTTTGAATTTGGTTGTGCACTCGCCACAACAAAACAACAACAACAACAACAACAACAACAACAAAAAGATGGCCGCTTGCTTTTCTTTTGTCCTCCGGCGCCAGCCCCCGGTACCCGCTCACCGTTCTTGCTGCCCTGTTTCCCTAGTATCCAGGGCACCGCGCATGCACTGTGTCTGCACTCTGGTCCAGATGGCTGGGGCTGGCTCCCTCTCCCTCCCGCTCAGACCTCTCTCCTCCTGCCGGGAGCTGGGGGGAGGGGCGCTCGGGACCTGCCAGGCCGGGGTTTGTATCTTACACCCTTTGTGAGGCGCTGGGTTCTTGCAGGTGTTGATGTGGTCTGGATGTTGTCCTGTGTCCTCTGGTCTTTATTCTTGGAAGAGTTGTCTTTGTTATATTTTCATAGATATATGTGGTTTTGGGAGGAGATTTCCGCTGCTCTACTCACACTGCCATCCTGGCTCCGCTCCACGTGCCTATTTTTAAGTGTTATTAAGACCTCCTGGGCCCTTGGACCCTCTAATCTTCCCCAAATCTATCACTATTCCCTGCTCTCTTCACTTTTCTCCTATTCTAAATTCCTTCATCTAGCACATCACACAGTCCTCAATTCCATTTTTCACATGCCTCCCTGGCCTTTTCAGTCTCTCATTCTAGCCCCTTTTCACAGGTAAACTTTTTGATTAGGTTCTTTGTGTTTCCCTCCCTCCTCCTCAGGCTGCCTCCTATCTAGTCTTCTCTAGAATTATTCTCACCAGTTCTATTCCTCATTTTTTTGGCTGCTCAGCTTTAGACAGAGTTGACCCTCCCTGAAACACTTTTTCCTTAGCATCCTATTCTTCCTCCTATATGTCTGACTGTTCCTTCTTCTCATCTCTTATGCCTCCCCTACCTATGCATTAGAACAGTAGTTCTCTAGGACTCTGCCCTAGGCCCTCTTCTTACTCTACAATGGCATCATTTTCAGTTGTTTATAGATAAATGCCAGATTTATAGTCCATAAAGGCCTCTTCTGAGCTCCAGATTTATATAGGCATTCAGCTGCTTACTCAGTGTGCCTGCTTGGATGCTTCACAGGTACCTCAAGCTCAGCAGACTAAAGATAAAGGTAGGAGCTTTCCCATCAAATCTGTTCCTTCTTCATGATGGGCACCATTTTCCATCCAATTTCCCAAACTAGAAATTTGAACATCGTCCTCCATTAGTCCTTCTTCCTTATTTCCCACATTCAGGTTATACAGTGTAAGTGGTTTTACTTCTTCTAGATCTCTTAATGTGTTTGATTTCTTTTGTCTGGCCTCATTGTCACACCATACTACTGTCATCTCCTGCCTGGATTCTCATTAAATGCCTCATAACTGTTCTCCTTGCATCTATTCTTGTCTGTTTCTAATCTGTTTTGCACACGATTGCCAAAGGAATCTTTTAAAAATGCAGATTGCTATTGCTTTTAGACTCAATTCTAAAATTCTTAGCAGCTCTATATGACATGGCTGCATGTGTGCACATCTCTATCTTTGCCACTACACTAGTGCATAGAACTTTCAGGCTACTTCAGAGGAAGTGCACCTTCCTCAGAGCTCATTATGTTTCAGAGTTTCTTAGAGAGCCTTTACATGTTGTTTCTTTTAGAAACACTCTTCCTTTTTCTTCTTCTTCAGTCAACTATTTCTCCAGGTCTCAAATATTATTTCTTCCCTGCCCCCTGCACTCACATTTATGTTCTTTCTTTCTGTTTCATTGGATGAGATTGCCATTCTCCTGCATGAGACCATCCCCTCCAACCTTGATCCATCTCCCATTCTTTCTCTCTCCCATTTTTTATCCTTTTCCTCTCCCTTATCTTTAAGCTCATCCTTCTTTCTTCTTTCTCTTTATTTATCAAACTCTTCTTGGCTTAAATGTGTCATCTCAACCATGTATTCCCATTTATTTACTACCCTGTCTCTCCTGTTTATAATGTTCTTGAATGTATACCTCACATTGTAGTCTCTATTTCCACTTTAAAATAAGCTTACTGAAATTTGGTTTCTATCCCAGGTGATTGAACCTGTTCTTAACAAAGTCATTAATAGCCTCTTAGTTGTTAAATTAAATACTTTTCAGTCCCTATCTGCCACATTTGATTCTCTTTGATCATATCCTTTTTAGTTCCCTTTAGGGTGTCTTCTTGCTCTCTTTATCCCTTTAATGTCAGTCCTTTCTCATCCTACCCAATTCTTAGGTGATCATAACCACACTAGTGTTTTCAGGTAAGATAGGATTTTGGAGTCATAAAATGTTTCTGGTCCATATCTTCTTGTGAATTCTGTGTGAATAGTGGTCCTGAAATTGTGCAATGCAGTCAGCCATCAGAATATTCTTTCTAAAAGGGAACTCAGATCACTTCACTCTTCTGCTGACAACCTGTGAATGTCTCTGCAATGCCTAGAGGACAAAGACCTGATTCTTTAGCACAAAAGGCCCATCAGGACTCTGTCTTTCCTTCCTCTCCAGTCTTTTCTGATCCCTTCTAACCCTCCATAACCCACTAACTCAACCTCAATGTCCCAGCAGTCCTTAAAGGAAGGTCTGTTTCCTGTTATCCCTCTACGCTTCGATGAGTTCTTCCCTTCACTTGTACTCTTGTTCATTTAGCCAATCACTGAACGTGTCACAAAACTATTTTAAGTAATGGAGCCTTATCAGGATAAGAGACAGAAAAACAGCTCGTATTGAATAACTTCTCCATACCTGGCGTTGGGCTAGTTGTTTCCATGTGTATGGTCTCATTTAATCCTCCAAATCACCCTGTGGAGAAGGCAATATATTTCCATATCATAGATAAAGAAGTAGATAATGTTATTTCCATATTGTAGATAAATTTTCATAGATAATTTATCTCAGGGTCAGAGAAATCAGTAACTTGTCTGAGGTCAGATGGCTACTTCTTGGTGAAATTGGGATTTGGAGCCTGTTAATCCTACTCTAAACCCATGTACTTTCTTTGCTGGTAACAACTTTGGAGAGCAGTGCTTACTTCAGTGTATAAATTCTGCTGGATTTATTAATGACATTACCTTTTAAATGCCTTTCATCTAACTTTATACAACTGTTCTGTTATGTTCCTCTTGTATTCTTTAACTGCTCAGATGGATAAAACTCATTTATTGAATAGAACATACTTCTCAGCATTTGGTGTAAATTAGTGGTGAAACCCGTATGCATTGCCCAGGGACCAAGATACACGTTTCACACCTCCTCAGTGCCCTCAGTTGTTCTCTCTCCTCTCAGTTCTGCGTGTCTTTGTTTGGCTCCATTTCTAACTGGGTCTCCCTTTTCCTTAGTGTTCTTTCCCGCTCTGCCTTTTACTTTTTTTCCCTCCATTTTTAAACCTCTTTTTGTAATATATAGATGAGTATATTTTTCCTATATTCTATGAACATTTTCAAATAAATGGTGAATTTGAAAGAATTTTACAATAAACACCTGCCTGTCTATTCCTTGGACTCTAGATTTTACTGCTGTTTGTTGTTTTTTTTCCATCATATACCTATCCATTTGTCCCACCCTGTCTCAGTCTTACTTTTTGATGCATTTCAAATTGGTGGACATCATTGTACTTCTACCTTAATACTTGAACATGTGTATCAGTAATTAGAGTTCACTATTTGCTTATGGCATGTTTATTCCTTTGTTATAAAATTATATGCAATGAAATACACAAATCTTAAGTACATTCACTGAGTTTTGTCAGATGCATATGTATACAGCTGTATAACGGAGAGTTCTAGTGAGTTCCAGAATGTTGTCATCATTCCAGATCTTTTTTCATGTCACTTCACTATCAATCCCAGCCCTCCACCTGCTGAGGCGACCATTGTTTTGATTTTTTTCCCCACCATCAATTCATTTTTTTTCAGTTCCAGAACTTTACATAAATGGAATTACACAATATATATTCTTTTTTGTAAGGCTTCTTTCTCTCAGCATAGTGGCTTTGGGATTTATAGTGTGTTTATCTAAAATACATTAATTTTTATTGTTGAATAGTATTCTAGAAGATAAGCAGATAATAATAATAATAATTATTTTATGCTTAAAGAGTTTTAAGTTCCATGATCTTGATTCCTAAAACTAGTGAACACAGTATTCTGTATTTCTCATTTTAAAAAGCAAAGAAATTGTTTTATTATATGTATTTGAATTTTTTTCCCTTTGAAAGTAAAATAGTATCTCCTATGTAAGAGTCACATGATAAAATAACTGCCTGCATTTTAATGTTGATTTTAAGATTTTTAATAATGACCACAGTTTATTAGAGTAAACTATGTTTGCTTTTAAGGAAACAAGTTTTTTTTCCAACAGACTTGGAAAAAATTACATGCATCAATTTATTTTTATCTCTGCCAGTTTTGGGGACTGCCTTTAGTTAGTTCTTTGACACAGGTATTACTTATTTGCAGATTATATTATATTGTGACTGTATTTATAACTTTTCTTCCCCACTGAGAATTCCATTCCCTTCTCCTAAGTTTCAAGGGAAAAAACCCGTGATATTTTTCCTTCTGCATAAGTTCCCCTATGACAGTTGCGGCAGTTGACAGGGGCAGCAGGGACCACTCTCAGGACACAGTAAGAACAATTGAAGTGGAGGAAATGACCCTGTTTGCTGAAGGTACGGAGAATTTAAGTATTGCTCATTCCTCTTCACCTGTTCTTCCAAGGCTTTCTGGGTTCCCTGGGGGAGATTTTGTTCTAGGGTGTTCCGTTCATCACGATAGTGGTTGCCGCAATAGGCTCTTACTTACTCCTTGCCCTTTTAGAGGCAGAGTCTGCTAACACGAAGTAACACAAGAAAGGAGGCAGTGTAGTAGAAAAGATGTCCCTGGAGTCAGACAGAACTGATACTCGGAGCCATGTGGCATTGGGGACTCAAAGCCTTGGGTTCACCTGTAAACGGGGTAGCAGCTGTACCACATCAGGGCGTTGATGGATCCAGTGAGATAACTGTAAAGCTCCCAGCATCACACCTGATAGATACAGGGTTCAACAAATGTTATTAACTATGAGGACATTGGATGTACTATGTACTCGGTACTTTGGGAGTTAAAACGAATTACTGCTGGTGACTGGGCAAGGAGTGATGTGAGAGACACCCAATGGGGAAGGGAGACAAGGATCTGCCAAACAATCTAAGAGCCCAGCATTTATTTATTTCATCTTCCATGTGTAAGAAGACAGCTTGGAAAGACTGATAGAACCTAGCCACCAAAGAGGCAGGACAGAAGCAGTGAAAACCAGCAGGCCATGTCTGAACGGTTGTCCACCTGACCTGAGCTCTGATTGTCCTTTCATTGCTGGGGATCCTGTCCTTGCTCACCCTGCCTCGCCCTCATCTCAGGCCCCTTTCCCTGTGGTTTTGGCTGGTCAGCCTTGGCACAGCTTTTCACCTGAGCCCCATGGTGCAGCAGTCAGCGGCAGCCGTGCTCTGGCTTGGTTCTGGCTCCTCGTTCTCAGTGTAGGCCTTCGGTGCAGGGCTTCTGGCACCGATTCTGCCACCCACCTTGGCCTGTGACCCAGGACAGCTTCCTGTTTATTTCTGTGGAGCATCTAGCCCCTCAGCAAAAAGTCCTGGTACCTTCTTGGAGATTTTTAAGTCCCATAACCCCTATAAATCCCTCAACATGAAACTGGAATGCAAATATGACTCTGTAGTGATGGTCCAGGGCTGTGTGTCCCTAGGTTTTTATTAATATCAGAGTTTTTTTCCTTCAAACATAGGACCAGTAATCTTGATTACTGTACATTGCCTTCATAAGCATTGATGGGAGCTCACCTTTCAAGTTCTGTGATCAAAACAATTGTTTAGAAGAGGTAAAAACGAATGGTTTTAAGCTGGCTTGAGGAGTGTATTTGGAGTCATTCAGTTTTATTGAGAACTTAATAATAATAATGGTAATCTCTAGCCATTAGTGCCTGCCATATGCCAGAGATGATTCGAAGCACTTTACATTTATTAACTCATTTTATCTTCCTAACAACTTTATGAGATGGTTATTAATGTCATCTAAGGGTGAGATTAATAGCCCTATACAGATGAAGAAACTGAGGGGTAGCAAGATTAAGTAATTTGCCCTCAGCCACACAGCTAGTAAGTGTTGGAGCCATGGTTCAAAACCAGGTTGTCCTCGTCCTAACCACTCCGAATGGCTCCAGTAGCACGAGAGAGAGGAAGAACTCCAAGCTGATAGATGCCATAACGCAGTGCTTCAGATCTGGGCTTCCAAGCTGCTTGGGTCTGAGTTTCAGCCTTGCCCATGTCACTGGCTAGATGTGTGACTTTGGGCAAATTATTCAAGCTTGTTAGACTTTGCTGGTATTCATCCATGTAATATCTCACAATGTTGTGATACTTGAATGAGGTAATCACAGCTCCTGGCACATATTAAAAAGAACAGCTACTTTTTATAAATATAAGGCACTGTGCTATATTGTGTTTAAGTGGTACAACATAAATGTTAGGGGTTCCTAAGGAAAAAAAAAAGGGATTAAAATTTTTTTATTATGGAAATTTTAAACCTAAAAATTTGAATAGTGAATGAATCCCCAGTGTAATGTGTCATCACCCAGCTTCAACAAATATCAACATTTGACTAATCTCATTTCAATTTTCTCCTCTCCTTCTTTGGGAGGGAATATTTTAAGGCAAATCTGAGATGTTATATCTCATATCATTTTACCCATAAGTACTTCAGTACCTTATTTTTAATGAGTCAAGACTGAAAAAAAAAAAAACGCAATACCATTGTCATGAACCTAACAGAATTCAAAATCTTTTATGTCATCTAACGTTCAGTCAGTGTTTATATTTCACCCAGTGTCCCCGAAGTCTGTTTTATGGTTTTGTTCAAATCAATATCAAAGCAAGTTTTACACATTACATTTGGTATCTATCTCTTAAGCCTTATAGACTATAGCTGTCTCCTCCTTTTACAGTATTAGAGTATTTTATAGCCTTCTATGTTTGTCCTGTGGAATTTTCCATACTCTAGATTTGGCTGATAACTTACACTGTTGAGTGCCGTTCAGAGCCATACTGGAGCCAGAGGCCAAAGAAAAATCAATAATACTGATTCTGTCTTTACTTAGAAACTGTGATATTGTATTCATCATGAGTCTTTGCCATTCATGTTGATTTTTAGAATACTGTCTTAAAATATGTATCTCCATTGCTCTGTTTTTTGGCACTCCTTTAAATTTTATACCTGAGACAGATGCCTCCCTCCCCTCATTCTGGTCTCAGCCAGGAGTTATTTAATGTGTTCCTCCATCTCTCTCTCCTGTCTTGTAGCCTGGTGATTAGATCCTGATTCTAGAGCTTTGCTATTGAAACTGTGGGCCATGGTTCACAGCACAGGCTACTTCTGGGATCTTACTAGAAATGTGGAATCTCAGGCCCAGACCGGCTGAGCAAGAATCTGCATTTTAACCAGATCCATGGGAGGATAGATTTGTGTGCACACCAAAGTTTGAAGAGCACTGCTCTGGAGGCATAATTAGATTGAGGTTTATTTTTTTTCAGCAAGAATCCTTCATAGGTGTGTTGCGGATTTCTTACCATATGCACATTAGGAAATACATGGTATCTGGCTGTCCTGCTCTTGGAAATACTAAGATTGATCAGTGGATTCAGATGTTAACAGCCTCATCTACCCATTAGAAAGTTAAGCAGGATGACTTCTGAGAGTTCACTGGAGCAACATGGTTAAGAGGAGGAGTAACCATAGGGCTTTGAAGGTCAACCTTACACCTTGCAGCTATGGGACCTAGATAAAGAGCTTCCCCTCTGTGCCTCAGTTCTCTGTCTGTAAACTGGAGGTCACGGTAGGACCCATCTGATTGGGTTGTTGGGCAGATTGTCTTAGAATAGGGCCTGGCACAAAGAAAGCTCTGCACCAGAAATAGTGCTTCCTTTCCTTTATGACTTCTTTACCGGAGAACACATTGAAACAAGTTGTCGCTGAGTTGGGCTCTGCAGGGTGAGTGAGACAGTGTTCTAGGTGACATTAACAACTTAGCATCAGCAGAAAATGGAAGTGCATGTGGATTTTTGAAGATTGGCAAAGAATTTGACCATAGAGTCAGTTTTTCAGTAGAAGGGGGAAAGCCAGTGTATGGCAGGCTGTCTGCAGGCAGTTCATAGTATTTGGGGAGCATGAAGGGAGACGCCATGAAGATGTTTAAGAAGAGAAAGTCATGAACAAAGTGGCACTCAGGAAGGTGTAGTCTGGCCCCCCTGTGCAAGAGACATGGGAGGGAGCAAAGCATGGAGGCTGAGAGGGCATTGCAGTGGTTTACATAGAAGGTAAGAAAGGCTGGGACCAGAGAGGTGGCATTTATAGTGGAAAAATGAATGGCAGAATGAGGTGGTGGTGGTGTGAATGTAATACCTGAGCACTGGTACCATGGGCAGGTGGACTTCTGCTTGGTTTAGGTTTCACCCCTTAATCGCCATGTGACCTTTATCAAGGCACTTAGTCTACTCAGCCTCCGCACCTCATTTTCCTTATCGGCATAATGGGGATAATGAGATCTGTTTGTCTATTACTTGTAAGGAATAAATGGATGGTGCCTGGTACTGTGCCTGGCTTACAGTTACGCCTTGATAGATGCTAGCTGTTATTATTACCAGATATGTGGGTTGGGGTTTGGTTGAAGGAGAAGGTAAGAGAAATCTTTTCTTTTGGCATCAAGACCAGGATAACTGGTGATGCAGAAAGGGGAAAGTGGCTGGGGAGGGTGGTTTAAGGAGGAGGTATTGTATTCCCTTTGAGATATGTTGACTTTGAGAGCCTGACAGGATAGCCAAGGGGAGATGTGCTAGATTCCAGGGTAAATTATGCATGAGCCACACTTGACTGGACCAGTAGTTTTTCTTCTGATGCTGATTATGGCTTCAGTGAAGTCCTGGGCTTTGGTTTTCAGTGTCTTGGGGGTTTCTGACAAAGCAGATGTTTCACCTTGAAACCAGCTGAGATTAGCCTCTGAGCTTGCAGTCAGTGGTCCAGGGCCTGGCCGGTTCAGCAACTGGGGAGGGTTAGCGAGGGCTTTGCCCATCATGGCTTTTCTCATTTCAGATTTTGTTGCATTTTTAAGAAAACAGTTTATTTTGCTTTTTAGGCATTTCAAGGTTCATCTCTCAATCTCTGTCTCTGTCTTTGTGCATAAGCTGATGCTGACATTTGGAGTATTAATAGGTGCTATTTAAAGAAGCTCATTTATGGGCAATTAAATAACATGCCTGTAAGCCCATATTTGATAGGGAAGACAGGATCTCTTGTTTTTTAAGTGCAATGAAGTTTAATTATATTCCCTTTCCATTTAAGTCTTCTGTCATATTATTTATGAAACAGATTTCTTCTCTTTTACAAAACCTAAGTAATTTTGCCTCCTCCCCATATGTTTATAAGGATGGGGGACTGAGATGGAAAGCAGGAGATATATTTAAGTTATGTTTTGTTTTATTGAATTTATGTTATTTTTAGGGAAATCAGTGGTTTCAGCTGCTGTAAGCACTGCAGAGCTGATAATTGTAGCTGATGCTAAGATGAACCCCTCTCCAGGTAGCAACTCACTATCTTGCCAATGGCCTTCAGCCCAAGCAAGTGCATTATGGATTCAGTGTGACGTTCTTGGGGAACGTTCTTGGGGTAAAAGGATTTATTACCCAGCTTGTTCTCCTGGCGCTAGGTCGAGCACTAGAATTACGTCTGCATCCAGCAGTCTGCAGGTCTGTAATCCTCCTTTGTCTGCCTCCACCCAGAGCACAGGGCAGAGCTTCTTATATGGTGACTCAGTCAATAATAGCTTATTGCCTAGGGTGTGGAAGCAGAAGCCTAGCAGCAGGCCAGTTGAATAATCAAATAGTTTAGGGTCAGGTGAGGATCCTCGTCATAGAAACTTCAGTTTTCCCCACACTCCACCCCTCCGGGATTCTCGCCTCACAATCTACGCACTCAGTCTTCCACGATGGTCCCTGTGTGAGAAAGCTGGAGCATTGTAGCCAGATTCAACAACAGCATTGGAGGATTAACAGCAACATACAGATAATAACGAAAATTATGATACGACAAAATTTTGATACAGGTAACAAAAATTAAATTAATTCTTAAGCATGAGGTGGTTATTCTAGCTATGTTCAAAACCAGTTCTCCTCAAATGAGTTCATGACACACACTTAGTAGTGGTATGGATAGGGGGTTCATGCACCCCAGCGAGTAGCAGTTTTTTGCTCGGGCATATGCCCAATCCACAAAGACTTTATTAAGAGTGATAAGACACATGTTTTAATGACACCAACACAGACAAATCTTGTCCATCAGGTAGGATGCATGCACAAGAGTGGTCCTGTGATAGGACTGTGGCAGGAAGGGGGTCCTGTCCAGGTCTAGTATACCATACCCTTACCCCTCTCCCTGTGGGGGTTACGGAGGGGTCTATATATGGTGCTACTGGAGGCTCATGCACTGGCCACAATGATAGAAAAAACTCCCCAGTAAGATGCTCCTACCTTCTGGCCATTTAGTATATACTACTGTGATCTTTGGGGGCCACTCTGCTGTTACTCCAGTAATACTAGGAGGCTAGCTTTCAGGCCTTGTCTCCAAGGTGCCAGGAGGGCCAGCCATCATTGGTCCATATGCTGAAATGTCCAAGGCCACGTCCACTCAATGGAGTCTCCAGGGTTTAGTGTCATTGGTGCTGGCAGCAAGATATTATTTTGGTGGCCAAACTGCGGCTTCAACAATTCCTCCTTGATTTGTACTTGCAGTTGTGTAGGGGAGGCAGCAATATGTGTTAGCAGGTCTGTGGGGCTCAGGGCTCCCTTTCAGGGTTTCTCATTCAAACACCATAGCACTTTAGTGGACTGATCATTCCCGTAGACTATTGGTGTCTGACTTGAGTCCAGATTTCAACAAACCATTATACCTCTTTGTCATATTTGCTGTGGTAGGATTGTGTGGCATATGAAACTTCCATTTGATTTCTAACTGTTGGACCCATTCTTATAAGTGCATATCCAGTAAAGTGCTTGCCATGATCACTCTCTGTTACCTGTGGTTGGTCATAAGCTGCAAAGAGATGCTCTGGGCCTCTTTTGCCCATCTGTTGGTCTGCACGTATAGGAAAAGCAACCAGAATTCTAGTAGCTCTGTCCACACAAGTCATGGCATATTGGTACCCTTCTGACACAGACAGAGGCCCAATGTAGTCTATCTGCCACCTTATGAGGGGTATCAGCTCCTTAGCTGTTGTCCTGTGTTGCTGTGGAACTTGGTAAGTCCCTTTTAGAGCATATGACACACTTCTGCCAGGCTCTTTTGACTTCTTCAAAGATCAAAGGCAAGCCCCACTGATGGGCTACAGCCCACATTGTTTTTGCCCCACATGCAACAAATTATGTAACCATTGGGCCAGATCAGAGGCAGGCTTTCCTTCTAACCAGCATACCTGGGCCAATTCATCTGCTTCATCACTTCCTGGGGATGCCAGTGGCAAATGACCTGTCTCATGATATACTATAACTGTTTTAGTCTGACCACAGGTCTGTAAGTCTTGCCACAATTCTTGCCTTCAGAGGGGTTGCTGACCAACCATCCAGTTGGCATAGTACCATGTCAGTAGCCACAGGCAAGCCTCGGTAGATGAGTGTTGAAAACTATTAGGAAGGGCTCCAGGGTGATCACACGCCTTACTGCCCACAACTCTGCCCATTGACTGCTGCTCTTCCCCTCACCATCTTCTATCCATATTGTCTCAATCTTAGGATGAAAAGCTATGGCCCTCCATTTTGGGGGCGGCCTGCTGCTGGAGCCATCTGTGTACCACGCATCTTCAGGTATACAGGCTCTTCCCTCCCGATAAGGGCTCTGCTACTAATGGTTCTAAAGTAAATTCTTCCTGCCTTTCACTAATGTGTCACTGGCCCTAATAAGCATTGGAGTTCTTCCCTCAAGGGACTAGTAGAGAAAGCACTATGCTGCTATAGGTACGCACCCCACTTGGCCAATGTAGATGTCTGTGCCGACTACTCTGTGGCTTTTTGGTCCAGTCTCATACCTACCCTGCAATGGGATAGGTGGTTATTACCTTTATTGGGGCCATTCCAATGAGGGGTTCTGTAGACAGCAAGGCATGATACATGGCAGCCAGTTAAGGTGTACAGTACCTCTGATCTTTTCCAGCATTGTGACCAGAATCCAATAGGTTGGCAAGTTTGTTCAAGCCACTGCCAGAGACCCCAGCCATAACTGTCTTCAGTCACATGAACATCCAGCTCACAGGGCCTTGATGGGTCTATCACACTCAATGCCTGCATAGCCTTGACTGCCCATTTTGCTGTAGTAAAGGCAGATGCACATGTCTCATCCCAGTCCCACCTGACACCCTTTCAAACCAAATGGTATAAGGGCTTCAGAATCTGTGACAGGTGCAGATGAACACTCTCCAGTAGCCTAGAAGACCCAAAACCTCCTTTAACAATGCCACGGTTGTAGGGATAAGAAAGACCCAGACTTTATTACTTCTTCTGGTATAACTTTAGTCTTACCTAACCAGATGACCCCCAAGAATTTGACTGACAAACCAGGTCCATGAACCTTGGTGTTATTCAAAGCCCATCCTTTCTCCTGTAGATGTTGCAGCAGTCTAGTGCTGTGCTATACCTTCTAGATCTGCAAGAGAATCAGACATGAACATGATACCATCAACATAATGGTACAGCTGCACCACTGGTGGTTTCTCCCATGCTGCCAAGTCCGGTGCTACAGGTCCATGAAATATGATGGTGCTATGGAGGTACTCCTGTGGAAAGCAGTGAAAATCCATTGCCATCCTTCCCACAAGAAGGCAGGTTGTTCCTTACTTTCCTGCCCTATGTCAGTGGAAAAGAAGGCATTGTAAGATCTACAACATAATGGTATGTTCCTAGTTCTTGACTGAGGGTATCCATCAGGTCTGCAATAGAGGGGATGGCAGCATGCATAGAAGGTATGACTTCATTCAGTTCTCTGTAATCCACGGTCATATGCCAGGAGCCATTTGTTTTTTTTACTGGCCACCCTGGTGAATTGAAATGACTATGGGTGGGCTTTATAATACCCACCTTTTCCAGTTCCTGGAGGGTTTCTCCAATTTCTTTATGTCCTCCAGGCAATATTATTTGGTATTAGTCACCCACCAAGGCACAGGCAAAGCTATGGGTGGGCACTTAACATGTCCACTTAGAACTGCTTTCACCACACGTATCCTCAGCCTGAACTCACCTGCAGTGGTCTGCAGCCATAGGCCCTGCAGGATTTCAATCCCCAAAATATATTTGGAGATGGGAGAGATATACACAGTATATTCTTTTGGGACTAGACACTCCATTCCCAAAGGGATTTGGGCTTGTTTCACTCTGTTAGCCTTATCCCCGTATCCATCTATAATAGCGGGGGTCCCGAGAAACTGCTCACGGTTGCCATAAATCAGTGAACATTCAGCACCTGTGTCTACTAGAGCTGGGACGTATTGTATATTCACTGAGGACCAATGGATAGCTATTTCAATATGTGGCCCCCATGGTCCCTTAACGGAGGTACCTCAACCTTCCCCTCAATCAAACTGTGTCCCCCAGTCATCTTTCTATGTGTGTTAAGGCAAGGTTGGCTTACTCTCCAGCAGGAAGTCTTGCAAACACACAGGCCAGGCTTGTAGCTCTGTCTCTATCTCAGTGGCTGGAACTGCTGCTCTGGTTTCATTTGTTGCCACAGCTCCAATAAGATTCTATTTCACTTCCCATCTAATATTCTTCTGGCTGCTCCTGCCTGTATTAAATCAATCCATATCTAGGTCCTCATAACCTTCACAGGGCCCTTTCAATTCTTCCCCTAAGTAGCAGACCTTATTTCTTTCCATGCTGGCATTGCTTCAGCCTCTCCCAAGTCTGCTACTGTACAGGTAACCTCACTTATGGGTTGCCCTAGGTGAGGGGCAAGAATGGCCACTAAGGGCCCAAAGAGGAATGTGGGAGCCGTTTGAAGCAAATTTCTCATCCCTGCAGTAAAAGGCTCCTCATCTGGGCCATAATTCTCTGGACTATAGATGGCATTTTTCTTGTCTGTCTCCCATACTACCTGTTGGAGTATATGTCTGCCATCTAGCAGGGGAAGATGGTAAATCACTCTGATTAGGCCACACAGCACAAAGTGCAGCCATAAACCAATCAAGGAGGGAGTGATTTCCTGGGGTCTAATGTACATTTTGTAATTGCTATCTTCAGGCAGGATGAACTGTCAGGGAAACCAGCTTTCCCATCTCTGATCCAGACAGAACAATTCCATCCATCCCTGAATCCCAAAGATGCAGAAGCCAAGTTGATATTGACTCTGATGGCTTCTGCTGAAACTGGGAGCCAAATCCACCAGCTCAGCCTGACTATAGGGGTGGAGCATAGAGTGCTCCATGACCTGGGGAGGAGGCTGCACCTCTCCCAGAGGAACCCTCTGTTGCTGTGGCTTTATTTGCTTTACAACCACCGGATGTGCTTTCAATAGAGGAGGGGTCGTTGCCTCTGGCACCACCCCTTCATCCTTCCCCAGCTTCTCCATTTCCTGGCTGATGGCACCTTTCTCTCCACTCTCCCAAGTGCCTCCTCTGCCACACCCTGTACCTTTTCTACAGGGCCTCACAGCAATGCTAGCTCAGTCTTCAGCAGCTCTCTTACCTTCACTTCACTGCCTCACAGCTGGCGTTCTTGTGCCGCCTCTTCCTGTGCTTCCCTCGGGAGCACATCCTTCTCCTCCATGGCCTTTGCCTCCCTCAGAGCACCTGGCAGTGCTGCTGTCTCATTCTGAAGAATCCTCTACCTCCTTTATGGACCTCACAGCTCACATTCTTGCACTTCCTCTTCTTGTGCTTTTTGCAGGGGTCCATCCTTTTCCTCCATGGCCTTTACCTCTTCACAGTTCCTCACAGAAACAACATTTCATTTTTTAACTAATCTTACTTCCTCCACAGCACCTTGTAGCCAACGTTCTTGTGCTGCCTCCTCTATTATCAATGCCATTTCATTCTTCAGTGAATCCACAGCAGCTCACAGCTTGCATTCTCATGCTGCCATTTCTTATGTCTCTTTCAGGAGCATGTTCTTCTCATCTGTAGACTTTTTTAATACTGTGAGAAACAGCCAACCCACAGTTACGCCAGCTCACGGGTACTCTGTTTCTCAAAGGACCTCTTTATTATGCCAAGGGCCACCTCTACTGCCTCATGCATCACTTCCACCTGCCTCCATTCCTGGGTGGGGCTCAGCACTCCAGTAGGCAAGCCACCTCGGACCCCTTGGGGGAACACTCGAATGTCTTTTTCATTCATAGGGGCAGCTCATTGAAGCATTCCTCCCATAAGAGCAACCTGTTCTGTTCCTTGGTCAGCACTGAATCCTGCCAACATTCCCAATTGTCTTGCAAATAGGTTTCAGACCCAGGCAAGTTCACTATGGATTCAGTGAGACCGAGGAATAACAATGGAATGTCTGTGCAGTAAAAGGATTTATTACCCAGATTATTCTCCTGGCGATAGGTCAAGCACTAGAATTACATCTGCATCCAGTTGTCTGCAGGTCTATAATCCTCCTTTGCCTCCACCCAGAGCACTGGGCAGAGCTCTTTATGTAGTGACTCAGGCAGTAATGGCTTATTTATTGCCTATTGGTGTAGAAGCAGTAACTTAGCAGCAGACCAGTTACATCAACAAGTAGTTTAGGTTCAGGTGAGGATCCTGCCCGTAGGAACTTCAATCTTCCCCACACTCATATTTCAAACTTTTCATGTCATGGGGGAATAGCAGAAATGGTGACAATAGTAGCTACTAATTTATGAGTTACAGGTCAGAAGTTGTCCAGATCTGTCCTGTATCCTGGAGCCCAAGATAAATACACTTAATGCAGTGAACTATAGAGAACAATTTGTCTGGAAGGAGAGAGATAGGATGAGACTCTCTCCCTATGCTTTCTTCTTGAATACCATACTGTCTGTATAATCTGTTTTCTGTCTTCCTCTTATTAATGTAAATAGATGTGCATAACTTGTATATAATTGGTGCTCAGTATGTATTTTTTTTTGGTATCATTAATCTACAATTACATGAAGAACATTATGTTTACTACGCTCCCCCTTCTCCAAGTCCCCCCCACATACCCCTTCACAGTCACTGTTCATCAGTGTAGTAAGATGCTGTAAAATCACTACTTGTCTTCTCTGTGTTGCACAGCCCTCCCCGTGCCCCCCACACACTATACATGCTAATCGTAATGCCCCCTTTCTTTTTCCCTGCCCTTGTCTCTCCCTTCCCACCCATCCTCCCCAGTCCCTTTCCCTTTGGTAACTATTTGTCCATTCTTGGGTTCTGTGATTCTGCTGCTGTTTTGTTCCTTCAGTTTTTCCTTTGTTCTTATACTCCACATATGAGTGAAATCAGTTTGTACTTGTCCTTCTCCACTTGGCTTATTTCACTGAGCATAATACCCTCTAGCTCCATCCATGTTGTTGCAAATGGTAGGATCTGTTTTTTTCTTATGGCTGAGTAATATTCCATTGTGTATATGTACCACATCTTCTTTATCCATTCATCTACTGATGGACACTTAGGTCGCTCCCATATCCTGCCTACTGTAAATAGTGCAGCGATAAACATAGGGGTGCATCTGTCTTTTTCAAACTGGAGTGCTGCATTCTTAGAGTAATTTCCTAGAACTGGAATTCCTGGGTCAAATGGTATTTCTATTTTGAGCATTTTGAGGAACCTTCATACTGCTTTCCACAGTGGTTGAACTAATTTACATTCCCACCAGCAGTGTAGTGGGTTCCTCTTTCTCCACAACCTCGCCAACATTTGTTGTTGTTTGTCTTTTCGATGATGGCGATCCTTACTGGTGTGAGGTGATATCTCATTGTGGTTTTAATTTGCATTTCTCTGATGACAAGTGATGTGGAGCATCTTTTCATGTGTCTGTTGGCCATCTGAATTTCTTCTTTAGAGAACTGTCTTTTCAGCTCCTCTGCCCATTTTTTAATTGGATTATTTGCTTTTTGTTTGTTGAGGTGTGTGAGCTCTTTATATATTTTGGATGTCAGCCCTTTATTGGATCTGTCATTTATGAATATATTCTCCCATACTGTAGGATACCTTTTTGTTCTATTGATGGCGTCCTTTGCTGTACAGAAGCTTTTTAGCTTGATATAGTCCCACTTGTTCATTTTTGCTTTTGCTTCCCTTGCCCGGGGAGATATGTTCATGAAGAAGTCACTCATGTTTATGTCCATGAGATTTTTGCCTACGTTTTTTTCTAAGAGTTTTATGGTTTCATAACTTACATTCAGGTCTTTGATCCATTTCGAATTTACTTTCGTGTATGGGGATAGACAATGATCCAGTTTCATTCTCTTACATGTAGCTGTCCAGTTTTGCCAGCACCATCTGTTGAAGAGACTGTCATTTCCCCATTGTATGTCCATGGCTCCTTTATCATATATTAATTGGCCATATATGGTTGGGTTAATGTCTGGAGTCTCTATTCTGTTCCACTGGTCTGTGCTCTGTTCTTGTGCCAATACCAAATTGTCTTGATTACGTTGGCTTTGTAGTAGAGCTTGAAGTTGGGGAGCCAGATCCCCCCACTTTATTCTTCCTTCTCAGAATTGCTTTGGCTATTCGGGGTCTTTGGCGGTTCCATATGAATTTTTGAACTATTTGTTCCAGTTCATTGAAGAATGCTGTGGGTAATTTGATAGGGATTGCATTGAATCTGTATTTTGCTTTGGGCAGAATGGCCATTTTGACGATATTAGTTCTTCCTAGCCAGGAGCATGGGGTGAGTTTCCATTTGTTAGTGACCTCCTTAATTTCTCTTAAGAGTGTCTTGTAGTTTTCAGGGTATAGGTCTTTCACGTCCTGGGTTAGGTTTATTCCGAGATATTTTTTTCTTTTTGATGCTATTGTGAATGGAACTGTTTTCCTGATTTCTCTTTCTATTAGTTCATTGTTAGTGTATAGGAAAGCCACAGATGTCTCTGTGTTGATTTTGTATCCTGCAACTTTGCTGAATTCCGATATTAGTTCTAGTAGTTTTGGAGTGGAGTCTTTAGGATTTTTTTTTTTTTTGAGAGGGCATCTCTCATATTTATTGATCAAATGGTTGTTAACAACAATAAAATTCTGTATAGGGGACTCAATACACAATCATTAATCAACCTCAAGCCTAATTCTCAACAGTCTCCAATCTTCTGAAGCATAACGAACAAGTTCTTACATGGTGAACAAATTCTTACATAGTGAATAAGTTCTTACATGGTGAACAGTGCAAGGGCAGTCATCACAAAAACTTTTGGTTTTGATCACACATTCTGAACTATAACCAATCAGGTCAATTATGATTATTCGTTTGATTTTTATACTTGATGTATATGTGAATCCCACATTTCTCCCTTATTATTATTATTATTATGTTTAATAAAATGCTGAAGTGGTAGGTAGATGCAAGATAAAGGTAGAAAACATAGTTTAGTGCTGTAAGAGGGCAAATGTAGATGATCAGGTGTGTGCCTGTAGACTATGTGTTAATCCAAGCTAGACAAGGGCAACAAAACATCCATGCATGCAGAAGATTTCTTTCAAAACAGAGGGGATGAGGTTCTAAGCCTCACCTCTGTTGATCCCCAATTTCTCACCTGATGGCCCTCCTGGGACTGTGCCTGTCTTAGGTTGTTCCTCCCTTGAGGAATCTTACCCGTCTCTGGCTAACCAGTCATCTTCTGGGGCCATACAGAGAAATGTAAAGTTGGTAAGTGAGAGAGAGGCAATATTGTTTGAAAAGATTAGCTTTTTTTTTTTTTTTTGAAAGGGCATCTCTCATATTTATTGATCAAATGGTTGTTAACAACAATAAAATTCTGTATAGGGGGGTCAATGCTCAATGCACAATCATTAATCCATCTCAAGCCTAATTCTCATCAGTCTCCAATCTTCTGAAGCATAACGAACAAGTTTTTACATGGTGAATGAATTCTTACATAGTGAATAAATTCTTACATGGTGAACAGTACAAGGGCAGTCATCACAGAAACTTTCGGTTTTGATCACGCATTATGAACTATAAACAATCAGGTCAAATATGAATATTTGTTTGATTTTTATACTTGATTTATATGTTGATCCCACATTTCTCCCTTTATTATTATTATTATTTTTATTTTTAATAAAATGCTGAAGTGGTAGGTAGATGCAAGATAAAGGTAGAAAACATAATTTAGTGCTGTAAGAGGGCAAATGTAGATGATCAGGTGTGTGCCTATGGACTAAGTATTAATCCAAGCTAGACAAGGGCAGCAAAACATCCACGGATGCAGAAGATTTCTCTCAAAGCAGGGGGGGTGAGGTTCTGAGCCTCACCTCTGTTGATCCCTGAATTCTCACCTAATGGCCCCCCTGCGACTGTGCCTGTCTTAGGTTGTTCCTCCCTTGAGGAATCTTACCTGTCTCTGGCTAACCAGTCATCTTCCGGGGCCATACAGGGAAATGTAAAGTTGGTAAGTGAGAGAGAAGCCATGTTGTTTGAAAAGGTTAGCTTTTTACTTCTTTGCAGATTTATACCCTGTGGCTTCTATGCCCAGCACTTGTCTCGAGGTATCTTTACCACCTGGAGGAATTATGATACTCAGTAAATTCGATATGAGGCATGAATTCTATTTAAGGGTTGTAATTAGGAAGGAAGAAGAAAAGCTATAGAGGTAGCATATGGAAGAAAACATGGGAGGATTGATTACTTCTTTGACATATCTTCTTGTAGAGTACCTTAAGTATGTATAGGTTTTAAACTACTAAATAATTTGCACACACGTATTAACATAATAGGAATACGGTGACATAAACAAAGCAAATCTATAATTACCATCCATCTCCAGTGAAGCCAAGAAAACCATTTAGGCACCCTAGGCATTTGTGAAAATTTATCTATGATATGATGGATATTGTCCAACTGTACTTGAACAGTCTGAGAGAAATCAGACAAATTAAAGCAGCCCATTCCTGGGAACTGTTCACATCCCATATGTTCTTTTAACCGTAGATAGTCTATAGTCATAAGATTTTGGAGTGCTACAAGTTGCACCCCTCCCAACTCCTGGTTGAGTTCCAACAGTACAGATCCGGTCAAATTCGTTGTCTCACTGTATGCACATGCCAGCCTAGACATCTCCCTCCTCATTCCAATGGCAAGTCCAGGAGACGGTGGGCTGGATGCAGCCACAACCGCAGCATCGTCCGGATCCCTGTGGAGGCTTTTTGATGATCATCCCCCGGCACGAGTCCTCCAGAGAGTGCTGATGCCGGAAGCTCCTCCTCATATCATATCTTAGTTCATTTTCTGGGTAGCCAAGCTAGGCCTTGATCTTCTGCATAGAAACAAACAGACCCTTTGCCCACACTTTGACATGCCCTCTATACCACTGTGCAGAACTCTTTGCAGGTCAGTACACAGGAACTGCTTTTTTTTTTTTTTTTTTAAGAGAAAGGAATATTATCAGAAAAGAGTACCTCCATAGCTGATCATCTGACACCCTTTAAGTGATCAACATTAAGGATATTTAAAGTATGCGTTGATCTTTGATTTACCAATAGTTTTATCCTATCAAGGAGTAATCCCCCTTTTCTTTCTTTCTTTCTTTTTTTTTTTTTTGTTTAATCTTTAATCTACACTTACATGAAGAATACTATGTTTACTATGCTCTCCCCTATATCAGGTCCCCCCTAACAACCACATTACGGTTACTGTCCATCAGCTTAGCAAAATGTTGGAGAATCACTACTTGTCCTCTCTGTGTTGTGCAGCCCACCCTCCCCTTTCTCCCTCTCCCCCATGCATGCTAATCTTAATACCCCCTTTTTCTTCCCCCCCCTTATCCCTTCCTGCCCACCCATCCTCCCCAGTTCCTTTCCCTTTTGTACCTGTTAGTCCATTTTGGGGTTCTGTAATTCCACTGCTGTTTTGTTCCTTCAGTTTTTCCTTTGTTCTTATACTCCTCAGATTAGTGAAATCATTTGGTATTTCTCTTTCTCCGCTTGGCTTATTTCACTGAGCATAATACTCTCCAGCTCCATCCATGTTGCTGCAAATGGTTGAATTTTTCCACTTCTTATGGCTGAGTAGTATTCCATTGTGATATGTACTACATCTTCTTTATCCATTCATCTACCGATGGACATTTAGGTTGCTTCCAATTCTTGGCTATTGTAAATAGTGCTGCGAGAAACATAGGGGTGCATCTGTCTTTCTCAAACTTGATTGCTGCGTTCTTAGGGTAAATTCCTAGGAGTGGAATTCCTGGGTCAAATGGTAGGTCTGTTTTGAGCATTTTCATGAACCTCCATACTGCTTTCCACAATGGTTGAACTAATTTACATTCCCACCAGCAGTGTAGGAGGGTTCCCCTTTCTCCACAGCCTCGCCAACATTTCTTGTTGTTTGGCTTTTGGATGGCAGCCATCCTTACTCGTGTAGTTTTAATTTTCATTTCTCTGATGACAAGCGATGTGGAGCATCTTTTCATGTGTCTGTTGGCCATCTGTATTTCTTTTTTGTAGAACAGTCTGTTCAGTTCCTCTGCCCATTTTTTAATTGGATTATTTGTTTTTTTTTGTTGAGGTGGGTGAGCTCTTTATATATTTTGGACGTCAAGCCTTTATCGGATCTGTCATTTACAAATATATTCTCCCATACTGTAGGGTACCTTTTTGTTCTATTGATGGTGTCTTTTGCTGTCTTTTCAGCTTAATATAGTCCCACTTGTTCATTTTTGCTGTTGTTTTCCTTGCCTGGGGAGATATGTTCAAGAAGAGGTCACTCATGTTTATGTCTCGGAGGTTTTTGCCTATGTTTTTTTCCACGAGTTTAATGGTTTCATGACTTACATTCAGGTCTTTTATCCATTTTGAATTTACTTTTGTATATGGGGTTAGACAATGGTCCAGTTTCATTCTCCTACATGTAGCTGTTCAGTTTTGCCAGCACCATCTGTTGAAGAGACTGTCATTTCGCCATTGTATGTCCATGGCTCCTTTATCAAATATTAATTGACCATATATGTTTGGGTTAATGTCTGGAGTCCCTAGTCTGTTCCAGTGTTCTGTGGCTCTGTTCTTGTGCCAGTTCCAAATTGTCTTGATTATTATGGCTTTGTAGTAGAGCTTAAAGTTGGGGAGTGAGATCCCCCCTACTTTATTTTTCTTTCTGAGGATTGCTTTGGCTATTTGGCGTCTTTGCTGTTTCCATATGAATTTTTGAACTATTTGTTCCAGTTCATTGAAGAATGTTGCTGGCTATTTGATAGGGATTGCATTGAATCTGTATTTTGCTTTGGGCAGGATGGCCTTTTTGATGATACTAATTCTTCCTAGGCACGAGCATGGGATAAGTTTCCCTTTAATTTCTCTTAAGTGACTTGTAGTTTTCAGGGTATAGGTCATTCACTTCTTGGTTATTTTTATTTCTAGGTATTTTATTCTTTTTGATGCAATTGTGAATGGAGTTATTTTCCTGATTTCTCTTTCTATTGGTTCATTGTTAGTATATAGGAAACCTACAGATTTCTGTGTGTTAATTTTGTATCCTGCAACTTTGCTGTATTCCATTACCAGTTCTAGTAGTTTTGGAGTGGAGTCTTCAGGGTTTTTTGTGTACAATATCATGTCATCTGCAAATTGTGACAGTTTAACTTCTTCTTTACCAATCTGGATTCCTTGTATTTCTTTGTTTTGTCTGATTGCCGTGGCTAGGACCTCCAGTACTATGTTATATAACAGTGGGGAGAGTGGGCATCCCTGTTTCCGATCTCAGAAAAAAAGCTTTCAGCTTCTCGCTGTTCAGTATAATGTTAGCTGTGGGTTTATCATATATGGCCTTTATTATGTTGAGGTACTTGCCCTCTATTCCCATTTTGCTGAGAGTTTTTATCATGAATGGATGTTGAATTTTGTCAAATGCTTTTTCAGCATCTATGGAGATGATCATGTGGTTTTTGTCTTTCTTTTTGTTGATGTGGTGGATGATGTTGAGGTATTTTCGAATGTTGTACCATCCTTGTATCCCTGGGATGAATCCCACTTGGTCATGGTGTATGATCCTTTTGATATATTTTTGAATTTGGTTTGCTAATATTTTATTGAGTATTTTTGCATCTACATTCATCAGGGATATTGGTCTGTAATTTTCTTTTTTGGTGGGGTCTTTGCCTGGTTTTGGTATTAGGGTGATGTTGGCTTCATAGAATGAGTTTGGGCGTATTCCCTCCTCTTCTATGTTTTGGAAAACTTTAAGTAGAATGGGTGTTACGTCTTCTGCATCTGATAAAATTCCCAGGTAAATCCATCTGGCCCAGGGGTTTTGTTCTTGGGTAGTTTTTTGATTACCGTTTCAATTTCTTTGCTCGTAATTGGTTTGCTTAACTATTGTGTTTCTTCCTTGATCAGTCTTGGAAGGTTGTATCTTTCTAGGAAGTTGTCCATTTCTTCTAGGTTTTCCAGCTTGTTGGCTTATAGGTTTACATAGTAGTCTTTAATAATTCTTTGTATTTCTGTGGAGTCTGTCTTGATTTTTCCATTCTCATTTCTGATTCTGTTGATTTGTGTTGATTCTCTTTTTCTCTTCAGAAGTTTGGCTGGAGGCTTATCTATTTTGATTTATTTTCTCAAAGAACCAGCTCTTGGTTTCATTGATTTTTTCTATTGTTTTATTCTTCTCAATTTTGTTTATTTCTTCTCTCATCTTTATTATGTCCCTCCTTCTGCTGACTTTAGGCCTCATTTGTTCTTTTTCCAATTTCGATAATTGTGATGTTAGACTATACACATTTGGGATTGTTCTTCCTTCTTCAAGTGTGCCTGGATCGCTATATACATTCCTCTTAAGACTGCTTTCGCTGCGTCCCACAGAAGTTGGGGCTTTGTGTTGTTGTTGTCATTTGTTTCCATATATACCTTGATCTCTATTTTAATTTGTTCGTTGATCCCTTGATTATTTAGTAGCATGTTGTTAAGCCTTCATGTGTTTGTGAGCCTTTTTGTTTTCTTTGTAGAATTTATTTCTAGTTTTATACCTTTGTGGTCTGAAAAGTTGATTGGTACAATTTCAATATTTGGGATTTACTGAGCCTTTTTTTGTGGGCTAGTATGTGGTCTATTTTGGAGAATGTTCCATTTGCACTTGAGAAGAATGTATATCCTGTTGCTTTTGGATGTAGAGTTCTGTAGATGTCTATTAGGTCCATCTGTTCTACTGTGTTGTTCAGTGCCTCCGTGTCCTTACTTATTTTCTGCACAGTGAATCTATCCTTTGGGGTGAGTGGTGTGTTGAAGTCTCCTAAAATGAATGCATTGCAGTGTATTTCCCCCTTCAGTTCTGTTAGTATTTGTTTCACATATGCTGGTGCTCCTGTATTGGGTGCATATGTATTTAGAATGGTATATCCTCTTGTTGGACTCAGCCCTTTATCATTATGTAGTGTCCTTCTTTATCTCTTGTTACTTTCTTTATTTTGAAGTCTATTTTGTCTGATATTAGTACTCCAACCCCTGCTTTCTTCTCACTGTTTGCCTGAAATATGTTTTTCCATCCCTTCACTTTTAGTCTGTGCATGTCTTTTGGCTTGAAGTGAGTTTCTTGTAAGCAGCATATAGATGGGTCTTGCTTTTTTATCCATTCTATTACTCTGTGTCTTTTGATTGGTGCATTCAGTCCATTTACATTTAGGGTGACTATTGAAAGAGATGTACTTATTGCCATTGCAGGCTTTAAATTTGTGGTTACCAAAGGTTCAAGGTTAGCCTCTTTAGTATCTTACTGCCTAACTTAGCTCGCTTATTGAGCTGTTATATACACTGTCTGGAGATTCTTTTCTTCTCTCCCTTCTTATTCCTCCTCCTCCATTCTTCATATGTTGGGTGTTTTGTTCTGTGCTCTTTTTAAGAGTGCTCCCATCTAGCGCAGTCCCTGTAAGATGCCCTGTAGATGTGGTTTGTGGGAGGTAAATTCCTTCAGGTTTTGCTTGTCTGAGAATTGTTTCATCTCTCCATCATGTTTAAATGATAATTGTGCTGGATACAGTATCCTTGGTTCAAGGCCCTTCTGTTTCAGTGCATTAAATATATCATGCCACTCTCTTCTGGCCTGTAAGGTTTCTGTCGAGAAGTCTTGATGATAGCCTGATGGGTTTTCCTTTATAGGCGACCTTTTTCTCTCTAGCTGCATTTAAAACTCTCTCCTTGTCCTTGATCTTTGCCATTTTAATTATTATGTGTCTTGGTGTTGTCCTCCTTGGGACCTTTCTGTTGGGAGTTCTGTGTATTTCCGTGATCTGTTCGATTATTTCCTCCCCCAGTTTGGGGACGTTTTCAGCAATTATTTCTTTAAAGACACTTTCTATCTCTGTTTCTCTCTCTTCTTCTTCTGGTACCCCTGTAATATGGATATTGTTCCTTTTGGATTGGTCACACAGTTCTCTTAATATTGTTTCATTCCTGGAGATCCTTTTATCTCTCTCTATGTCAGCTTCTATGAGTTCCTGTTCTCTGGTTTCTATTCCATTGATGGCCTCTTGCATCTTATCCATTCTGCTTATAAATCCTTCCAGTTTTTTCACTTCTGTGATCTCCTTCCTGGCATCTATGATCTCCCTCCAGACTTCATCCCTTAGCTCTTGCATATTTCTCTGCATCTCCATCAGCATGTTTATGATTTTTATTTTGAATTCTTTGTCAGTAAGACTGGTTAGGTTTGTCTCCTTCTCTGATGTTGTCTCTGTGATCTTGGTTTGCCTGTAATTTTGCCTTTTGATGGTGATAGAAATAGTTTGCAGAGCTGGGACTAGTGACGGCTGGAAGAACTTCCCTTCTTGTTGGTTTGTGGCCTTCCTCTCCTGGGAGAACAGCGACCTCTAGTGGCTTGTGCTGGGCAGCTGCGAGCAGACAGGGCTTCTGATTCCTGCCCAGCTCCTATGGAGTTCATCTCTGCTGTGGTGTGGGCATGGCTTGTCTCGGGCTGCTGCTCCAAAATGGTGGAGCCGGGTTGGAATGGGAGCGGCTGGGTGGCTATTTATCTCTGTGAGGGGCTCTCCATGCCCCCTGCTGCCCAGAGGGTTATAGTGCCCAGAGATCCCCAGATTCCCTGCCTCTGCACTAAGTGTCCCGCCCTGTCCCTTTAAGACTTCCAAAAAGCACTCCCCAAAACAAAACAAAACAGAACAAAAAATTAATTAATTAATTGATTGATTAAATTAAATTAAAAAATTAAAAAAAATAGCCGCTAGCTTTTCTTTGTCTTCAGGCTCTAGCCTCAGGGACCCTCTCACTGGTCTTGCTGCCCTGTTACCCTAGTATTGGGGTCCCTGTCCCTTTAAGAGTTCCAGAAAGCACTCGCCAAAAAAAAAAAAAAAAAATGCTGCTCGCTTTTCTTTGTTCTCAGGCGCCAGCCTCTGGTACCCGCTCACCTTTCTTGCTGCCCTGTTTCCCTAGTATCCAGGACCCCACGCATGCACTGTGTCTGCACTCTGGTCCGGGTGGCCCAGGGCTGGGTGTTCAGCAGTCCTGGGCTCCCTCTCCCTCCCGCTCAGATCTCTCTCTCTTCCTGCTGGGAGCTGGGGGGAGGGGCACTTGGGTCCTGCTTGGCCAGGGCTTGTATCTTTCCCCCTTCGCAAGGCGCTGGGTTCTTGCAGGTGTGGATGTGGTCTGGATGTTGTCCTGTGTCCTCTGGTCTCTATTCTAGGAAGAGTTGTCTTTGTTATATTTTCATAAATATATGTGGTTTTGGGAGGAGATTTCCGCTGCTCTACTCACGCCGCCATCTTGGCTCCGCCTCTCTTCTTAGGGTTTTTTATGTACAATATCATGTCATCTGAAAATAGTGACACTTTAACTTCTTCTTTACCAATTTGGATTCCTGGTATTTCTTTGTTTTGTCTAATTGCTATGGCTAGGACCTCCAGTACTATGTTGAAAAACAGTGGGGAGAGTGGGCATCCCTGTCTTGTTCCCGATCTCAGAGGAAAAGCTTTCAGCTTCTCGCTATTCAGTATGATGTTGGCTGTGGATTTATCACATATGGGCTTTATTATGTTGAGGTACTTGCCCTCTATTCCCATTTTGCTGAGAGTTTTTATCATGAATGGATGTTGAATTTTGTCTAATGCTTTTTCAGCATCTTTGGAGATGATTATGAGGTTTTTGTCTTTCTTTTTGTTGATGTGGTGGATGATGTTGATGGATTTTCGAATGTTGTACCCTCCTTGCATCCCTGGAAAGAATCCCACTTGGTCTTGGTGTATGATCCTTTTGATGTATTTTTGAATTCTGTTTGCTAGTATTTTTTTGAGTATTTTTGCATCTACGTTCATCAGGGATATTGGTCTGTAGTTTTCTTTTTTGGTGGGGTCTTTGCCTGGTTTTGGTATTAGGGTGATGTTGGCTTCATAGAATGAGTTTGGGAGTATTCCCTCCTCTTCTATTTTTTGAAAAACTTTAAGGAGAATGGGTATTATGTCTTCTCTGTATATCTGATAAAATTCTGAGGTAAATCCATCAGGCCTGGGGGTTTTGTTCTTGGGTAGTTTTTTGATTACCGATTCAATTTTGTTGCTGGTAATTGGTCTGTTTAGATTTTCTGTTTCTTTCTGGGTCAGTCTTGGAAGGTTGTATTTTTCTAGGAAGTTGTCCATTTCTCCTTTGGTTTTCCAGCTTGTTAGCATATAGGTTTTCATAGTATTCTCTCATAATTCTTTGTATTTCTGTGGGGTCCGTCATCATGTTTTCTTTCTCATTTCTGATTCTGTTGATGTGTGTTGACTCTCTTTTTCTCTTAATAAGTCTGGCTATAGGCTTATCTATTTTGTTTATCTTCTTGAAGAACCAGCTCTTGGTTTCATTGATTTTTTTCTGTTGTTTTATTCTTCTCAATTTTATTTATTTCTTCACTGATCTTTATTATGTCCCTCCTTCTGCTGATCTTAGGCCTCATTTGTTCTTTTTTCAATTTCAATAATTGTGACATTAGACTATTCATTTGGTATTGTTCTTCCTTCTTTAAATATGCCTGGAGTGCTATATACTTTCCTCTTAAGACTGCTTTCGCTGTGTACCACAGAAGTTGAGGCTTTGTGTTGTTATTGTCATTTGTTTCATATATTGCTGGATCTCCATTTTAATTTGGTCATTGATCCATTGATTATTTAGGAGCATGTTGTTAAGCCTCCATGTTTTTGTGGGCCTTTTTGCTTTCTTTGTACAATTTATTTCTAGTTTTATACCTTTGTGGTCTGATAAGTTGGTTGGTAGGATTTCAGTCTTTTGGAATTTACTGAGGCTCTTTTTGTGGCCTAGTATGTGGTCTATTCTGGAGAATGTTCCATGTGCACTTGAGAAGAATGTGTATCCTGTTGCTTTTGGATGTAGAGTTCTATAGGTGTCTATTTGGTCCATTTGTTCCAGTGTGTTGTTCAGTGCCTCTGTGTCCTTACTTATTTTCTGTCTAGTGGATCTGTCCTTTGGAGTGAGTGGTGTGTTGAAGTCTCCCAAAATAAATGCATTGCATTCTATTTCCTCCTTTAATTCTGTTAGTATTTGTTTCACATATATTGGTGCTCCTATATTGGGTGCATATATGTTTATAATGGTTATATCCTCTTGTTGGACTGCGCCCTTTATCATTATGTAGTGTCCTTCTTTATCTCTTGTTACTTTCTTTGTTTTGAAGTCTATTTTGTCTGATATTAGTATTGCATCGCCTGCTTTTTTCTCCCTGTTGTTTGCATGAAGTATCTTTTTCCATCCGTTGACTTTTAATCTGTGCATGTCTTTGGGTTTTAGGTGAGTCTCTTGTAAGCAGCATATAGATGGGTCTTGCTTTTTTATCCATTCTATTACTCTGTGTCTTTTGACTGGTGCATTCAGTCCATTTACATTTAAGGTGATTATTGAAAGATATGTACTTATTGCCATTGCAGGCTTTAGATTCGTGGTTACCAAAGGTTCAAGGTTAGCTTGTTTACTACCTTACTGTCTAACTTAACTCGCTTATTGAGCTATTATAAACACAGTCTGATGATTATTTCTCCCCCTTCTTATTCCTCCTCCTCCATTCTTCATATGTTGGGAGTTTTGTTCTGTGCTCTTTTTAGGAGTGCTCCCATCTAGAGCAGTCCCTCTAAAATACCTTGTAGAGGTGGTTTGTGGGAGGCAAATTCCCTCAACTTTTGCTTGTCTGGGAATTGTTTAATTCTTCCTTCATATTTAAATCAATAATCATGCTGGATACAGTATCCTTGGTTCAAGGCCCTTCTGTTTCATTGCATTAAATGTATCATGCCATTCTCTTCTGGCCTGTCAGGTTTCTGTTGAGAAGTCTGATGATAGCCTGATGGGTTTTCCTTTGTAGGTGACCTTTTTTCTCTCTCTGGCTGCCTTTAATACTCTGTCCTTGTCCTTGATCTTTGCCATTTTAATTTTTATGAGTCTTGGTGTTATCCTCTTTGATTCCCTTCTCTTGGGAGTTCTGTGTGCTTCCGTAGTTGGAGCAACTATTTCCTCCCCCCATTTGGGGGAAGTTCTCAGCAGTTATTTCTTCAAAGACACTTTCTATCCCTTTTTCTCTCTCTTCTTCTTCTGGTACCCCTATTATGTGGATATTGTTCCTTTTGGATTGGTCACACAGTTCTCTTAATATTGTTTCATTCCCGGAGATCCTTTTATCTTCTCTGCATCAGCTTGTATGTGTTCCTGTTCTCTGGTTTCTTTTCCATTAATGGCCTCTTGCATCTTATGCATCTGCTTATAAATCCTTCCAGAGATTGTTTCTCTTCTGTAATCTCCCTCCGGACTTCATCCCTTAGCTCTTGCATATTTCTCTGCAGCTCTGTCAGCATGTTTATGATTTTTATTTTGAATTCTTTTTCAGGGAGACTGGTTAGGTCTGTCTCTGCAGATCCTCTCTCAGGTGTTGTCTGTACTGTCTTGGTCTGGACTAAATTTTTTTGCCTTTTCATGGTGATAGCAGTAGCTGTAGGCTGGTTGCGGGTGTGTCATCTGGGAGAAGAAAGTCCTTTCCTGCTTGCTGGATGCCTTGCCCTTCTCCACTGCCTGTGTCGGTTACCCACACTCCTGGAGCAGCCCCATGGTTAATCCCCCAAGCTGCTGTGGGCGGGGTCTCCATCAGAGCAGCACGGAGCCCTGCGGGGAGTGGCAGGCATGCCAGGTGCGCTCCTCCGTAATAGCAGCACCCCTGCCAGGCAGCTGTGTATGAGCAGCAGCCTTTGGGTCTGGCCTGGGCGGCTGTGCGTTGGGCTGGGATTCCGGTCGGCTGCTTCATGTGCGGCTCCTCCCTCTGGCACTGTTGCAGGTGTGCACAGGCCTCTCCTGTGCAGACCTCTCCTGGGCTCCTGTGGCGCCACTGCTGCCAGCACATGTGGGTGCACCTGGGCTGTTCAGTCGTTGCCACCACCGGCTCGTACAAGATGTTTCTCTGGCACCACTGGCACACGTGATCCGCTCCCGGTACCCTGGCGCCGCCGCCCCCGGCGCACGCTGCCACTTTCCCACTACTGTGCCAGTGTGTCAGGGTCTGCACCAGTTGGAGGAATGACTGACAGGGTGCTTAGTGCCGTGAGGGACTTCAGAGCTGCACTGCCACCCCAGGGTTTAGGACGCCTAATGTTCCCCAGGATTCCAAGCTGCTGGCTAAGTGTGCCAGGACGACTTCGTCCAGCTGTGGTGTCCCTGTCTCTTTAAGACTTGCGGAAAGCACTCACTTTTCTTTTGTCTCAGGGGCGCCGGTTGCGGGGAACTGGCCGCCGGTTTTGCTTTTCTGTTTCTCTAATATCCAGCTTCCCGTGCCCCTTGTGTCTGCATTCCGGGTGTGGACTTCTAGAGCTGGTTGTTTAACAGTCCTGGGCTTTCACTCCCTCCCTGTTCCGACTTCTTTCTTCCCGCCGGGTTTTGGGGTAGGGGAGCATTTGGGTCCCGCCTGGCTGCGGCTTGTATCTTACCCCCTTCGTGTAATGTTGAGTTCTCGCAGATGTAGATGTGTCCTGGCTGTTGTACTGCATCCACTGGTGTCTCTTTTAGGAATAGTTGTATTTATTGTATTTTCATAAATATATGTGTTTTGGGGAGGAGATTTCCACTGAACTACTCACGCCGCCATCTTCCGCGATCCCTCCCTCAGTATGTATATTTTAGTTGTATGTGCAAATGTCTAATGGTTGCTAGAACAAAAACAACTAGTATTTTAGTTGCCTGGTAAAGTTAATGTTATACAGAAATAGAAGAAACATTAGCAGCACAGAATGGGGTTTAAATTGGGGTGTTGAAATAAATGGATGGAGAAAAAGAGCAGGAAGTGGAAGAAGTGAATGAGCCACAAAAGAATGTCAGGATACTTGTGAGAATTGGGTAGTGGTAGAAATGATTGAAAAGATGGCTGGTGGTAGCAGCTCAAAGAATGATGCTGTTTAGTGGCAGCCAAAGCACCACCCGATGGTGTAATCTGCCCTTTAACCAGCTGGAGACTGTCTGCAGAGCTCAGCTCCTTGTGAGGATGCAGGGCAGGAGCAGAAATTGGTATTTTATGGGAAGCTGAGGCTGGAATACGATTGTGAAAATGGTATGATTTCATGTTCTAAGAGGAGAAGAAGCGACAATAGGGCACCCACCACTTCCATTTCATTGGCCAAGAGAGTGAGGGAATACCGCAGAAACCATAGCCACCCCTGCCCAGTGATGACAAGCCCTTGAAGAGCAGGCTCAGTTGTGTGAGAGAACCCCTCGAGGGCTGCCATTTTTCATGAAGCAGTTTCCTATCCTGAACTGGACAGGGAACAAATTATGTGGAGAAAACTCAAAAAAGTAGAAAGTACTTGAAATATTTACAAGCAGTGGCTTGTTCCACTTAAGGACACAGGCGTATATGCTGATACGGCTGGGGACTGGCAAGATGGGAAGAAGGTGCCTTTTGGATTTCTGTATTTCTGAGAGTGAGAAAGCACTCAGCAAGAGCTGCACTGAGGCCGTTAGTGTTACTGTGGGTGGCGCCTTCCTGCTGAGGGCAGATTGGGTCTATTCTTGAATTAATGAATAGAGTGGGATTAGAGTCAGTCGGGCTTTTTCCCAAGCCTACTTGCCGGAAATAAAAAAGTGTATCATTGTAGTGATTAATCATGACTTGAGTTGACGTTAGATGGTGGCATTTGCCTGTGTATGTGATTAAACAGTGGTCAGAGCTCTATTCATCACTTTCTGTCATTTGGGAATGCCCTCAGAGGACAGAACAGAAGCAGACTATTGAGAGAAAAAATGCCATGTTGAGATTCAGAAGACTTATTTAAGTTCTAGTGCAAAGTCTTTTAGTAACTTCTAACAGTTGGCAAAACCCCAGGCTGGAAGTTTTCTCAGTCTAGATCATTCAGTTATTTTTCTATGAGCTCAAAGGAGACCTCTGAGGAAGGGTACCCTGATGAAGTGAACGTACCAGAATCACCTGGGGTGTCGAGACGTGGGCTGGAACTGCCTCTGCTCTGTGTGTGTGTGTGTGTCTTTGCTCAGGTGGGAACCACTGCTGTAGTGAACTTTGTTTGTAATGGAATGTTGTCATATCAGTTGATGGGGGTCAGGGTGTGGGGGTTTCAACCAGGAAGTTTAAAAGCATTGGACGAGATAGTTCTAGGGGCTCATCCAACCTTCAAAATTTAGATTGTCAGGATATGAAACTTGGGCTTGGATGCCTTTAATAAAGGCATTTTATTTTCCTGGCTGCTATAGGGCTTTTATACTTTGACAAGGAAATAAAGATAGTAAAAACAGGGGTTGTAGGCCTAAAAGCTGGTGTAAGTATTCAGGAAGCTATGGTTAAATAATGGGTTAATATCTCTGGGATAAATCACACACCTCATGTCTTAAATGGGGTTAAACATATTTTGGCAAAGTCCTGCTGGGACAACTGACTTTCCTGAGCCCCTTTGTGTTGGCTCATTTCTCAGAGTAGCTATTTTCACTAGATCTTTAATATCAAGGCTGAGTTACTCATTCTAGCGAACTATGGACATGACTTCCTCCGTCCTTCTCTCCCTCCTCCCTCCCTTCCTATTTTAGCAAATACAGTCTTGGGAAAATGCTCTTGGCTTGTTTTATATTGTATTAAATGCTGATCCTTGCATTGTTAAATATGCCACCAAGTATCCATCCAGAGGTACCATTTGGCCTCAAAGTTCCCGAACCCAAGTCTGGTGTACTTTTCACTAGTCCAGAGGGAAGCAGTGCTGACGTTTGTCCTTTACATCTGAGGGTAGACTTCGTTAACTGTGTTTTTCTTTTGCTAAACTTTTCACCATCAGCAACAGGGATAACAGTATTTTAATGCCAGTGTTTGCCTGTATGACTCCTTATTTTCTCTCCTCTTTTATGCATTCTCAGGGGCCCTGAAATGAAGACAGTTACCACTTACTATGTGGTTATCAATAGGATTTCTTCCTGACCCTTTATAGTTGCATGGCATTAGGGAACTTCTTTATGTTATTGTGCTCAGGAGAGGTAAAAATATACAAATTTTTGAAGTAGCAGGTAGCGCATCTGGGGAGGTCTGGAGAACAAGAAGAGATACCATCTTTTGGCCAAACAGAAAGACCAGACCAGAAGGCCCCAAGATCCTTTTAAAAATCATTAATGTTTTCGTTGTTCTGAGTTTCTAACCTATCACACTAGCCATTTTCTTCTATCCAGATGAACATTCTTTAGGCCCAAGGATCCACGTTCTTCTCAGCAGGCTGCACGTCTTCCTGCTTGGTGACATGTCCCCTTGGGCAGAGACGATCAATATTCCCCATGTAGGGCACTGCTCACTGCGGCAGCTTTTGTCTGTCTGGGGCAAGGAGCAGCGTGTAGTTTGAGGAAGCTCTTCCTCTCTGTCTACAGGAGACTCCCCTCTGAGGTTCATTTTTATCTTTGCCTGCATTTCCATCCATCCCTGCTGTTAACGTGGATAATCAGTGGGCACCGCCACTGGCAAGAAAATGATTAATTATTTTAGAAAGCTGGATAAGTTGTTGTTATAAACACCTAAACTTGAAGTCTGTTTTGTGTAAAGCAAAAACTGTGTTTGCTTGCACCGGGGGAAAAGCTGGTGGCAGAAACTGCTATTACATTTGCCTCTAGACTGTAGCGGGAAATACCTTCTTTGCGAAATAGGATGGATCAATGTGATTTTTCTTTCCATGCAAAGTTGTTATTGAAATAGCAGCTTATCTTATTTTGCAGTCCTAAAGTAATAAATAAAACATTTACAGCTCGGAATAAATTGAGAGCATCCCATTTCCTGTGGCAGCAGGCATGTTCATACTCTTTTAAAGCCTCAGGCATTGACATCAGCAGATTTTTTTCATTTTCTAATCCAGAAGCATCTAATTTCTTTCTGTCGATGAACCTGCATTTTAGTACTGAGAAGATCTTTGGGGACCCTTTTTGATATGACTACATTTTTAATTGTGTTAAACTTCAGTTTGCTCAGGAGACAGCACGGTGTGTTGGCGAGAGCATGGGCTTGCAATTTATATGCAGTACTTTTTTTTTTTTTTGTAACAGGGTCTTTGGTTCACATTCAGATCCTTTACCCATCAGCAATCTGAAATGTCTGGTAGCCGACTCCAGCCCTGGAATGGCTCTTGTGGTGCCTCCTTTGTAGAGGGTCCCAGTTCATTACCCGCCCCCCAAACACACACACACATGCCCCCTGGCTCTTCTAGATCTAGGGAAGTTCCCGGGACTGTTTTTTCCCTCCTTTCCTGTACTGACCACAGTGATTCCTCATAGTGATTTGATTATCACACCCAAGCACCATCCCAGCTGATCCGTTGGTTCAAGGTTGAAAGAATACAAAGGAAAACTCATACAAAGAATAACCTTCGGTTTTCCACAGGACGAAGTTTGCCTGCCTGAGCAGAGCGAGTCAGTCTCTGCTGTTCAAACATTGGCCACCTTATTTATTAAACAGTTATTTACTGAGTACCTTTTATCACAAGAGTCTGTGCTGTGTGCTGTGGAAGAGAAAATGATGAATTATCCATGATTTCAAAACAGCTACTATCAAGGAAGAAAGAAGACAAGCAGTTTTGTGTGTGGTGGGGCAAGGCTGTGGGTGATACTGTGTTTGGCCTTTTATTTTTTCCAGGGAGAAGAGATAAAGTGATCAAATCCTTGGAGGGGGGAAAGGTCATTGTATCTTTTAGGAACCGCAAAACATGTGGCTTGCCAAGGGTAGAGGCAGCATCAAGGGCACGATAAGGGGGGACAATGGTGCCTAACCTTTCTCCTCAGTTGTCCTTCACATTTGGCCTTTGGCTTTCAATCGGTGCGGTCGCAGTTTCTTCGAGATGCGTGTGGTGTTCTCAGCGGTCCCAATGCTCAGGAGTCTCTTCCTGCTGCTGCTACTTCTCACATGACTCATTCGGATAATCTTAACCATGCCAGCCCCTTCTATGACCTTGTGTGCCTTGTCGAGATCACCAGCTTGAATTACAGACGCGTATCTCCTACTGTCCTCTGGACACTCCCACCTGGACTCTCATCACCATCTCTGATCCACAGATCCCAAGAGAACTCGGCCTCCTCCCGCAGACCTGTACTTCCTGCTGCAGTCCATCTCTGAATCGTGCTGCTTTCCGCCAGATGACTGTGCAAAAGTGTGGACAGTATTTGACCCCTCCCATCCCTTAAATCCCACAAGCCAGCCCTTAAGTTTACCTCCTGCGTGCCTGCTGAATCTGTCCCCTTCTCTCTGTCTGCACTGCCATGATCCTGGTGCCAGTCATCCTTGCGGACCTGCATTCCTGAAGAACCCTCCCGTTCTCCCTAGATTCAGTCTTATCTTTGACCATTGCCTCCTTCATGCTGCAGCCAGGATGAGCCTTCTGAAATGTAAATGTGGTCGTGTGAGTTCTCTTCTTAGAAGGCTTTAATGACGTCTTATGTCCCTTAGGATAAAATCCAAATTCCTTAAATAGCTTCTTAGAAGGCCCTCAGTGATCTGGCCTGAACCCAGCTGCCTTTTTCCGGCCCGTCCTCTGCCACGCCGCCTCCAGCTGTCCTGAACTATTTCAGTTCCTGCAGTGGTCAGTCCTGGCACCTGCAGGCCTTTAGCATGCTGTTTCCTGTGCCTCCATTCTCCTCCCTCTTTTTGCCTGCCTACTTTTTCTTTCTCCCCTAGATCTCAATGTCAGTGTCAATTCCTGCAAAAACACTTTATCCAATTCCCTCAAGACTAGGTTAGACATCCCTATTTTGTGCCTCTTTTAGGGACCATGTAAAAGTCAGATCACATTATGACTGCCTGTTGAATTGTCTTTTTTCCCTTTGAAACTGTAAACTTTGTTTCAGTGAGAATGCTGGACTTACTCACCAGCGTATCACAGATACCTAGGACTGTGCCTGGCATGTTGTTTATCAAGTAACCCTTTTTTTATGTATCAGCAATACATGCCAAGAGCTCTTTGCCACTTGATCCTGAGCTTTTTCAGGTCAGGACCAAATCTTGTTCATTGTATCGGACCCTGCACTTTGTGTTAAATTTCACCAACTACTTCTGGCGAGTTTATCACAGCTGAATTTATTTATTTTTTAATTATATGAATGTAAATTTTAAAAGTTCATTTGATGAGACTAGGAAGCAATGTGATTAATAAATGTGCTATAAAGTATGCATCTAAATGAGCATTGCCTGTTCGGTATTGTTCAGTTAAGAAGAAAAAGCATTTAAGCATGGGCTTTAGAGTCAGGTTGGCACAGGTTTGGATTCCAGTGCTGCCACATAGTAACACCGTGATCTCAGGCATGCAGTCTCCTCTGAGCCTTAACTTCCCCATCTGTAAAATGAGACTATATACAGCCGCTGCCTTGCAAGGTAGTCATGAAGATGAAAGATGTGTGAAAACAGCTGTCATGGAATCTGGCACGTGGTAGTTGCTCCTTCATTTTTAAGTTATTTTTCTTAGGTCTAGCAGGATTGCTATTACTGAAACATTTTTGGAATTTCTTTTTTCAAATAATTTTCAGAGCTTGCTATAGACCATCACAATCTATCAGTAGCAGACATCTTTTTTCTTTGAGGATACATTTGATTTTTAGAAATAGCAAGGTTCAGAGAGCAAGATCAAGATGGTTAATACCTTTTTTCCTATTTGAAAAAATTAGGCATCATTATAATGAGATTTCCTTTTGTAGTATCTAAATTGATACATAATTCCGGCTTCCTCAAAGGAGGCATTGACAGCATATATCATTTGGCACGTTAAAATCCAGGGAATTAACTATCAAAGAAACTTCTGATTTTTGAATAGCACTCTGATGAATCAAGCAGCATTAATTAGTAAGCTCAAGAGAGCTGAGGTCTTTAATAATGTACTTCATCACAAGTTAACCATCAAAATTCTATTTCTGCAAGACATTGGGAAAAAATGTTCTTAGGTGCTACCCATATTCTCATACATATTTGGGGCCATTCTCTTTTCAGCAATCAGTGTACTGGAGTGCAGAGAGGAAGGTGGTGGCTGCCAGTGACCCAGAGGAGCCTGGCACCTTCAGAGGCTGTCCCTCATGGAAGGGGGCTACTGGCTGGGGATGTACAGATGGCATGCAGCGATTACAGAAGCATGGAAGGCTAATACAGAATAGTCCACAGGATGTGTTCATAGGAAAAGAGGCTGGAGGCAGAGGTTATCCCATCTGCTGGAAAAAAGAAACCATTAAAGCAAGTGGCTAGAGAAGCACAGTCATGTGAGGCTAGAAGCAGTACCCCCAGGTGGGTGTGGCAGTTGGATTGAGGTTTAGCCCCGTCCAGGGGAATCCAGCAACAGTGCCCAAGTTACTACAAGGAACTTAGTTTATTTTGTGATCCAGCACTTAGTGAGGTTTCAGTATTTTTGCCTGGTCGTTGTTATAGAAGATCATGCATGTAAGGTGTCAGGTCAACTAAAAGGGCTATCAACATGTTTTTAAGTATTTCACTAGTTTGTACCCTGAATTTATCTTATCTTGTGCATATATATTTTGTTGTTCTTGATGTTAGAATGATTCACGGAGAGCAATTGATGGAGAGATGTGCAGGGAGGAGAGCAAAACACGAGTATTTGCGAGTCTTGGGAAGGAGGGGAGGGAAGCTGTCTGACCCCCTTTTGCCACAGGGTAGTTGTGGAGCATCACTCATGCAAGTGGGGACAGAGCCTGGCAGAAAAGCCGCCTTGTAGGCCAGACTTCACAAGGAATTGGTGTGCCTAAAATCTCTGTTAAGAGGTACTGTTGTCATCATTTTAATGGAAAGTTGTTCTAGGTTTTGGCTGGGCAGCACCAGTGCTTGCCCGTGGCTAGTGCCTACTTATCGAAGCTGACTGCTCTCTGAAATCTAGGGTTGTTCTCCAGCCTGTCTATGAAAGAAAGACCATTGAGCAGCCTTAGACTGAAACAGTGGCAAAAAGTGAATGGTGGTTTAATATCTTTTAGTTCAGCCTTATGTATCAAAATTAGGTTTTGATGTTCTGAGAAAGATCTAGAAAGACAATTTAAATGTACTAACACTTTTCTCCTTGTAATTCTTTCCTATAAATTGTTTACTGGTCATCTTTTTTGGGTATTGGTTTTCTTAGCTGTTGTGAAGTTATTGTCTTAGCAGTGCCAGCAACATGCTTTAGGATTGATTCCTACAAGGAGAAGATTCTGGAGCCTGATAGGCAATTGGCCACATAGAGTGCTCTTATGTTATAAATGGCATAAATGCATTCTAGAAACCTTGGTGTTTCTAGATCATATTCTGATAGAATGTTTTCATTTTTGCAAGACAAAATTTTGCCTCATGCTAAAATTTCTCATGCTAAAATTTTCCATTTCTGATATGAATGAGTGTCCAATGGTGATATAAAAAATAAGAGGTTTAGATAAAACAGAAGAAACTACTGTAAACATAACATTTATTTTTGGCACATGGCCTGAGTAATTTCCACTGAATTAGAAAAATGCAGCATATGTGCATTAGTTTTCTCTTGTTGCCCTCATAAATTACCTTAAATTAGTGGTTTAACACAGAACAAATTTATTATCTTATGTTTCTGTGGGTGAGGAGTCCAGTTCAGGTCTTGCTGGGCTACATGTAGGAGTTGGCAAGGCCTACATTCCTCTAGGAGGCTTTAGTGTAGAACGCATGTCTTTGCCTTTTCAATTTCTAGAGGGTTCCTGTGTTCCTTGACTTCCAGCTTTGAAGCCAGCAAGGTGGCATCTTTCTGACGATTCCTCCATAGTCACATTTGCCACTGCTCACAGCCAGGCAAGTTTCTCTGCTTTTAAGGACCCTGTGATTAGATTAGGCCCACCCACATAATCCAGATTATCTGTCTCCCCATCTCCAGGACCTAAATTTAATCACATCTGTAAACTCCCTTTTGCCACATAAAGGAACATATTCTTATGCTCTAGGGATTAGGATGTGGACATTTTAGGATGTGGAGGGAGCAGGTATTATTCTATCTACCGTAACGCGGAAATACTTAACACAGGATCTCATCAAAGAAAATGCTTTTGCAGATATGCCCGTGATTTGTTACAGGTCTTTAAGAAACTTGCATTTGGCTATTTTATAGAGAAGAGTTATACAGATTTTTTTTAAAAAGCGAATTGTTATTTCTTTGGATCTTAACCTACTTATTAAGGCTAATGTTCATTCTCTCTTTTACTTTGGTAGTGATAACCTACTAAGGAGAGCAGCCTGTCAAGAAGCTCAGGTAATGCCATGTAATGTGATAAAATTAAAGCCTGCCTTATCTCTGTGGTGCAGAAACTCAAGCCATTCCAGGGGACTTGCATCAGTGCATTTGGGATATTTTTTTCCATTATCAGGGGAGAAATCGGGCTGAGAGCCAACTCTGAATAGAGCTCCAGGGAGTTAACCATCTGGTGAAGAGCAGTTCTAACACCCACCCATTTAGACTTGTTTACTTCTGGATTAGTCCTGAGAACACATGCCTGCACTGGTTGGAGCTCTGGGAATCTGTTCATGTCTGTGGTTATCCTTGAAGATCCGCCTAAACTTAATTATCCCTGATCCAAATAGCCCCCAAGGATACTAGTTCAGGATGGGCATTAACTCTCAAAGTTACATGTTAAAATTGTTGATTCATATTTTTCAAGCCCATCTCTTCAGCACAGCAGACTCATACCATTGCATTGTTATCCTAGTCCCATGATACTGCACTTAAATATTCATATATCTGGCTGTATTAGTTATAGTTGAATTGTAAAACCACATTTTTGTTCTTCCCTTCTTTCCAAATTTGTACATCATACCACTCAGATGATTTCCATGACTGAGTGGCCTCTTTGTTATATGCCACTTGAGTTTATGATATCAGAAATACCAGAAAAGAAGCATGAACGCAAAAATGACAAAGGTATGATGTAGATAGTAAGAGAGGCGGATGGCAAACCTTGTGCTTGTTTCTGAAGTGTTTTAGTGGATGGCGGAGACAACAGATACTATTAATAAAGTCCTCCTATTAGTGATTATCTTTTTTAAATCTGTAATTTAAGAATTAGATTACTTTTTTGTTTCATTTCAAAGGGCTCTAAGTTGTTTTGGAAATCAATTCAAATAAATTTTAATACTAAATTCAAGGTGATTCCCCACCCCAAGCTAATTTTCTATTAGCAACTAGAAACTCCTCTTGGAAGAAGACCCCTCTCTCTGTCTTTAAGGGAGAGTAGTCATAGAGCCCTCCCTTTCTTCTTTAGGTAAATAAATGTCTTCCCCTCTGTTCTGAATCCTGTCTCTTCTTACTTTTTTCAGAGACTGTGTTCCTCTGGTTATTTCCTCTTCTCATACATTTACCTCCTACCACTGTTCTAATTCTCCATTCCCAACACACATTTAGCTCCTTCCATCTGAGAAAAGGAAGTGGATTCATCCTCATAGCCTCCTCTAGTAACTTTTCCATTTTATGTCTTTCCCTTTACAGTCTAAATTCTTGAAAGGATATGATTTTTTGCAGTCTCATGTACGCTGAATGCACAATAGTCTTACATAAGCTCCTTAACTCCCTGTAATCTTGAGACTTGAGTTGCAGGTAGCTAAGAATTGTAGAGACTAAGAAGCCAGGACAGGAAGGAATAATCTGGAACTTGGTAGGCCAGAGAACCTGGTTAATTCATAATTTCTGGGCGTTTTCCAGAAGTAACATGACTACTCTCCCTTAAAGACAGAGAGAGGGGTCCTCTTCCAAGAGGATTTTCCAGTTGCTAATAGAAAATTAGCTTGGGGTGGGGAATCACCTTGAATTTAATATTAAAATTTATTTGAATTGATTTCCAAAACAACTTAGAGCCCTTTGAAATGAAACAAAAAAGTAATCTAATTCTTAAACTACATATTTAAAAAAGATAATCACTAATAGGACGACTTTATTAATAGTATCTATGGCTAAGTAAACTTAGCCATATCTTAACATGGATGGAGAAAGAGCACATGACAATATTTGGAGATTTGGCAGCAAAATGTTAAGGTCTAATTCAGTGAGAGTGAAAATAGTAGAAATTATAATTACCAGAAACTTTTTATAAGAAACATGTAAGTATGCATATTTGAAATATTCAGAAAAAGTTTATTTTTCTAAGGCAAAAAGTAGGCAATGGTGAGAAAGGATCTCCACGGGACTGTCAGGGAGGTGGTGGGTTTAGAGTCAGGTACTTAATAAAAATCTTAGTATAACTTTTGTTTTTCTTCTATCTTGGTATTTCTGCACTTGAATTCTGCCTTCTTCCTCCAGACTTATTACCTACCATTTAAGACTTGAAGTTCTGCCCTTTTGGGTGCTTTCCTACCCTGTTCTTTTTGTTGGCCATCTTCTCTAACCCAGATGTAATAGCATCAGCTCCTGTTAGTCCCATTCTGACTCCTCACATCTAGTTTTCTGTGCCTCTTCATTTGGCCTCATCCCTTGTCTTCTCTTTATTGCTGATAGAGTAGAAAAAGTTTGAGTTCAAAGTTAGATGTAAATTCTAGGCTTGTAATTTATTAACAGTGTGACTTTGAGTGACAATCTTTCTGAATCTTAGTTTTCTAGTCTATTAAAAAGAAAATATTTAATACCTCCTAAGTTTCCGAGAGCTAAGAATAATGTGTGTGCAAGTGGCAAGCATTAGGGGCTTAGTAAATATTAATTTCTTTTCCTGTGCCAGCTGGTGCTGTATAGTTATATGGTTGCAAAGAGGAGGAGGCAAATAGAGTATTAAATTTATTTTGTGTATGTATAAAAAGTCGAAGGTTAGTTGTTAACACAAAGATTCTTTATAAATAAGCTTTAGTAAAAAGTTGAAGAACAAGATTGTACTCTGAAAACAAAGACAAATGGATTCTGATAGACTATGGCCTTACTGCCTATGCATTCACAGTAAACTTAGCCATATCTTATAGAGAAAAGTTACTTACCTTTAGTAGGTGAAGCAGGGTTTTTAAATTATAATACAGAATCCAGCTTATTATCATTAAAGAATGGTACACTTTTGTTGTTATTTTATGGGGTTTGTCAGTATGAAATCGTAAAGAATGTTTTTTTCCCCAAAGTAGATACCACATCTGTTGGAAGTAAATTCTTTTGTAATGAAAGAGTATATGTGATCACTAATTGAATAAAAGGACATTTACTTAGAACTTTTCTTTTTCCTTTTTAGGTGTTTGGCAATCAGCTCATTCCTCCCAACGCGCAAGTGAAGAAGGCCACTGTCTTTCTCAATCCTGCAGCCTGCAGAGGGTAGTTCAGCTTGTGATTTGTTACGTGTTCAGTTTTGCTGAGGGGAGCAAAATCACAGACTATCAGGCAGCTCGTTGGTTTCTGTGCAATTGGAAGAATTAGGTTCAATAGTCTTGTGGCTGTAAGATTCATTTGTAATGTACAAATAATGGTTAATGAGATATTACTGTAAAGCTAACTGATGCTTAGCAAACTTGTCAATTAGAAGGCTAATAATCATTCCAGAATTAACACCCTCAAATAAGTCTTATCTCCTTGGCAGTAGGCCCCTTGGGAACAAGTACTGCTTTGATGTAGATGTCAGGCCATCTCTGTTACAAGATGTTCCGAGATGGCCAAGAGCTCTCTCAGCTTGTGAGACCAGAAACAAGTCTATCCCAAAGGAGTGAACCTTGAGCTAGGTCTTAGAACGCTCCATCTTCCCAACTGAGGAAATGGCCTACGAGGCCAGGCCTGGAGACAAGAGTGACTGCTATGTCCCTTGCTATATCAGAGGACAGGTGGTAAATTGTTCCGGCTGGCCTGGAAGGGTCATGTGAGGCAACTGTGGGAATTAAGGTGTGAAGAACTGTAGGGAATTTGGTTGATAACCATGAGTCCCTGCTCATTTATTGTAACAAATGCACCACACAGTGTAGGACACTGAAAGTGGGGGAGGCTATGTGTGTGTGTGTGTAGCAGGGCAGGGGTTTATGTAGGCACTTTCTGTGCTTTCTGGTCATTTTTACTGTGAACCTAAGCACTGTTCTAAACAATAAAGTCCATTAATTTTACAAAAGTACCATAAGCCAAAAAAATTATTATTTATTTTTTTAACAATGTTAGATGCTACTCTCATTCAGCTGGAAATGTGAATAAAAAGACCTTGATGGCTTTTAGAAGAAATCATTTAAAATTTAAAATTATGATTTTTTAAATGGTAAGAATAAAAGGGTTGGGGGTGGAGGTGTGGTAAAGTGATACCTTTTATTCTTCTTAATGACCAGGACAATTATTTTGTCTTCTCTCAGGATCAGAAAATTAATTAATATGTCTTAGTTTGGATTCTGTAAGATCTAAGTCATGACAGTAACATAAGAACAACAACAATGAAAAGAATAGTGGGGACCAGCTTGTAACAACATTAATATTGCCGAGTAAAATATACAGGCTCTGAAATAAGTTTCTCCAGTGACTTCTTGGGAGGTAATGAGTGTAGCTTCACAGATATGAGGGCAACACATGCCTTATTTGTTTTGAATTCAGCTGTGTAAGATTTTTTTTTTATTAAGGTATGATTGATATACACTCTTACGAAGGTTTCACATGAAAAAATAATGTGGTTACTACATTTACCCATATTATCAAGTCCGCACACATAACCCAATGCAGTCACTGTCCATTAGTGTAGTAAGATGTCACAGATCCACTATGTGCCTTCTCTGTGCTACACTGTTCTCCCCATGATCCCCCCCACCATGTGTACTAAACATAATACCCCTCAATCCCCTTCTCCCTCCCTCCCCTCCCGCCTTCCCCCACCCCTCCCCTTTGGTAACCACCAATTCATTCTTGGAGTCTCTGAGTCTGCTGCTATTTTGTTCCTTCCTTCAGTTTTGCTTCATTGTTATACTCCACAAATGAGGGAAATCATTTGACATTTGTCTTTCTCCACCTGGCTTATTTCAGTGAACATAATGTCCTCTAGCTCCATCCATGCTGTTGAAAATGGTAGAATTTGTTTCTTTCTTATGGCCGAATAGTATTTCATTGTGTATATGTACCACCTCTTCTTTATCCATTCATCTACTGATGGACACTTAGGTTGCTTCCATATCTTGGCCATTGTAAAAAGTGCTGCGATAAACATAGGGGTGCATATGTTTTTTGAATCTGAGAAGTTGTATTCTTTCTGTGTAAGATTTTTATAAATTGCCTAAACGGCTCTATTTCTCTGCCTATATGAATGATATTTGCCTGGCTTTGTTCAAGCCACTGCTCTCCCAAATAAATAAAGCAGTCATAGTGCCTACTGATCATTCTCACCTAATACCAATACTAAACAATCTCAACAAATGAATAGGTTCTAACAGTACCCAATCAATGTGCCAACATACCTGAATGTCAGTGGTGGCCTATGGCAGAACCTAGCAGAGAACTCTGTGCCTCGAGTAGGGAGGATCAGTTCTGTATCCTCTTTACTGCTCTGTGATACCCTGGGAGGTGCTTAAATCCTCAGTGTACTTATCTGTAAAATGGGAAATATAATAGCACACATCTTATTGACTTAAGCATATTGAGATATGATGCTTGTGACATGTTTAGCATTATTTCCATTCCATAGTAAGCACTGGATAAAATAAATATAAACTGCTGTTATTGTGATTATTGAGACCCATAGGCTAAGTTCAAAAAATTCTCTACTTTGCTCTCCCACAGTTTCCAATAGCATTTGTACCTCTCCTACTGACCTTAAGTTAACTGTTCTATGTCCTATTCCTTTACAGTCCCAGTAAGCTATAATCAATCACTTTTGAGTTTCTACTTCTAAGAGATAGTTACTTTTTAAAAAAATTAATGACCTTTTTTAGAGCAGTTTTAGGTTCCTGTCTACATTTTTACATGTCAATGTATTTGCATTTTTACAGGTGGATTCTTGTTTAAAACTGTAATACGTTTATCTAAAGGTGAGGCTAAGGCACATTTTTCTAAAGTCATTATCCCCTGTAGCAGGGTGGATGCCTTCATGCTTCTAGGAAGCTGCCACTCTGAAATTCCCCAGCATCTTTTTTTTGAAGCTTTCACTATTTAAGTGTACTGCTTTAGTCATTTTATCTGCCCTGACACATAATTTATAATTTATCATGTAGCTATTTCATTATGTAGTACTAGTTTAAAACTACACAAGAGCTTGAAGATAACTGTGTGGTTAGCATTAATAAATAATACATCAGAAGTAATTATTTTGTGTGTGTGCCTGAACCTGGAAATTGCTGTAAGTATATAAAGTTTTTTTATTTAGCTCTGGTGCAATCTTGCCCTTAATTATAAAATAAATAATGCATTTCTTACTGGTAACACTTGTTTTTCAACCTTTTACATTGAAATATTAGAAGGAAAAAAAAGTCTTCATTTTCATTTTAGACATTTTCTGTATCCATAGCATCACATAAAGATGTGAATGAAGGCCTAAATGTTCAAATCTTATTTCCTTAGAGGAGTCTGCAGATTTGTTGGAAGTGATCAGTTCAGCAGATTGAGACTTCTCCAGAGTTTAGCTTCTCAGAGATAGATCTGATGCAGTTCTGACTGAACCTCTTTTGTCATTCTAATAATTAAAGCTGCCCTGGAAGGAGAAATGTTCTCAGTATCACAAGCTCAGCCCTTTATTATTGGGTAAAACCCCAGAAATGGTAGCATGGAGAGGAGAATTTTTCCATGTAGCTTTTCGTGTTCATAATTAATTTAGTTTCTTTGTAGTTCTAGACAGGTAAGCATTCAGAGCAGTAGAAATGGTAGGGATATTTGGGTAATTTGTTTATGAATGCTTAGGTAGGCCCTTCATTTGACGTATTCCTTTGAATGGTTCTTCAGAAAATTTGTGCAAACTTCTCAATTTCTTTTGTAATTCATTATAATTGTTTTGTGTTCAGTCTGCTGTTTGGCAGTTATTTCTTTATAGTTTAAGAATGTTGAATTTGGTCTGTGCATATGCTCCTCATTAGCTGCCTTTCCTTCTCTTCCTATTATAAAGCATTCTTTAGAAAATCCAAGCATGCACCTCTGGTCAAAAAAAAAACAAACTTTTTTTTTGAACAAGGAATGAGTAAATATGGATGTAAAAATTATATGTTTGGTATTGATTGTTTTGAAAGTACTAGTTTTTTTTCCTGAGAATTGAAAATATTTGGGGTAAAACACAGATCCACTGATTGGTATATTTAACATTTATTCAACTTTGAGACCAATGTCATTGGGGACTTTTTGCAATTTCTGCATCTCCTAGGCTGTGTTTTTGACTCCGAACCTAACTAGGAGTCACTATCAGAATGATGTGTATACTTCTAAAACACATGAGCTCTTCAACACAACACTCACTCCAAAGGACAGATCCACCAGACAGAAAATAAGTAAGGACACAGAGGCACTGAACAACACATTAGAACAGATGGACCTAACAGACATCTACAGAATTCTATACCCAAAAGCAGCAGGATACACATTCTTCTCAAGTGCACATGGAACATTTTCCAGAATAAACCACATACTAGGCCACAGAAAGAGCCTCAGTAAATTCAAAGATTGAAATTGTACCAACGAACTTCTCAGATCACAAAGGCATAAAACTACAAATAAACTGCATAAAGAAAACAAAAAGGCTTACAAACACATGGAGGCTTAACAACATGCTCCTAAATAATCAATGGATCAATGATCAAGTTAAAACAGATCAAGCAATATATGGAGACAAATGACAACAACAGCACAGTGTCCCAACTTATGTGGGACACAGTGAAGGCATTTCTAAGAGGAAAGTATATAGCAATCCAGGCCTATTTAAAGAAGGAAGAACAATTCCAAATAAATAGTCTAAAGTCACAATTATTTAAACTGGAAAAAGAAGAACAAATGAGGTCCAAAGTCAGCAGAAGGAGGGACACAATAAAGATCAGAGAATAAATAAATAAAATTGGGAAGAAAGAACTACAATAGAAAAAATTAATGAAACCAAGAGTTGGTTCTTGGAGAAAATAAACAAAATAGATAAACCCCTAGCCAGACTTATTAAGAAAAAAAGAGAGTCTACACACATAAACAGAATCAGAAATGAGAAAGGAAAAATCACTATGGACACCACAGAAATACAAAGAATTACTAAAGAATACTATGAAAATCTATATGCTAACAAGCTGGATAACCTAGAAGAAATGGACAACTTTCTAGAAAAATACAACCTTCCAAGACTGATCCAGAAAGAAACAGAAAATCTGAACAGACCAATTACCAGCAATGAAATCGATTTGGTAATCAAAAAACAACCCAAGAACAAAATTCCTGAACCAGATGGATTCACCACTGAATTTTATCAGACATTTAGAGAAGACATAATACCCATTCCCCTTAAAGTTTTCCAAAAAAATAGAAAAAGAAGGAATACTTCCAAACTCATTCTATGAAGCCAGCATCACTCTAATATCAAAACCAGGCAAAGACACCACAAGAAAAGAAAACTACAGACCAATATCCCTGATGAACATAGATACAAAAATACTGAACAAAATATTAGCAGACCAAATTCAAAAGTACATCAAAATAAGATCATACACATGATCAAGTGGGATTCATCTCAGGGATGCAAGGATGGTACAACATTCGAAAATCCATCAACATCATCCACCACATCAACAAAAAGGACAAAAACCATATGATCATCTCTATAGATGCTGAAAAAGCATTTGACAAAATTCAACATCCATTCATGATAAAAACTCTCAACAAAATGGATATAGAGGGCAAGTACCTCAACATAATAAAGGGCATATATGACAAACCCACAGCCAACATCATACTTAACAGCGAGAAGCTGAAAGCTTTTCCTTTAAGATCAGAAAGAAGACAAGGATGCCCACTCTCTCTGCTTTTATTCAACATAGTACTGGAGGTCCTAGCAATGGCAATCAGACAACACAAAGAAATAAAAGGCATCCAGATTGGTAAGGAAGAACTCAAACTGACATGATATTGTACATAGAAAACTCTGAAGAATCCAGCTCAAAACTAATAGAACTAATATATGAATTCAGCAAAGTTGCAGGATATAAAATTAATACACAGAAATCTGTTGCATTCCTATACATTAACAATGAACTAGCATAAAGAGAAATCAGGAAAACAATTCCATTTAAAATTGCTTCAAAAAGAATAAAATACCTAGCCAAGGAAGTGAAAGACGTATACTCTGAAGACTGCAAGACACTTTTAAGAGAAATTAAAAAGGACCCTAATAAATGGAAATTCATCCTATGCTCTTGGGTAGGAAGAATTAATATTGTCAAAATGGCCATCCTGCCTAAAGCAATCTACAGATTCAATGCACTCCCTATCAAAATACCAACAGCATTCTTCAACGAACTGGAACAAATAGTTCTCAAATTCATATGGAACCACAAAAGATCCCAAATAGCCAAAAAAATCCTGAGAAGGAAGAATAAAGCAGGGGGAATCTTGCTTCCCAACTTCAAGCTCTACTACAAAGCCACAGTAATTAAGACAATTTGGTACTGGCACAAGAACAGACCCATAGACCAATGGAACAGAATAGAGAGTCCACATATTAATCTAAGCATATATGGTCAATGAATATATGATAAAGGAGCCATGGATATACAATGGGAAATGACAGCCTCTTAAACAGCTGTTGTTGGTAAAACTGGACAACTACATGTAAGAGAATGAAACTGGATTACTGTCTAACTCCATACACAAAAGTAAACTTGAAATGGATCAAAGACCTGAATCTAAGTCATGAAACCATAAAACTCTTAGAAGAAAACATAGGCAAAACTCTCTTCAATATAAACATGAACAACTTCTTCATGAACATATCTCCACAGGTAAGGGAAACAAAAGCAAAAATGAACAAGTGGGACTATATCAAACTAAAAACCTTCTGTACAGCAAAGGACACCATCATTAGAACAGAAAGGCATCCTACAGTATGGGAGAATATATTCATAGATGACTTATCCGATAAAGGGTTGACATCCAAAATATATAAAGAGCTCATGCACCTCAACAAACAAAAAGCAAATAATCCAATGAAAAAATGGGTAGGGGATCTGAACAGACACTTCTCCAAAGAAGAAATTCAGATGGCCAGGAGGCACATGAAAAGATGCTCCACATCACTAATAATCAGAGAAATGCAAATTAAAACCACATTGGGATATCACTTCACAAAAGTTAGATTGGCCAGCATCAAAAAGACAAACAACAACAAATGTTGGTGAGAATGTGGAGAAAGGGGAACCCTCCTACACTGCTGGTGGGAATGTAAATTAGTTCAACTTTTGTGGAAAGCAGTATGAAGGTTCCTCAAAAAATTAAAACTAGAAATACCATTTGACTGAGGAATTCCACTCCTAGGAATTTACCCTAAGAATGCAGGAGTCCAGTTTCAAAAAGACATATGCACCGCTATGTTTATGACAGCACTATTTACAATAGCCAAGAAATGGAAGCAACCTAAGTGTCCATTAGTAGATAAATGGATAAAGAAGATACAGTACATATACACAATGGAATATTATTCAGCCATAAGAAGAAAACAAATCCTACCATTTGCACCAACATGGATGGAACTAGAGGGTATTATGCTCAGTGAAATAAGCCAGACAGAGAAAGACAAGTTTCAAATGATTTCACTCATCTGTCAAGTGTAAAAACCAAGAAAAAACTGAAGGGACAAAACAGCAGCAGAATCACAGAACCCAAGAATGGACTAACAGTTACCAAAGGGATAGGGACTGGGAGGATGGGTGGGAAGGGTGGGATAAGGGGAAAAATGGGCATTATGATTAGCGCACATAATATAGGGGGGTGCACAGAGAAGGCAGTGTAGCATAGAGGAGACAAGTAGTGACTCTATAGCATCTTACTACACTGATGGACAGTGACTCTAATGGAATATGTGGTGGGGACTTGATAATGGGGGGAATCTAGTAACCACAATGTTGCTCATGTAATTTTATATTAATGATACCTAAATACATACATACATACATATATACATACACACACACACAAGTTACTGTAAGGGATGTTTAACTGTTTCTGTTAATCTGAGACATCACAATTATGTCATTTCCTTTTCCTCAGAATTTAAATTTCTACATTTGGGGTGGGTTTATTCATTCGTTTATGAATTAATGTATCTGATACACATTAAGTATCTTCTGACTGTGCCAAATATCCTAGAGGCCAGGGAATTCAAGGATTAATAAAATGTGGTGTCTGCTTTTTTTTTAATCAAGTTATCATTGATATACACTCTTATGAAGGTTTCACATGATTGTGGTTACCACAGTCACCCATATTATTAAGTCCCCCCCCATACCCATTGAAGTCACTGTCCATCAGTGTAGTAAGATGCCACAGAGTCATTACTTGTCTTCTCTGTGCTACACTGTCTTCCCCGTGGTGGCGTCTGTTTTTGCAAGGCTTTCCAGTCCAGTCCTGAAGACTGTCTTGCAAATCAGCAATCATCACGCTGTGGAAAGTTCCTAACAGAGGTGTGTACCAAGTGATAGGACACCACAGACAAAGGCATGACTATGCCTGGGGTTTTGGGCCAGCTGCTGATTATGTAGCTACATTTGATCATTTTGAACTTTTCCCTTTCCTAGCAGAATTCTACCATCATGAAAAATAATTTCTCTGGGGGTTTCACTACAAGTTTAAAACTCAAAAAATGGAAATATGCCTAGTATTTGAAATTATTATAAATGTGTATTTCTCCCCCAGAGGTTGTGTCTACTGAGTTAGAATTAAGCAGTATTCTGTTTGGTTCAATTTATTCCCTCATGAAAAATGTTAGAGTGAATTCATTCTTTACATTATACATAAGTTACAGGTATTTTTGTCTGCTTTGTCATGTTGTCTCCATAGCTCTTAAATCTGTGTCCAACACATAGTAGGTGCTCAATAAATATTTGTTGATGAATCAGACATTGTTGCCTGAGTGGAGTCATATCTAGCACACTTACTTCCCCTAGAGGAACTAGTCTGTGAACTGTAAGCAACCCAGGTGGATAAGAGCTTATTGTATTAGATAAAGGGTAAACTCCTGGAGGCCCCAGAGTACAAGAATCTGTGTTTCTATCTGTAGAAACTCTTTACTCAATTGTTCAACTTCCTGTACTTGAACAAAGAAAGGAAACCCATGTTCCTTAGCTTATTTGTTGTTCTACTCTAAAGAGGGTAGTTGGGCTTTTTATTCTTCCTCTTGAGAACTCATGTTAAAATATTTGCATTTTTTCCTTTGTCTACAGCAAAGCAAGGACTCTATTTGAAAAAAATGCTGCCCCGATTTTACATTTATCTGGCATGGATGTGACTATCGTTAAGGTGAGGACTGCTCCAGAGTGTTGATTTTATCCAAGCTACCTCTCCTTATAACATATCGTCTCTCTTGACTTCTTAGCAAAAATCACCTATCACTTAAGAAGATAAGAATAGGAAGTCAATATGTGTCCTTGTTCTGATAATTGATAAAAGCAATTTTGTTTTTTCAAAGCTTTTTATTTTCAGAATAGGATTAGATGGAGGCATGAACTTGATTCCTTTCATCTAAAAGATAGGATTTGTCTCTTACAAGATGAAAGTTGTTGTAGCTGTAAGAATTCTTTTCTTGGAGAAAATAACATTCCTTTTTGAGTAATATAGTTTCTTAGTAGTTCCTCAAACAGGTAAACATTTTCTATTGGGTGAGGAGTTATTTCTGGTGAGGAATTTTAAATGGTAAAGCTTTGGAATTTGTGGGATTTAGGTAAAAGAAAAGAGGATAAAAATAAGTTGTAAGGAATCATGTTATTTCAGAAAATGTCTCAAAACTCCATTTTGTTGACTTTTAAGTGATAATGTATGTAGTATGTACATAGGTGCGTGTGTTTAATGGAAGTCGATGTTACCATGTTTGTAAGTCTATGGTTTATCTATTTTTAATATTAAAGACTTTCATTAAGTCATGGAGTTTAAAAGGTCATTTAGTCCAATTTACCATGCAATGTTGAACTCTCTTCTCTAACTTGTGTGATACGGTTTTCCTGCTGTCTGCCTCCAGGGATGGGAGAAAGGGAAGAAAACTAAGATTTATTTGAGTGTCTGTAATGTGTATAACAGACTCTACATGTAAGAGATCCTAAAATTGTTACATAAGACTGATATTATTTGTTCCTTGAATGTTTGGTTAAACTCACAAGTAAAGCCATCTGGGCCTGGAGCTTTCTTTGAAGGAAATTCTTTTGTATATTACATTTTGTATATGTATTTTTCAGTTGGCTCTAGAAGTACTCAATATCTATTTTGTCTTGAGTTTATTTTTGGTAAGGTAAATTTTTCAAGAAGTTCATTTCATCTCAGCTTTCAAATGAATTGGCATCAAGTTGTTCATATCCTCTTTTTTTAAATTTCTGTAACATCTGCAATATCTTATTTTCCTTCTTAATATTGCTTATTTGTGCCCTCTTTTTCCCTTTTTCAATAGTCATGTGAGAGGTATGTCAGTTTAATTAATCACTGCCAAGAACCATCTTTTCTGGCTTTTCTCATTTATGTTTGTTTCCTTAGTTTCTGGTCTGTCTTTATTGTCTGTCATTCTACTTTCTTGGATTTTTTTCCTGCTGCTCAGACACTTTAACTTGAATGTTTGTTACATTAATTTTCACCCTTTTCTTTATGCATTTAAAGCTATAAGTTTCACTCTTCTGCTTCAACTGCATACATTTTGATATATTTTATGCTCATTTAAAAATACTTGCTGACTTCCATCATGATTTTTGTTTGACCTATGAGTTATTTACGCATATTTTCAAATTTTCAAATCTAAAGGCTTTGTAGTTAACTTTTTGTTAATGATTTCTGATTTAATTGGATTGTGGTAAAAAAAAATGTAGTCATATAATTTCAGCATTTTAAAATATATTGAAACTTGTTTTATGGCCTAGCATTTGTTTTGTTTTCAAATAACTCAAAAAAATATGTATCAGTTATTTGGTACCATGTTCTGTATATGTCCATTAAGTCAAAGCTGTTAATTGTGTGGTTTAAATCTTCTGTGTCGCTGATTTTTTCTTCTGCTTTAACTATAAATTACTAAGAGAAAGGTGTTAGAAATCTTTCACTATGATTGTGAGTTTGTCTATTTATTTTACATAGTTTTGTCCATTTTTGCTTTTTATATTTTGAGACCTTGTCACTAGATGCTCTCAAGTTTCAAATTATTTCATTTTTCTCACATTTTGACCCTGACATAGAATGATTCTCCTTAGCACTAATACTGCCTTTTGCCATAGTCTATCTTACCTACTATTATTAATAAGTACTCTAACTTACTTTGTTTAGTTTTTGCCTCGTCTAATTTTTACATCCCTTTACTTTCAGCCTTTTTGTATCCTTATAGTTTAGATCCATCATTATTTAAGGCATGATAACAGGACATTTTGAAGATCTTTTTTTTTTTGGTCTTTTTACTGGACCATTTAATGCATTACCATTCGATTGTAAATTATCAATAGATTTTTATTCTAATTATCTATAACTAGTTATACTAGTTGTCTACTGTTGTATGTCAAACTGCTTCAACAAGTATTTTTTTGCTTATGATTCTGTTGGTCAGAAGTGTGTGTTCAGAACTGTTCTTACACTGGTCTTGTGTGGGTTCCTCAGTGGTGTGGCTAAGGAGGAATGGTCTAAGATGGCCTGACTCATACATCTTTAGGTTGATGCTGGCTGTTGCCTGGTTCTTGTGGTCTTCACCAGGCATTTTCATATGGTAGCTGGGTTCCTTGAAGTAAATTACAGACATCATCTCATTTTACTCATAAATACTTCAGTATGCATTTTTTCTAAAAAGGATACTTTTCTAAAAAACCACTGGGTCATTATTATACCCAGTAAAAGTAACAATTCTCTAATATCATCTTATGCTACCTAGCCAATGTTGAGATGTACAGGACCCACATATTTGTGATTTTTTCCAACTTAAGATATTTATAAATTATCTGCAATTACTGATATGTGCATGTCAAAATACACAGAAAATGGAAATTTGAAAGAATGAGATTTAAAAACTGATAGAAATACTATACCTCTTCTTATACCTCAGTACAAACTGCTGCATTCTTCAGGGTTTATTTCCTTTCTTTTTTATTAACTTTTATTTTGAAATAGTTTTAAACTTACAAAAAAATACAAATTTCCATATGCAGTATAAACAAGTCCCAAAATATTAACATTTTACCATGTTTGTATACATTCTGTCTACATATGTGTTGTGTGTATGTGTATACATGTATATATTTCTGTTAGTTTTCTGTATTGTTTGAAAGTTATAGAAGTAATGTCCCTTTACCTCTAAATACATAAAAATTACATTCTCTTACATAACCACAGAACAATTATCAAAATAAATACAGCACTGCTACAATATTATATAATAATATACAATATTGCTATAATACTCAACCTAATTTATGAGTTTATTCAAATCAAGTTAGTTATTCCACAGATGTGCTTCATAACAAAAGGAAGAATGGCCAGGATCACATGTTGCATTTAGTTGTCATATCTCTTTAGTCAATTTTAATTTTAAAAAAGTTCTTTAATGCTTTTCTTTTTCCTTCATGGCCTTCACATTTTTGGAGAGTTCATGTCTTTTTATTTTTAGAATGTCCTTCAATTTAATTTTATGTTGCTTTTTCATCGTTAGGTTCAGGTTATGTATTTTTTCACAGAAATACTACAGAAAGAAGGTTGTGTCTTTCTCAATGTATAATATATGTTATTCATGGGAACTTTTTGAATTGAATTATTAACTTGAAGTTTTCCAGATTACACAGATAGCATGAATTTGGGTTACCTGTGTGAGGACTAGCTCAAAGTCATGCATTCTCAGGGAAGATTTTTATGCCTTCCATTTAACACCAAATTTTAGAACAGAAAATCTTCCTTACATCCCCTGGAATAGGTCAGTATGATTTTTAATTTACTCTTAAAGTGATATATATAGATTTTTGAGTTCTGGGTGGGTTGTGGTTCTCCTATTAAACTTGCCAACCTTGAGCAGGTCCTGGAATTTGTCTCCTTTCCCTAGAACCTGGTGAAGCTTTGAAAACCGAAGTTCAGGTCCACCTGATTCATGAGACACCCTCAAGGCATTTACTGTTTAGGTGCTCATTTTTGGTTTAGTACTACTTACTTATTCTAATGTATCAATGCATCAGAGATGTTTTTCATATTTACCCTGTAGCTTTAATTTGCATTGGCAGGGTACCTAGTTACCATTGCATTAGAAATGGATTTGTAGCACTATACATCAGTGATTTTATTTAAATCACATAAAGCCTAGAAAAGTTGAGTGTTAGCTTCTTTATTTTATGAATGAGGAAACTGAGGATGCAAACATCTAGAAATCTGCCCAGTTAAACAAATAATAGTGACAGAGATGGGATTTAAGTGCAGGCCTGCTGACTTTAAAGCATGTATATTCTACCTTGAGCAACTTACTACTCTCTGAGACAACCTGTTTCATCTCAAGAGAACACTATTAGAATGTTCTTCCTTATTTTGAGAAGGAATTTGTTTCCTAGGAGTCTTTACACATAAATAAGTGGTTCTCAACTTTGACTGCACATTAACTTACCTGGATTGCTTTACAAATATAACTGCTTAGATCTCATTTATAACTCACTTCCCATTTATAACTGTGTAGAGTCTAGGCATTTGTAGTTACAAGAAAGGGGAAAAAACATCCCAGGTGATTCTAATGTGTGGTTGGATGGAGAATCACTGACCTAGGTCCTAGTTCTGTCCCTAGCGGCCATGTGAAACAAGCCCAGTCCTTCTCTGTAACAGTCATTGGAATATATGAAGAATGTTATCCTGATTCTCCCTAAAGTATTCTCCAGTGTGAACATTCCCAGTTTCTTTACAAGGCACATGGTTTCAAATCTGTGGCCATCCTTTTTGCTCCCTTAGATGTTCTCCAGTTTTCTTTTCTCTTGAAATTTGTGCCCAGAAATGATTACAGCACTGCCGGTGTGGTCTATCTACGGGAGAATAAGGCAGGACCCACACACCTCTCATTCTATATTGTATTCTTTTGAGCAATTTAAGGTCACACTGTTCTGCTGTTGTTATTGATACATTATGCTTTTGAGTCATATTGGACTCATTGTCCCCTGAAGGCCCATATACTTTTTTCTTATTAGCTACTTAAAAAATTTTTTTAAGATAATTTTAGGTTTGTAGAAAATTTCAACAAAAAGCACAGAGAGCTCCTATAAGCCTGCCTCCTTCCCTCTTGCCATCAGTTTCCCCTGTTATTACTATCTTGCATTTGAGTGGTACATTTAGTACAATTGATGAACCAATATTGATATATTGTCATTAACTAAAGTCTGTTGTTTACATTAAGAATCATTCCTTAGGTTGTACATTCTGTGGGTTTTGACAAATGTATAATGACATGTGTCCACCATTACGGTATCATACAAAACATTCATTCATCCCTCCCAAACCCCTGGAAACGACTAATCTTTTTACTGCCTATAGTTTTGCCTTTTTCATACCATCATATAGTTGGAATTATATAGTATGTGCCCTTTTCAGGTGGCTTCTTTCCTTTAGTAATGTGCATTTAAGGTTTGTCATGTCTTTTTGTGGCTGATAGCTCAGTTCATTTGATCAATGAGTAATATTCCATTATATGGATGTGCAACAGTTTATTAATTCACCTATTGAAGGACATCTTGGTTGCTTCCAGTTTTGACGATTATGAATAAAGCTGCTGTAAAAACATTTGTGTGTAGGTTTTTGTGTGAACATAATTTTTTAACTCATCTGGGTAAAAAAAACTCATATAGGTAAATCCAGGAGTATAACTGCTGGATTATATGATGAGAGTATGGTTAACTTTGTAAGAAACTGCCAAGTGGCTTTCCAAAGTGGCTGTAGCATTTTGTATTCCCACCAGCAATGAATGAGCGTTCTTGTTGCTTCACATCCTCCTCATCATCTGGTGTTGTCAGTGTTTTGAGTTGTAGCCATTCTAATAGGTGTATAGTAGTCTCTTATTCTCTTAATTTGCAATTTTCTAATAACATATAATACTGAGCCTGTTCATTTGCTTGTTTTCCATCTATATATCTTCATTGGTGAAGTATCTGTTCATATCTTTGCTCTTTGAATTAGGTTTTTGTTTTTTATTGTTGAGTTCTAGAGTTCTTTGCGTATTGTGAATACAAGTCCTTTATCAGATATGTGTTTTGCAAATATTTTCTCTGCCTTTTAAAGCTGTCTTTTCATTCTCTTAACAGTGTTTTTCACAGAGCAGACATTTTTAATTTAAAGGATGCCCAATTTACAAATTTTTTCTTTCATGGAATTGTGCTTTTGGTGATGTACCTAAAACATATTGCCAAACCCAGGCCCACTGAGATCCTCTCCTGTGTTATTTTCTAAAAGTTTTATGGTCTGCATTTTATACTTAGGTCTATGATCCATTTTGGGTTAATTTTTGTGAAAGATATATGATTGGTATCCTGATTCTTTTTTTTAAATTTTCATCATTAGGCCACTCTTTTTTATCCTTCTTCTTTTGGTACATTTGGAATTTTCATCTAAAGATCAGAACCTCAAATGTGTTATCCCTATGAATGTAATCTTTTACATTATGGACTGTTAAATCTGTCAAAATATTTTTGAATTTTGGCTCTTTATATTCGTATTTATTAAAAATTTTTTTGCAAATGTTTACTGACTGCTTACTATGAGTTAGCCCTATTTTATGTTGTGGGGATACAGTCTGAACAAAAATCCTTGCCCTATTGTCCTCAAAGAATTTCTGTTCAAAATGTGAAAGGAAGGGACATAGATAAAACCAGATATACAAATAAACATGTAATTTGTCAGATGGTATGAGTGCTGAGAAGAAAAATCAAGCAGGGTAAGGTGACTAGAGTAATGGGGCATTAGTTTAGTTCAGAAGGTCAAGGAAGACCAGGTGGATACAGTGACCTTTGAAGAGAGACTTGAAAGAAACAACAGTCATGCAGATGCAGGAGGGAAAGAGTCCGGGCTGCACAACTGCACGTTTAAAGGCCCTGAGGCAGGTGTGTACTTGGTGTGTTTGAGGAATAGAAAGGAGGCCAGTGTGGCTGGAATGAAATGAGCAAGGGGAGACAGCAAGAGAGGATAAAGTTGAAGAAGGAAGCAGGGACCAGATTGGCAGATTTGTATCAGTTATATATTCAGTCAGTTACCTTTCATCTCTGTTGCCCATAAAGTATTGTACAGGAAGAGGCTGAAGGGAGAGCCTTAAAAAATATCATTAGGAATCTACCTCCAATTTGATGTCACTCCACTGAGCATCTCACTTTGAGCATAGACGTTCAATTGGTAACTAATTCATTAATTGTATTCTAATGTATTGTTTGCCTCGTTCTTGGCAAATCCCTGCTGATTCTCAGTGATCACATATTTTGGGGTACACACAAACCATCCCTTTTAAACAGGATTGATATACTTTTTTAAAAAAATTAAATATTTGAAAATATATAACTATAAAGCTAGTCATTTCTATTTTAGGGTAAAAGAAGGACCATTCATTATAAAATTAAATGGTATTAGTTTGGGGACTTCATTTTTCCTCTGCGTTAACTGTGCCTCAGGTGTTTTAGCCCACCTGAAATACAAATCTTTAATTTTTGCCTACTAACATGTCTAGTTTAGTGAGTGTCACACTAACCTAGACTAGGGGATGTTTTCTATTTTAGTATTAATTGCATTATGTCTAATGTTTGGTTTTAGAGGTGGTTAAAGCTTAGATGGTTCATAGAAGTCTATATATGTATCTGAGATTAAATATTCTCAGTACAAATGGAGAGGCTTAGGTACTATTTTGTAATTACTTTGAATCATATGTGTACTTCTTCATGTACAGTCATAGCAACACCGTCATAACCTATTCAGTACAGTACCAATTATGAACCTTGCTGGTTGCTTTACAACAACAGTATGAGGAAACTATTATTACCCCTTCCCCCAACACACATAATTTCATTGATACAGAAATTAAAATCTTGAGAGTTTAAGGCCACTCAGCTAAACAGTGGCAGAGTCGGGATTTAGTCTGGGTCTCTCAAACTCCCAAATCTGTTTCTCTGCTTGTGTGTACTTCCTTCCTGCTTTGACTTCCTGCTTTCAGATGAAAGGCGCTAGGTAAATAATCTAAGAGAATCTGCACTGGGCTGGAATTGAGTCCTTTCACTAGCTTGTTATGTAACAGACAAATTACTGGGTTTGAGTTTCATTTTTAAAGTAAGATTAAAGATGGTTTCTGAGATCCCTTTTGGCTCTAACAGTATAAAACTATAAAAACTATACATAATTGCTTTGATAGCTGTTTAGTTTTTTAATGTCCACCAATTATGAAGAATTTAAGACTCAATGTAAAACTTTAAATAAAATATCCCATATCTTTAAATCGTTGACCTTGTGGCCCTAGGAGGATAAGTTTACCAAAGGCTTCTTTTGTATTTCAGACAGATTATGAAGGCCAAGCCAAGAAACTGCTGGAACTGATGGAAAACACAGATGTGATCATTGTTGCCGGAGGAGATGGGACATTGCAGGAGGTATGGCTGTTTTTCTGTCTGTGACCATTTTGAAGGGAGGAGAATAGGAATGAGAGCAATGGTATAAACAGGTTGTAATTTAAGGAAATTATTTGTGTAATCTATTCTTTTAAGATTATTGCTCTCTAAAACAAAAATAATTTTCTCTTACTATGTTTTTCTCATGCACTCTTATTTCATTGCTTTGTGTAAACTGTATACCCAGAACATAGAAGTATTTTTGTTTTATCGAATTTAAATTTGAAGAAGTTGAATAAAACAGGAGACAAATGGTGATGGGTATAATAAGCTTTCTATATTTTGGACTCTTAAGAAGTAGCCCTTTTTGTTATGGAATCATAGTTCCAGTGATGAGGAATGTTTCTCAGAAAATAAACCTAAATAAAGATTCTGTTTAAAAAAATACATCTGTCAGAGAGAGCAAAAAAAGATGGCAGCATGAGAAGTGAGGCAGAAATCTCCTCCCGAAACCACATATAATATGAAAATACAGCAAATACAACTATTCCTAAAAGAGTGACCAGAAGTAAGAGGGCACCAGCCAGTCTACATCTGGTAAAAGAGAACATTTCATGGAAAAGGGTAAAGTAATAAAGCTGTGACTTGATGGGACCCGAGCACTCCCCCACCCCAGCACACCAGCGGAAGAGGATCAGAGCAGGGAGGGAGTAGAAGCCCAGGACTGCTAAATACCCAACCCTAGAAATCTACTCTGGGAGCACAAATCCACATTACATGGTGCTCTGGAGATTTGAGGGATTGAAAACCAAAGTCAGAGACTGAGATTCCAGCCACATGTGGAGAACAGGTTCACACAACTGGCTGCTCTGGGACAAAAGAAAAGCAGGCACTTTGAAAGACTTCCCAATAGTGAGAGGGCTGCTAAAGGGGCAAGGATTCAGGAGAAGGAACAGGTAGACAAAATTGTCCTAGCACATTCAGCCCAGCAGGTTGGAAACTTTCAGGAGCTCCAGGCACTCCATTCGGTGGCTGGCAATGCAGCACTGAGGGCTCCCACTGTGATAAGCAGCCTGCTGCTTCTTCCTCCCCACCAGCACCTGTGTGAAAACCCGCTGTCCCCACCATTGCTCCAGACTAGCTGAGGGCAGCTGTGCCAATGGCAACTACACAGGCTTAATGCAGAGGCTGCTCCATGCATGTGGCTCACTGGCCCTGACAGCAGAGGCAGGCACTGTGACTGGGAAGCAGCAAAGAGATTTGTCCTCCCGGAAGGCACCAGTGCTGCTTGCCTGCGACCCCCAGCATTGCTCCAGGCCAGCCAGATGGCAGCCCCACCTATGACAGCTTAGGGTCTTAACACAGAGGCAGCTCTGTATGCTTGGCTCACTGGCCCTGACAGCAGAGGCAGGCACTGTGGCTGGGAAGCAGGAAAGAGCTTGGTCTTTAGGGAGGCACTGGCACTGCACGCCTGCAACCACTGCCATAGCTCCAGGTACTGAGGAGCGCTGAAGAGCAGAGCTTCTGGGCACTAGAGGATGCAGCCTATAGAAACTTAATATTTCTCACTATCCAATAGGATTATGAAAAGGCAGAAGAACCATATTCAACCCCAAATCCCTCATACACCAGAAAGAGGGCTCAGTGAAACTGAAATCACCAATCTTCCTGAAAAGAATTCAAAATAAAAGTCATAAGCATGCTAATGGAACTACAGAAAAATATTCAAGAGCTAATGTATGAATTCAGGAGGGAGATAGACACCTTAAAAATACAGTAGATGAAATGAAATATACAATCAAGGGATTTAAAAGCAGATTAAATGAGGTAGAGGAAACAGTAAATGGAATAGAAATTAGAGAACAGGACTACAAAGAAACTGAGGCAGAGACAAAAAAAGAGATCTCTATGAAGAATATTAAGAGAACTATGTGACCAATCCAAACAGAACAATATCTGCATTATAGGGGTACCAGAATAGGAATAGAGAAAAAGGGATAGAAAGTGTCTTTGAAGAAATAATTGCTGAAAAATTCCCCAATCTGGGGAAGGAAATAGTCTCGCAGGCCGTACAAGCACACAGATCTCCCAACACAAGGGACCAAGGAGGACAACACCAAGACATATAATAATTAAAATGGTAAAGATCAAGGACAAGGACAGAGTATTAAAAGCAGACACAGAGAGAAAAGAGATCACCTACAAAGGAAAACCCATCAAGCTGTCATCAGACTTCTCCACAGAAACCTTACAGGTCCGAAGGGAGTGGCATGACATATTCAATGCAATGAAACAGAAGGATATTGAACCAAGAATAATCCACCTGGCAAGATTATCATTTAAATTTGAAGGAGGGATTAAACAATTTCCAGATAAGCAAAAGTTGAGGGAATTTACCTCCCACAAACCATCTCTACACTGTATTTTAGAGGGACTGCTCTAGATGGAAGTGCTACTAAGGGTAAATAGCTGTCACCAGAAAAAACAAAACCACAGGAAAGTAAATAGACCAATTAATTACTAAGGAGATGCAAAATTAAATCACCTACCAAGAAAGTCAGTCAAGAAATGTACAAGGAGTACACAATATGACACTAACATATAAAGAGTGGAGAGGAAGAAAGAAGAATCTTCATATTTTGCTTATAATAATGTAATAAGTGAATTAAGTTAGACTTTTAGATAGTAAAGAAGCTGCCCTTGAACCTTTGGTAACCATGAATCTGAAGCCTGCAATGGCAATAAGTACATATCTATCAATAATCACCCTAACTGTAAATGGACTGAATGCACCAATCAAGACAGAGTTACAGAATGGATAAAAAAGCAAGACACATCTATATGCTGCCTACAAGAGACTCACTTCAAAACCAAAGACATGCACAGACTAGAAGTAAAGGGATGAAAAAAGATATTTCATGCAAACATTAGGAAGAAAAAAGCAGGAGTTGCAGTACTTGTATCAGACAAAATAGACTTCAAAACAAAGAAACTAACAAGAGACAAAGAAGGACATTAAATAATGATAAAGGAGTCAGTCCAACAAGAGGATATAACCATTATAAATATCTATGCACCCAACACAGGAGCACCGACATATGTGAAACAAATACTAACAGAATTAAAGGAGGAAATAGAGTGCAGTGCATTCATTTTAGGAGACTTCAACCCACCACTCACTCCAAAGGACAGATCCACCAGACAAAAAATAAGTAAGGACACAGAGGTACTGAACAACACACAAAAACAGATGGAACTAACAGACATCTACAGAACTCTCCACCAAAAACAGCAGGATACACATTCTTCTCAAGTGCACTTGGAACATTTTCCAGAATAGACCACATATTAGGCCACAAAAAGGGCCTCAGCAAATTCAAAAACATTGAAATTATACCAACCAAATTCTCAGATCACAAAGGTATAAATTGCGAAATAAATTGTACAAAGAAAACAAAAAGGCTCACAAACACATAGAGGCTTAACAACATGCTCCTAAATTAATCAATGGATCAATGACCAAATTAAAACAGAGATCAAGCAATATATGGAGACAAATGACAACAATAGCATAATGCCCCAACTTCTGTGGAATCCAGCAAAGGCAGTTCTAAGAGGAAAGTATATAGCAATTCAGGCCTATTAAACAGAATTAGAAATCAGAAAGCAAATATGATGTACACCATAGAAATACAAAGAATTACTAGAGAATACTATGAAAAATTATATTCTCACAAACTGGATAACCTAGAAGAAATGGACAATTTTCTAGAAAAATACAACCTTCCAAGGCTGACCCAGGAAGAAACAGAAAATCTGAACAGACCAATTAACAGTAACGAAATTGAATTGGTAATCAAAAAACTACCTAAAAATAACAACCCTGGACCAGATGTCTACACTGCTGAATTTTATCAAACATTTAGTGAAGACTTAATACCCATCCTCCTTAAACTTTTCCAAAAGTAGAAGAGGAAGGAATATTTCCAAACTCATTCTATGAGGCCAGCATCACTCTAACACCAAAACCAGGCAGAGACACCATGAAAAAAGAAAATTACAGACTAATATCCCTGTTGAACATAGATGCAAAAATACTCAACAAAATTTAGCAAACTGAATTCAAAAATAAATGAAAAAGATCATCTATCATGATAAAGTAGGATTTATTCCAGGGATGCAATGATGGTACAATATTTGAAAATCCATCAACATCATATACCACATCAATAAAAAGGACAAAAACCACATGATTATCTCCATAGATGCTGAAAAAACATTCAACAAATTTCAACATCCATTCATGATAAAAACTCTCAACTAAATGCATATATAGGGCAGGTACCTCCCAAAATAAAGCCCATATATGAGAAGCACACAGCCGACATCATGGTTAACAGTGAAAAGCTGAAAGCTTTTTCTCTAAGATCATGAACAAGACAAGGGTGCCCACCCTCCTCACTTTTATTCAATGTAATAGTGGAGGTCCTGGACACGGAAATCAGACAACACGAAGAAATAAAAGGCATCCAGATTGGTAAAGAAGAAGTTAAGCTGTCGCTGTTTACATACAATATAATGATGACATGATATTGTACATAAAAAAGCATAAATAATCCAGTCCAAAACTACTAGAACTAATATCTGAATTCTGCAAAGTTCAGGATACAAAATTAATACACAGAAATCTGTTGTGTTCCTATATACTTACAATGAACTAGCAGAAAGAGAATCTCCATTCACAATTGCATCAGAAAGAATAAAATACCTAGCAATAAACCTAACCAAGGAGGTGAAAGATCTTTACCCTGAAAAGTACAAGCCACTGTTGAGAGAAATTAAAGAGGACACTAATAAATGGAAATACATCCCATGCTCTTGGGTAACAAGAATTAATATTGTCAAAATGGCCATCCTGCCTAAAGCAATCTACAGATTCAATGCAATGCCTATCAAAGTACCAACAGCATTTTTCAACAAACTGGACGAAATAGTTCTAAAATTCATATGGAACCACAAAAGGCCCTGAATAGCCAAAGCAATCCTGAGAAGGAAGAATAAAGCTGGGGGGATTACACTCCCCAACTTCAACTTCTACTATAAAGCCAGAGTAATCAAGACAATTTGGTAGTGGCACAAGAACAGAGTCATAGATCAATGGAATATAATAGAGAGCCCAGATATAAACCCACACATATATTGCCAATTAACATATGATAAAGGAGCCATGGATGTACAATGGGGAAATGACAGTCTCTTCAACAGCTGGTGTTGGCAAAACTGGCAGCTACATGTAAGAGAATGAAACTGATTACCACCTAACTCCATACACAAAATAAACTTGAAATGGATCGAAGACCTGAATGTAAGTCATGAAACCATAAAACTCTTAGAAGACAACATACGCAAAACTCTGTTGAATATAAACATGAGTAACTTTTTTATGAACGTATCTCCTCGGGCAAGGGAAACTAAAGCAAAAATGAGCAAATGGGACTACATCAAACTAAAAAGCTTCTGTACAGCAAAGGACACCATCAGTAGAACAGAAAGGCATCCTACAATATGAGAGAATATATCCATAAATAACATATCTGATAAGGATTTGACATTCAAAATATATAAAGAGCTCATATGCCTCAACACCCAAAAAGCAAATAACCTAATTAAAAAATGGGCAGAGGATCTGAATAGACAGTTCTCCAAAGAAGAAATTCAGATAGCCAACAGGTACATGAAAAGATGCTCCACATCACTAATCGTTGGAGAAATGCAAATTAAAACCACAGTGAGATATCAACTCACACCAGTTAGGATGGCCACCATCCAAAAGACAAGCAACAACAAAAGCTGGCCAGGATGCGTAGAAAGGGGAACCCTCCTACACTGCTGGTGGGAATGTAAGCTAGTTCAACCATTGTGGAAAGCAATGTAGAGGTTCCTCAAAAAACTAAAAATAGAAATAGCATTTGGCCCTAGAATTTCACTCCTAGGATTTACTCTAATAAAACAGGATCGCAGATTCAAAAAGACATGTGGACCCCTATGTTTATCGCAGCACTATTTATAATAGCCAAGATATGGAAGCAACCCAAGTGTCCATCAGGAGATGAATGGATAACGAAGTGGTACATATGCACAATGGAATATTATTTATCCATGAGAAGAAAACAAATCCTACTATTTGAAACAACATGGATGGAGCTAGAGGGTATTACGCTCAGTGATGTAAGCCAGGCAGAGAAAAGTGAGTAGCAAACGATTTCACTCATCTGTGGAGTATTACAACAAAGTGAAAATTGAAGGAACAAAACAGCTCCAGACACACAGAACCAAGATTGGACTAACGGTTACCAAAGGGAAAGGGTTTGGGGAGGGAGGGTGGGAAGGGAGGGAGAAGGGGCTTAAGGGTTATTATAATTAGCCCACATAATATACAGGGGGTCATGGGGAAGGAAGTATAGCACAGAGAATACAACTAGTGACTCCATAGCATCTTATTATGATAATAGACAGTGACTGTAATGGGGTATGTGGTGGGGACTTGATAATGGAGGGAATGTAGTAACCAGAATGTCGCTCATGTGAACCCTGAACATAGATTGTATATTTCTGATACCTTAAATGCTTCTGTCCACTCTCACATCACTTCTATTACATGTAATGTTATCTCCTAATAGTATGCTTAGAGGCAGAGGTTGTGTTTAGATGTATGCCTTTGTATGAAAATTCCATCACATTAATGCTTGCTTTGGTCCAGTAAGGACAGTAAGTATATTGCCGTCGAAATGCTCGTCTTTTCCAGGACAATGGACTAGAACCTTCGTTAAATATTGGCATCCTTTAAAGAGCCCAGTGCAGGTCAATCAGTCTATCCTGTGTACCACAGTTCACATCTGTACCTCATTTCTGATCCCCTTTTGCCTCCATTTGATTGTTTCATCAATGTTAGGGATCAGATGCTAACAGCAGAGGTGGGGTTGGGGGGCTTTCTTTGACTTGGCAATTATGGGAGCCTTAGTAAAAGCCTGTGCTAATGATCTTGTAATTGTTTTTATGGCTTTTTAATGAAGTATGAAGAATACTGATAGCATGCTGACAAAGAATGAAGTAGACCTCATGACAGCCCCATTTAATCCTGGAATTCAGTGAAGCAGGAGATGAAGGGAGAAGATTACACCAGTCTTTACAAAATGTTTTTAAGATGTATTTGGTATAATCCCAGTCATATAAAAATATGCACCGATAAAAAAAAAGGTCAATATACTAAAACAAACAACTGATTAAAGATGGTTATTCTGCATGGTGGGATTATGAGAAAGTAATTTTTCTTCACGTATTCTCCACAGTTTTTACAAGGCATGTGTGATGTGTTTTTTTAAATTACATAAACATTCAAATAAAAAATATCTTAATTAATAGAGGGATAACTATCCCTCTTGTCTTCCTGTTTATCATTAATAAACATTTATTAAGCTCAGACTTCTTGGACGGTAGCAAAATGTTATTTTTTCCTGTATGTGTACTTTTTACTAGTGAACTAGGCTCCCTATATAATTGGTTTGTGTGTCACACATACCCATCTTATAGAACTCAAACATAATTTTGCTAATATAATGAGGGTTTATGATTATTTTATCCTCACCTTTATTGTGTTATTGATCCTAAGTCAAGCATAAAATCTAATTTAGCTCTGATCCCTAAATTTGGAGAATGCTATTTATTTTCAGAGTTGTACACCTTTTGACATAGTTTCTAGGAAGAAAACAGGAACAAGTCTGTGGCCGTGAAAATTGAATCCAGTACTTTTATGATAAGGGATATTAATGCTGTTTATCATAATTTTTTTCTTACATTTTTAGGTTATTACTGGAGTTCTTCGAAGAGCAGATGAGGTGAGTTTATTTAAAGAAAGAGCTATGGCATTTTAGCTTTTACGTTTCTGTTCCTTTTATCACTCTTCTTTCATCTTTTTTTTCCCCGTTCTGTATTTTAAGGTGGATACAGTTGTCCTTCCGTGGATTTTAGAAAATAAAGTTCAGCTGTTTTATGTCACAGGACACATTCAGTGACCCTTGGTGGGCTTTCCTACCTTAATAATCCAGAGTTTCCAATAGCTTTTACCATAAAGGTTCCTTTTTAAAATACAAAATTTTCTTATGGAATCTTTTCTTTAATGAACTCCTTCGTAACTAAATTATGATATCTCCATATACTGGAAGACCCATAGATCTATAAATATCTATAAAATGGTTAAATCTGGAAAATATTGAATAAAAAAAGTAGGTTGCCAGAATATGTCACACATTTCTACAGAGTTGAAATTCAGCAGACAATACTACATTACTGTTAAAGGAACCTAAATATGTAGTAAAAGAATAATACGTGGACAGCAAGGAGTCACACTATCCTTAGGATAATGGTTTCTTTTGGGAAGAGGGGTGGGAAGAGGACTTCGGTTGTACCTGTATCATTTTGTCTCTTAAAACATCAGAGGCAAATATGGCAAAATACAACATTTATTAAATCTGGGTCTTGGGCACATCAGTGTTTCTGACATTTTATGCACTTTTCTACAAGATTTAAAAATATTTCATAAATACAACAAGAAAGAAGGTCCTTTCCAGTCCCTTTGGTAATAGTAGATTGTGCTCAAAATAGTCTACTGTCTTTAGAAACCATACACTGTTTATTTATTTGTGGCATTTAATTAGATCAGCTGCAGTGCCATTACCTTCTGCTACTTGAATGTGCTTATTCTCTTTGCCTTGAGATAGTTTAGAAAACACTTACACCTGCCATTAGTTACTAAATGAATATTAGATATTTCTAGTTGAATTTTAACTGCAACTTTTTCAAATACTGTGACAACGTATAATACAGTCTCTGTCACAATAGTGCATTTTTGTAATATCTTCAAGGCCCTCTCTTAGTCAAATTTCTTTCACTCAGTTGCCATTAATAAGTACCTAAATATTGCTTCCAAATTCAAAATCATGTTTTCATGGGCAGCCTCATTCTAGAAATGCTTAGTATAACCTGACTACAGGTCAGGGGGTATGGGAAAGGAGGCAGGGTGGTGGACCCAGGGGTGTTACTTTGTCATAGTCTGAGTGACAGACACATCTGTTCCTCTGTGTTCAGCCTGATTTTCTGACTATAACAATAAAACTTTCCTCTTTTTCTCCCCCCCAGGCTACCTTCAGTAAGATTCCCATTGGATTTATCCCACTGGGACAGACCAGTAGTTTGAGTCAGACCCTCTTTGCCGAAAGTGGAAACAAAGTCCAGTAGGTTGTCAATGTGGGATGGTACCATTTGTGTGTGAGTGAGCCTGGGACTGGGAAATCCACCTGTGTGATACAGTATGTTTTCAAGTTCGGTAGCCTGAAACTTCAAATCATTAAGAGGAGGACCTAGATCAGAGTTCAACCTCTGGATTCATTGGGAAGTTTCCCTGTTGGGTTGTAGGGCCTGGTGATCTAACAATGAATCCCAGGTCAGGTGTGGAGATGCATACTGATGTCCTTTGTCAGTTATGAAGATAGTGTCCTGATCCAGCCTGTTTTTATGTTTATTTCTGTTGCAAGATTCTCCAGTGAAGAGAGATTGACACTGTTAATTTGTTTGCTTTAAACAGACCCAATGACAAATAGCACATACGTTGTGAAGCCTAAAGTGGTAACCTTGGCTTGATTGTCTCGATAATCTGAGTAGCTAAACCAGCTGAATATAGTCCCTTCCGGGTATGCATGAAGTGGAAAGCAGTGCGGCCCTGACATCTAAGTTAAATGGCCATGAGTCTAAGGCTGTCTTCAGGAGTTGGGCACATTGTTGTTACATTGTTCTTTTCTCTTGAAAGGATTATGTAAACGTAGCTTTAGTCTTTCAAGAAGATAGGAATCTTAAATTTGAGTTCTGGCGTTGAGCAAATCGTTTTCAGGCTTAATCAGTTGCTTGATCTTTAAGCTTTGTGACACACTGAGGGAGGTCAATAAATAAATATTTCTTGAATGAATTAAAATCTCCTGACATTTCTGGTTATAACCTTCTAGAATCAATAACAACAATAATACTCAGGAGATTTTTCTGTTCTGGATTTCTTTTTCTCCTGCTTTGGGATTTTGACTAGGGTGATTTTTGTGGATTTTGTCTTTATAATTTTAGAAGTCATCTTTTTATTTTTATTTTTATTAAGGTATTATTGATTACCCTCTTATGAACGTTTCACATAAAAAAACAATGTGGTTACTACATTTACCCATATTACCAAGTCCCCACCCATACCCCAATGCAGTCACTGTCCATCAGTGTAGTAAGATGCCACAGATCCACTATGTGCCTTCTCTGTGCTACACTGTTCTCCCCGTGATCCCCCACACCATGCGTACTGAACATAATGCCCCTCAATCCCCTTTCCCCTCCCTCCCCACCTGCCCTCCCACACACCTCCCCTTTGGTAACCACTAGTTACTTCTTGAAGTCTCTGAGCCTGCTGCTATTTTGCTCCTTCAGTTTTTCTTCATTGTTGTACTCCACAAATGAGGGAAATCAGTTGGTACTTGTCTTTCTCCACAGCTTATTTCACTGAGCATAATATCCTCCAGCTCCATCCATGTTGTTGCAAATGGTAGGATTTGTTTCTTTCTTATGGCCGAATAGTATTCCATTGTGTATATGTACCACATCTTCTTTATCCATTCATCTGCTGATGGACACTCAGGTTGCTTTCATATCTAGGCTATTATAAAAAGTGCTGTGTTAAACATAGGGGTGCATATGTCTTTTTGAATCTGAGAAGTTGTATTCTTTGGGTAAATTCCAAGGAGTGGAATTCCTGGGTCAAATGGTATTTCTATTTTAAGTTTTTTGAGGAACTTCCATATTGCTTTCCACAATGGTTGAACTAGCTTACATTTCCACTAGCAGTGTAGGAGGGTTCCCCTTTCTCCGCATCCTCCCCAGCATTTGTTGTTCTTAGTTTTTTCGATGCTGGCCATCCTTACTGGTGTGAGGTGATATCTCACTGTGGTTTTAATTTGCATTTCCCTGGTGATTAGTGATGTGGAGCATCTTTTCATGTGTCTGTTGGCCATCTGAATTTCTTCTTTGGAGAACTGTCTCCTCATACCCTCTGCCAATTTGTTAATTGGGTTATTTGCTTTCTGGGTATTTAGGCGTGTAAGTTCTTTATACATTTTGGATGTTAACCCCTTGTTGGATATGTCATTTACAAATATATTCTCCCATACCGTATGATGCATTTTTGTTCTGTTGATAGTATCCTTTGCTGTATAGAAGCTTTTTAGTTTGATGTAGTCCCATTTGTTCATTTTTGCTTTAGTTTCCCTTGCCCGAGGAGATACATTCATAAAAAAGTTACTCATATTTATATTCAAGAGAGTTTTGTGTATGTTGTCTTCTAAGAGTTTTATGGTTTCATGACTTACATTCAGGTCTTTGATCCAGTTCAAGTTTACTTTGTGTATGGAGTTAGGCGGTAATCAGTTTCATTCTCTTACATGTAGCTGTCCAGTTTTGCCAACACCAGCTGTTGAAGAGGCTGTCATTTCCCCATTGTATGTCCATGGCTCCTTTATCATATATTAATTGACCATATATGTGTGGGTTTATATCAGGGCTCTTTAGTCTGTTCGATTGGTCTATGGGTCTGTTCTTGTGGCAGTACCAAATTGTCTTTATTACTGTGACTTTGTAGTAGAGCTTGAAGATGGAGAGCATAATCCCCCCTGCTTTATTCTTCCTTCTCAGGATTGCTTTGGCTATTAGGCATCTTTTGTGGTTTCATATGAATTTTAGAATGATTTTCTCCAGTTCGTTGAAGAATGCTGTTGGTATTTTGATAGGAATTGCATTGAATCTATAGATTGCTTTAGGCAGAATGACCATTTTGACAATATTAATTCTTCCTATCCATGAGCACAGGATGTATTTCCATTTATTGGTATCTTCTTTAATTTCTCTCATGAGTGTCTTGTAGTTTTCAGAGTATAGGTCTTTCACTTCCTTGGTTAGGTTTATTCCTAGGTGTTTTATTCTTTTTGATGCAACTGTGAATGGACTTGTTTTCCTGATTTCTCACTCTGCTAGTTCTTTGTTAGTGTATAGGAATGCCACAGATTTGTACATATTAATTTCGTATCCTGCAACTTTACTGAATTCAGATATTAGATCTAGTAGTTTTGGAGTGGATTCTTTAGGGTTTTTTATGTACAATATCATGTCATCAGCAAACAGGGACAGTTTAACTTCTTCCTTGCCAATCAGGATGCCTTTAATTTCTTTGTGTTGTCTGATTGCCATGGCTAGGACCTCCAGTACTATGTTGAATAGAAGTGGGGAGAGTGGGCATCCTTGTCTTGTTTCTGATCTTAAAGGAATAGGTTTCAGTTTCTCTGTTAAGTATAATGTTGGCTGTGGGTTTGTCATATACGGCCTTTATTATGTTGAGGTACTTGCCCTCTGTACCCATGTTGTTGGGAGTTTATATCATGAATGGATGTTGAATTTTGTTGAATGTTTTTTCAGCATCTATGGAGATGATCATGTGATTTTTGTCCTTCTTTTTGTTGATGTGGTGGATGATGTTGATGGATTTTCAAATGTTGTACCATCCTTGCTTCCTTGGAATAAATCCTACTTGATCATGATGGATAATCTTTCTGATGTATTTTTGAATTCAGTTTGCTAATATTTTGTTGAGTATTTTTGCATCTATGTTCTTCAGGTATATTGGTCTGTAATTTTCTTTTTTTGTGGTGTCTTTGCCTGGTTTTGGTATTAGAGCAATGCTGGCCTCATAGAATGAGTTTGGAGGTATTCCCTCTTCTTCTATTCTTTGGAAAACTTTAAGGAGGATGGGTATTAGGTCTTCACTAAATGTTTGATAAAATTCAGTGGTGAAGCCATCTGGTCCAGCAGTTTTGTTGTTAGGTAGTTTTTTGATTACCAGTTCAATTTCATTGCTGGTAATTGGTCTGTTCAGATTTTATTTTTCTTTCTGGGTCAGCCTTGGAAGGTTGTATTTTTCTAGAAAGTTGTCCAGTTCTTGTAGGTTATCCAGTTTGGTAGCATATAGATTTTCATAGTATTCTTTAGTAATTCTTTTTATTTCTGTCGTGGCCATCTTAATTTTTCCTGTCTCATTTCTGATTCTGTTTATGTGTGTAGATTCCCTTTTTTTCTTAATAAGTCTGGCTTGGGGTTTATTTTATTTTCTCAAAGAACCAGCTCTTTGTTTCATTAATTTTTTCTATTGTTTTATTCTCAATTTTATTTATTTCTTCTCTTTATCATGTCCCTCCTTCTGCTGACTTTGGGACTCATTTGTTCTTCTTTTTCTAGTTTCATTAATTGTGAATTTAGACTGTTAAATGAGATTGTTCTTCTTTCCTGAGGTAAGCCTGTATTGCAATATAATTCCCTCTTAGCATGGCATTTGCTGTATCCCACAGCTTTTGTGGTGTTGAGTTATTGTTGTCATTTGTCTCCATGTATTGCTTGATCTCTCTTTTTATTTGGTCACTGAGCTATTGATTATTTAGGAGTATGGGAGTATGTTGTTAAGCCTCCATGTGTTTGTGGGCTTTTTTTTTTTTTTGCATAATTTATTTCTAGTTTCATACCTTTGTGGCCTGAGAAGCTGTTTGGTACAATTTCAATGTTTTTGAATTTACTGAGGCTCTTTTTGTAGCCTAGTATATGATCTCTTCTTGAAAATGTTCCATAGGCACTTGAGAGGAATGTGTAGCCTGCTGCTTTTGGGTGGAGTGTTCTGTAGATGTCTGTTAGGTCCATCTGTTCTAATGTGTTGTTCAGTGCCTCTGTGTCTTTACTTATTTTCTGTCTGGTTGACCTTTCCTTTGGAGTGCGTGGTGTGTTGAAGTCTCCTAAAATGAATGTATTGCTTTCTAGTTCCCCCTTTAATTTTGTTAGTATTTGTTTCACATATGTAGGTGTACCTGTGTTGGGTGCATAGTTACTTATAATGGTTATATTCTCTTGTTGGACTGACCCCTTTACCATTATGTAATGTCCTTCTTTGTCTCTTGTTATTTTCTTTGTTTTGAAGTCTGTCTGATACTAGGACTGCAACTCCTTTTTTCTCCCTCTTAGTTGCATGAAATATCTTTTTCCCTCCCTTCACTTTTAGTCTGTATATGTCTTTGGGTTTGAAGTGAGTCTCTTGTAGGCAGCGTATAGACAGCTCTTGTTTTTTATCCATTCAGTGACTCTGTGTCTTTTGATTAGTGCCATTTACATTTAGGGTGATTATCAATAGCTATGTACTTATTGTCATTGCAGGCTTCAGATTCGTGCTTACCAAAGGTTCAAGGGTAACTTCCTTACTATCTAACGTCTAATTTAACTCACTTAGTATACTATTATAAACATGATCTGTAGGTTTGTGTTTTTTTTGCCTCCTTTTTCTTCTTCATTTTTTGTATATTAGGTATATTCTGTACTCTTTGTTTATCCATTGACTGACTTTTGGATAGTTGGTTTGATTTTGCATCTGCTTAGTAATTCATTGGTCTACTTTCTTTACTATTGTTTTATTTCTTTTGGTGATAGCTATTTAGCCTTAGGAACACTTCCATCTGTAGCAGTCCCTCTAAAAGATACTGTAGAGATGGTTTGTGGGAGGTAAATTTTCTCAGCTTTTACTTATCTGGAAATTGTTTATTCCCTCCTTCAAATTTAAATGATAATCTTGCAGCGTAGAGCATTCTTGGTTTGAGGCCCTACTACTTCATTCCATTAAATATGTCATGCCACTCCCTTCTGGCCTGTAAGATTTCTGTTGAGAAGTCTGATGATAGCCTAATGGGTTTTCCCTTGTGTGTGGTCTTTTTTCTCTTTCTCGCTGCTTTTAATTCTCTGTCTTTATCCGTGATCTTTGCATTTTAATAATTATATGTCTTGGTGTTGTCTTCCTTGGGTCCCTTGTGTTGGTAGATCTGTGCACTTCCATGGCCTGAGAGACTCTTCCCCAGATTGTGGAAGTTTTCAGCAATTACCTCCTTGAAGACACTTTCCACCCCTTTTCTCTCTCCTCTTTTTCTGGTATGCCTTTAATGTGAATACTGTTCCATTTGGATTGGTGACACAGTTCTCTCAATATTCTTTCATTTCTAGAGATCCTTTTTTCTCTCTGTGCCTCAGCTTCTTTGTATTCCTATTCTCTAATTTCTATTTCATTAACTGTTTCCTCTACTTCATCTTATCTGCTTGTATATCCCTCTATTAGATGTTTCACTTCAGATACTGTATTCTTAAACATTTGTATCTCATTCCTGAATTCCTCCCTGAATTCTTGAATATTTTTCTGTAGCTCCATGAGTATGTTTATGATGTTTATTTTGAAATCTCTTTCAGGAAGACTGATGAGTTCTGTTTCACTTAGCCCTCTTTCTGGTGTTTATGGGATTTGGTTTGAACCAGGTTCCTTTGACATTTCATATTTGTAGGTAGTGCCCTCTAGTGGCCAGAAACTCTACTGTCTAGTGCTGCTCAGTCCCTGGTGAAATGGTGTGGGTCACAGGGGAGTAGTGCTGGTGCTTTTAGGGAGGAAAGAGGTGTTTCCTGCTTCCTGGCTATAGTGCCTGTCTCCATTTCCAGGGCCACTGGGCTGAGTATGCAGGGAGAAGCCTCTATGCTTTGCACTTGTAGCTACCTTAGGTGGGGCTGCCCTCTGGCTGGTCTGGCACAATGGCAGGGGCAGTTGGTTTGCAGGCTGATACCAGCTGGGAAGAAGGTGCAGCAGGCTGTATATAATGGTGGGGGCTTTGGAGCTGTGTAGCCAGCCAGAGGAATGGAATGCCTGAAGCTCCTAAAAGTTCCCAACCTGCTGGGCAGAGCGTACCTGGACAATTTTGTCCACCTGTCCTTTCTCCTGTGCAACAAGCTCTGAGCAATCCTTGCCCCTTTAGCAGCCCTCTCGCTGTTAGGAAGTCTTTCAGACTGCCCACCTTTCTTTTGTCCCAGAGTGGCTGGATGTGGATATTTGTTTTCTACAAGTGACTGGAATCTCAGTCTCTCCAAATATTTTTCCTGTCTTAGGTTTCCAACCCCAGTAATCTCCAGAGCACCATGTAATGTAGCTTCGTTCTCCCAAAGCAGATCTTCAAGGCTGGGTTTTTAGCAGTCCTAGGCCTCCACCCCTTCCCCGTTCCTTTTCTCTTCCTCCCGTAAGTCAGGTGGGTGTGGGGGAAGAGCTTGGGTCCCTCTGGATCACAGCTTTGGTGCATTACCCTTTTCCTTGAGGTCTGCTGGTTTCCCCAGGTGTAGACAATCTGCTGCAGCCTTCTTTCCCGTTGCTTTTTCAGGATTTGATGTATTTGTTATATTTTCATATTACATGTGGTTTGGGGAGGAGGTTTCCGTCTCACCTCTCATGCCTCCATCATTGCACCTAGCCTTTAAATTCACTTAATCATATCATGGGTAAGGTGTTACGATCCTCATTTTACAGATAATGGAAATAAAACACAGACAGGTAAAGGAATTTACTCAAGACCACAGTCATCTTATATCTTTTAACAGTTCTATATTTTTTAAATAAAAGTCTTGGTTCATATATCAAATGCTAGGCATAGTGTAGGCATGTATTAGACCTTTATTAAAGTATCTCTTGTGCTTCGAGCCTTAAGCTAATGGGAAGTGTTCAGCTCTTCACCAGTCGTCCTGAACCTAAAGTGGCATTTCAGTTTGCCATGCTTTTTATTCCCAGGTGCAATAGTTAAATCAACAAATTAGTCAAATGTTTTTGCTTATCTGAGATAAATCTTTCTTGGTTTGGGTTGTGGATACTTTAGAGAGCTAGTCTGTCTTTTTGTGTTCAATATAGATTATTTGAGTTACTTAGCCTACATTCCTGTATATGTCAGTGGCCAGAGGTAGAGCATGTTCCTTGGAGACCCTCTTGCCTGTCCAAAAGCCAATTTACACGTAGCCCGGCCACTATCAAGATCTTAATCTTCATTTTGGGGGGAGCTGATTTTCCCCTACAGTTAAACTAATGTTGTTGCCTCTATTTGTAATTTAAAGATCTACAAAACTTAATTTATAGGCACGCCCCAGGGCTCTTAGGTAATTAAGTAAGTCTGCCCTGGGTTTCGAATTTTGTCGACCTTCTAACATGGCAGATGCCTGAAGCTATTTAAAAGAACAAGGCTTTGCTTTTTGCACTGCTGTCAAAATTTGTTATACCACAATCACTATGGAAGAAAAAGAACTCTTGAATTTGGACTTTCTTAGGTAAATAATCTTAAAAAATAGCTGTTTGCTGCTATAGTGCTGCTTTATTTAGAACTTTCAGTTACTGCCAGAGAATGATAAATTTAAGGTTGCATTTTAGCTGTTTTCTGCCAACCAATTTTGAGGAATAAAGTTGATATAGTCTTTTTAGTTGCAACATTTTTTTTTAAGGTTAGTCTCTCCCAAGCACTCCGAAGCCTCTCAGAGTGTTTGGTACTACTCAGAGTAAGTGCAGTGCTTTAGGAACCTTTCTGCTAGCTCCCCTCAGAGTCAATACATTCATATCAGATCACTCTCAACTTGTGATCATGCTTCTGACTTTCTCCTAAATGGAATCTCATTTTCTAAAGTGTTACCTAATTCCTAGATAGCTTCTGTATTGTAGGGGGAAAAAAATGGAATAAAGACATCTTGATAGAGGAATATAAGGAAGTAAAATAGGTTGTTTCTTAGTTTTAACTTGTTTACTAGGAAACGCAGAATGTCATTCAAGCATTTGAGTTAACATGTATATTTTGTGGATTTTAAAGTATTTTAAACTGTACCAACTTGTTTAGAAACACTGATTCAAGTAGATATGATACCTGACTTAGGTGTTTACATCTCAGGCCTGGTCACACTGATGGAGAGGCCTGTAGAGCACCCGGATATTAGACATGGGATTGTCTTTTCAAATCCACAGATAACCCTTTGGTACATCCAGAGCAGTTTCACAAGGTGAAGAGAGCATCTTAGAGTTATAACTGAGGTCAAATTTTATTTTGCCACCTGCTTGCTCTGTCATCCTGGGAGTTCTGTTTAATTTCTCTGAGCTTCAGTTTCTTCACCTGTGTCTATCAAATGCACAAGAATAATACTTCCTTCAGAAGATTGTTAAAAAAGCTAAAGAAAGGACTAGTTAGGTAAACATGTAATTATGTCTAGGTAAACTACCTAATATATTGAAGACTTTATGCATATTTATTGATAATGTACTTAGGATGGAAAATAAATAACAAATAGGATCACTATATAATTATTAATACCAGGTTCTATAATTAAAACAAATATGAAGATATCAAAGAAGATAACTATCTATTCTGTTGCTAATTGTTTCACCTAGAAAAGTCCTTTTTTAAAGAAAGGGAAGAACATTTTATAGATATTCCAATCAGTTACCATTGAAAGGTGATTTCTGTACCAAATTCATATTATTACCCAGAGTTGTACAGAGCAGAATAGATTAGGAGGGGCCATATTAGGAGAGAACCTATACTTTTTTGAATGGAAATTAAAATAATATCTAAATGACTCCTGTTTTACAGCTGTATTTAAATAAATCTTTTACTTTATTATTACTATGTTTTTCTAAAATATAACTATATAACAACAATAAAGACTGTAATACATTGCTAAGCCCTTACAAAAATCATGAAGTACTTACAGATAAGTCTAACATGTGTGTAAGATCTATATGCTGAAAACTACAAAACATTTAAGATGTTTTGAAATCAGGAAAATGTAAATAAATGGATATTTCTGTTCGTGGATTTCAATACATGGGTTAAATATATGGATTTCAAATATATGGAGTAACTGAAACTCTCAGATTGCTAGTAGAAACGCAGAATGGTAGAGGCACTATGGAAAAAAGTCTGGCTGTTTCTTATAAATTTAAACATATGAGCAATTATACTTCTAGATGTTTACCCCAAAGAAATGAAGACGTATATCCATACAGAACCTACACATGAATGTTTATAATAGTTTTATTTGTAACTGCCAAAAATTGTGAACAGTGACAATGACCCTCAGCTGGTGAATGGACAAGCCAATTGTGGTACATCCATTGCAATGGAACACTACTCAGCAATAAAAAGAAACCACCCATTGATAAAGCCAACAACATGAATGAATCGCAGACTCATTGTAGGAGTTTTAAAAAGCTGAATTGGAAAGGCTCCATACTTTTAAATTCAATTTATATGACATTGCAGAAAAGGCAAAACTACTGGAACAGAAATCAGTAGTTGCCAGGAGCTGATGGTGGGTGGAGTGTACAAAAGGCCATGCAGGAATTTTTTGGGATGTTGGAAATGCTATATATCTTGGTCATGTTGGTGGTTACATGACTGAAGGCAAAATTTGTAAACAGTATACCTAAAAGGATGAAACTTACTATGTATAAATTATATCTCAATAAATCTGACTTTAAAAATAAGTTAAAATATTAAAATAGTCCTTTCGAACTCAAATAATTCTACTCACATAAATAAGCTCTAGGCAAGAGCTATTAGTCTATCCTCAGTTTGATTCACGTTGATGTGGACCTTCTGTGGCTATTCTTTCTCATCATTTATTCTAATTATCCACTGATCCTAGTACCCCACCATTACAATTCATTCATTTGGGACAATTTGATTATCAGTAAGGCTAAAAACTGTAATGTATTAAATCAGATATATTTAAATCTACTTAAGAGTTCATAATACACTAAAGAACAGTAAAAATGAAAAGCCCATTGGTCATTTTTGAGGATACTAAGAAATCAACTTATTTGAAAATTGGTTAAGTAAAAAAAAAAATTCAAACATTTATCCTTACTTTCTCATATTTTGGGGTACCCAAATTCTTGATGAGGTAAATTTTCTCATTGTGGACTAGGTAATAAATTAGAAGCCATAAGAGAATTAAAAGATGACTATTTTGAAACTCTGTTCATTAATAAATCTAGCCAATGATTATCAGTGCTTGCTACCATCACTGGAAGAGAGACAACCAGATTGTACGTGCTTAGGAAGTACACACCACTGCCTTTGGATTATTTTTGCCAAAACCTCAAAGCTGAGTCTGATACAGATTTTCTCTTCTAGATACAGATTTGCAGGAAATTCAAGGAAGGAAGACACATGTTAATACCATGGGTATGCCATCAGTATAATCCAAATCCTCAGAAACTCATTAAGACCCACTTCTTTAACAAATAAGGAAAATAACAGAATATTATAGAAGAAACTTGAGATGGATAAACCAATTGCAATGTATAGATCTTATTTGGATCCTAATCTGAACAAATAATGGAAATAAATTAACCAGTCTTATATGTATTAACTGGGGAAATTTCAACATTGATTAAATACATGTTGCTAAAAAGGGCTTATTTAAATATTTTAGATATGATAGTACTTTATGTTTTTTTTAAAAAGTGGCTATCTTTTAGATATACATAAGGAAATATGTATGGGTGAAGTGTTAAGATATCTGGCATTTGCTTTATACAGATTGCATGAAATGGGGGTTATAAAACGAAATAAGATTGGGTATGAATTGATACTTGTTGAGGCTGGTTGAGGAATATACAGGAATTCATGATATTATTCTCTGTACTTACTGAAATTTTATAGAATAAAGTTATTCATCAAGTAGTGATTGCTTATTCTGCTAGCTGTAGATTTTATACAGGTCAATAAATGAATATAAATGATCACTAACCTTGTGGAACTTTCAATCTCTGGAAGGAGGGGGATGGTAAAGATGTAACTAAAAATGTATAGATTGTAAATTGTAACCTATGAAGGGAAAAGTACAGACTTCAGTAATAGAGAATGCCAGGGAAGGACATATCTCTAGGATGGTTAGGGTAAATGGTGACATTTCAGCCAAGATCTGAAGGATGGGAATGGCCAACCATGCAGAGACAGCAGATAGGTGACAGGGGTGGACAGGCTGGGGGAAGAAAGTGTTTGATGTAGGTTTACTCTTTCTTTCTGCTCCGAGAGCAAATATCTTATAGTCTGGCTACTTGTTGATTTAACATTCCTTCTGATGACTATTTGTTGTATATTAATGTGTGTCTGACCTTAGATCTAATTAGAGTATAAACCCTAGAATTGCCTCTGAGCCTGGCATAATTTCATATGTCTTGAATGGATGTCTATAGCAAATGCCTTTTTTACCTATAGACTTTTCAACTGAACATGAGAACATAGGTAGCAACAGTCTTGTGTCTGAACAAAAGAATCAGCAACTAAAATGAAGTACATCCTGGTAATCCTGAAAAGTAAAAGGATATGTCTTAGGTTCTGGATTATATTTTGCTTATGTAACTCCAACAAATCCTGTCCAAATCTCCCTTCAGGTTATTAGAGTAAAAAGTCATTGTTTTTTCAAGTGAATTTTTTACAGCGAATGAAAGATGTTATTATTTATGTAGATACCATATTTTCCAGTGATAAGAGTCAGACACAATGTAAAGACTCAATAAATGTGAAATAAATAAATGTGTGGGGCTTTGTATAAATTTCTCTTTGCAAAGCCTTCTTTCTGAGGCTGTATCAGAGCCTGCCCACTGTATTTGTATCAGTAATTCCTTTGTACTCCTTTGTTCTGCCTTTTGGGAATACTTTGAAGGAATATGTCTTTTTCCTGACCCCAGCTAATAGCTATTAGTACTCTGGGCAGGGTTGTGTGTGTGTGTGTGTGTGTGTGTGTGTGTGTGTGTGTGTGTGTGTGTGTGTGTGTGTGTGTGTGTGTGGTGGGGGAGGTGTCAATAATTTTGCACAATATGATCGTTTCCTTCTTATCTTCTAGACACATTACAGATGCTACACTTGCCATTGTGAAAGGAGAGACAGTTCCACTTGATGTCTTACAGATCAAGGTAAAATCTTTTCTTCAAAGTGTGAAAAATTAACAAAGTAATACACACATACGTGTTAAAGAAAAAAAAATGTAGCAGTGCAAATGAGATAATGAAATCAACAGTCCCTTTTACCCTCTCCTATCCCAAGTTTAGCTCCCCAAAGAATAATAATCTTACCTGTTTATTCTAGATATCACTAATTAATATGCTTTTCATGCTTTTTAAAATTCTGATAAAAAAATAAGTGTACCATCATACCCATTTTCAGGTGTACAGTTCAGTAGTGTTAAGTATGTGGTACTACTCTGTGACTTACCAGTTTTAAACCTTATCTCTTGATCTTCTTGTTATATGTAAGAATTCTTCTCTGTCTCCTGTCAATATAGTGTATCACTATTTTTAGTTCCTGTCTTGATTACCTTAGGACCATAAGAAATTTCTGTCTCATATGGTTGTTTTGAGTATTAAAAGAGGTAATAAATATAAACCACCTAGGACAGTGACTGTTTTCATCTTTGCTGTTTGCTTGGTAGCCGCTTCTTTTCTCCCACGCTCTGCCAAAGGCGAAACCTTTCTCAGGTGCCATTTGTCCTTGGGGGGGCTTGTCTTTGGAATTTAGGTTACTTGTCTTGCAATCTCAGCTCTCTGATGGGCTTAAGAAAATTATGATTTTATAGATTGTCTGGCTTTTTCTCATTTTTAGGGTGAGGACAATGTTCTTTGTATCTTTCTACATCCTAGCTGGGAGCAGAACTTCCCATTTTTCTGTTGGGTTGTCTAACACTTTCTTATTGATTTCTATAAGAACTCATGAATTGTTTAGAAATACATATTTTAGAAATATATGCCCACTGGATATTATATACACTTTAGAAATAATATACCTCCACTGAAAGGACTTAGAAGCAATGACACCCAATAGCAATGCATATACCTTGCACCCAGATCTTGGTTTCTAAATACCATTCCCTCATAAAATTTACCAGGAGTCTGAAGAGATGGCTTTCAGAGGCGGGGCGAGAACAAGGCAAGGCACAACTGAAAAACTGATGGAGACAACCCAGATACAGAGGAGTCAGGCACATGATAGCCCTTTGGTCAATTCTGGGCCAGTTTGAACATTAAAAAGAATAATAATGCTAATGGATTATATAATACACTGAAGAAGAAACGAAGAATCTTGAGTCCATAGTTAAGTTACAGAAGAATTGCCAGCTTGTAATTGTAGAAGGAATGTTAGAGAATTACTGTTTTGCAATCACCAATGAAATAAATTCATGCAGAGATCATCAGTGGATGCTAAAACCACTGGATAAAAGGTCATTGGGAAACAAATATCCACACAGTCTCAAGTATCACAGCTCACTTAGTAATTACAAAGGGAAAAATATACTTTTATAGGAGAGATATCTAGCATGCACCAACTTAACCAAATGATCAAACATCATCACCAATAATAGGACAAATGGACATTATCTGCCTCCTTCTGTGGCAGATATATTGAGAAGAATATAACATCAACTAGGTAGTTTCCTGCCCAAAACATTAATCTAAGTCAAACTGAATCTAATAATAAGAAAAAATCAAATCCAAATTTTGGGACATTCTAAAAACAATGGATCTGTCCTCTTCAAAAATGTCAATGTTATGGAATCCAAAAGAAGGTAGAGTCTGTTCAAGATTAAGGGAAATGAAAGAAATACTGTAATTAAGTACATGACAAGATGCTGGATTGGAAAAATGAAAAACAGTGACAACCATAAGAAACATTATTGAAACAATTAGAGATATTTCACTATGTTATATGTCAATGTTACATTTCTTGAGAGTGGCAGTGGTGTTGTGGTTAGGTTTGTGTATGTCCTTGTTCTTTGGAATATTTAGGGGAGAAGTACAATAGAGTCTGCATTTCATTTGCAAGTGATTAACAATATTATAAAGCATGTACATACACTATAAAGTTAATATGAGGAAATGTTGACAGTTGGAAAATCTGGGTGAGAGGTATAAATAATGGTCATTGTATACATAAAACCTTCTTTTGGTTGGACATTTTTCCAAAACAGAAATTTTGGAGGGAAGAAGACCCAGTAGCCATTCTTGATTCTTGATCAAAATCCTCAAATTGAAAAGAACTTAATTCCTAGAAAAAAGATAATCTCACTGGATAGTAGTTAAGTAGCGATTCCTTCATCATCAAAACTCCTCCCTCAACCCCACCGTAGCCCCCTGAAAAAAGGGCAGATTCCCAAGAAGGCTGAGCCATAAAGCCAAACCATCCTGTGAACCGTGAGCCCTGAGTACTTCCCTGAGATTCGGTCTTGAAAATGTCTTGAGGTTGTCCTCCAAAGGCTGTGACCATTCAGTGCATTCAAGTCGCCTGGTATCTGCAAAAGAAGGGTCTACACTGTGTCATGACTCCCAACTCCAGCCCGAAAATCTCACTGTTATATCGTGTTGGCTGTATGTACGATTGGTGAACCTATTTTCCTTTGTTCTTCGTGCAGTGAGATTTGGACTCTCCACCATGAGCTCATTATCATGATAAGAGACATCTAAATTTCAGTTGATTCTTTAGCATATAATGAAGCTAACTTGTTCTCACAAAATGGAAGGACTGTGCTGAAATTCTAGCCTAGGAAGGCGTTATACGTCCACATCTGTGACAATACTATTTTGAAATATTGTTACTGCCAGAAGAGAGGAATGAAGATGTATCTCTTAATAACTGAGTGATTTACTGTAGCTTATGTATGGGTGAGAAGTAAAACATTCCAGAGTAATTAAGATTACCTGGAAATTGCTGACTGTGCTTGTATTTAAATGCCTTGTCTCTTTTATCTTTTTCTTTCAAATATACTGATTTTGTGAATTGATGAAAGTATCAGATTTACCACAGGCCCTATATATTGATGACATAACCCAGCAAGAGGAAACTTCTAAAATCAGTTTAGTACAACAGCCTCTGCTGTCATTTCTGAGCCATGCAGCTAAACTGAGTTTCTCCTTTTTCCTTATTTTTGGAAATAACTTTCAGAATATGGGGGAAAGCATTATAGATGAAGCCTGATACCAGATTCCTCTTCTTTTAAAAAACAAGGCCAAGCCCAATTAAGCATGTAACTGAAGATTTTCCAGAGATAAAACAAATAGTCCTTGGAAGCTATAGTAATGCTTTATATTTAGCTTTTTACATCGTTCAGTGTGTGTTCACATCTCATGTGGACCTCCAACTCAGCGAGGCCCTGGCAAGGTGTGTGTTAGTGTCTTCATTTGACAGATTAAAAAAAGAAAAAGAGTTACCTGGTCAAATGAGACTGGTCGTGCTGAGACAGAAGTAGAAAGGCTCTCCACTTTCTGTCTTATGGTCCATTGCTTTCTCCACTTCACTGCTTTGTCCGGGTGGACACTCGGCTCTATCCCACAATTTTTCATGTATTCACCTATAATTCCTTGTGCTTGACTCTAAGGTAGCTACTGGGAAGATTTATGGAGTTCTTTCTAGGTCTTTCTTTTTGCTCTTTCAGTCAGCCTCTTAGACCCTGCCAGCCCAGCAGCAAGTGAGATGGATGGGGGGTGAGAGGTTGGACTCTCCCTTCCCCGCTGCTCATTCCTGGCTAATTGCATGGCTCCTTTCTGCTCTGATCATTCTCTTAAGCTGATGCTCGGAGCTGCTTCAGAACCTCAGAGCTCCTTCTACCTTGTTTCCTTCTCTTCCTCTAGAATTCCTAAAGTTCCTAGATTTAGGCCCCTGTCTACTTGACAGGAATTGCTTTCTTTTCACTGTTCTTAAGCTTTTATTCCAGCCATCGTCCCCAGTTAAATTTCCTCTGCAAACCACGAGTCCATTTTCTTTCAGAGATTTCCTCTTTCCTGGGGCATCTCTGACTTGGGGCAGCAGATCTCCTCTGCTGTTAAGAGCTGGCTGTGCACCTTTCTTTGGTTTCAGTGTCCATCTCATACTCTGACTGTTGGCCAGCCTTCGCAGGGCTAAGGTGCTCTGCTGCTTTGTCAGCTTCTACTCTGTCCTCTGAGCTTGCTTAGTTCTCCTGTGTGGTGTGTGCTCCACGGGGGACCAGTCTCTCCATTACTCAGCCTCAGCCCTCTTCTGAATCCAGAGAGCTCTGCACCCGTCTGCCTGTTAGTTGGGCTTCTCTAGATCATCTCACACTCATTTCCTATAATCCCAAGCCATTCCCATGGCTTGCTAGCACATAGCACCTCAAATCAGTTAATCTTAACAGAAAATTCTTGAAATTCTTCCCCCGAAATGAAAAAGAGAAAACTCCTAGAGCACCAGTCAGGAAACCTTGAGTACTTGTCTCGGCACTTCATGCCTACACTACATGCAGCCTTTCCCAGGGGACGTGAATTACGCAAAATGCCCTCCCACAGAAGGATCGCACAGTTGACAACTCAAGAAAATTTGTATTGCATGTACAATTTCTATTGTCTTTTGTATCTCTTCTTTTGGAGATGTATAATATATATTAACATATTAAAGACACTGAGAAGAATTGCAATAAACATAACTTGCTTCAAACCAACTAAGATTGGTGTTTTCCAATTTATTGTACCACGGTATCTTCTATCATCATCATTATCGCTATCATTAGATGTAACACTTACTAACATCTGATGGAACATTTGGGAAAATGCTCCTGTAGATAAAGCAAACTCAGTGTTGTTTCTCTCTCTTAGGCTAGAAGGGCCTTTCTGCTCTTGTTTTTCTTTCTCTCCCAGCCTCTCCCTAACCTTCCCCAGTCTTCATTATTTAATCCTTATTCTTTAAATTAAGTTTGTTTTGTTCTTAAATGTATGTTGTTTTCCTGACTGTCTATTATTTCCTTTGCTTCCCACGCACCTGTAATATAGGCCCACACTCTGGACTTTCATACTACTCGATACACATCTGTTATGTGAACTTGCTGTGTTGTATTGTTACTGTCTGTTTCTGTATATACCCCCAGCATACCTTGAGCTGTTTGAGGGCAGACAGTTTTTATCGCTAGTCCCTGATATGTATTTGTTAGTGGTAATTCCATGAGAAAAATGAATGAGTGATTAGCATACCTTAGGATGGCTCCAAGCCCTGCTGTCCTCCACAATACTCCCCTGGCACCCCAGAGACCAGTGGGTCCCTGCGTGTGAGTTGCCTCCCATCACCTCTTTGCTCTACCGTCTCTGTCTAGCTGCCCTTCCCTTTGCTTGAGCAGGTACAGAGGGCAGAAAAGAAAATCTCCTGCTTGAGTAGATACACGCCCGAGGAACGACAGGCCGGTGTCTTCAGCTTGCCGGCTGCCCCTGCTTGTGTATGACTCTCCCAGCAGTCCCTCATGTGGTTTCAGTGTAGTGGGAATGGGACTGAAATTGGGATTGAGGGGGTATCAACCCTCCCTGGGGGAGGAGACGAAGCGTACCTTCTCTGGGCCACAGCTTCCAGCGCCAAGGGTTCTCCTCCAGTGCCTGTATGCTGGCTGGGCTGAGGACGTGGTGGAAATTCATCTGGTTCTGCCCACAAGCAGCAAATTCTGGGGAGCTGTGCTGACGCTGGCGGTTCTCCTTAGAATGGGGGTGCTCTAGGGCTGTGGCTGCCATTCTGAGCTACGGAAAGGCCTTGTAGAGTCCTGGTGTATATATTGTTTGTACTTGAAGAAAGGTCCGTCATGGAGTATACATCTTAGAGGCAGTGGCTGTATTGTGTGTTTTCTATACATTGCTTAACTCACTGATTGTTATAAACTCACTGATTGTAATGTGCAATACTTGACTATACAGCATTGGACTAAATCCAAATCCCTTTGTATTCTGACTTGTTATGAGAAATAGCTATTTTCAGATGTTTGGGTGAAACATTCGAGAGTATCAGGATTTCAATCTTGCTTGAGAGCATGTGGGCCTCTAAAGAGAATGCAGGCTTGATTATTATCTTTGCCTTGGACACATATATGAGAGAGAAATTCTGGCTGACCTGACTACTAATCAGTCCAAGGACCAGCATAGTTAGGTAGTCCTTATTTTACAATCTGAAATATGATAATATGTTCCCTGCCAGCAGATTCATGAGGCCTAATATATAACAATTAGTTTCACTTTGCAGTGTGGGTTATTCAGGTACTTGACTGAGTCCTCACAGGGTTGATTTCTTAAACTTTGAACATCCTAGAATTTGGTCTGATGAAAAGTAGGCCACGAATATTTGCTGGGTACTTACTTACCTGGAGAGAGTTCCAAGTCACTGTAATCACTAATCGGAATGTATTTGACTTCCAGGGTGAAAAGGAACAACCTGTGTTTGCAATGACTGGCCTTCGATGGGGATCTTTCAGAGATGCTGGCGTCAAAGTTAGCAAGTAAAGGATTACTATATTGATCTGTGATGATTTAAAAAAATCTTATTGTGTTCCCGTCTTTGAGGTTTCAATCTACAGTGATCTTCTAGGAATAAATTTGGTGGGCCTGGAGTTTGAATTCTGTCTGAGTAACAGGTGGCATGTATCTGGGATGCAGGAAGGCTGGGGAGCACCCTGCTTTCCTCCCCACTAACTCAGCAGCGGCTGAAGAGAAGAGTACATCTCCAGACAGTATTTGAGTGTGGGGTAGACTCAGGCTAGAATAGGGGGGGCTGGATAGCCTGCCCTCCTCAGGCTGCTTTACTGGGTACCAGGTGGAAGGCAGTAGGGGGGCCACAGCGTGGGGCGTGTTCACAGCCCTGCTTGGGGGACCGTCCCTGACAAGTGTTCTTTTGGAAAGCATTGCAGATTGAGAGACCACAGGTCACCTCTCAGAGAAGGAAGGCGGATGCCTGGCTGTGTGGTGAGCGGGAAGCAAGGTGCCTGTTAATGAGGGGAATGGGGCCATTGCTGGCTTTTAATGGGCGTGGGCCTATTTTTGCAGACTTCATTGTGTAAACTGAAACGACTGGTTTGGAAAGTGCGTGTGCCTTGTTCTGTTTGATGTGGAGAGCTAACATGGGGAAGGCTTTCTGGGGGGCCCAAGGAGACACTGCACGGGGCTTGCTTCTTATCTTATGAGTGTTCTTGTGTCTCTACCTTTTCTTAAAAACAGGCTAGCAATTTTAGTATAGTTTAAATGAATTATGATTGCTCTCACACATGGCTTGTACAAGAAGCCTCTCCTTCACTTTGTGGCCATTTCTGCCACACTTCTATGTGGAAATTCCTCTCACTTGTTTCAACTTTGTTATTCCGGCTGATGGGGGTTCTTGATGGTGGAATGTCAAAAGAGAAAGATTACTGTGTTATATACACACTGCATTATTTAATGTTTCATATCTTTTCATTTGCAAGTATGCCATGATTATCTTGATTCCACAAATTACCTTGTGTTTCATTTGTAATCTCAATACCACAACTCACCAAGAGGAATTGCTTAGTTTTCTCTAAAAAAGTCTGGTGAGAACAAATTCCTTTCTAAAATGCATTAATCAGTAAATAAGCACAAGCATAGGTCAGCCCTTTAGGAGTATCTCACACACTTGCCCATATTTTGATTTCTGAGCAATTAATTTAAAAATTCTGGTCCTTGCTGTCTAATACATCAACTAGGACTGGCCACTGAGTTGCTCTGTGTGTTAAGGAAGAAACAGTAGGGATGCAAGAAACAATTCCTTAGCTGGCCAGGGGGAGACTGCAAGCACAGTGCCAACGTTTGCTGTTGGTAGAGATGAAGGGAACTGTGGACAGCTGAGAAACTCAGTCGGGATGTGTTTCTATCTGGCTAGCTGGGAAAAGAAACAAATTATTATGTAAGCGTTAGAAATCAGATGACAAAGCCCTCATCAGTAGCATCACACAATTAACCTGAATAATAATCAGAATGGCTCCACGTTGCTCTTTGGATCATATCAAAACCCCTTGTTCTGGCATTTAAGGCACAATTTAATCTTCCACCACCCCTCATTACATAGTCACGTATGTATCTTTACACTAAGCTTTGCTCTGGCTATTATTCTCAGTGTTTCTGTGCCTTTGCTGCAACTTCGGTCTAGAATGATTTCCTTCCCTCTTTCTTGTGTCTACATCCATCCCATCTTCCTAAATTCCATGCCTTTACTGTGTTCTGGGCCATTCATTATGTAAGTGTGGCTGCCCCAGTGGTTTCAGGTCCTTGATGACTTCTTGTCCCTTTTTGACTTTCACTACCAATCAGTAGTGGTCAGTTTATACAATGGCTTTCTGTTACTTTTTGGGGCCTCATTTTTTCAAATTACAAGCCCTCAAAGGCAGAAATTTTATACTCTATATTTCTTCTGTTTTCCTCCATATAGATAGTTAAGTGCAGTCTATAAATGCATATTGATCAGAATTAAATAGGGAGCAGTGAAGATGGGCTGGTAGGTGACAGAGGTAAGTTTTAGAGAGGAATCTACGTTATGCCACTTTTCTAATTCCAAGTAGGCATCTTGCTCTCTTCAGTAGCTTTTATGTATTAAGCAATACGAAGTAGACCCTCTTCATTCCCAGATTTAACATTTGCCATTTTAATGCTGCATAACATGAGTAATGTGAAATGATGCCGATTTACAAATTTTAATTGTATGTTTCTATGTGAGAGAGAACATGACATACAGGATACAGTCATTTGGTTCATGAGTGACATATCAGATCAGACAGCATCTACATCTCTTAGCAGCTTTATCATTCTCCACTCATCTTCTTGAATGTATGCTCAACTGTATTCTATGGTTGAAAGTATGTATTACAGCAATGCTTGCCAATTTAGGGATTCAAGGAGACTGATTATATATCCTTGTAAACTGCAAGGATCTACCTACTGTATACCTAATTACATACTGTTTGACATGGCATTGAAATGCAGATTAAAAATGTACTTGTAAAGCTCTCCTTTGCTAAACCACAGTCTCCAAGCCTACAAGGCTATGAGTAGAGGTGTAATTCGTAGAACACCTCTGGTAGATGTGTCCTCTGGACAGTGCTTATAGTAGAGGGGCGATTCTAATGTAGTGTCTGTTGTGAATGGTATCTATTACACTGATACATATTCTCATCAATTTTTATCTTGATCTTTCTCAGATACTGGTATCTTGGGCCTCTAAAAACCAAAGCAGCTCACTTTTTCAGCACCCTTAAGGTAAAATGCAATTTACAATGTAGAAATGTGCCCTATGTTATTTTGTGATGTGTATTTGCATTTTTAAATTTTAATTTTCTGCTACAGATATATATATATATGTCTATATCCATGTATTTAGTATCCACCAATACTAAAATGGGGGATACTTAATTCTGTACAAAGCAGAAAGCATTCCTTTTTGATAAGCAGTTACCTCTCATCTACCAACTCATTCCCTCTATTACCAAACCCATATTTAATTTCTTTTTAACATTCTACTTCCCTTTGTCTGTTCATTTACTCACTCTTGCCAAACCTTGAACAGAATGACCTATATCTCATCAATTATTTGTAAGGGTGTCTATATTAGTATCTGGAAATGAATTGAAGATTTGTATCTGCATATTTCTAATTGCATGGGCTTGTGTATAGTATAGTAGGTTTCAAACTATGCTAGCTAAATAAGGATCATGGTTACTGTATGGGACAATACAGAGATAGAATGTTTCTATCATCAGAGAAAATTCTATTGGGCTGTGATGCTGTGGACCATACACTGAAAAATGTTGACAGAGAGAAACTGAACCATGTATACTAATAACAATGCTAATAAAAAAGTTTTCCTTATCTGTGGACTACATATTGTGTTCAGCTTTTATGTAAATCAAAGGAGTATATTCCCAATTTGGCTGACCAATCTGAAAAAAGATGAAGTTTGAATGTAATGAAGAGTTTGGTTCTAATGTTAATATTCAGAGTATCAAGTGTTTTTCTAATTATTAAAGTAATATGTGTCATTTGGAAATCGTAGCTTCCTTTATTTTCCAAATAAATTTCAGTTGGATTAAAGAAATGAAAAAAATAAAGCCACTGAAGAACTAGGGGTAGCCAGTTTACATGATTATTAAAATGACCTTGGGAGAGCAAGGCCTTTTTATTCCTAAGGCAAACTTAGTAAAGTGCATTCCTTCTATTGCTCAGGGAGATAATTTCATAGTGGAGTAGTGAGTGCATTTAGGAAGAAATAGAGTAACTACATATTTAAGTTATAGAATCTGGGAGAATGTACACTGTTTCCATCATTTCTTTAGCAAATGATTTTTGAATATCTATCATGCGGCAAGCCCTGCTATCTGCCTGGAATACAAAGTCAAATAAGACGAATAGATTTCTTAGGTTTCCCACCCTAAGAAGGATTCATGTGCCAGGAACGAGGTACAGGGAAACGAGCAGCTTGGCAAGTCCTACAAGAGAAACACAGAAAGGCCACGATGGGAGCAGAGAGGAGGGCTGTTCACATCTGACCGGGGGCCCGCAAAGTCTTCCCAGGGAAGGCGATGCTTCTGCTGGTTTTGAAATACACGCAGGACTAGATAAAGGGCATTTTGGGTAAGGGGCCAGGATGGGTGGAGTCCCAGTGGTGTAATATGGCCTTTAATTATGGCCAGTACAGTAAAATGGCAGGAAAGGGAGTTTGAGGGTTAGGTAGGGGCAGATTATGGCAAGTTGCCATGTGGGATCTGATCTTCATCCTTAAAGCCCTGGGAGTTATTGAGACTTAAGCAGGGAAATGGCATGAGCAGATTTGCATTTTAGAAAAATTATTCAGCAACACTGTAGATAAGAGATTGGATTTGGGTAGTTAAAAGCAAGGGCATCGGGTAGAACATTGCTAAGTAATCTGGTGAGAAGTGATGAGGCATAGACAAAACAGTAACAGTGAGTACTGACAAGAGGTGGATTAAAGAGATACTGAGGTAGAATAATTCTTCTGAAAGCTAGAAGGAGAGTGTAGGAGTCCCAGATTTCTGGTTTGAGGGATCAGAGTTTGGTAACTAATTATTACCATTAGTATTGATAATAATTAGAGTAGGATTTGTGAAGAAAGATGCCATTTTCAGTTTGGCACCTGCTGAGTTTAACGTACCTTTGGCACAGACAAGTGGAGATGAAGTTGTGAGGTTGGTATCGAATTCAGCAGAGAGATCTGGGCTGAAGAATAGATTTAGGCTCCTAAGTGTATGAGCGGCATTGAAACTATGGGTTTGACCAAGTCCATTGAGACTAGATTGCCAGAATAGCTCCAAGGGCTGTGAACATTTAAAGAGCAGGAAAAGATGACTGAGAATGGCTAGAGGAAACCTAGGTGAGAGGATTAGCATCGAAGCCAGCGGAAGAGAGAATTTCAAGGAGAAAGTGACATTTTAAGAACAGCAAGAAGTCTAACGACAGGAAAGGATCCATTGAATCTGGCAGCTCCTAAGTGGAGGAGCTTAAGGCATATTGAAGAAAGTTAAAGAATAAATGGGAGGTAAAGAAGTGGAGACAACAGAGGGAGAACATGCCTTCAAGAAGTCTGACTTGGAAGGAAGCAGATAGAAAAGGCCAGTGAGAAATATGGGTTCAATGGAGTATTCTTTTTTTAATTGGAAAGATATTCATGTCCTTATACCCTGAAGCAAAATAAAAGAAAAGAGTGGGAAGAGGTGAGAGAAAAGAGACAACAACCCTGAGTTGGCAGAAACCATGAGCAAGTAGAGGGAACGGATCCAAAATGCCGGGCTAGCCTTGGACAGGGGAAGGGACGCCATCTTCCTTGGGACAGCAGGGGAGAGGCCCGGAGGAAGACGAGCACAGAGGTATTAAGTCTGTCCTCGCCGAGGTCCTCGCCGAGGTCCTGATGTGCTCGCCGAAGCAGAGGAAGCAAAGTGGTGAGGCAGCTGGTGGTGGTGGTCTAGGGCGTTTTGAAGAAAGATGACAATAGGGAGGTTGAGAAGGATCAGCAAGTGGCGTTGAGGACCTGAGGCTGAGAGTTTGTCGTGACACTGATCTGCTCCTTTGGGCGACTGTTTTTCCCACGTCGATACTCAGCAAGACCATTTTTTTCTCTCCAATAATACCGAGCCATGGTGTAGGAGTACAGAGACCTGGAGACAAGATTGATTGAGAATTGGAGCTTTTCAGGTCCTTATTATGGAAGACTACAGACAGGAGGACCAGGAATGATGGAATGGAAAAGAGTGATGTAATCTTGTGTTAATTAGGCCCTGAGGGAAAATTGCTGGTCAGGGACTGGAATTCTCAAAGTCATGGAAAACTTGGTGTGGTGAGGATCTTCAAGGACCCCAAAATAACACCCCTCTCTTCCTTTTCTGAGCTTGAAACAATTTATGTAAACAAATGCAGGAACCAGGCCAATAAAGATCAAAACTTCAGCTTTATAAATGTCAGCAGGAGTGAAGGACACAGTTTAGATATGTGGTCACAATCTGATTTCTGAATACTCCAAATTAAATTTACCTGCTTAAAATGTCTCCTTCAGGGCAGAGACTGCCGTGGTAACCAAACTCGCTGCATGAAGCAGCCGCAGCTGTGTGAGTCCCTGGAACAGCCACTTTTCAGAGAGGGAGAGAGAAAGGAGGGGGCTGGGTCCGTGCCTTCTCGGGGAGAGAAGAGTCAGTGCTGTTACTTTTGTCACTCACCACCTGCAAACCTGAGAACAGGGAGTTCACCCTAAGAGACATACTGGGCACAAAGGAATCAACCAGGAGACAGAGTATGGGATGTGATTAGAAAGGAGGTTATCGAGGTTTTAGGTTTCCAGGATGGAGTAGTTCTGGTCATGCAAATGGGTGGCAGTGGGAAACTCGACTAGAGGTGACGTCAAAGGCCGAGAGGCTAGGGTGTCGTTTAATTATTCCTGTGGACCCTGCTGAGACCCAGGATGACACTGGACTTGGGGTGCCAGGAAGTAGAAGACAAAAGAAGTCCTGAGTGTGGGAAGGATGGCCTTCCAAGCAGGAGTGAGAAGCCTTGTCTGGATTGTGAAGCTTGGTGAAACCCTCTGTCCTCTGTGAGGAATATGATTCCAGAAGTGAGGAAGGTATTCAATGCAATTAGACTTCATCAGGTCCATTTTTGTGTGACCGTCTATCTGTAAAGCAACATACACCTATTATGTGATGATGCTGTGCTCATCTGTAGTGGTGATTTTTTGGACAAGTAGTAGCAGTTGGCCTGTCCTGTTAAAGACGGCAGTTCAGGCAGCAGTCCCTAAGTTCATGGTTTTCAAACTAGGCCTTGAACAGAAGGAAGCTCGAGGGTCTCATGCTCCAAATTGGAGGAACTTCCATCCAGGGAGACTGTTAGTTTGCTTTCTAGGAGATATAGGTAGAATAGTAACCTCTGCAGAGAGAAGCTCCCAGGGTCTGGAATTGTGTGTGCATGACAAGGTTTTTCTCTCTTTGCATTTAAAGGAGTGGCCTCAGACTCATCAAGCCTCTATCTTGTACACGGAACCTACAGAGAGACCACCCAGCGAGGCAGAGGAGGCCCCCCCACGGCCGTCTGTGTACAGGAGAACGTTACGCAGGCTCGCGGCATTCTGGGCACGGCCCCAAGATGGTGAGCGCCATGGTCGCTGAAAATCGGAGAGCCCTGGACAGTCTGGGAACTGCCAACCCCACTCAGCGGTAGACTCCCTAGAGCAAAAGCCTTTCAGGGCTTGCTGAATTCATCCTTCTGTGTTCCCCTGAGCAGGCCTCACACCAGAACAATGTCCCATCAATGGGAACAGCCTGTCATTTTTGACCAAACAGTGGCTCCCTCTTTCTGTACCGACCTTTATGTTATTAATGGTGACTCTGGTGGGATGTTTCAGGCATAGAGATTGCATTTTGAGCTAGGCTCTTTATCCTGTTTGTGACGTATGAAATAAAACTAAGGTGGAGAGTCAGCAGACAGGCTCAGGAGGCTGAGCTGAGCAGCTGGCAGCTGGCCATTGGCAGAGTGGTGAGATTGATCTGGATCTGATGCATTCACAGCCCTTTCCCAAGAGGTTAGCCCAGAGGTCTGGAAAGAAGTGCAGCTGTCTGCCATTGAACTGTCCATCATGACACGGAACAATCAGCCTGACCTGATGGTAAGTGTGCTTTTTCATCACAACAGCATTTAGTATTTGGGAAGAGGGACAAAGGCTACATGCTCTTCCACTAATGCAGTATTTTTATTTTTACCCTGTTGGCAAAAAGAGGAAAGGATCATGCAAAAGAGGATGTGGTGTGCCTTTAAGACACAATGAGAAGACACAACTTAGAGCTGACGAGGCTCTGATCAAGTAGTCTGGGCGTTGCGCCGTAGCAGCCACTGAGCTCTCTGCCTTGAGAGAACTGAGGGCAAAAGGCCTTTAGAACAAAAACTTAGCCACTCCCATTTGTCATGAGAATCAAAATTGTGCAAATTTTCCTGGAGTAAACACCTATGATTTTTGTGACTATAAAATAGGTAATTTAGGTCCCCAGGAGGCGGGTGGTGGGAAACACACACACACAGACACACACACACACACATCTGTATTCATATTTGTATATTATTTTGAGTCCAGTCTATCGACCTACACTAGCCAGTACTATAGCTCCTAGTCATCAGATGTGGCTATTTAAGTTGAAATTCAAATTTATTAGGATTCAATACAATTTAAAACTTCTTCAGTCACAATGGCTACCTTGCAAGTGCTTTGTAGCTACCACATTGGGAAGCACAGTTAGAAATCATTTCAGTCAGTGCAGAGGGTTCCACTGGATAGCACTGCTATAGGTGGTGGATACCCTTACAAAATGTTGAAATAAACAGAGTTGGCAAACTGGTTTGCCACCTGTTTTGGTATAGCCCACAAAACTAAGAATTGATTTTACATTTTTAAATGGTTGGAGGAAAATCAAAAGAATATTTTGTGATACATGAGAAGCACACAGAATTCAAGTTTCAGTACTTGTAAGTGAAGTTTCATCGGGATAAAGCCAATTCCCTCAAACATACGTTGTCAGTGGCCACTTCTGTGCTGCAGTGGCAGAGCTGAGGAGTTGCAGCAGAGCCTCTATGGCCCAAGGGCCTAAAACATTTCCCTTCTGGCCATTCACAGGAAGGCCACTGACCCCTGGTACAGAGAAAGCCTTAGTAGTTTGTATCAGTGAGAATGCCAGCACAAGTTAGCCTTAACTGTGGACTGATTACTTTGATCAGGTTTGATGCAAATCCAAGTAGTATATTCATAACTAATCCGGTCAGTCTGAAAATGGGCCTGTGGGATTGAATGTAGTGAAGAGTATGAATGGGATGAAGGTAGGAAGGCAGAGAGACGTTTGACTCTAATGTTACTATTCCGAGTATTGAGTTGTTTTCTAATTATGAAAGTAATAAATGCCCATTCTGTACATTTAGATGACATAGTGTCCTTTACCTCCTGAATTAATTCCAGTTGGATGAAAGCATTAAATTTAAAAAATAAAACCATTAAAGCACTAGAATGGAATCTAAGTAATTGTCAGTAAAAACCTGGGGAGGACAGGCCTTCCTAATCATGGCACTTAAAGTAAATATATTGATGCATTTGTCTATTGACAATTTAAAAAGAAACTATATGCAAATTTTGTAAAGACAGATTAGGGAAAATATTAGAATATGATAAACCAGGAGTTAATACTTTCCTTTGTAACAGCCTCAGTAGGCAAAGGAGTGACATAAACAGGAAAAAGGCAGGAATAGAAATTTACAAAAGAAACATGAAAAAAAATCTTTTATTTGCTGAATATATAATACACGCTAGGCACTATCTTAAGAATTTTATGTAATCATAACGACATTAGGTAGATATAACTTTTATTTGCATTCTATAGGTAGGGAAACAGAAAAAGTGCTCAACATCAAAGAAATGTAAACTAAAAGAGTATCAAGTTGTCATAGGTTTAAAAAAGCATATTCATTGTTGGTATGGGTGGAGAAATGGGCACTCCTGTATTTCTGATGGGAATATAAATCGCAGCACCCTTTCTCAAAGGCATTCCTGCTGGCGTATTTGAAGCACCTAAAATATAAGCATACGCTTGGCCTATTAAATATATTTCTAGGATTTTATCCTACAGAAATAACTAGATTGCATAGTGTAGATAGTCCCATATTTCTTACCTATGGAATTCTGAAAACATTGGTGAATATATTAAGGTTAAAAAAATAGATTCTGTTCCAGAACAATTTATAAAAGATACCTAATTATACATTTCTTTTATACCCAATCTCTGATAATACATATTTCCAGTATTTTGTTCATATTCTTCAACATTGTTCTTTCCTCTGATGATTGAATACCAGTGAATAGATTGAGTTCAGTGAGTATGTGATTGCAGCTCAAGATTAGCCACATTTAGAATGCTGAGTGCTTTTTATCTGTGCCAGTTATAAAAGTATGTGATACTGTGCTTATCACTAGTAGCAGCACATTCATTCATCTCTTTGTAAAAATAAGAGCAAATGCAAAAAAAAAAAAAAAATAAGAGCAAATGCAATAAAATATCCCAAGACAATGAGGATGCTATACAATAGCTCAAAATGTGCATTTATCATTTAGAAGTACATTCTTCTAAATGATAAATTAGAGTCTGAAAGAGGCTTTAGATATGCGGAATATGTGAAAATTAGGATCTCTTATACAGGCATTTCACTGTATTTGTACCAGCGAAATATATGAAACAAACTAGTCAAGGGACTGATTAAATACATTTTTGTACATTTACTTAACATTCTCTATATTAATTGACATGGAAAGATGTTCACATATTGTTAAATGAAAACCTGGTTAAAATTATTTCATCTTATTTACAAAAGAAATACTTCTGCCTATAATTGAGTTTTGTGAATGATGAAGGTAAGGCTCTAATTTTATATTCTTTCTGATGTAGAAAGCCAGCTGTCCCAGCACCATTTCTTGGCATGTCCACTTGCCCCGCATCCACCCCCTAATCTGCAGTAAGGCTCTGTCATACATTGTGTTTGTCTATGTGGAAATACTCATAGTTTCTTTATTTAATGTTCTTTGTTTCTATATATACTAGTACTTTGCTTCTCTTAATATCATTTTACAAGTCCCTGTTTTTCTTCTTAATAGTCTGTTGATTATTCTTGGATCTTTGACCTCTGTAAACCTGTAGAATGTTTGTTAAATTCCACATAAAAATCTATTAAAGTATTGATAAGGATTACATTGAACCTGTAAATCAATTTGAGGAGAAATGACATTTCTACAATATTGACTCCTCCGTTGTATGAACATTGTGTATCTCTTAAGTTTTTAATGTCTTTCAATGGACTTTTAGGATTTTCGCTGTAACATTTGTCTTTTGTTGGATATATTCCTGGTTATCTTAATTTTTGATGTTGTGAATAGTATCTCTAAAATTTCATTGCTTGACTGATTTAGTAGATGGACATAATTTTTTTATAATGGATGCTGACTCAGCAACCTAACCAAATTCTTATTAATCATACTAAGTTTATCTATGGATTCCTTTGGATTTTCTCTAGATTCAAATACTTAGCCTTCTAAGGTGTTACCTTACTGCACTGGCTACTACCGCAGTACAGTGTTGAATAGATGTAGTGATAGCAGGTGTCATTGTGTCATTCCTGATGTAGACAGAAAGGTTTCATTGCTTCACTCTAGAGTTGGATGGGGTTTTTTGTAGATATTCCTTTGAAGATTAAGGAAGTTCCCGTCTCTTCCTACTTTTCTAAGAGTTTATATGGGTGGATATTGAATTTTCTCAAGTAACTTTCCAACCTCTATTGAGATAAGATTTTTTCATTTGATGTCAGTGTAGTACCATACATTGATTTTGTACTTACAGTATTTGCAAAAGACAAACCCCAGATTTTCCTGTATAACTATCTACTTAACTTATCCTCCTAGGTGTCTAATGTACATTTTAATCTTACCATGTCGGTCCCAAACTGAGGTCCCAATCTTCCCCTCCACCCCTTGAGACCTGCTTTATCCAGTCTTAACTCTTTTTGGTTGATTGTAATTTTTCTTTCAGTTGTTCAGGCCAAAGTTGGCTACTGTTTTTTGTTGAATAAAAGGTGAATTTAGAGCAAAGGTGTCCCCTCTATATTTTGTAATTCCTCTTTGAGAGAAAGCTGTGCTTTGGCAGTAGGCTTGAATCTTAAGCAAAGACTATTAGCTCTCAGAGGTCTGTGGGTTATCCTGGGGCTATAGAGTTTAAAATCTGTCCAAAAAGAAACAAAACCTCTATGTGAAGCAGACACATAAGTATTGGGATTGATTTATAGGGGGCCAGGTTTGTGCTGTTAGTCACTGACTGGTAGTAGATTGGGGAGCTGAGTCTGTTTTTATAACCACTTCCTTATAGCTCAATTCTTCCGCAAGTTCTATGGTTAGGATGAAAAGTTTTAAAACCATTGCTGGGGCATAAATGGATCACAGCTGTTCAACTCAGACTTGCATGTTAAAACCATACAGATACTTGGACTCTGGATAGGAAGAAGCACATCCACCAGGTGTGGTGTGATGCTGACACAGTGAGGATGGAGACTTGCTGGGATATAGGGGTTGAAAGCTTGGCCTGCTTTCAGCCTAGAGACTGTAAGGGAAGTTCTCAAACCTCCCACTCTGAGCTTTGACAAGCCTCCACACCTGAGTTTTTATTTCATTTCTGTATGTAGTAAAAGCCAACCAACCAACCAAGCAGTGTAGATGCATTTTGTGGTGTGTAAAATATACACCTCAGTAAAGGTCTTGAGAGACTATCTCCTTCCCCAGATTGGAGAAGTTTTCAGCAGTTACCTCCTCAAAGACACTTTCTATCCCTTTTTTTCTCTCTTCTTCTGGTGCCCTATAATGCAAATATTGTTCCATTTGGATTGGTCACGCAGTTCTCTCAATATTCTTTCATTCCTAGAGATACTTTTTTCTCTCTGTGCCTCAGCTTCTTCATATTCTTCTCTGATTTCTATTCCATTTACCATCTCTTCTACTGCATCTAATCTGCTTTTAAATCCCTCAATTGTATGTTTCATTTCAGATATGGAATTTCTTAATGATTGAATCTCTGTCCTATTTATGCCTGAGTTCTTGAATATTTTTCTGTACCTCCATGAGCATGTTTATAATTTTTATTTTGAAGTCTCTTTCAGGAAGATTGGTGAGTTCAGTTTCACTTGGCCCTTTTTCTGGTGTTTGTGAGATTTTTGTTTGAACCAGATTCCTTTGACATTTCATATTTGTATGTGGCACCCTCTAGTGCCCAGAAGCTCTGTCTTTGGACCTGCTCAGCCCCTGGAGTGATGTCAGGGGTCGCAGGGGAACGGTGCTTGTGCCTGGGGGAAGGAAAGAGCTGTTTCCTGCTTCCTGGCTGCAGTTCCTGTCTCCACTGTCAGAACCAGTGGGCCAGGCACACAGGTGTAAGCCTCTGTGCTTTGCGCTTGTAGCTGCCATAGGTGGGGCCTCTCTCTGGCTGGTCTGATGCCAGGGCAAGGGACTGCTAGTTTGCGAGCCGGTGCCAGCAAGCCAGGAGGAAGGCACAGCAGGCTGAATATGACAGTGGGGGGCCTCGGAGCTGAGTAGCTAACTGGGGGGGATGGAGCGCCTGAAGCTCCTGAAAGTTCCCAGCCTGCTGGGCAGTGTGTGCCCAGACAATTTTGTCCACCTATCCTTTCTCCTGAGCAGCAAGCTCTGTGCAATCCTTGTCCCTTTAACAGCCCTCTTGCTGTTAGGAAGTCTCTCAGACTGTCTGCCTTTCTTTTGTCCCAGAGCAGCCGGATGTGGATCCCTGTTTTCCACAAATGGCTGGAATTTCAGTCTCTCCAAGTATTCCTCCTGTCTTAGCTTTCCAACCCCACTAATCTCCAGAGCACCATGCAATGTGGGTTTGTCCTCCCAAAACAGATCTGCAGGGCTGGGTGTTCAGCAGTCCTGGGCTTTCACCCACTCCCTGCTCCATTTCTCTTCCTCCCGCCCATGAGCTGGGGTGGGAGAAGGGCTTGGGTCTCACCGGATCAAGGCTTTGGTACGTTACGCTGTTCCATGAGGTCTGCTCTTTTCTCCAGGTGTATGCAGTCTGGCACAGCCTTCTTACCTGTTGCTCTTTCAGGATTAGTTGTATTAACTATATTTTCATATTATATGTGGTTTTGGGAGTTCTCTGTCTCACCTCTCACACCGCCATCTTTAATCCTCTCTGACCTCAGTAAAGGTCTTAATGTAAGAAGGACTGAAACTATATTCACTACAATTTAAGTCCTCTGTGTAATACACAACTTCAAAGTGTGAACTCCCGAAGCTAAAGGATGACAAGGGGCTGCACTAGCCAAACTGTGCAGTGCTAACGTGACTCTTCCTCACCTTTTAGGGCAAAGATGACTTCATGAACATCTGCATTGAGCCCAACACCATCAGCAAAGGAGATTTCATAACTGTGGGGTAAGTGGACTGGGGTTTGCAGGAACATGGCTTAAGTAGTTTGTGTCCTCTGACTTTACTACTCAGAGTGCCCACGAAGTCCGCGATAGAGACCCCATGAGGACTTGTCTTGTTTGGGAGTCGTAGCCTTATTTTCATTTGGGCTGATGTGTGCACTGCACATCTCGTAGCTTGGCCTTCCCTGTCTTTGCCTGTCACTTGAGAGAATTCAGGGAAGCTCAGTATAGTGTCCAGAATTTTGGCTTCAGGGTCAAAACTGCTGGATACACATCTTGATTTTGCCACTTACGGGCCTCATAACTTGGGACAAATCTTGAACTTCCCTGAATCCTTTCCCTGTAAGTAGAATGGAATAATGTAACCACCTCTATCTCAGGATTGTTTTTGAGTGGCAAATGAGAGAATGTGTGGGGAAAGTTTTTTCACTGTGAGGCACTTCACAGTATGTTACTACGGGAAAAGTCCTTCTCATTGTGAGACACTCCACAGTATCAGTTACTATTCATGTCAGTCCACCCTGTCCTATTCCCAGAGCATTAATGAAAAACCTGAAAAGGTATTGAGTATCTTGGACACTTTCCAGGCTTTTTTCCATTTTCCACTACAAAATAACCTTCCAGGCCCTGTCTGATTTGTTAAGCCCTTCCTGTGCCAGAGTGTGATTGGTTAAGAATGCTCCAAGTCCTCCAGCAGTCTTCAGAGCATCTGAGGAGCTGGGGTGTTACCATGCCAACTGGTGTCTGCTTGGCTCCCTTGTAAGAGCTTTGTCTCTCGTGCCCTCTCGTGCCCATTGAAGGATCAGATGTTTCTGCTGCAGCGGCCTGGTCTCCACGGCTACTGCCTTATCTGCACCAGCACCGGGTCTTTCATTAGTTTGTGCTGTTCTCGCCTTCAGTAAATTCTTCAGATGCTGAATAGCTGGTTCTGTGGCCTTTGGTTTGTTTGCTGTATCTGTAGTAAAAGTGAGACAAGAAAAGCCTTTCCCTTCCCCTCCTAGAGAATGTCCAGAAGCTACACAGTCTTAATGGAGAATCTGGCAAATGGGGTTATTTATATTCACATCTCCTTTATAGCACTAACATTCAAAAACAGAAGGCCTGCTCATATCACATAAGTTAGGTGAAGTTACTGTATTACATGTCACCACCATCATCTTCATCAGCAGGAACAGTTTTTTGGTCTACAGGAAGTGCCCATGTTTCCCCTGGGCAGCTCCATCTGATGGAACATTGGGAAGTTTCATATACTAAAGAATTACTATTACCAATTAATGCTAAAGCATGGACTACTTGGATTAGCTTTCATTTTTTCCTTTACCGTGACTAGCCTGGAAGAGCACATATGGAATGAGGCAGGTGTGTGCGTAAGCAGCCTGACAGCAAACTACACCTTCACCTTGACTGAACGGCTGTGGAGTAAAACTCAGTGGACTGTTACTATGAATACAGAGAATCCTGAGAGAACTTCTCGGACTGGTTGTTCACATAAATAAAAGAATATTTTCTCCTTCAAGTAACAGACCCATATGAAGTACCAAATAACAAAAGTTCAGTATTTTTCTTAAAAAATTTGATTTCACTGGTATTTTTAAGAGTCCAAGAAAGAGGCACACATGGAACTGTTTGAAAATAAAGAAAAATTCATGCACAGTTCTTTACAGCAGGCAAACCTTAATCTAGAATATATCACAATACTAAGTAGAGGTCACTCATTGTGGGAAAAATTCACCAAATCCAGGGTTCAGTAGATCACAAGTCCATCTATTCAGTGCCATCAAGTCAGAAAGAACTTGCTGAGTTCTTGCACGCTAATGCGGGTGCCAGCACCGGTTTCTGAGCTTGTTCTTCCTTATACTGACAGGAGTAAGAGGGTGCGAAACCCCAGGCTGCACGTTGACAGCGCCGAGTGTCTCCAGGCCAGCCTGTGCGCCTTGCGCCTCCCTGAGGTGAGCAGGGGCTCATCGCCCTGTTGGTCTTTTCTCGGTCTGCCTGCCTTTCTGCTTCATCCCTTTCTTCCTCTCTATTAACAGACCCTCATTTAGGCAGCCAACATGTGCCGAGCCCTTTAAATAAGGGGATTCTCTCATCTTTTCAGGTCTCCCTAGGTCATAAGGTCATAAAGGCTTTCAGCATCTTTAAGCCAGGGCTCTGTAAAGTTATCTTCAAGGGCTCCTGGGCTCTTACTTTTCTGAGTGCACATTATACAAAGTTACTAGAATACACAGAATTCTCTAGTTGGCAAATGTCAATAGTGGATTCTACCTTCACAGTTTTTATAAGGGATCTGGAAGACGTTTTCAGGATGGCCCTAAATTATTCTGTATTGTGAAGTGCTAAGCTTAGTAGAATAACTTATAGAGGTGCAGGAAAAAGTTAGAAATATAATTTAAATTGTACAGTTAATTATTAGTAATACCTGAGGATTAGAATTTATTACAGCTTGCCTCTGAAGACCTACAGCTATCCTACTACTGTATACAAAAAGGACTGTAGGCAAAACCGAAGGTAACCCCCCAGTTTCAACATGGTAAATGTTGAATTAAATGTATGAGTTATGGAAGGGTTTATAGAATCTGTAATATTAATGTTGCTGGACCTAAGATACAAAGCTAATGAGTAAGTCCTAGTCAAGAGGACATAATGGCTTTCCTAAGAGAATTAGCTGCCTTTCCCACTTTTCATTTGAGGGAGATTAGGGCTGAGAAGGACCTGTGTATATGGATTCCTGAAAGGTATGGCAGGACCCTGTCAAAAGCTGAAAATTATAACCTCGTTTCGCAAATCTCAAATTACTCTGGTGCGGCGGGGGAAGAGCGGGAGCTGAGGAAGGGGGTGAGGTGCAGACTGAGGCCAAAAAATAAAGCCTTTCTCCTGGAGGGTAGCATGGGAATGTTCCTAGAACCAGCACTATGCCTACCACAGGAAAGAACATGAGGCTAACTCCTCCGGGACAGGGTGGAAGAATTGCACCTGACGGGTGTGGAGCTTTCTGAGTGTCCGCTTCTCTGCAGGGAACGGGGGGCTCTTTCAGCATTGACAGCGAGGAGTACGAAGCCATGCCCGTGGAGGTGAAGCTGCTGCCCAGGAAACTGCACTTCTTCTGCGACCCCAGGAAGAGGGCACAGATGCTGCAGAGCGCAGCCCCCTGAGTGGGCACAAGGTCACAGGCGCTCGGAGACTGGGACCAAAAGGGGGCCCCTGCCTCACCTGTCCCCAGTGTTGTCAGAGGATCCCGAGGGCGTTTGCATGGCAAGTACCCCTTCTCACAGCGCTCCCCCTTTAGTGCATGCTCACTGCTTGCGTGTCAGTGATCCCTCCCAAGTGCTAGTTTCCCTCAGACTAGTTCCAGGAGTCTCCCACTCACTGACTTTATCACCCCAAAGTGCAGCCACAGTAAAAAGCAGGCTCCTCCACTTCACAGCCCCCCCACTGCTCCTCCCTGGCCATCCTAGGACTTCCAGGGAAGGGCCTGCTGTCCCTGCCACCCTGTCCTATTTCTAGGCTTCTCCATGGGTACTGCGACTTCATGAGCTCTGATGCTTAGATAGCTTGTTTCCATTCTCTCCGAAAATAGATGTTTCCTTCAGCCATGACTGAACTATTACAAAGTACTAATTCTTAGTAGGGCTTCCTAAGTGTTGGTTTGCATGAGAACTACCTGGAGTGCATGTTGAAAATTGACTTACTTGGGGCCCAGAAATCTAGTTTCAAAAGCAGTCACCCTCCCCCGGTGATTCTACTACAAGAGGTCCCCCAGCCTTACCTGGACCAATAGTGGCGGAAAGCAGCAGTCCACACACTGTTCTGCACATGTGCCCCGCTCGTATTTTGGGGTTGACATCTGAAACTTTTCATGGGAAGTTAAGAGTTGCCAGAATACTTTCTGGTGTCATGTAAATACTGATATTTTAAAATAAAAGTATGATATCTCTCTTTTAAACATAGTCAGTGTAATTTAAATACATAGCAATTTGACACCATCCATTTACAAAAATAAATCAGTGTAAAATTTTAAACTGATTTTTCCTTGCACGTGTACTTCAATACCACTTCACCTTCAGCAAAGAAACCTATCTGTATGCTGGAAATTTTTTACTTGTAATAAGTATTAAAGTGTAATAGAAGAAAACAGTAAGTTTTTGATTAAAAGGTAATGTTCAATGTTTTTTTCCTGATCAGTTCATTTATCCAATAACACATGTTGTATATATAGCTGAGGTGGGACTCCACCACCAGTTACCTCACTTGTCTCACTGTCTGTGGATGTGAGCACAGAAGCGGCCATAGGAAGAATCCTGTTTCAGGGTCATGCAGCTCATTGAATTCCTTCGGAGTCACACGCCAAAGATCAGAGCGCCCTACCACCGGAAATTACTAACCATGATCTCCCAACTCTACCAACAGGTTGGTCAGATCGTCCTTTAGTTGGTTGAAAGCAAAGAACTAGAAACTACCTGATTTTCTAAGAATTTGTTAGTGAGGCATTATAATCTTTTTTACTTTTTATATCCTCCCGGAGTAAGATGACCGGAACACAAGCCTTTCTTTTTGCAAAGAAGGCGCACAGAGGGGAGCCAGGGGTGTGGAAGGGGAGGTGCAGGCCTCAGCTACAGGCTTACCCTCAGACAGACCCATTTTAGGACAGTGCGTGCCCAGGAATCCCTTGGAAAGAGAAATCTTATGCTTTTAAGGATTATAAAGTGACTATAAAAACCCATGAATGACTAGTACAAACCACCAGGCTTACCTGTTTAGCTCTGTCTTCTTCCAAACGGTGTTCAAAGCTGTGCTTTATAAAACAAACAGACAAACCCAAGCGGGTCCACACATGTAGTGTAAGGCTCACCCACAGGGAGCAGGCGTGTTGTGCTATAAAACACAGGAAGTTTCTGTGTGAGACAGAATTTAGCAGATCTTGGTTCTGTCGCAGAGTGTTAAGAACTGGCACAGAATCTGACATTCTTCCTTGATAGGCTACCAGCATGTGTGTGTTAGTGATGCTAATTTTTTCCTCAAAATAATGAAACATGATTGGGAAGGATATTTAATCTAGGTTAATATTTGTATTCATTTTTAAATATAAATATACCCTAGTTCAGTGTTTTTCTTGATGCAGACTGTTTCCTGTGAGAACGTGGTTTACTTATCGTCTATTACCTTGTGTTTCTGACATTCATGTAGAGGACATTTAATGATGCAGCTATGAGAGTGATACTAGTCAGCCACTCCTGGAGGGCTGAGGTGTTTGTAAATCTGAGTCCTCTACCTCCTGCGTAGCACAAACCTTTTGTCAAACTAATTTCACCTAAAAGCTAAGGTTATTCCTATTAAATAGAGTTTAGTATAAAGCCGTTTGCTCAGCCCCATGGCTCCATTTGCATGCACGGTTTTAACTGCTATGTGCCAATGCTTTATACATGCAACTGATTGACTCAGGTCTCTTGCCAACCCTAAGCTGTAGGTAATATTACATGGTCATGTAGCTTGGAAAGCAAGAACCTGGCTTTGAACACAGAGACAACAATGTTAGAAATTTATTCTCTTCTGCCTTAAAATATAACTCTACAAATGAAATAAAACTTCAGGATGTATGCATACATGCACAGTCCTAAGCCTTCTAGCTGGCAAAGGCATTCCTAACTCAGGTTCCCATTACCCTGAGAGTGTTTATCCAGGCCATGGCCTCTGGAACAGGCGCCAGCCCTCCAGTTCCTCCATTACCACTCTTAGTGAGATCCGTGCTCAGCCCCGTGGCTTCCGCTCATGCCCTGGGCCATCCTTCCTGTCTACCACTTTTCTTGGACAAGCAAAGGACTGCAGTACACATGTTGATGTTAAAATGTGAATTTTAATTATAAAAATTGTCTTCTGTAAATATAGTTATATCAACCTCTCTGCACACAGCTTGGTTCAGATATATACAGATATGATATACACAGATGTTATTTGTACCACAGAACAAAATAAATTTAATAAACATTTACTCTTAGCTTCAGGATTAACCCCAGCATTCTTTAGGCTATTAAAATGATCACCTTTCAAAACAGAGAGAGAACCACATACTTATGTGCACAAGGTTTCAGGGTAAAATTTATTAATGGTCTTCTTAATTCATACTAGGAGGTAAAGAAACAAAAATAGATTCAGTGTCTCTTATTGCTGTAACTCTGATACTGGGGTATTAACCAAAATTGGGATTTGACATTTAAGGCGACACAGAGGCTCTGCTGATCTTAGTGTGGAAAAAATTGGAAAACCGCTTTTCCAAGGCTGCAACTATTTGTTTTAAAAATGGTTTGTTTCCCATATGTATGAAAAATTTAGCCAACTAGCGTGGGGTAAACAAGGTGAATTTTGTTTTCCTCTACAGTCTACCCCCAAAGATCTTCAAAGTCTGTTCACAAGCACAGTGTCCACACCTTTCCTCACTTAGGTCTTTGTGGGCCCCCCAGACTCAAACTTTTCCTGGTGCTGCCTTCAAAATTTTTGTTTTTACCTTTGCTTGATTTGACCAAAGGAAGGAGTTTTCACTCCAATGTCAATGAGATATATTAACAACCAGCTAACTCAGTGATCTCTCTATGGATTTGTCATTTTGTTGATCATCGTGGCTAATTTGTAATACCCTCCCCAAGCCCCGTTTCCCCAGCTGTTCTTGCGAAGCAAAATAAATGCATCATTAATCTAAGTAGGCATTCTACAACAAACATAAGGAACTCACACCTGTCCTACTACTGTGGTAAATCAATCAATTTTCTGAATTTAGATCCTATTACCTCAAAGCCCATGTCATGGTTGAATTTCTAGAATAGACTCTAAAGAGATAAAAATGGGGTTCTATTTCTCCATCTTTTATATAGCACTAGAAATTCTTATTTCCTTTCTAGATGTGCAGTTTCATTCAACTGTCCCTGTATTCCAGCTGCAAAAATGAATTAAAGTGCCAGTTATAAAACTACCTCCCACTTCTAGTTAAGCGGCCAGATAATCCACATTATCACATTTTTCCCCCTTTTGTACAAGAATTTCCCTTAAGGTTACTGATTGTACATCAACCTCGCTAGGACACTTAAGTTTAACTCTAAGACTTCATAGCATAGTCCCCTTGTTCATACTCTAAAACATTTAAATAAAACTTTCATGGGGTCTCAGCTGGGGTCAAATTATAAAACTTCCCACTTCTTCTAGGACTGTAGCTTTGAAATGTCCTTCCATTTTAACATCTGCATACTCATTTTATCACACAGTAATATTGATATAAAAATAAACTTCCATCATTTATAAGAAAAACATAAGTAATTCAGTTAGCCTTTTCCCACAACACTCAGAATTCTAATAGTGCCTGGCAACAGAGGTATATTAGTAATGAAAATGGAATATTAAACATCCATGACTTGGGAATAAAAGGAGCCCTTGACTCCTTTTCCCCTACCTGAATCAGAAAAGGATCTTCCTGGGAAGAGAAGGGACGGGCCTGGGCCTGCCAAGGTGAGCCCGTGCAGGCAGCGTTCACCGCAGGGCACTATGATGAGGGCTGGACTTTACTCAGATCCTGAGCCCGTCAGGAAGGCACCCAACAGGGAGGCCAAAGCCAGTGCATGACATGCTGGCCCCCACGTGAACTTTCTGGCCTTAGAACTGGCATCACACTGAGGCAAGTTCACAGGCAAGCTGAACATTGTCTTACTACTTTATTCTGTGCCCGCCTCTTGTCCTGCCCCACAGGTGTGATCTGTACTGGGAGTGGAGAAAGCATCTCAATCTATTCATTGGGCTACAGTTTCATAAAAAATACGAATAAACCCCACAGCCCTGAGGTCCGCACCTCTTCCTAAAGGGCTGCTGTACTGCCACCAGAAGGTTAATTCATTAGTGCCCTTTACAAAAGGTTCCCTAAAGGCCCCAGTTTAAAGGTGAATAATCTCATCTTTTTATTGTGTCTGAAGTGTATCAACACAGATAGCACGTTCGTCCTCATAGCCACCAGGATGAAAAACAGTGATTCAGCTATGATTTAATTCATCTTTCCCTTTATCTTCAAGCTAAAATATCGTAGGTAGGTACACTGATAAATGAGTTGTCACATGTGGTATTTAAAATTATCTGTGCTCTGTGTTACACTTAAATTTTCCATCTTGATTTTCATGTGGAACAAAACCAGGTAAGTTACGGCAGCAAATTCCTATGCTAAATTATTCCTATCAGTGTTACTGAATTCATCATCCCTTCCCCAGCCAAGCGGAAGAGATGCCACACGGATGATGGATAGGCGAAGCAAAGGCCTTCTAACTCACAGCAATCTTATAACTGAGGCCTGAACAGGGTCCTAGTGGAACACTTAGCCCGGATCCACACCAGGCCCACACAGACCTCCATGCCTGACTAAAGCCACCGCTAATCCTAAACAAATTACTTGGCCCATTGCTTTTTGGTCTGGTAGGAGATAAACCTACTATTTCTGATTCCTTCTGAAGGAGTCCTAAGTCTGAGTATTTTCCCCAAGGCTGAATATTACCATCTGCCAAGCTGCAAAATTGAAAAAATCCACTTTTAACGAGTTTCTGTCCTATTTTACTGGACGTATTCATTTTATAGTACGAGTTGTAAGCCCCACAGGAATCTGCCACCTGGAATTTCTTCTAATTTGATTCAGGGATGACAGGGCAGCCCGGGTGTCTCAGGTCAGCAGCATGTCCAGGTTGGCACGTGGCTCTCAGTGTGACATTAGATCGGGCTTCGAGTTTCCTAGAAGGACCGAGCCCACTGAGGCAGGGGAGGCAAAGAAGGCCATGAGTCAAGGTACCCACATCCTAGGTTTCTTGCTCCAGAAGGGCAGTGGTGAGCCCTGGCCCTACAGAACTGTGGACCTTGAAGGCAGGGAAGGACGCTCACCGACATCAGAGCAAAAGCAGATGCATGGGGCCTGCAGCTTCTGCCATCCCTGTGCAGGGACACCCACCTGGTACTTCACCACGAATCCCCCTCTTAGAGAACTGGCAGCAAGTGATGCTGGGCTGTGCCGCAGACTTGAGATATCAGAGAGGAGGCAGGGGGATGGGAGGAGAGTCAGGTACCGAGGAAGCTGCAAAAGGTGGCGGCGAAAGCAAGAGGGTCTATATCACACTACCTGGGCAAGGAAGATGCAGGGGGCAAGAAATGGTGAGGAAGGTGCCTGCGGAGCCAATGAGCATGCTGCCCAGCCAAGGGCCATGCTGCTGAGACTTCTGGCCCAGGAGGAAGCTGGCGACACGGGGAGGCCTCATGCCCTGGTTCCTGCACGGAAGGGATGCAGGAGCCAACACGCTTTGGGCTCGGCTGAGCACAGACTCCAGGAGACCTAACACATGGCACTGCCTCCAGGCACGTTCCTCTCGGTGGGTGGGCTCTGCGTGAGCGGGAGGGGGAGGGGGAATGCCCGTGATTGCCAGCCAGACAGCTGCCTAGAACAAGGATATAAAACGAGCCCAGACCCCCTGACCTACCAGTCGAAGGAAAATGCAGGAACCTCGTGGTCACGTTACTGCACTGACATCAGCACTTGTGTGCTTAGAATTACACCACAGAAACAAAAGTGTATGTGCAGGAAAGAGAAGTGCTTATGAAAAATACTGTTCCAACAAATGCCCCAATTCCAGAGAAAGAGGATCTGCCCATGTCCTCCAAGAAGTCCACCTTTTTCTTTCACCTCTACCCTGCTTCTGACAACCCACCCCCAACTTAGAACACCTTGAACCTTCAAATGCCACTGAAGTAAACACTACTTGACTGAAGTCAGGAAGACCTATCCTCTTGAAAGGCAAGAGGGGGCTGCTCCTCAAGGAAAAGGGCGTGAAGCTTCAGCTTCTTAACACAGCCCTTTTTTTCTTTTGTAAACATACATATTACTGAAATGACGGCTAACCCCACACTGCAGAGAAGAATGTTTTTCATTGTACACTTTATATGTCGATGCCCAAACTTATCTATATATTTACATAGAAGACACTAACTTTGATTAATCAGTGTGTGTTTGGATCTCCACATGTGAATTTCTTTAGCCTTGCATTCCATTACCAAGGAGCTATAGTGAAAATATCTTTGAATAAAGCAACGAGCCCTAAAAAGCTAGTCTTGAGATAAGACATGTGCCCCATGGAAGTCATTTCTCTCTGCTGTGCCATTAGCCTGGCTGGAATTGGTCACAGACATGGATACATTGATGGCTATTCCAAGAACAGAGCCAGGCAGGAAGGGCGAAGGGGAAGAAATTATTTGTCACAAAAACCCAGAAGCCCAGGTCAAAATTCTAATGATGGTCCAAAAGACTTAAACTCTACTCACAGGAGCTGACTTCCTGTTAACCAACAGTGGCTGTTAAGCTGGCATGTACTGAATGCCTAGCCAGAGAACAGGCAGCGAGCAGCAGGAGCTGTCCTACACCAAAACACTTCAGAGAAAAGCAGAGCAGCTCATCACCGACCCTCGGGGGTTCCTGACTACCTCCCTGGATGAAGGCACCATCAATTTGCTAACCTATCTGTTACATCTCTGGTCCCAATACTTGGCTCCAGGAATGTTGACTCTTCTAAAGAGAAGTTTGTGAGGGCTCCACATTGGTATACAGTCTTAATAATGCTCCAACTTCTGGACACCCAGTTACCCAGCCCAGATCCTTGCGAGATTATGGAATCTGGTGAAGCTCTGTTGTGATCCAGAGTCAATGCTCCAGAGAGCTCTCATCCAGGGAACCAAACATCTTCCATAGCTTGACCCTCAGCTGCTCTACCTTTGGTGGCAACAAACATTTCTCTTTAAATATACCCGAATTACTCCCAGAGGATGGTTAGCCCCTCAAGGAAACCAAATTGTAAGATGAATAGGCTCGCCAGCTCCAGGGTCAGTACTGGCCCTTCGAAATTCACCGACCCATCCCAGAGGAGGGGGTGTGGAGAAAGAAGAGTATGACGTTGAGTGGCCACCATTAACTTACTTTGAGAAAAGTTTTAAGGCTTCATTCTGCAATTTTATTTTCAGCTGACTGTTAAGCAACCTCATCCTGTCCTTAGGGAAGCTCATACTAGGTGTCAGAAACATCCCCATGTCCCTTTTTGGGGTCTCTAACTCAAGTGAACAGAAAAGACATAGATTAGCCCTAGTAAACAGGAAAAGGGATCTGATCCCAAGACTGGACTCCCAGAACTGATACAAAAAACTTGAAAGGTCCTCTGGTCTAGCGTCTGCCTTCAGCAGATAAACATTCAAGGCCACACTGGATGGACACTTTTGTCATTCTTGATACATCGAGATGAAAATCATACCGACTTCCTGAACAGTCCCCCCCTCCCCCCCCGCCCCGTGTTCCCAGAGCTCGGCCTGCTCTTAGGGATATACAGCCTCGCCACGTCCCCTCAATAAGGAGTCGCTCAATAAGGAGAGGAGAGAATCTACTTTGATGACTCCTTGGATCAAACCAGGCAGCAGCTCTGGGACAAAGCGGTAGACTCCAAAGTCTCACTAGGCAGGAAGGGAAGAATGGAAATTGCAAAAATTACATTTGTTGCAAAGTATAAACCATATTCCTTTGTGTCAACATAATAAAAAACGAGGCCAGCCGGGGCCCAGGGTGAATCCCCACATGAGGGTGGCTCACCAGTCCGGGCCCAGTCTTCCTATGGGCAACAGGGGTTGTCAATGACCAACATGACGTCAATGCCGTAGGCCTCCAGCAGGTCCATAAGAAAGCTCCGGTCTCCTTGGGGGTCCAGCCCCATGCCCCGGGCATGCTCGGCTGTCAGAGTTTTGTCTTGACTGGCAGACACCTCCAGTAAAGTCTGAAATATCCGGTTGTTTTGCTCTAGGAAAAACCTGCATTCACAACAGAGACACAGGAACGGGAGGGCAGAAATGACAAAAAACTCACCAAATAATCCACACAAGGGACCAAAACTACACTGCTTTGTTTAATGTACTTTTAAATGGTTTCAGAAATCAGAAATATCTTTGAAAAAGAGAAAACAGGATCAAAGTTAAAAGTTATTAAAGTGCTGCCAAGGTTAGCAACTTTCTTCCAACTTTTTGGCAATCATGTGCTTCAGAGAGTCTGGGCAAGTGATAACCCGGCTGCCGGACCCTTTTTCCTGGTGAGGTCACTAGGGGCTTAAACAGCTTCAGCTTGGGGGTGGGGGCATCTGCTGAGCTCCTCGTTCTGCTCAGTCATAAGGGGAAGAGACAGTGAAACAGAACACCGCTAACGCAGTTCTGAGGTCAGGACTTTAAAGCAAGAAATTGAAATTCACCTCCAAAGCCCCGGCAGGTGATAAGAGCCAGCGGCAGGGGCGAGCGTTGAGACCACACCAGGCCACACTGCCAGCTGCCCAGCAAAGGCAGAGCACGGGGCCCTGGGCAGGTGGGGAGGTGGGCAAGGCGGGCTGCACATGAGGGTAAGAGAGACCCGGAAGCCCAGCTGCAGGTAGCAATACTGCCACAGCTCCCCTTCATCCTATATATTTGCCTCTGATTACTTTTTTTGTGGGGAGGATTAGGCATGGAGTGTGATTTAAGTGTCACTGACTTATGGTACTATATGAATAGCCGAGCCATATTCAGGAAAGGCATTGATTGTCTAAACTTTTTAGCTGTTACACAGACGTCTTGGACTTGGCCAATGCGTCTCATGCCCAGAGAAGCTCTGGATGCTCAGGGGTCTCAGATACAATGGATGTGTCAGCCGTAAATGAGACCGCTGGCTCTCTGCCCAATTCCCAACTACTTTTACATCTATGCTGCAGGCATGCATTAGAAAGCACCCTTAATTAGAACGAATGCTGGCATTTCAACAAAGGTGCAGTCCTTTTTCTCAACCCCAAAGCTACCAGTGGGTCTAGCTGCATGTGCTAGTCCCTACCATCATCCTAGGACATGGGGTAGGTGTCCTGTAAAGGGAGCTGGAAGAATTCTTTCCGTTCAATTACAATTCTGCTCTTATCACTGTGCACTATTTCACACAGCTGCTCTGGAGGAGACCAATGCTGCAAGGGATAGAGCCACGGCTCCTGCCCCGACCACCAACAGATCCGGGGAAAGAGAATTTATTAGGTTCTAAGTTCAATGTTCGGATGATCCCATAAAACTAAATGCAGGGAACTACTGTTTAAAGGAAGCAATGGTGAGAAGGCCCTGAATCCGGAGTGACTGAGCTTCTGGGGAGTGGACATCTGGATGTAAACGCCCGACAGGACACCCCCAGGATGCCTATCTTCTCTTAATAACCCTCCCCTGCTTCTTTTGTGAACTCTGCTGAGTCCCCTTAATGGCACTGCAGGGCCTGAGGAACAGGGGCTCTGTTTGGAGCCTGGCTCTGAGGGCCCCCAGCAGCAATAAAGGACACCCCTGGCCTGCAGTGGGTGACACGGGAGGGATCCAGGCCTCAGACAGTCAGTACTACGAGGTAGTGAGGGAGGCCACAGCACTGCCCAGGCTGACTCACAGCACAAAGAGGTCCTCCTCACACGGGTTGTAGTCTTCGCCTACTTCCTGAGAATATAGCAGCATCTGCCTGTTGTGAAGGAGACCACCATCAGGCTTGGCGCAGCCACATGGGCCCCCACCGGAGATCAGGCGCCTGCATGGCCGCCACCTCCTGGAAAGGAGAGTGGCCCAGAGCAGGAATCCCCAGTCCACAAGCAGGGAGGGAAGGGGGGGCAAAGAAATGAACAGGGCTTGGAGTCAAAACCCTGGGCTCCAGCTCTGCCCTACATAACCTGGGACAAGTGACAATCCTACCTAACTGCCCATAGTAAGGATGGTTATACCATGTATTTCACAGGATACCCAGATTATTGAGAATTACATGTGATAATGAATAAGCAAATTTTCAACACTGCGACCCACACAGCGTGGGTGCTCCATAAATGCTTGCTCGCTCTCTTCCTGAGGCTTCAGAGTCCAAAGTGCATCAGAAAGAAGCCACCCCACACGTACGTGCTACCCTGTGGCCAGGACAGTGCGCTGGGTGCCTGGCTCCTTCACCACAGGGCTTCCCTCCCGCCCTGTCTCCCAGGCAGCATGCTGGACGGCTGCGCCGGGAGGGCAGTGCTGGGGGCTCCTCTCTGCAGGGGTGCAGGCCTCGGCTGCGCCTAGAGCCCCGGCCCCACACCTCTGCTCGTTGAGGCGCCGGTACTTCTCGCGGTCGGCGCTGCTGATCCTCAGCAGGGGCTGCAGGTGGTCGTGGTGTGTCTTCACATTCTGGTTGTCCACGTAGACGTCGTACAGGTCCCGCTTCTCCTCAAAAATCTTCTCCGTGGTACCTGGGACACCAAGGTCAGGAGGTGAGAACCGGGAGCTGTCACTGAAGGACAGCAGCCCAACCCTACCAGGGTACATGGGGTCTGGGGGCCCCACATCTGGGAGAAGGACCCTCGGGGAGGACAGAGCCCGGCAGCTGCGGGGCCAGGCCGGGCGGGACGCAGGGAGGGCCCCATACTCACAGGCCACATAGGACACCTCTACCTCCAGGCTCTCGATGTCCGCCACGTTCACATAGAAGAAAGGCTTGGGCTCAGGCACGGTGCCCCCGATGCCGGGCAGGGAGATGTTGGCCAGACAGCAGCAGCAATACACTGAGGACAGAGGGGGAGCCTGGCCTCCTGCCCGAGCCCACGGCTGTCCGGGTGCTGCCTCAGGACCCCGCGGGGACCTCGCTCTGGGCTGTCCTGTACCCAGGAGCCAGGTGGCCTGGCAATCTCAGGCCCTGGGGACCCGGGGCTGGGGGTGGGGGGCCCTGGGGCTAGGCTCCTGGGGCTGAGGGCCCTGGGGCTAGGCTCCTGGTGTTCTCAGGCCCTGGGGTCTGGGGCTGGGCTCCTGGTGTTCTCAGGCCCTGGGGGCCCGGGGCTGGGGGTGGGGGCCCCTGGGGCTGGGCTCCTGGTGTTCTCAGGCCCTGGGGGCCCGGGGCTGGGGGTGGAGGGCCCTGATGCTGGGCTCCTGGTGTTCTCAGGCCCTGGGGGGCCCTGGGGCTGGGGGCGGGGGACATGCCTTCCGCTCCTGCAGCAGAAGCTGACCTCAGGGTCACACCAACAATGTCTTACCAAATCTAGTGGATGACTTTCAGTCTTGCTCTCAATGGGTCTTGCTTAAGATCTGGCACTTTTCACCTTCCCCTTTCTCAAAACTTCTGTAACCCTGGTATCTTCTAGTTCCCTTACTTCTGCCTGTCCCCCTGCAGTGTCCTCTGTCCTCCATCTTCACTGCTTCCCTTGTTGTGCCTGCATCTTGAACACTGGCATGCTCTCCCCTCTCACACTCCTCCCAGGTGATTCTGTCCATCCCGCGGCTAACAGCACAGTCCAAACACCACTCTCAAGGCCGTCACTGAAGGACAGCAACCCAACCCTACCGGAGAACACGGGGCCAGGGGGCCCCGCATCTGGGAGAAGGGCCCGTGGGGAGGACAGAGCCTTCTAGCCTAACCTCCCCGCCCCAGGGTCCTGCCCCAGGTACTCCGGGGCCTGGAGCACATCTCCGAAGGCCTCCCTGGCGGCATGCCCTCATCTGTGGGGAGTCAGCTCTGTCACTCCCACCCCCAGGTCCCATATCCGATGAAGAGCTCTTCTTTCATCAGAACCTTGCTGTCCAATCTCACACCGACTTTTGTCAAGTTTATGTCTCAAATATTTCTAGAATCCATCTTCTCTGCTTCAACCCAGACCCTTCTCTCACCAGACCTGCCAGCCAGTCCACTCCTGCACTTCCACCAGCCGCCACATTCTCAAGTACAAGTCCAACCACGTCACTCCCAGGCTCAAAACCCAGGAGCCCGTGATATGACCCCGGCTCTTCTGAATTTGGTCAACAGTGAAAAGACTAAAGCAGTTTCTGCTCCAGGAAACATAAGAAAGAGCCCCTGAATTTGGCTTTTAGTTACCTCTGTAGCACACAACACCCACAGGAGGGGGAGAAAATATCAAAATGCGCTTCCGAAGTAAGGCAAATTTCCAAAGGGTGAGGATCTGTTCTCCAAAGAACTTAATGAACTGAGACATGCAGCCCGCCGGGTGTGTGATCTGAAAAAACAAGAAGGGTGTTGGGGACAAGGGGAGGAAAACTGTGTTAGAAATACTGCAAAAAATTTTCAATACAGGTGTATGCTGACCACTTCCCCACCCCCACCCCCCAAAAATCCAAGTACAACCAAACAGATACACTAAGGGATAGTTCCTGCCATACAAAACATTTTACACTTTGAAAGTCTTACCTCTGAACTAGATTTCTCTATCTGATAGCTCCCTGATACATGGAAGTTTGAGTTCAGGGGATCATTAACCACCTAGCTTGGTTCAGGAAAGGAACAGACAAAACAAAGATGAACGTAATTTTTTTAAAGTCAGAAATAAAAGGATCTCTGAGGCATCAGAACACCTCAGTGAGAACATTCACCTCAAAAACACTGTAAGCTCTGGAAGGAGCAAAATGAAGGGCAAACAGTCCCAGATTGCATTTCTAAACACCGGGGTTCCGGCCACTGTGGGGAACGAGGTGTCCGCACAGGCTCCGGGCAGGAGGGCCCTGCAGTGTCCACTGGCAGATAACCCGCTGCACTCGGCCCGAGCCTCTGCCTTCCCTGCTAAGCGCAAGGGGCCTGTCAACCTGCAGGCTGCCTTCTGGAGCCGTGAGCCAGGGATCTCCTAGGGCTTAAGAGCAGGAGCTCTGACTCCCGAAAAGCTGAACTCTAACCCTGGCTCTGCTATTCATGAACAGCGAGGCCTTGGGAAAGTTAACCAACGTTTCTGGGTCACCTTCCTTACCTGTAAAATGGAAGGAAAAAACGTGAAATACTCAGCATGTAGGAACACCCTATATGCAGCAGCAGATCACGGATGAAACAGAAAAGCTTCAAGCCAGCCACCCTGTGAGTGCCCTGGAAGGCCACCTCCACGCTGAAGGGTCAGAAGCAACAGTGCTGTCACCCTGTCACCTGGGAGATGCAGGCGTGAGTGTGCCTGAGGAGAAGTGCAGACTCTGAGGCCGCCGCCGCTGGCCTAACACCTGGGAGGCCCAGGGGTGCCCACCACCTGAGCTCAAGGCAGCCTCCAGGCCACCTGGGAGAGGACTTCCCTTTCCTGGGCATCGGCTCTGCATGGGTGTCATTTGCTTGCCCCATACCAGCAGGAAGGCTGCCAGGTGAGGGTCCCTGTCTGTGCCCCTCTGCCAACTGCTCTGCCACCATGTCCCAAACCTCCAGGGGAGGAACCAAGTGGCCAGATCCCTCCAGCTAGCACCCTTTGTGAAATGCTGGCATCTTCTAGTTGCTTCCCTTCCCCTGACTGTTCCAGGTCAGTCTCCTCTGCTTTCCACCAGCCAACGCGACAGGAATGGGAACCAACAAATGCCCATTCAGGGTCTTCCCAGCCTCCCCTCTGGGTGGCCCTAAACATGTGCTTCCACTGCATGAAGGCCTGGCAGGGTTAGGTCCAGACGTGTCTCAGGCACTAGAATGCTAGAAGCAATGATCAATCACCCTTAATTCTGACCTTATTTATTTATTCACTGATTCCCAGATGCACGTATGTGTTCATATAAGAACCACATGCAGACTTTGTGCCAAGCACAGTGCTAAGTAGTCTTGTTCCAACAGGGAAAAGGAAGGCCCACGCCCTGCCCCCGCGTGCTTCACAGGCTGGTGGGAGAAAGAGGGGCACAAGCGCTTAACCCAGCCTGCTGGGGGCCGTGACGGGAGAGGGCAGGGGCTGGAGGAGCGCACAGACACAACCAACATTTCTCCAGCCTTCATTTACATCTATTTCCCTTTCCTGACTTGTATGGCTCTGAGCTCTGTTTTCACTCTGACCTTTCATGTCTGGCACTTCGCCTTCTCTTCATTCCCTAGCCGTCGCTGGCAAGCCCCTTGGGCTCGCTATGCCCCCTCACCTTCCTCCATCCCCCCACCCAGGAAAAGCACCCACTCCTGGGGCTCAGCCTCCGTCTTTGTCCCCCTCCTGCTCCCCTAGGGGAGTGTCCCCCAACAGGTGCTGGACCTCCCGGAGGCCTCAACCCTCTTTCTCTACTTCCACCTTCCAGGTATTTTCTTCTCTGCAGTAGTCTTAGATCTGACCCCTACTTTAAAAACTTACTCATTTATAAGTTGTCTTTGTATATATGTTTACTTAGTAAAATTCACTGAACTATATATGTACGGCTTTTTAACTTGTTGCTCCAAGTGTTACATTTCAATAGAAAGCTAACAGTAGAAATGTCTTTGTATGTACATGTGTGTGACATTCCATAAATAACCAATTGAATCCTTTCAGATATACCATTTTTTTAGTGCTGTCATTTTTTTCCCTGGCCCTTTCCTTTACTGCACATAAGCATTGTCCCTCCATACCCTACCTCACCCCCAGGGAATATATGTATTGATACTCTAGTTCATACTTATCCATATTTCCCCATGTTCACTATATCTGTACCGGAAGCTGGGATTATTTTGCATAAGTGTGATCATATCGTACATGGTTCTGTACCTTGCTTCTCTCACACAGAAATACTTCCCGGTAGACTTTTCCTGTCAACAATTTCTGGTCAAACTCACTGTTTATTATAGCTATATAATATATGGGGCATTCAAATTTTCTGCTACTCTAAATAATGTTGAATTGAACATCCTTACACAGGCACGATTATATTCTGGTGGTCAACAGATCTCGGGTGGGTCCTAAGGAACTGGACCGCTGGATCAAAGGGTACATGCATTTTTAATTTTAATAAGTGCTAACAAATTGGTTTTTAAAAGAAGACCATTCACATCTAACCACCACCTGAAAAAGTGGCCTTTCCCTGCATCTCCTAGAGTTTAACACGTGTTAATGCGCCGTCCTCAGCAGGGCGAAGGCAGAAGTAATTTTGCTTTTTCTCCCTCTGTCCTTCCTTCTCGGCCTCTCAGGGAGAGGGACCCAGAGACACCCAGGTCAGCGGCCGGTCAGCTCCCTGTGAGTCTGGAGATAGCTCTGCAGCGATTCGACTCCGAGGGAAAGATGGGTGAGAGTTAAGTGTGAGAGAAAAGCTGGGTTTGGTCAGCACAGGCCCTCTGACAGCTTCTTAATTAATGTCTCTCAGCTTCTGCCACGGGGTGGGAAAATCATCACACTGTATTTCCTGGACTTCCACACCAGCGATGGCTTCCTGTTAGGGCTTCCCAGGGGGGAGCAATGACTGGGGACTGGAGGCAGGAGGAAGAGAGAAGGAATTCCCTTCCAGTTTCTAGTTCCTACTGGTATTTTTTCAGCAGCTGAGAATGACACAGATTCTAGCTCCAGCTTCTCCTAGCAGCCCAGCTCTGCTGAACATCACCCCTCCATCACGTGCTCAGTGCCTCCCCAAGTGAGCACTGGGGTGCAGAGCCCCTCCTCTGAGCCACGTCCTCTGTTACCCCAGCCCTGGGAGCACGTGGTGAGCAGCCTCTGAGATAGCCCCCAACGAAGCCTTATGTCCGGGTATTTGCGGCCTTATGTAATCCCCTCTTCCTCTTGGGTAACTTGCTTTTAACCAGCAGAATATGGCAACACTGCAGGGCTGTCACTTCCATAATCAGGTCACAAAGGATTCTGGATTCCATCTTGCTAGCAGATTTGTGACGAAGCCAGCCACAGTGGAGAGATCCAGACGGCTGCAAACTGAGGGCCACCACCAGGCAGCAGGGTGCTGCGGCCCTCAAGGACCCCGACCCTCACCACTACATAAACTCAGAAGTGGTGGCTTCCCCAGTCGAGCCTTCGGATGAGACCCTGACCCTGGCTGACACCTTGACTGCAGTCTCACCAGAGACCGTGAAGCAGAGGACCCGGCTAAGCCATGCTGGGATTCCTGACTCACAGACACTGTGAGATAATAAATATGTGCTCTTTAAAAACCATTCCCTTTGGGGTAATTCATAATGCAGCAATAGATAACTAAGACTGGGTGGAAGCTGCTGTCTGTGATTACTAACATCGGCTTACCTTGTTCCCTTTTTGCTCCTTCGAATTCCTATATTCTGCTTCCCTGTATTTAATTAGTTTAAAATATCTAACACAGTTTATATTTTCCTGACAAGAACCCTAACCTGCACTTATTGGGGTTCAAGTTCCATCATCTAGTATTTAAGGTTTTCTACAACCTGATTCCAACCTATTTTTATAATCTTTTCTCTACTAACCAGCAGACATAAAAATTCAGCCCCAATCAAAGCAGTCCGCTCCCATCCTTGTGCTGGCCTGGTGATTTCCCAGGTCCACATCACCGCAGAGGCAGGGAAGTGGGGTAGGGAGCAGGCACTGGCTCAGGCACCAGTCCTGTGTTTAAATCCTGCTCTATTTCCAACTCGCTGTAAGGCCTTAAGCAAGTCACTGAACTTTCAGTTGGTTTATCTGCAAAACAGGGCTTAAAAAAATAACATTTACTTAATGGAGTGCTGCAGCAGGCACAGGGACAGAATGCCTAACTCGCAGGAGGTGTCAGGCTGCGGCTCCAGCTGCAGTCGTGCCCTCTCAGTCTGGAACCCGCTTCCCTCACTCCCCACCTAGCCACATCCTTCAGGGACCAACTCCTCTTCCAAGATGCCTTCCCAGAGCATAATTCTCTGGCAGGGAGCCCTCGGTTTCCACTGAAGTATCTTGTGACCACCTGCAGGGGCAGGAGGAGGGTGAGGGGAGCTCTCACGGTCGTCTTGTGCCTTCCCAACACCTAACACTTGGCCGGGTATGTGTTAACCCTAAACAAACATATTTTAGACAAAGGCGAAGTACTCCAGAAAAAAAGACAAAGTATTATCAAGAATATGGTAAGAAACACCTTACCTCTTCATCAAATTCTGAAGAGATCAAATATTTTTAGTTCTGTCTGGCTTTAAAAATCTCTAAAGCAGACAACCAGAATCAAGCTCACTTTCCCTCACAGGAGCCCACCATGGCTGGCCTGCCCATCACTGTATATGGCTGTGTACCATGATTACAGAAATATCTAGAAAGTGCATTGTTGCCTCACATGTTAAAGGAACCTAAATGCTTAGGGTACAATCCTATTCTATCAAAAGCAGACTTATGACATGAGCCCAAAAGATAAATTCCCTTGTCAATTAAAAAAAATTATCAGAAACTCTGTAGCAGATGCAAGTCTGGCCTGTGGGAGAGCACGCTGACCTCACCTTCATCTCAGGGTACATGTACCGATGGATGGAAGGCAGCCAGCAGACGGGTGGCAGGCTGCCGCCTCGGCCCGGGCCGGTGTGGAGCACCCCTTTCTTATCCTCGTAAAACGCAGCCAGATGAGAGTAGTGCCCAGGCGTCTCCAGCTGGTGCCTGCAAGCACACAGCCCGGTGAGAACAGTTCTGGAGCAGCTCTGCCCCTCCCGCCCTGCCCCGAGGGCTGAAACACTTCCTGCAGAGGCCCTGAGAACCAGAAAGGCCCCCTTTTTGAGGCTGCCTAGGATGCCTCCCCTTTGGTGTTTCAGAAGATCCTCGGAAAAGCTCATGGGAGGGGTGTGATACCCCCGGACAGCACCATGAACACATCCCCTTTCTCATGCAAAATAGGCGGGATTAACAGGCTGTGACGAATGCCTAGGGCTCTCCAGCAAGGTAAGCCTAGGGCTGTGTGCACTTCACACAGAGTGGCTGTTAGCTGGGAGCAGGCAGGGCTGGCAGGGCTGGCAGGGCCACGAATTCCTGGCTTAAAGCTGTGCATTGTTTAGAAATCATGCCTGCTTGCTTTGTTCTAAAAGAGTAAGAGGAAGCTTGCCATCAATGCCTCAAATAAGAGAAAAGAATTATAAGTGGATGTCACTAAGGGCACCTAATTTCTACATCAAGTAATAAATAAAAGCTCAGAATCTCTTCCTTCTCACCCTGCCTGGCCGGCAGAGACTTGGCTCCAGGGAGCCCTGTGAACTAGCCCCCAACCCCAAAACGCTGCCCTGCGGCCCTGGACCATCTGGACAACAGAGAATCCGGCTTCCAAGTCGAGCACAGGAGCATTGTGGGTACTGGCTGGCGGAGCACTACGTCTAATGGGGTGGCGTGGACTGAATAATGTCCCCACAGAATGACATGCTGGAGTCCTCATCCCCAGTGCCTCAGAATGTGACCTCACTTGGAGACACGGTCTTTACAAAGGTAACCAAATTTAATGAGATGCTTAGGGTGGGTCCTAATCAGTACAACAATGTCCTTGTAAGAAGGGGAAATCTGGACACACAGACACATGCAGGAGAACACAGCATGGGCATGAACACAGAGACAGGATGACGCAGTTACAGCCCCAAAGACCACCCGCAGGTATGAGAGGCAGGGACAGAATCTCCCCCCAGCTCAGGACCAGCCCAGCTGACACCTTCACCTCAGACTTTCAGCCCCCACAACTCTGAGACAGTTCTTTTCTGTTGCGCTAAGTCTCCTGGTTTTGGGGATTTTGTTACAGCAGCCCTAGAAGACAAATACAGGGAGGAAAAAAAGGCACTCAAGTCTTTGAGCCCATTTTTATTTTCTTGGAACTCTACAAGTTCTATCATACTGCAATGAAAAAAAATAAAAATATAGCTCTATGGAAGAAAGGGAGGCATCCCTAATTATGGTTGGCCCTGAAGAGGGTGGCTAAACAGGCAGCCCCCCTAGCCTGGCGCTGCTGGCTTCCTTCCCACTTGAACACCAGCATGTCTGGTGCAGGCTCTGCACAGTCCGACCGCTCGCCAACTGCCCCTCAGCCACCTCTGCTCCGCAGAGACTCAGAGCTCCGAAGAGAAGCCTACAGCTGCCATTTCCTCACTGTGGAGTCTCAGGCAAGTTGCTCAACTTTTCAAAACCCACTTTTTTGCCTCTCCTTAAAACGGAGATACTCATATCACCTCAGTATTATTTTGAGAGCTACATGAAATACAGTAGAAAAAGTGCCTTGCATAGCTTGTGGCACTCACAAAACATCCGGCCCCTTCCTTCCCAGCCTTCTGGCAGTGCACAGGAGGGCTTGAGAACAGGGGGCAAGAGGGGGGGATTCTAGGCTAGCCCTGCAAGAGCCCTTCCTGCAAATCTGCATTTTAAGAAGAAAAAAAAAACATCAACTATATTTTTAAAAAATGATTATTAAAATAAGTTCTTCCCTGAGTGACAGCTGTCTAATTTCGGGGTTTCTGCACATGCTCCTTTCAGCTTTGCACAGGAAGGGAGCCATGTGATATAATAATAAATGGCTATGGGGGCTGCTTATAACCATTTCTTTCATCTTATAAATGTTCGTATGCTAGACGGGGCATGCATGGTGGCTAAGCTATATTTGACTGTTCTGAGAAGATGGCAGATAGTCTTCAGGGATGTGTGTCAAATTGGTGAAACTGATTAATACAAAGGAACACAAAGATGATTCAGTTCAAAGGTGTTTTCATTAGGTTTTAATTCCTTGAAAGAACAGTGACAATCATTTAACTGTATTTTTAATACTCTTATTTTCTGCATTAAAGTTTAGGGGGCTAGTGCAAGGGTAATTTGTGTAATATTTTTTATTTTCCAGGTTGTTGATTTGCTGCTCAGTTAATTTTCTTTCCTATTTGACTACATTACACACTGTATTTGAGCCACGATTCTAAGGAAAAGCTCACTACTAAATTAGAGTCTCTTAGACAGAAAGCTAGAGTCAGGATCCTGTCTGATGCAGTGGACCACGCAGTAACACAGAACCTAGAATACAAACACAGGCACAAATATAAACTAGCAGTACCTGGATAAATTGTTAAACCCCCATTGCATGAAAGTCTCAAAATTTAAATACACTAGATTTTGTAGTAAACAAGATTAATTATCAAGCCATACTGCCAAGATAAACCAAAAGGTACTGAAACAAGGCAGAAAGGGCTGGAAGGAGGGCTGAGCTTCACAGATGATGTAAAAGGGGAGACTTATCTAGAAGGAGGCAGAGATTCAGAAATTACCACGCTGAAATGCAGGCCAACCTAGCTATGGAAACCGGCCAAGAGACATGACATTGTAAAAACCAGGCAACATTTCAAACAATATATGCTACTGGTCTGAATCCACAAGCTTCTGGGCCAGACTGAGGAAGCCCCTGAAGGACAAGACACTCCAGAGTTCTCCGGGAACCCACGCCCTTCGCTGTTGCAACAGAGCTCATGTGACCACGCAGATGCCCGCTGCATCTCACCCAGCCTTCCCCGACCAGCACCTGAGGTAAGCATTGCCCTGCCTCTGGGCCCCGGTGTCCTCACTACTGGTCTGAACCAGGCTATCCTCTGGCTTTGTAAGTACAGCCAAACGGGCCATTCCTGCTGCTGCAGGTACAAAGTGGCACCACCTTAGGAAGCAAAGAGACCAGAAGCCTATTCAATTTTTGAAGGATCTGTATTGTCGTATGCCTGACCTATGAAAGCCTGTGACTTCTCAACCTTTAAAGACCCCCAAAGCTACACCAGCAGGAAGCATGTTCTAAGCTATGCAGCCCAAAAGGGCATGTTCTCCAGTGCGACATTCAGAAGTGGTTATGGCAGAAAACGGATAAAGAACTTCCCAGCATATAAACCCAGAAGCCACGGAGAAAAATGGAAAAGGAGATTCTGACCTTTGGATTTGCCAAGCGGCATACTGCTCCGCCAGGACAGGGAGTCCTTGTCATCCCTGCTCTGCAGAATTTCACTGAATTCCTGCTTGTATTCCTCCTTCCCTTTTACAAACAAGAGTTTCTGTTGTGCTCCCACTCTGTCTTCTATATCGTATTTGGGAGGTAGGGAGTGGGTGGACTTGTCTACTCTTTTACAGGTTTTCTCAAAAGGAATCATTTCTGGATCTAATGAAAAGCATTGTTTCATATGGCACAGAAGTCCTGGATTTTAGACTGGAGGCATTGACTGCATGAGACTCTATGATCTCTCTGCTGAGGTGGGAGGAATGTCCTTTACCTTGGGAAGAAAAGTGTACATGGATACTGGTGGCCAGGGGGGCCAGCTGCAACAGACCCCGACAATTTCTTCCCCAGATCTGTTATTCCCTTCTTCCTGTTTGTAACAGAAGCTTCAGAATTTTAACTGGTCCCAGGGTCACCCACTTAACGACTACCATCTTGACCACCTGCCCACCTCTACACTATTACATGAGAAAGAAAGAATCTTCTATGTTATTTGAGCTACTGCATTTTGGGGCCTCTGTTACTACTATTTAGCTAGATCCTAATTAATATAACACCTCTATAACTTTTTACTTTTGAACCATGAGAATGTATTTCCTATTTGGGAAATTAATATTTTCAACAAGAAAAATAATTTTAAAAAATGTCAGGATCCCAACAAAAAGCGTTCTTTTATTTTTAACTCTACAGTATCTTTACTGAGACACAAAACTGAGGACACATTTCAAATAAAGAAAAAGATGCAGGTGTGTACCACAGCTCCAAATGTAAAGGGGCATCTAATTTTTAAAAAGTTAGAAACATGCTAAATGCTCAACCACAAGGAATGATCCAGTAAACTTACGGGACAGTTCCAGCATTATAGTGCTATTAATAATCATCAAAATGATAAACACGGAGGACAATGGAGAGAAAACATAAGCCTAAGTGGTGTTCCTAAAGAACAAAAAAAAATGGAATGGAAAAGTTGAGTATATAGGTTCCTAAAATTAAAAATGAAACACCGATCTTAAGTCCAAGGAGATAAACTGTCCCAGAAAAAAAAGTTCAGAAATATCAAAGATAAAGAAAGAAGCTGTGAGTATCTAGACAGATCAGGATAACTAATCCCAGAAGTCAGCAGAGCAGATCGACTATATCCTGAGAGGAGGAAAGAAAGACTGAAGCAGCTTCTCTTCGGCCGCCGAGAGTGCAGGAAACAGACCAGTGTGGTTAAGCCAGATCTCAGAGGAAGGAGCGTCCATGAGCCTTTCAGGGGGTAAAAAAGTACTTAATGGCAAAATCCAACCCAGTAATAAATCCAATCGGGAACTGAGGAAGGAGCGAGCCACAGTTAAGCCCTGGATGAAGCTGTGAAAATGTAACAGACTTAAGAACGGTGGGGATCTTAATTATGGAACTAAATGCAATAAATCTTGCAATAAAAAAAGTGAGATATGAAGTAGGGAAGAGGAGGAATAAGATCACAGACTCTTGTATACACTTGAAATATATTTAAAAACGCCAATGACGTCTATACTAAGGATTGCGCACTTTTACTGCATATATGCTATTTCTCAATAAGAACAAGAATGATATCCTATCTTTGTGTTTTTCTTAATTTTGTCTTAACTTTGGAGGCACAGTTCAAGTAATTTATTTTTTTGTGAAAAAATATTCACTTGAAGTTTGATAATTCCATCAATTACTCTTTTCCTTTGATATATACAAATAAAATTAATTTCAAGCCATCCTATTTGATAAAACTAAATCATTACAAAATATTAATCCTATTTTTGTAAAATTATTTCTGCTTTCGAATGGCATTCACTGAATACGGACAATGGATATTTCATTGTTAAGATTTTTCATTGTTAGAAGTTTTTAAAAAAATTCATTTGTACTTTCATGCAAATTTTAAAGTGTTCCACATTTTTTCCACAAACAACAAATTTCACATTATTTCAAAGATGATCAGGGAAGAGTACATGAACAATGAAAATAATGATAAATTTTAAAATAAGCTATGAAAGTGTATATATAGTGTGATGCTGGTTATGTTCTTTTAAAAGTATCCGCACACGCAAACAAGAAAGGAGGCAAATGTGCTCAAGTTTTAATAGCGCTTCAGGGATTAGGGATAGAGTTCTCTCTCAAACGTGAAATGAAATTAGATTACTTGCTTAATGAAAAAAATACAATAGTTTGGCTGCTTCTGTTAAAAGCTCCCTTCCTATTACACCAAATTATAATAACCGCCCCAAATAATAAATGGTTAGGTTTAAACATGTCTAGAGTCCGTCTGCCTACCTTGGGTAAGGAGGTAATTATTGTGGTTTAGAGTAAACAAAGATTATGTACATGTCAGCAGATTATTTAATTAAACAAAACTGATCACAGTAATTCATATAAACTGAGAGCAAAATCTACCTCGGCTTTCCCTGTAGTGTGAAGAGTATGAAGCGGGGCACTGTTTGCAGCAAAGAGCCCCCACTGAGGCGAGAAGCACAGCGCAGATGACCCAGGAAGGGCCTGTCCCTTGTCCGCTGTCGGGCCCACACACCCTTTAGCTCTGAGGGCTCAGCCCAGACGCCCCAGCTGGCGGACCCCGTGCCCGCCCCTCCCCTCCCCCGACTGCTCGTCTGTAAGCCACATACCGAACTTGGTTCTCCAGGAAGTGCATGTACCGGTAGAGCAGGGTGTAGGACGGCGAGAGGATGCCCACGGACTTCATACGCGCGCCGCGCTCCAGCTCGCTCTCCACAGGCATGTTGGCAAAGCAGGCCAGGCCGAAGAAGGGCCCCTTGCGGAAATAGCTGGAACAGAGCAGATGTGCCGTGTGGCTCGAAATCAGACACAAGTTTTGTTCTGCTCTTTTTGGAAACTTTGAGATGCAGCTCCACGTAAAACAAGTCACTGTGTCCAGGGCTCTACTGGACAAACTCAGCCTGCAAACAAACTTTTATAGATCCTTAAGGGAACGGTCGGTCCACGCCTCTCAACTGCACACATGAGACCACCAGAGCTCAGAGAGATGGGGGAACTCGTCAGGGACCATGGCTGGATCCAGGACTTGGCCTCTGGCAAGGCTGCTGCTCAACTGCCCGCGGCCATGCGTGGATATTTTCCTTCGCCTTCCGCAGAGCACCCAGAGCCTGGACCGGGGAACTGCACTCGCATCTCGGGGCCTGCCTAGCATGGCACTTGCTTCATTAGCATGAACCACGTTCATTCCTCAGTTCCTGAGTCACTGATACTTTCAACAGAGCACATGGAGGTATTTCCTCACACTTGGCCAGTCACGGTTTCAGCCCAATGACCCAAAGATTAAAGCTACTCCATGACCCTTATGCTCCTCCTCACACAGGACTATACCCCGGCCCTCCTCATTAGCACATAAATGTCTGAAGTGAACCCAGACTGAACTGCAACTCCGTTCTTCCATTAGAGCCAAACCTCAAAGGAGGTCCAGTAATTTCTTGAAAGGGAGAGAACCTCTATGATAGGAGTTCCTGCTTCCTGAAAGTAAAGAAGCACTTTAGTACTTACATGAAATCAGACTGAATTTTATGGGACCCACTGGCCATAGACTTGAACTCAACGCCTTCTAGGTCCATGTCTTGAGGTAAGCACCATTCCACCATGTTCCCTGCGGGAAGGGGAGGAGACAAGTCAAGACAAAACCACTCAGAGGGGTATCAGGGTAGGGCTGAGCACCCTGGGCTTCTCGACAAACGTCCTGCTGACTGAACCAGCAAGATGCTCCAGGGGTTCATCCCGCGCGTCTCCACATGCTGGTGGAGTCCCCGAGTTACTCCCCAGGGCCTAGAGACGGGCCCTGAAGGACTCTTCCGTCTCTGCCCTCAAATGCACACAGTTCTTCCCGCACAGAGACCGTCTTCCGTTCTGCCACTCTGCTTAGTCGCTTCCAAATGCCCGTCCCTTCACGGCCTCAAGTTTAAGTGCAGGTTTTTACCCTCGGCCCCATTTCCTCCTCTCATATTCTCTCCTTAAACCCTGGAGATCCTGCTTCCATTCTACAGCCACCAATGACCTGAACAAACACCAAACTTTTTTTTTTAATTCACATTGTCATTGATTCTTTGTGCCATTTGCTAATTCCTCAAAAACTTCTCCCCTTTTTCCTTGGTTCCCACAACAGAACACTCTGATCTGTGTAGCTCTGCTTCCTTCACTAACTCTTCCTCCTCTGTCCCCAAATGAGGCCCTTCTCCAAGGTTCAGCCATCAGTTACCTGCTTCCAGAATCTGGGGTCACATGCATTCATCATTAATTACCAAGTATCTACAGAGCTGGAGGTTGGGGCTACAAAGTCAAATAAGACATAGGCCCTGACCTCAAGGTCAGAGTCCAGAAATAGACAAGGCAACCAGTGATTACAATTGTGGGGTGGGGGGGGTAATGCTCCAACAAAGCATACCATGGGAATTTAAGACGTAGCAATGTCAAGCACCCATCGAACCAAGAGGATCAGAATTGCACAGTAACAGCGCTACCTAGAGGCTCGCGAGAACATGATGGAATATTGTCTACTGTTTTCTTGCATATTCAAAATGTGTCAAAATAAAAATACTAAGCTCCTTGTGAAATTTAATTTTTATTTTTTTTCTAACAGTTTTGTTAAGGTATAATTTACATGCCATACAATTTACCCATGTAAAGCAAACAATTCAGTGGTTTTTGGTAAAGGCAAAGAGTTGTACAATCATCACATTTTCATCTTTCTCCACTTTTACATACGAGGACACACTGAGACATGCAGGAGGCCTGCTCAGAGTAGCATCTGACAGGCAGGGCTGGGGTACCACCTTGGCCGTCCGGAGCTGAAATGCCAGTCCTGGCCCGGACTCCCATCATGCAGGTAGACCCGCCACCTGGGAGCAGTGCAGTAAGTTAAACAAGCAGGCACTGACGCCAGGTTAGACTTGGGTTCAAGGCTTTGTTTCACTATCCACAAGCTATGTGAACTTTGGTAAAATCTCTTAGAGCCTTTATTTCATTTGAAAAATGAGCACAATTCTAAATAAGGAGCTGACTCCCCTGTAATTCCTGTCCAGCTGTGTAGTTCAAGCTTCAGTGAGGGGAAAAACAGAAGTGAAGATGAATTCCCCAAGCCACCAGTGCAGCAAGGGCGGTAAGAATTCCCTGAAGACAGAGGCTCACGTGCTCCCCTGTACTCTGAGCAAGGGCTTTCTGAGCAAGCGCTGGGGTCTGACTTCCTCACCAATGGGCTTCAGCTGGGTGGGAGAAACAAGTACATAAACTGACCCAGAAGGGTGGAGAGTCGGAGGTGGGGTAACAGAAGCGGCAGGGCTTGGGGTGGCCTGCCCCAGAGGGTGCAGTGGTCCTGGGAGCGTAAACGGGTGGGAGGGACCATGGGATTTCATTCTCTCTCATCAACTCCAAGCCCTACTGTCCTAGGCACTGGAACTGCCATCAACAATTCCAGCCAACGATGCTTTCAGATCACCGTGCTGGGCATCGAGGCACAGCTTACCCAGTCCACCTGTGCCCGATCCAGGCTCCAAAACCTGTGGACGTCATGGAGGACCACCCCCCACCCCCTCCCATGTTCAACAGCCTAGGGCACTTTCAAATCATGAATCCCACCAACTAACCAGTGCGCTGAAGTAAAAAGCATGAAAAGGGGGATTAAGATTTCATAAAACAGAAAGGCCAGAAGGTTGTGTCTGCCGGGTTGAGAGAAGAAAAAGCATGCCATGCTCTGAAAGAGGGGTGAACATGGGCATAAAGGTATGGTTTTGAGTACCATTCCTGTCTTTCCCCTTACCACCCACGTCCACTGTTCCATAGTCTAGTGGCCTATGAGTGCACTGGACACCCAGGGAACCTAAAAAGGTGCCAGAGCCACCCCAGACCTACAGGATCACCACCCACTCCTCATGCCATGTGGGTGACTGGGGGCCAGCCTAGGAAAGGGACAGCCTGGGACAGGGCTGCAGCGCCCTTCACTCGCCTAGCCTGGCTCTTCTAGCACCTTGATGCACAGAGCAGTAGTTTGTTCATTTATTACTTTTGTCCTTGCGTGTAACATAATTTATCTACTTAACTATTGATGCGTGTTTAGCTTAGTTCCAGTTTGAAGCTGTCACAAACACCACCACCATAAACAATCCTGTACTTGTCCCCTAGTGAATACATGGGTGTGGGGGGATTGTAATGCGTCAGCTTGGCTAGACTGAATGATGTTTCTCAGAATTCCTTTCCTCATGTGTTTCCAGCTGAGACTGCACAGGCGGAAGTGAAGCAGCAGCCATACAGTGTTTGCGTCAGGACGTGGGTGCAGGGGCATCAGGCAGCTTGTGGGCGCTGTTGCTTATCCGCAGGCCAGCACGCAGGGCGTGGCAGCCAGGCCTGCAGACATGCTGGATCCACCTTCCCCTGGATCCTTTCAGCTTCTCTGACTCAGAAGTCAGCTGTGTGTTTCGTCCCATAATGAAGGGCGTCAGCTTCATCAGGACACCCACATCATCAAGGGTGGAGTCAGTGACAGACTGACCTGGGTTCCCGTCCACCCTGCCTGCATTCCTCCTTCCTAACCTTATCTTCTTCTTCCATAACTGCCTACCCAGTAGGCTGCAAGCTCCATTAGACTTAGAACACCAGCCTTACTGATACAGACTGTCTAACCAACTCCCACAACTGTGTAAGACAAAATTCTTGCAGTAAATCTCTTCATATTAATCTCCTAGTGGTTCTCTTCCTTTGATTAAACCTTGGCTGATGCCATGGGTACCCATTTCTGTTGATTACATCCCTACGAGCAGAACTGCTGTAAAAAATGTTTGCATCACTGTAAAGCAAGGAGCATCCAATAATTCCCAAATCAATGTTTCCCAAGGTGTATGTAAATCACTAGGGCTTCAGCAAAAAATACATTTTTTAAAGGGACTTTGACCAAATTATCTGAGCTTAAACAAAGACACACACCTTTGCTGCAGAAGCTCTCAGAGGCTTTAATATGTTAGTCTGTGTGGTGAATCTCCATGAAATCAATACAGTGCCTAATGTTGCCAAAATTATTTGGCCAATAAACCTGTTTTTAAGGAGTATCTTAAGGGACTAACTTTATAGAAGGAATTTTTGGTTTTTTTAGAAATGCTAGCATATAAGGGGTTGCAAATTGGTCCTCCATGTCCACTCTTCCTTCCTTATAAGGAACAGGGCCTCCTACTCTTAGCCTGGCACATGGCCTTCCAAATGACACCTACACTTCTCAGTATCTTCTTGCATATACATATGGCTACATGAGTAAATTCTGGCCAAGAGGATGTGGACAGAAGTGAGGTGTGTAGTTTCTAAAATGCACTTTAAAGGGAAAGAATATGTTGCGCCTTCCTCCATCCTGCTGCCAGGAATGCGGATGTGGTGATGAGCCACCCTGAACCACTCAGGTGAGGGCACCAGCCTACACATCACCGAGGGGATGATGGAGCAAAGCTAACACGAGTCTGGGTTCTTGGATGACTCCACGGATCTGAGCCAGCATTCAGGATCCAGCCGTCTCCTGACTGTTACATGAAGAAGAGATGAACTCCCATCTTGATGAAGCTACATTCATTTGGGTCGCTGGTATTCACGACCATCTGTTACTTAATACCGCTGACCTGTAAACTAAAGCCTCGGCCTGGTTCCCACAGCCTCTGTGCCTCGTTCCTCTGTGCCTGGCCAATCCTCACTGCACAGGAACTGAGAGAATCAGTGGGAGTGAATGGCCCTCTGCCAGCTACAAGTCCCTCTGGACTGGGGAGAAAGGGCCGTGCCAAGCTGGTGAATCAAGGAATGGAGCATGGGCCCCAGAACACCATTCTGGGAATAGCGACACACTCCTTGAATGAAAGGGAAGTAGATAAAGCTACCACGGCCCACATCCCAGCCTGGTCTAATCATTGTCTTAGATGTCTGTCTCCCCTGGACACTGAACTCTTAAACACAGGAACTTCGCTCGTTTATCTTCACATCTCAACACAGCACAGTGCTTAGCACAGGACAAGCATTAAAAAAAACAAAACAAAACAAAAAACCTAGCTTTATTGAAGACATATTTTTTGAGGCATGTTTTTAAAAGCTACTTGATGAATTGATATTAATTATCCTAGGTTATGTAGGAAAATGTCCTTCTTCGGAGGCTTATACGTAAGTGTTTCAGAGTGAAGTATCACCACCCCTGCATTTACTTTAAATGGCTCAGGGAAAAGGTGCATCTGTATCTTTGTGTAATGGGTTCTGATATATGCCTGCTGAACTTGTGTCCACACAACTGAGACAAAAGGGAACAATCTGAGCAAAGGGATTTTCACATTTGCTTATGCTGTGGATTAAATGCAACCTCAATCGAAATCCCAACACATTATTGTGGATATTGACAAACTGGTTTTAAAGTTTACATGGTGAGGTAAAAGGCCCCAAAGGGCCAACACAATACTGAAGAAAAACAAAGTAGGTGAACTGACTACCAGACCCCACGACTTACCGTGAAACAGTAATCAGGACAGTGAGATACTGGTGAAAGATTAGGCAAATAGATCAATGGAACAGAACAGACAGCCCAGAAGCAGGCCCACACAGAGTCAACTGATCTTTGCCAAAGGAGCAGAGGTAATACAACAGAGGAAAGATAATCTTTTCAACAAATGGCGCTGGAACAAATGGATGTCCACATTTTAAAAAATCAGATAAGAATCAGATGTGCTGCATACACCCTGGTAAGTGTCTCCCGGGGTGAGCTGCACTTAAATCTTTTTCCTTTTGTTTAAAAGAAAAAAAGACACAGACCTTACACCTTTCACAAAAATTAACTCAATGTAAATAGCACACCAAAATGTAAGTTGCAAAATTATAAAGCTTCTAAAAGAAAACATAAGAGAAAATCTAGAGGACCTTGGGTTTAGCAAAGAGTTTTTAGATAGAACACCAAAAGCATGATCCATGAAGAAAAATTATTAAGTTGTACTTCATTAAAATTAAAAATTTGTTATCTGTGAAAGAACCTGTTAAGAGAATAAAAAGACAAGCCACAGACTGGGAGAAAATATTTGCAAACACATATTTTATAAAGATGTACAGAGGGCAAATAAGCATGTGAAAATGTGCTCACCATCATGTCATCAGAGAATTACAAATTAAAACAATGAGAGACTACTACACACCTATCAGAATGGTCAAAAATCCAAAACACTGAAAATACTGAATGCTTATGATGATGTGGAGCAACAGGAAATCCCGTTCATTTCTGGTGGTGGGAATGCAAAATGGTACAGCTACTTCGGAAGGCAGCTTGGCAGCTCCTTACAAAACTAAATATAGTCTTACATTATGATCCAGTAATCATGCTCCTATTTATTTATCCAATGAGTTAAAAACATGTCTGCACAAAAAGCCTGCACATGAATGTTGACAGTAATTTTATTTATAATTGCCCAAAATTGGGAACCACCAGGGTGTCCTTCAACAGGTGACTGGAAAAACAGTCTGTTGAATACCCATACAATAAAATATTATTCAGCAATAAAAAGGAGCTATCAATCTCTGAAAAGATACAGAGGACACTTCAGTGCATATGGCTGAGTGAAAGAGGCCAATCTGAAAAGGCCGTCTCCTGTATAATTCCAACTCTGTGCCATTCTGGAAAAGAAACTATAGAGATAGTAATTATCTGGGGGGAAGGAGGGATGGATAGGTGGAGCAATGAGGATTTGTAGGGCGGTAATACTATTCTGTATGATGCTGTTATGGTGGCCACGAAACATTGGGAATCCATCAAAACCCATAGAATGCACAACACAAAGAGTAAACTCTAATGTAAGCTCGGAACTTCAGAGAATAATAATTCATCAATATCATCAATTATAGCAAGTATACCACACTAATGCAAGATGTTCACAGGGGAAGAGGGGGCAGGGGGATACAGGAACTTTGTGGACTTCTCAGTTGTTCTGTAAACCTGAAACCACTCTAAAAAAATAAAATGTATTAATTTTTAAACAAGCTAATAGATGAATTAACCAACATTAATTATCCTAGGGGTAGTAATGATATTATGGTCACATAGGAAAATGGCCCTATTCTTAGGCCATTCAAACTGACCTATTTACAAATGAAAAGTTATGATGTCTCTAAGTTACTGTCCCATAGTGCCACAAAAAAGGAAAAGTGTATCTATGCATAGTCAGTTCGGCTATAATGCTAGCTGAATTTGCTCCAAAGCAGTAGATTTAGGAAACAATTTGATCAAAGGGAATTTCCTGTTTGCTGGTATGTGATTACTATCAAAAGGTTCACAGTACAGAACACTGCAGCCCTCCGAGCCCAGTCACAGAGGAATCACAGAAGGCGTCGCGCACACACCTGCCTGTTAACCCAGCCTCCCTCCTCGCCAGTGGTGCCGCCGATCTCCTCTGGCGCTACTACTTTCCACCAAATGTCACAAAGCCCTGCATCCACCACCGCAGAGAAACCCCAGGCTCCACTCCTTCAACACCCACCTTCATCTGCAAACCTCAGATCTTTTTTAGGGTAAAGTGCCTTATTTTGAGTATTTATGTGTTTATTAACTATTTATCATATGTAAAACTGTCCATTTTTAAATTAGGTTTCTATCTTTTTTATCTGTCACTAACAATTTCTGAGTGTCTGCCCCTGACCCTATTTTCCCATAAGTCCATGACTTTCACTGCGGTTTTCACAGCACAGTGATGCTGAGGAATGCCCATTTCACAGGAGAGCAGAGCTGACTGCACACGGATAAAGCAAATAAGGCAGAAAGTCAACATATGAGGACACTGAGTGAAAGATACACAGATTTTTACTACCCTATTCTCTGAGGCTTAAAAAATTTCAACAGGCAAATTGGGGAACATAATCTAAATAACAGAAATGTGAAAGACACACAGTAAGCATTAAAGGGCTTTGCAAAAGCAAATAATTGCAGTGATGATGTGCTATAAACAGGAATGAAGAAGCGTCATGGCTAAGGGTCGTCCTTTAACAGAAATACTATACTAGTCTCAAAAACTGAAAAGCAGTTTAAATATGAAACTTGCAGAGGCTTAAAGTGATTGTGGAAAAGTAACAACCCTCGTGGTGAGCTTATTTAATGCCAGAAAAATCTCCAACTGAATGCTACCTACTTCAGGCTCAGTCTTAGCGCTGTAAGCTCCCTGGCCTTCCAAATACCCTCCCTGCACTTTAGGAACCAGCCAGGGAGCTGGGGCCTGGAAGGATTCAGCAGAAGGGCTCATCCCAGGGGTAATCAACCAGAGAGAGGAGTCACCACTGCCCAGCGCCTTCCCCCAACCCCAACTTTCCTTCTATCTCCACACCCTCCCTCATCCTGGGCCACCCACTGGGCCTATCACAGGTACCCTGTTCCAGGTCCCGCTTCACCTCTAGCTGCTGCAAAGACAACTTATAAGGAGTTTACATGCCATATAAGAAACCCATGTGGCAATCCGCCTTGTGTACATTCAGCCAGCCACTCAACAAATACTGGTGGACCATCCCCTGGCGGTGCCGTGCCAGCTGCCAGGCGCAGGCACTGGCAACATGCCCCTCTTTAAAGGAACTTGGCTAGCAGCTGATCCGGTTGGCAGCTCAGTTCCCCAGGGGGAAGCCAGAGGGCAATGCTGAGCCTGGCCATAGATGGACACATGGTCTGCACCCTGCCACTCTGAAGGTCAGTCTGGCAGCTGTGCGCACCAAGGCCTCCCACACCTGATGTTTCATCTGCTCCTATGCTAGGCGAGACATACTCTGTCCCCATCCACATACAACGCTGCCTTGCCTTCCATTTGGTTAGACGGGAAGTGACCACATCCCCAGGCATACTTGGGTTTCAGCCACCATCATTTGTCTAGAGAGAACAGACATTAGCTGTGAAGGGCCCCCACCAGTAAGATGGCGATCTTCTGGCTTCTCCCGGGTCCTTGGTTCCCGACGGCGCCACCTGAAGACCAGTCACCTCTTTCCCCCCTCCCACTCCCAACACCTAGCCAACAGCCACCAGCCCCGTATAAGTGACACCCCAATCAGCTCATGCCCCTTCCTATATAACTCAGCACCTTTCCCTAATAAAGCGGAATTCTCCAGTGAATTGCTGCTGTGTGTCACTCCTTTCCTTTCAAGCTGTCACTGCCTCTGCCTATTAGAAAGTTCATCTAAAAATATTTAAAGTAGAGAAAGCTATGATCTTGAACTAAGATAACCTCTTTTTAATGGGGGACGTTCCTTCCTCCTTTTCCCTCCTTGTAGGGTGGTTCCCAGTCATGAATTTCCTCCTGAGGTCTGCCTGTCACAAGCAGTGGCTGCATCAGCGAATGTCCTTTATAGCTCCTTCAGACCTCAAGAGTGCAACCCTGCACCGGCCTTCCCCTCTCCCGCATGTGCCTTGACTTTTACTCTTCCCGTGAGTTTCTTCCCAACAGTATATACATATGCCCTAATTCCAGTAGGGAAGTAAGAGGGAATCCTGTCTCAGGAATAAGGGCAAGGAGCCAGGAGCTCTCCTGGTCCCAACATGACATAACCACTTCCTAGGGGCCACCAAATTCCCGAGAAGGAAGAAACCTCAGCACGTTATTTGGTTAAGACTGCAATGCCAGAAAAGTAAACAGCCCATATTGACTTTTGGTCTTACATAGTTTTCAGTGTCCTGAAAACCACCCAGGACGAGAGTTTATGCAAAGCAAAAATAGAAAGGGTCAGTATGAAGAAATCCGAGGCAGGAAGAAATGAACCCTGGTGATTTCAAGTCAGCCACATGCCCATTCATGGCTGAGTTCCAATGCGTCAATTTTACAGGGAAAAAAAAAATCCCCTTCCATTTCACAGACCCTGCATCGTTTTCCCCTGGGCAGTGGTGTGCAGAGGCAGGCAGAGCCGGTGGGTTGCTCCTATACTCAGTGAGATACACTCTGGGCTCTGCGTTCTCCGCTCTGTGACTTAAAATGACTTAACAGCTTCGTGTATCTGGTTTTTCATCACTATTGTTGGGTGAATTTCATTAAGACTTTTGGGAGAATTCGAAGCAAGGTTCTTAAAACCCCTAGCAGAGTTCCTGGCACACAGTGGGCCCTCAGTAACGGGTAGGTTTATGGTTCCCACTCCTGCTTTACTCCCCCTAGACTTGCAAGAGAAGAAACAGAATTCACAACAGATGGCCACAAATTGACTTCTCCCTGAAAACCACAGCAGGTGAATCATAGACAGCCTGGGAAAGATTCTGCCATTGTGGGATTAAGGAAATTGACCACAATTCTTCTATTCACTGACATCTGGTTGGAAACAACAGAGAAAGGACAAGGCAGCATTAAACCTTCCTAGAGATGTTCCTCTTGGCAGCCAGAACTGGCCTTCTCTTTGCTTCTTGTGAGCCACCCCTTCTTAGGGCTGTTCTTTGCATTACAACATAAATGCTCCAAATTTTCCATTCTTCTCCTTGTCACTTTCCTACCCATGACTGGAGCTATTTATTATTTGCACGAGTCAGATGACCTGGTTGGCACTCCAAGTTAAGCTCAGACAGACAGCACCTGGCCCTAACCTCACTGTGCCTCCACTGAATCCACAGTTGAACAGAAAATACTTCTATTTCATTCACTATATGGAGAATGCATGGAGATTAAAACTAGTGTGTGTGTGATTTTAACCAGTCATTTGACATAAACACAGGAGCATTTAGATGCACTAAATTAAATAGGGTGTCAGATGTAATTCAGGCAGTAGTTAGAAGCTGAGGAACAGGTAGTAATTCATCCCTACCAAGGAAGAACAAAGGGAAAGGAGACATCTTCAATCTAGGCAGGGGATCCTCCCCTCAGCCAGGCCCTCACCCCCTCCCCCAGCTACCACAACACAACACACACATCATAGGAATCTCCCCCAGACACCCACAAAATCGCACTGGGGAAAATGGAGCAGTTTAGAGTGAGTCTTTTACAAAGAAACAGGCCACTGAGGAAGATTCATAGGTGTCTTATGTCACAGGTTCAAAGCCACATCTGCCCCAGGCCACCTGCAAGTCCTCAGTCACAAGTGAGACAGCACTGTCACCTTCATAGACAGGCGATGGGGGTAGCAAGCTGACTTCCAAGTATGACAAAACCTTTTCCCATAATTAGGCAGGGAAAAGTAACGACATTTTCCTAGAAACCCAAAGGGCAAAATAAAAATTAAAAAGCAAGGCTCTAAATATATGGGTTGAACACAGTGAAAAAGGAATATTCTGGCTTGCAGAGTGAGAATCTATCTGGGCCTGGTTTCAATGGCAGCTTTGTGGCCCAGATGGCCAGCACCACCATCCAAGGTACTTCCTGCTCCAGATAAAGACTGAGTGTGTGTGAGAGTGTGTGTGTGCACGAGTGTGCACATGTGTGTGTAAGACAGCTTCTACCTCATTTCATTACTAGTCCCCCTGTTCCGGGCATCCCAAAACTTGCATCTGAGGGTATAAAAGAAGAATGACTCTCTTATTCCCATGCACCAGCCTGAGCTTCACTGCACATTCCTGCCCAAATGGCTGCGTGCACTGCCCTCCACTCTCCCCACCAAGGATCCACTCCTCCCACACAGTCCTTCTGTCCACTTTCACCACCCAGACCACTCACACCCTTACAGCTGCACCATCGCTGGAGATTCTCTTCTCTCATTCTTGCATGCACACTTGCACACACACACACACTGATTTGGACACATGCTGACAGTTACCTATACCTGCTGGGAAGATGAATGGGATATCCTTGGCCTGGGCAGTAAATGACTGGGTAGGTTTGGGAAGGAGGAGGTACTCTAATGGAGGGAAACTGAGGACACGGTGGGAGAGACATGGGGGAGTGGGACAGCAGGCAACAGAGAGAAACCTAGACAATTTCTCCCCCATGATAACTTCTGTGATGTGCTCTTGTTTAAGTAAAGAAGCCAGTATTCACTTTACTACTTCGGGTATCACAGGCTAAGGAAGGGAAAAGATCCTGGTGGACCAAGATTAAACAGCAACAGAGCACAGCTGCCTCAGTGGCCAAGCGAGGAAGACACTGACCCATAAAGTATGGCCCCGGTGATGTCTCCAGCTCCCTGGCCAATAGAGGACCCTCACCTCACCCTCCAGACCACGACTTCCTCACACAAGGGACACAGCAGGAGCTCTCTGAAGCCTCACGTTGACCCTTAGAGGCCCTGGGAACCTCAGTAGCATTCATTCCGCCTTTTACTTGCAGAATAAGGTAATAATGTTAACTTTATACAGGTATTATCACAGGATGTAAAGGATCATTTTGGACTGGGATAGAGGAACAAAAGAGAGATAACCAAATTTATGGGCAGGAAACAACAGCTTTCAAAACAAAAAACAATACCATCAACCAAAGTTAAAAGCACACCACACTCTCTCTCTTCTCCCCACCTCTTCCCCATCCTCTCTACTCCCTTGATACAGTGATGATGAAAAGTTAGAGGACACAGGTTCAGGCAGTCCTAAAAAGACAACGGGTTTTAAAGCCAAGTATTTACTGGTTCGTTAATATTTCCAAATGACCGACTCATCCTTGGTGTGTTTGTTGATATTTAAATTGGGTATAAACAATCATCAAATTACAGGATGCTGATTAGAATTAAACAAAACACCATACAGTAAAATGCCTGCAGAAAATAAGTGTCCAAGTATCAGTTACAACCCCTTCTTTCCACATGGAGCTTAATTTGAAAACCAGTCCACAAACACACCCACAGACACACAAACACTCCATATACACACATCCATAAACCATGCTCACCCGATGTGACTGACAAGGCCAGCGAGGGTCTGGCTCTGGGGTGCTTTGCAGTCTTATCAACTCCACCTGCAGTTAGTGTAGGGTTTTCTTTTCTCCCTCCCTTCCCTAGACTCTCCCGCCAGAGCCACACTACATCAGACTTGTTAGCGTCCCTGTTTCTTCTCGCTGCTCTTAAACACTTGTGAATGAATCTCACACTTGCATCTATTTACCTGCAGGTGATGAGGTAGGACATACTGAGTATTATTAGCTACAAAGCATCTGTTTTTTTTCTAGCAACAAGGGTTACTTTGGTCAAAAAACAACAGTAGTTTTTCAGACTACTGTTATGTGGGAGTCCCAACCATATGTGCGTCAACCAGCATATGTGATGAGCATTAAAAAAAAATATGGAATAGGAAACACCAGTAAGCACCAAATGTAGAAAGGTTAGTACTATTTCATGAAACCTCTTTCAGTTACATATGTATGTACGTGAGTGTATTGATTGTGATGAAAAACTAATTTCATATGGTGGGTCACGGTCAAAAATGTTTGAAAGCCATTGGGATGGGCCGATGAAGAGACAGGAGCAGGAAAGTCCTAGGCTCCTGCCCACACCATGTCATTATTTCTTCCTGCGTCTGCCTGGGTTATAATCCCTGCCCAAAGTGAGGTCGCCCTGCCGGACAGGCGCATCCCGGGTCCATCGCAGGATCCTAACCCTTTCTGCTCCCACTGCATTGCACCCCAGATCTTCGGACTGGCTTCTACAGCTCATCCTTGGAGAGCCAGGAAAGGAACTCCGGAGGAATACCTTCCTTCGCTAATAGGCACTCCGCATCCAGCAGCTCCACTGGAGTCAAGGACAGAAAGCCACTCGGTTTTCCTGAACCCTGGAACCGTGACCACAGCTCCCCTCCCTCCAGTGCTGAGCAGCGCGGCGCTGGGACGGAGAGGCCCCTTCCCACCACCCGAGGCGTTCTGAGAGCTATTTACTCACTCGCTCTTCAACCCCTGGAAGTCTCTCGCCACTAAGATGCACTCTTTCTTACTGGGCGGTTAGAATAAAGATTATGTGGAATAGCCCTTTAATTCCCCAAAGAGGCCAGAAAGAGCCTCCCTGAGGGGGCTTCTCCTTTAATCAATCTCCAGTTTAATCCCTTAGCCCCATTCCTTAATGCTCCCGGCATTAATTCCTCAAAATAATGCTGCCAGTGAAAGTGAACTTGGCCGCCGTAAAGTTACCGAGCCGGGAGTGACGCGGGGGGCGGGCGGGGCAGCAGAGCACCTGGAAGCTTAGGACAGCCAGTTTTACAGGGAGCTCCCCGAGCGGGGTGGGGGGATGGGGGTTCCTTCCCTTAACGGGAAGAATCTTTTAGCCCAGCGAGAAAACAAAAGCCAGCGTGCCTGCGGCCACACACACGATCCTCGAGAAGTGCAAACACTGGTCACGGGGGCGCGCACTGGGAATCTGCGATCAGAGGCACTGGGCGGAGCGGAGAACGGGTCGGCGGGCGCCGCGAACAAAGCTGCGAGTCCCGCGCGCAGACCTGGCGGAGGCCCTGTGCGCGCCGCGGGGAGCCCGGCCCGCGGGTGGGGGTGCAGGTGTGCCGGCGCGGTGCGCGCGCAGCCAGCCCCTCCCCCGCCGCCCCAAAGCCCGGGGGGCGCCCCTCTCCTAGCCCCCGGAGCGTCTCTCACCCGAGCGGGGATCGAAGGTGACCACGAACACGGCCACCACCTGGTCCTCCTCCACATCGCTCAACTCCAGGCGCCCGGACTGCAGCCGCCCCTCGGCGGCACCCAGCTCCTCGGGCTCCCGCCGCCTCGGCTGCTCCGCGGCCACCCGGCCGCCCCCGCCGCTGCCCCAGCCGCGGCCCCCAGCCTGCGGCTCCGGGGCCCGCGGCGGGGAGACGGCGGGGCCCTCGGCCCAGCTCAGCAGCGGCGCCGCGTCTCCCCGCTCCACCATGGCGAGGCGAGGAGGAGCCGCGGGCGGCGGGGGGCGGGCGCAGGGGCGGGCTGCGGGAACTCCCTCTCCGGGCCGGCCCGGGCCGCCGCGCCGCCCGAGCCCCGCACCTGCCGCGCCCCCGCCCGCGCGCCCACCGAGCCGACTCTCTCCCCGAGCCAGAGAAGGCGCCCTTCGCACAGGCTTCCTGGACTGCTCGCCTGGTTCGAGAGTGCATGGATGCAAGAGTGTGCTCGCGTATGGGAGCTGTCTGGTGACATGGACGCGCATCCACCTGGATCTGTCTACCTGCGCTGGGTGCTGGTGCCTTCTCCCCTAGGATTCCGCGCGATAACTGTACCACCGTGAATTTTCACACGCCACCTTTATCTTTGAAAGTCCCCTGGTCGCACAGGCCATGATAGGTATTACGTAATCCTGGCTAGGGGCCAAAGCTAGCCTGTGTTGGAAGGTGAAGCAGAAGAGGGGAGCCCTGGGGCTCTGAAGCTTGGATAAAGCTGTGGGCTTTGGTATCTGGCCTGGAGTGGTTCTGTGTGTATAATCCAGGCCGGCAATGCTCTTGAATGAGCTGGATAGTGCCCCGCCCCGGCCTTTGCTGGACCCTCTCTGGGTCTCCTCACTCATTTCAGGGACCAAGTCTCCACCGAGAGCAGTGGAAGGTCACTTACATGCCCTTGGTGGAGTGGGAGAGGGGCTGAACTTAATACGTAAGTGATGAAGGCACCCCCTATTTTTTAGGATAAAATGCATAGATTCTTTATTGTAATGTCTTTGGTTTTTGCCCAGAAGCAGCAGCCTTGGGCAGTCATCGATTATCTCTGTGGGAAGAGGGGTTAAACTATGTTGTCATTGTATCTCTGGCACAAAGGATATGAATCTTCATAAACATCCCCTGGGTAGCACCTAGTGCATAAATGCACTGGGTCCTTCAGGGAGCGTGCAAACTGCTGGGCCTTCCTGAACCTTGATGAGTTGGCTGCCTCCCCCATCTCAGCCTTTATTATTTTAATAGCTATTTCTATTTCTTTTTCTTACCTCTGATTATTTAGCCACCAGATTTACCCCAAGGACTGAGGCATTCAAAATGTTGTTTCTAAATATAAAATGGGGGTTCACAGGAAATCTTTAATTTCCAAAGCCATCAGCTTTAGGTCTGATTTCCTTGTTTCTCCCTTGAGGGAGTCATTTTCCTGAGCTTCTGTGTGAAGTCCACTCTGAACCTTCTAGTTTAAACTTAAGGCAGTATGTACACCAGGAAACAAAATCCCTCTTCCAACCAATCTGTTACATAAACAAAAGACTAAAATGTTCAAACCCTAAACCCAGAGCCTTCTTCATTTATGTATATGTTCTAGCTCACCAGCCACAGGTCTATCTTCAGACATAGTAGTTATCTTGGGTAACTAACGTGCCTGTCTAACAGATAACTCAAGAGCATTTGCAACTAAGCAAATGAATAAAAGTAGAGACTCACACTTCTATAGGGCTGGCCCCTCCTGCCAGGCTTAGTCTAGTGTCTTGAACATAGTAGGTGCTCAAAAATGTTAACAATCGTGATGACACCCCTCTTAACCCACATTCACAGTCTGAATGAGGCTCTATACCTGACCATCAGATTTATCTTCTCTGAGTCTACTGAATTGCACAAGATGATAGGAAGGGAACTAATTGAATTTAGCTATTAGAACAGTTCTGGTGGGGAAACGAGTGTGAAAGGCAAGAAGGAATGAAGGGTAATTTTATTTAGAGCCCCATAAATGTTATATTTTAAAGTGGGTTCCCTTAGATCCCCATATATCTAAATATTTAAATAAAATTATTTTACCTTCTCAAATACTGAATATATTTACATTATATAAATATACCTACAATGTATTACAAAATATATAAAGTATATTAAAGTATTTTTGATCTATAACCTCACTACTGAGTTGGCCACTGTTAAGATTTTGCTTATCCCATTTCACCAATTCTAGGATATAGAATCGCTCACTTGTTAATATTGCTATGGTGACACGTAATTGCTGCCAGCCCCACCGAGATCAAGTTCTCACAGAGGAGATTTTTGTTTGCTTTTGTCAGTCATCTGGAGACACTACCAACCCGAGACTTGACTTTGAGTTTAATTCTCTGCTTGAGGTGCTTCAGACCATGCTGGTGATGTGAATTCAAAATGCAAGCTAGCGCCAACACTGTCTTACAGTTCAAATTCTTAGGCAAATATTTTCCTCCCTCTGCCCAATAACATAGTTGAGACAAGCAAGTTTCCTTGCTGGCCCTCTCTGTGTAGGTGGTTTTTAGACTTCCCATCTGGGGCATTTTTAATTCTTGGTGCCATGTAAAAATAATGGTAATAAATAAAAAGTTTTAAATAGATGATAGATGTGGATGTCTTTCTTTTCTGTGTTTACATGTTGAAATTATACTGCATATTAATTTCGTATTCTTTTTTCTTTAACCTCAGAACATGAACATTTTGCCATCCTCTTAGAAACTTCTTATAATGCATCATTTTAATAGTTTCCATTGTATGTATGACTTGAACTGTTCTGTCATTTTTTGGACAATCAAACCCTTTCCTTTCTGGTTGCACCTAAAGTGTTGGCCAACTTTCACTCTGAACTAACCACTTGGTGTCTCTTACATGATGAGCCCTGCACACAACACTGGGACAGCTGTGAAGACAGACAGATATCCCTTCTCATCAGGCTTAAGCCTAGCATTGAAGGCAGCTATCCAGCAAGAAATGAAATATAGAAGGAGGGGCGACAGGACAGGCAAGGACAATCAGTCATTCCCATTGCTGAGTTATGACAGGTTGCCAGAGGTGGCAATACTGAGTTAAAATGTATTCATGTTTTAAGGTTCTGATTGTATTGCCAAATTGTTGATTCACAAATGTACAAGGGCATCAGTTTCAAAATGAATTTCAAAACTCTTGTCCCAATTAGATATTGTCATTTAAAATCTTTTTTGCCAGTTTGTACAACAAACATTTTGTTTTAAGTTAATGTTTTGTAATTGAGTCTAATCATGGTTTCAAAATCTATGCTGGGTGATTGCTTGTTCTTCAGTGCAATGTCTGCTCATGATGCCTTTTGCTCATTTATCCTCTGTGGTCTTCATGCTCTTGTTATCAATTTGCATGAATTCTTTATGCAGTAAGGATATTAACCTTTGGTGATTTAAGTTTGTTAATATCATTTCCAATTTATCAGATGGCTTCAATGCTGCTTTGTGAAACACAAGTTCTAAATTTTATGTGGTCAAACCTATCAATTCTTTTGGTGATTTTGTTTGTTGCTTTGACATTTAGAAAGTTGACCCCCTCCCAGAAATTTAATCAACATTCAATTTTATTGTCTTCTAGTTATTTACAGATTGGTTTTCCACATTTGATTCCATGTTTAAACTGATATGTGATATGAAGTGAGAGTTTAAAATTTTTTATTGAATAGTTAATCAATAATTGCTATAGCAGTTATTGAATAGTTCTTTCACTTCCTATGATTTAACATTGCCCTTTAAAGTACAATATGAAATTACTTATTTACTAATCTATGTATTCTTCCCCACTGACCTGTCTATTCTTACACTAGTACCACATTGATTATATATACATATAATTATGTATGTATACAATTCAAAGTTTTATTTCTAGGAGAGATAGTCTTTACTCTATAAAAAACTTCAGCTATTTATTTGACATTTTTTTCCATGTGAAATTTAAAATAATTTTATTCACTTCCAGAAAACTGTGAAATTTTTCATTTGAACTGCTTAAGAATTACATATTTATTAGAGAAGAATCAGCATCTGTATATAACTAAGCCATGTTATCCTGTCTGCCAGGAACAGTCTTCCTTCTAGGTAAGGACTGGGCCATACTGTCTCCATGATCAATCTGCAGAACTTTAGTTGACCGGGCTAAATACTAGTTGTCCAGAGAGGAGTCCACACTGTGGGACAACCTGATGTATAACAGGATGAAATAAAAAATGTGAATGGAAGAGATGATAAAAATAATCTTCCTAATGGTCTAAAGAATATCTACACCCTTTCCTGTGCCAGGAACTTAAGTCCTATAGTCAGATACTAAGGATCCAAGGCCCAGGGAACCCAGAGACATCCTGGGGCGTCTGATCTGTTCCAGACTCCTGCCTTCCTAATATTTATTTTAGATGTTAGCCCCAGCTATAATGTCAGCCCCAACTGCACAGTTTCCCTTCACTTCTCTCAGGTCGTCTGTGCTGCAGGCACTTGTTGGTGTGACCCAAGGTGGAAGCACAGTAAATCACAAACCACAGGGGCTGAGCTTAGGTTGGGGGCTGAACCCTGGGACCCTGTAGTTGCATATTCTCTGGGAAATAGGCCCGGGAGGATCTGCTTACAGGATTCCTGTAAAAGATCCCTTTGGCTACAGGGTGGAAAATAGACTGTATTAAGGCCAGGGTGAAAGCAGGGGGTGCCATGAGGGGAGGCAGATAGAATGGAAAGGACTTTTCGTAGATCGGATGCAGTGTTGCAAAGGAAGAGAGCATCAGTGATCACTCACAGGTTTTTGGCATGTTTCCATTTACTGAGAAGTGAAAAAATTGGGGAAGGAGTAGGTTTGGTAGGAAAGGTCAGGAGTTTGGTTTCTGACATGTTCAGGCTGAGGTGCCTGTTAGATATTGGAGGAGATTTGATGAGTCAGCTGCAGCTCTGAAGTTCAAGAGAGAGGATTCCTACACAGATACAAATTCAGAGGTCAGCAGCTTACCGACAGCACTTAAAGCTAGCGGCTGGATGATACTGTAAGCAAGTGAATATGCACAGAGAAAAGTCCCGAGGACTGAGCCCAGGGACTTCCAGAGCTTCAATGTCAGGAGAGGAGTGAGCGAAATGATTAAGCACTTTATGGACCAGTTCTTTAAAAAATACATATATATATCCTAGATATATATTTCTTATATATCTTCATATATATATATATATATATATATATATATATATATATATATCTTAAACATTTTAATAAGTAGGTATCCATGGCAAAGATTAAATAATCGAGTTGCACCCAGGACATATAATCCTTCTCCCCCAACCTCCTGCCCCCACCCACTCTCTCTCCTCAGCCACAACCACTTTTGACAGTTTCTGCCTTTAGCGTTTCTAATGGTTGCCTTCTGTGGAAGAGCTTTAATTATTCTTTACCTCACTTCAAAAAGTCATAGAACACTAAACTATGTTTTCTACCTTTATCTTGCATCTACCTACCACTTCAGCATTTTATTTAAAATAATAATAATAATAATAATAATAAGGGAGAAATGTTGGATTCACATATAAATCAAGTATAAAAATCAAAGGAATATCATAATTGACCTGATTGTTTATAGTTCATGATGCATGATCAAAACCGAAGGTTTCTGTGATGACTGCCCTTGCACTGTTCACCATGTAAGAACTTATTCACTATGTAAGACCTTGTTCACCATGCAAGAACTTATTCACTATATAAGAACTTGTTCACCATGTAAAAACTTGTTCGTTATGCTTCAGAAGATTAGAGATTGTTGAGAATTAGGCTTGGGGTAGATTAATGATTGTGCATTGAGTCCCCTATACAGAATTTTATTGTTGTTAACAACCATATGATCAATAAATATGAGAGATGCCCTCTCAAAAAAAAAAAATGAAGCAATGGTAAAAAAAAAAAAAAGTCATAGAAGTTTGCTTTGTTTTGGCCAGAGGCAAGTAAGGGGAGGGGGGCACGAGACCCAGCGGCTCCGGCTGTGGGCTGTCCATCCCTGCTGATTTCTTCCCATAGAGGCACTGTGTGTGTGTGTGTGCAACACTTCTGGTTGTGATGAGATTGAGCAAGATAAGGACAAGGAAAAATACAAGGGGCTGATGCAGGCAGGGACCTTAGAGAGGTCATCACCTCCTGCTCTTGTTTCCTCACGTAGCTGGAGATGGTTCCTCCATGAGACCTGCAGGCCTTCGTCTGAGGACCCTGACTGCTGCCTGTCGCCTCTACAGGGCTCATTCTGGTGATAAAGGCCAGCTCTTCTCCACCACCCAGGAGTCCCTCAGGTTTGTCTCTGCTCCTCAGGGTCCAGGCCCAGATGGTCACTTCCAGTGTACACACTCTTAAAGTCTGCACTTCCTGTCCTGGCCTCTGCCAGCTTGCCATAAAGTATGACAGTGAAATGTCCATTTCCTGCTTGGGAAACCAGTGGTTTGCCATGGGACAGTCCCATCAGACATGCTATAATCCAACATCGGTATTTCCCAGAGTTTGAATAACTCAGTCTTAATTGTCTTCAATAAATAATGTGGCAGAGCTTCACTTTGGCTCATTCGGGCTTTTTTTTTTTTTACAAATCTCTCCCCTGACTGGCGGATGCTGAGGCCAGCTGCCATTTCTTGAGGCAACACTCTCAAATATCTCATTTTCCATGGTCTCAGCTTTACTTCTGCAAAGAAACAATCTATCCTGAAGGGGAATACACCTTCCCATCTCTTGTAAAACTGATTTGAATAGATTTTCCTGCTTCTGTTCTTCCTATCAGTGTTGCAAAGGCCTCAGAACTGAGGTTTGCTCCCAGTGGAGCTCTGGGTCTAGGAGCTTTCTCACCACTCAGTGGTGTCCGCAGTATGAGGACTTTGCTCAAGCACATGGTTTAGGGAACTCAACCCTGAGATGCAAAATTGGCTTCCTCCTTGCGTGTCTTAGTCCTCTGACAACGTTGCTTTTCCCCCAGTGCAGCAACCCTTGATACATACAATAAGAAAAATCTCCAAACTCTCAAAGTCAAATATTGAGTATTTTAAACAAAACTGAGATATATTAATCTTCTCTAAGTCTATTCAACAATGACTTCTGGAACACCCCTGTGTGTCAGGCACTGAGGGAAAAAGAAGCCCCCCCTTTTCCTCCCATTGCCACAGATCCCTTGGGTTTCACTTTTGACACCTCACCTCAACTAGACTGTTAAGAATTTGCCCGGATGCATGCCCGTGGTAATAATGTGCACTGAAGCAAAGATGGAATTTTTTCACATAGTGACAAGGAACAAAACAAGGAGTAAAGTGGGACAGCAAAAGCCGTGAGCCCATGAGCCCATGAGCCTGAGGCAGCGTGCGCGCCTCAGGGCTCCCTTCGGGCCATCGAGGTCAGCTGATTGCTGTTATTCTACTTCCCAAGTGGGGAGTATCCTTTTTGTACTTCTCATTATTACCTTTCTTATTCTGAAGCCCTAGCCACAGTCATCCACTGAGTGACAACACAGGGAGGGTGAGGGGTGCCAGCTTTTCATAGAATCACCCCTGATAGCTTGAGAGCCCCTCCACCACCACGGCTTAGCTGCCTCCCTAGGCAAAGAGTGTAGTCATAAATAAGGGTAACGGAGGCTTCTAGCAAGGCAGACTGGAAAGGCAGGGGCTGGTGGTAAACACAGCCCGGTCTACCCGGGAAACACCCAGTAAACCGGCCCCTGTGCCCTGTTGGCCAGCAATACGCTCGGGTTAGTCCTATACTGCGTGAGAGCCCAGCCACCTGCCGCTGGCCTGACCAGCCTGGGCCTGAGTGTGATCAACACCAAGGCTGCAGTGAAAGAATTCGATCACGTGGCCTGCTGATGTGCAAACTGGAATCTCAGTTAAAAGCGATTTCCTTGCTAGTAACCTAGGAGCCGTGATCCTGTGGATGCCTCTGTTTCAATGGCCCTGTGGGAAGCTGAATCTCTGACAGGTGAGCAGTGAGCGACTCATGCTGTGAGCTGAAATCCCCCCACCCCTGCTGAATGATTCGGGCAGGTTTGTGCGGGCGGAGGAGCTAGAGGAGGGCAAGGTGGGACTGGGGTGTGAGCGCCTACAGATCGTTGAGCACCAGGAGGCTTTTCACTGAAAAATACTTTCTATCCCCCCAGTTAGTTTTCATCCTCGTGCGTTCAGGTTGGAAATGGGAAAGGAGAGAGGAGAAAGGGGTCGAGGGACTGATAAGGAGAGAGAAAATGGAAGAGGGGTGCCCGGTAATGGGTACCAAAGACTGTCTAGAGAAGGGAAATTGGATTGGCTCCACTCAAGACCCCACTCACCCTCAGCACCTCTCCCTCCAGGTCCATGTTTGTAATGGAAATAATTCCTTGAGTCCAGAGTCTCCCCTGAGGGTACCGAGGGGCCCATACATGTCATTTTACTTTTCTTGGATTGCCTTTCACACAGTTTCTCCTATAAAGAGAGATAGGTGATGCTTTTTCTCTTCTAAGAGGTTTTTACTCTTTCTGTGGGGGCCTCTCTATGAGTAGGAAATTGAATAACATGTGTTAAAGATGTGTAAACAGTAAGAAAACATTTCACAAAATTAGGCATTTGGGGTCAAAGTAATTGCCATTTTCAAGTGATACATATCTGCTTCCATGTGTTGCTGATCTTTATAGCCTTTGTCAGTTAAAAAATTTGTCTGATTCCTTAAAAGCTTTAACTGCTGATACCTGGGAGTGGGTGGAGGTGTTGTGGGGTGGGGGAGGCGCGCCTGAATTAGGGCATACGTCTTTGGCAAAGGTCTATAGCAAGTCTCCACTGGGTAGATGAACACCAGCCAATATATGTGTGAGGCTGTTTGAAGATCTGTGATATCCAGGTGATGCTGAATTGTAATTCTAATTCTGCTGTTAGCCACTGGGTGGGTGGCCGGTGGAAGAGAGGAGAGGGTAATCTTTCTAAATGGCAGGTGTAAAGGAGTGGAAATAACTTCTTTCCAATCATGAGCCTGTTCCCAAATTGGCTAATGGGTATTTTTAAAGCCATGCTAAATCAAAGGAATTCACTCTCTGCCTAGCGTTTCCTAGCACATGGGTTCAGAGAGAACACATGGGATATCCAGAAGCGTTCTTTACATCAATTGGATTGAACTGCTCAAAGCGTCACCGGAGCTCTGTTAAAATCAGAATGGAAATAAGGATAAGCTGAGGTCTTAACAGCTCTTTGGTACTTAAGGGAGAAAACTAGCGGTGCATCTCCGTGTCGCTGTTAGTGGGCAGAGGGAAGGGCAGGCTGAAGTTGAGGGACGGGCTCCCCTCGTTCCTCCTGCGGGGTGGGAGTGTTCCCTGCTCAGAGGCCTTCTTGGCTGTGCATTAAACTTCTTTGGCTGAGATGGACAACAGTGGAGTGAACAAGGAACCAAAGCAGAAATTAAACTTTTCCTGCGGTGAAGAAGAGACTGAGGCGGAAGGGCAGAAGGAGGCACAAGAGAGCAGGAAGGCTCAGAGCCAAACCCCAGAGAAGTCTGAGGTGCAGGATTCAGAGGCAAAGTTCACACCTCCCAGGACCTCCCTTAGTCATGTACAAGAACTCGACACATTTCAGGAAAAAGGCAAAGTGAGTCCAGATCAGATTTTGAGGACTCCCGTGTCAGACGCTCGCCAATGCCCTGAAGCACCAGACCAGACAGAAAACAGGAGTAAGCTGATCCGTTGTGAGAGTCCCTTCACTCCCAGAGTAAGTAAGGCGGGGGGAGGGGAGAGACCTGAGTGTGTCAAGATCTGTGTTTCTTCAGGTCAGCTGATAAAGAGATGCAGTCATTTATGTGTATCTGACAGGGTTGCCCCAAAGGCTGTGTGCATCCTCAGTTACATGCTAACGAAGAAGAGTTTAAAGTCCCCTGAATATAGGACTCACTGTCTTGCCAGCTGTCTCTCAGAATCATTGGTGCAGGTCACAAATAAACCTTGGGTGGGAAAAAGCTCCTAGTTGAAGAATATCGGAACCAGACGGCCCACTGAGATGTAGAGCCCAGCTCTGCGCTGCACATGTGAGGAGATCGAGACCTCAAATGATCTAGCTCAGCCAGTGGCAGAGACAGGCCCAGGAAACTGATGGCTGGGCTTAGACTATTGTTCTTTCCTTTATACCGACTGGCTCTTTTTGTGATTATTTGCTAATGTTTCCTAATATAAGAATGTTCACATTCGCTGTTTGAACACATTCATGTCTCTGTGGCTGCTCTTCCCAGAAGGAATCTTCTCCCTTCCTTGATCTAGCGAAGTACAGGCTCTTCTATTAAATGTGAGCTAAGATGTAACTTGTTGGTACTTCTTTATAAACGGGATAGCAAATAGGGAAAGGTCCCAAGTAGTTCACTATTCCTTTATTCTTGCTCTGATTGTTCTCCTATCTTATCTGTCATGTTATTAAAGCCAGGGTTGGGGCAGGAGTACCTTGAATACACTGGTGCCGTGGCGTGGGAGCCTTAGAACTGTTATCAGCTCTGCTTTCTGCTGGCTCAGCTTGAGGTACTTCAGAGCATCGTGTAACATCTGTGCTCTGATGGTGGTACAGTCACTGTCAGCAGGTCTCTAATTCCTGCTGAGTAGGGGCACCACAGCTACCAGGGAATACCAGGCTTCTTGTCTGAATTGTAGGCAAGCACTCTAATGTGCTCATCTGTGGGTTTTCAGTGGTCCCAACCACAACCAACCAATCAATCATCCATTTTTTTTGAGACCCCACTGTGGGCAAAGAGCATAAGACACAGTCTCTGCTCTCCAAGAGCTTACAATCCTACAGAGAGAGAGGGAGAGGAGGGTAAAGTAGATGTGCCTATAGGCATTATGTGACAGGTGCTTCAAGAGTCGTCGGGGTCTCTGGAACGATTGCTTCTAAGTGGGGTGGGAGTGGCAGCTCTAAGTGGGCAGGAGAAGAATAAAGGTGAAGGCAGCACATGAAGGGTAATTAAGATGGTATGGTTTCAATGTATGTATGTTGGGTGGTGTAGAGTGAGAGAATGTGGCTCTGAGCAGGAGTACATAGGCAAGAAAACATGACATGGTATGTCTACTTCATTCATTCACTTAAAACTGAACTGAACACCTTGGTATGCTCGCAGACCCTCTGTTGGCAAACCACTTACTACCTCAAAAAGTGCCCATAAAATGAATCAAGATAAACAACTGGAACTATATAAGTTCAGATCAGGTATGCTCGAGGAGTGGTGGGGCATGATGACAAAGTGGGAATGAAGTCTCAAGACATCAGGGAAGCCTTAATTTCCAGTTATAAAATAAATACGTCATGAGGATGAAATATAACAGCACAGGGAATATAGTGAATAATATTGCAATAACTTTGTATGGCAACAGATGGTAACTGTACCTATCATGGTGAGCATTTTGAATGCATATAATTAACTGCTATGTTGTACACCTGAAACTAATACTATTCGTCAACTATATTTCAATCTTTAAAAATTGCTTACAAATAGATGAAAACAAAAATCACTTCCATAATAAAAAGGTAAAACAAAAATAAGATAAAAAAATAAAACTCTTTCCAAAAAGGAATGTTTGACAGCGGTCTTATAGGATGAGTTGGAGTTAGCCAGGTAAAGAACTCAAGGCCAAGGGAAAGGCACCTACCAAGTCATGGAGGGGAAAGACCATGCTACAGCTGGAAAACTGCATGTTATTCAGAGTGACAGGGGTCCATACACGAGAGAGTGCAGGCAGTGAGGCCAGAATAGGTAGGCAGGAGGCAGGTCCAGATTTTATCCTGCAAGTGTTGAGACAGCCATTAAATGGCTTTGATCAGAAACATTTTTGAAAAGTCATGATCTTCATCCGAAGGATGGAATGGAACAGGAGTGATCCTGGAAGCAGGGCAGGACTCACAGTCGATCTGTTGAGAAAGGAGAAAGGCCTAAACTAGGACCATGATGGGCAGAGACAGACTGAGAGACATTTATGAACTGGCAGCTGACTTGATGGAGGGGTTGAGGGGAATGGAGGGACCTAGGGTGCTGTGTGAGGCTTCTTGTTTGTTTGAGTAGACGGTACCTTGAGTCAAGAGAGGTGACCCTAGAGGATGTACAGGGTTGGAGAAAGCAGACATGTTACGTACATCACTGGAGAAATGGGTCTGGAGTGCAGGAAAACTAAGTTGAGATCTATATTTGGATATCATCAGCATTCAGGAAGTTGTTAGGGCCATTCGTATGGATAAGTTCAAGTAGCTTGAGTACCAGAATAAGAAGAGAATGATCCAAGTTGGGAATCCTGGAAATGCAAATATTTGAGTGACAGGAAGAGTACAGAGCTTGGAAAGGAGACTGGGAATGTACAAAGTTTATAAAGAATGTAGTTCGGATCAGGGTCAGAGGAGAAAGGCCAGGATGATGATAACTGGTGATGTTATGCTAAAGACAAGGATGCAGAGGAAAGGAAGATGGGCTTAGCTCAGCCTTGCCCAAGTGACAGAACTAGAAATCCTGTGAAGTAACTTCAGGTCACCTTAAGGACCTCCTAGACAACTTATCTAGAGGTAGAAGAGCCTCCTCCTGAGGTAGTAGGTCCCTGTGGCTAAATGCATTGAATTCTAGTTGATGACCACTTGATAGGAACGTTGCAGAGGAAATTCAGGTATCAGGGGACTAATTACCAACTGGGCCTTCAAAGTCTTTCCTAGTCCCAAGACACTATGCTGTTGCCTATTAGTGTGAGGTCGCCTTCTCCTCTCACTATCTTCAGAAGTAAAGGACAGATCCCCAAATTTCCTTTCTCTCTCTCAATCATAGGTAACAGAGTTGTTAATTATGGGATTAACTATAGTCCCTGGAACACACTTATATTCTCAACACATCATCTTTCCAGAAATTTTCGTTCTGCTTTACTTTCCGGGCAGAACTTCCTTTTGTGAATCTTGTTCCAAACTATGTTCTCTTAGATTTCAAAAGAATTACCCGTGATTCTACCAATAAAATCAATATTAACATATCTTTCCCCATATCATAAGTGGAACTCACAAAGTCTATCAGCTTTCATATTTCCAGACTAAGAGTTCTGATACTGTCTGCCCTAGTATGAATATTTTTCTTTCCTTTTATCTGAAAATTTTCTAGGCCCTTTTAGTTGTCTTTGTGGCATAGCACCAGGATTATGAGCAGCATTCAGTGTGCACATCTCACTGTTTGCTACATGACAGACGCGTTTTAATTTCCTTATGAACATCAGCCTCACAAAAAGCTGTTTCTCAGGGAAAGATTTGCTATAATTCTAAGTTCATTTCCTGACTCGCACTGACAACTGAGGAATAATATACAGCATAGTTGTACTTACCTGGAACAAATACTCAACCGTTACAATAAACTTACAGGAAAATAGTGAGTTTATTATTGATGGCTTTGACAATAACCCCAGGGTCATTCCCCTATGACCACTAAGACATATGTAAAACCCTTGTAAAAACTCTTGATTCCAGCAATGACATATTTTCTCTCACTTAAAAAAGTTAGATTATTGTGTAGGCTCTATAGCTACCTCCATTTCTGCTTATATCAATCATTTAGTGTTTTGGAAGGTTCAATGGTCATTGTTTGCAGCCTCACATTCTTTACATTTTTATATAGTGAGTCATCTCATAGTCTTACTTCTGCTTCTATACTGAAAAGTCATGGGCAGCGACTATCAAAGCAGCAGCACTCTTTTCAAAAGAGCTTCACAGTACAATGATTACGCTATGAGGTTGTAGCACGGCCCCCGTTCTGCTGCTGTGCTCTGGAAGATCTGTAACAGCCATTCCTCTGGCCCCGATACTAAGGTCAGAATGACATTCTGCTGTCTCATCAGAATTCTTTGTCTTTGACCTCTTCCCACGTCCTTTGGTTTTATTCTAACTAGGTTGTAGGGCTATGTTCTCTTTCTGTACCCTACCTGGACTGGTAAGTCTTACACATTTTCCTATTTATCAGTATGCTACTCATAGCCACTGCAAAGCCCTGAATCTGAAGGGCTCAGTGTGTTATTTCTCAGTTTTTTTACCCCACTTCATGGAACCCTTAGTATTGGAGGCCATATTTTAAGTGGAATTGGAGGCTTCTTCCATGTTTAGATAGTCTATGAAATCTTTCCCCCACAAAGTGATCACTTTTGAAACATTGATGAACTGCTGACTAATGGCCTGTACAGTCCTTTGAGCTGAAATTCACCTCCTTGTCCCTCAGCCTCTAGCCCAACATCTGCTGCTTAGTCTGCATCAAACAGGTATTTGAGTGAGTAATTGGGGGGAAGTTAAAGTATACACTTTGAGAACATAAGGTCCAGGTCTTCTGGGGTCATTTTCTTTTGTCTAAGCTTAAGAGTCATCTTCCAGAAGCTGGAGGTAGGACTAGATGTGGTGGTTTTCATAGCGGGCTATGGGAACTGCCCAGGGGGAGGGGGTGGAGCGTGACAGAAGTACAGATTCCTGTGTTGATCCCTTGAATCAGAGTAGCTAGAGGTAGTCTGGGATTCTGTATGTTTCGTAAGAGAACCAGTTACTATAGTTTGCAGAGAGTAACCTGCAAGGCCTCTTTCAGCAATAACATTCCTTGGTTCAAACAGTAACTATCTAACGGAAGCAGACAGAACCTTTTTTTTTTCTTTTAAATGACCCCATTCTGATTTGCCTTTTGTCATCCTCATTCAGGGCCTGCTCAGCCAGTCGGTGATTTCTCCAACAGGGAAGGTCCCCTCCCGAGGCTCGAAGCATTTGAGGCTCACACCTGTTCCCCTCAAGGATGAGATGACCTCGCTGGCTCTGGTCAATATTAACCCCTTCACCCCAGAGTCCTATAGAAAACAATTCCTTCAGTCCAATGGCAAGAGGAAAACCCGAGGAGATCTGTAAGTGTGCTGTTGCCTATGACTTTTCGGAACCGATCTTACTCTGGTCAAGTGGGAAGGAGAGTGTTAGATCAGGAACTAGACCTCTATTTGAATGAAACTGGCATCACGTTTACACATTCCCTCCTTCCTACCTGTCAGTGTTGGTTTTAACTTGCTTTGTCACAGAGATTCTAGCATCTTTTCATTCTGAAGTGGATTGTAAGGCACCTTCTCTATAAAAGAACAGGAGAGAGCAAGCAACAGAGCTCTAACTTCCACCAGGGAGTTGAATGGGCTGTGGAATCACATTCACGGGGTCTCCTTTGGTAACAGAAGGCTGGCAGCTGGGGACAGAGTAGCTCACACTTGAGATAGTACATTGCTCTTTCCAGCCTGGCTTGTGTGACTGGTGATGGCAGTTGCAGGCCAAGGACCTGAACTACACTGTACAGGTGATGGAAGATGGGCTGAAGAGAAAATGATACTGCCACTTTTGGAGGTGCCGAAAGTGGAAAGGCAAGCTGCATACTCTACGAAGGCCACTGAGTGGTAGAAATTGTCTAAAGTTGGTGCCTATTGCTCAGGGCTGTTTCTTTAATATGTCTCGTCTATGCTTTTTTATAGAACGAAAGCACCTCTAAAATGGACGAGTCAAATATGCTCATATGTACTTAGCAAAATAAATGCACAGCTAACAATCTGAAGTTTGCAGAGTATTTAATGTGTTACACTGAGTTGTTTCCCTTGGGATCAATGACTGTATTATGGCCAGAATAGTTGTCTCAACACTGTCTTCTGGATCTTAAGTAAAGAAGACTTCAGCATAAGTATACCAGTCCACTTTTCTTTTTTTACCAAGGATTCTACTGGTTTTAGCTCTTTAGGATCCCTTGTAAACCATCAGAATTAAGGGTACCACCTCTCACTGAAGCTAGCTGAAGAAGACAGCTAGTTTGAATTCCTGGCTCTGAAGGTGGTGATGTGTTAGTCACATCACTTAGTGCTTCTGATAAGGTATTTTTTTCTCCATTATTTATTGTGCTGTTATTTGATAAAGTACTTAAGAACATTGTATTTAAGTCACAAATGTCCAGTGTCAATTTATATCTATGAGTTTAATGTCCTCCACTGACCATATTTCTACCCTGTACTTCTCCAGAAGAAAAATTTACAGCTGGCCGATCTAGAAATTGCAGTCTTGCCTAAAGATCCAGAATGCAGCTGCTCACGCCAAAGAGGATGTTTGTCAGGGACTTCAGCTTATTGAAAAGTAACTGAAAATGTCCTAGCCTGGTTTAGAGCTCTTTCCGCCGTACTTACAGGCCACATTTGGGGCTGGGGGGAGGTGTGGGAAGGGGAGTGCTGGAACATGGCAGCCAAGAGCACTTATGGTCACACACTTCTGGGCACTCCCTGGCCTCCACTTCTCAGCTTACATTGTTCTGTCTGCCTAAACCCCCACTCCTTTCCCTTAGCCTGTTCCCACTCATTCTTACAATCAGCTTACATAGCCTCTCATTTGTGAAAGACTTTTACTCTTGAAATAATTAACTGGGCGCTGTCTTTGGTGTCCTTTCATATCTTGTTCTTATCCTGTCCTAGATTCTTAGATTGAAATTTTGTTTATCCTCATCCTCAAACATAATTTGAAGAGGGGAAGGAGTTGCCATAAGTGTTTACTCTTATAGCCCCAGAACCTAGCTCCGGATCAGTAGGTGCTAATCCTACATTGCTGTCACTTTTTTTTTTGTTTGTTTTTTTAAGTGAGGAGGAAGCTGGTCCAGGGGAAGGCAAAGTAGAACAAGGGCTGCCTGCCAAGGTGAGCGTAGTTCTTCCGGTTCAGCTGTTGTGACATAGTCATTTCATCCTATTGCCCTATTGCCTTTCTTTGGCTCTCCCCTTTTAGGAGATGTAGTTGAGTTTATCTGGACTCTCATCAGGGCCTATATTCTTAGCTAGTTGTTACTTTTTCAGACAGTGTCTGATACATATGCTGCTGAATCATTTACCTTGGGGTGTTTTTAAATTAGAGCTACTGCTTCTATCTTTGGGCTAGAGAAAAATTCTATTCTCATGGGGTAAAGTGAAGGGAAAAATCAAGATATTTAAGATCCAAAAATGGAAAAACAGAGCAGTGAAAAATGGCATAAAGCCAGAAGTTTACATGTAAAGTTTTAGCTCTTAAATGTGTCAATATCTATTGGTTTTTAAAAAATAATGTTTATAACCTTTTATCTAGTATTACTCATTTGATAGTTGATAATCTAACTTAATAAAATACTACTATAAATATTATTACCAAAGATGTTTATTGCAGCTTTAACTAGTAAAAAAAAAAAGAATGCTAAATGTCCAAAAATAGAAGAATGGCCAAGAAAATAATAGTTTAAAGTCAGTGGAATATTGCATTGCCATTAAGATGTTTCTGATCTCATGAAAACAGGCCTATGCTCAATGTTCAGTGCTCAAAAGGGTGGGGAGAGGTCAGGACTGGGGAGTGATGTGGATTGTAAAGTGGCTTATTTGGTGTCTAAGATGAGGATGGGAAGGTAGTGGGTGAGGATTTGGTACGTGGCCTTGAAGCCTCTGATCAGAAGTTTGGATTACTTGTGGGAAACAATTAGGCATGTCTGATTCTACAGTATCATTCTTCAAAAATAATTTTTACTTTTACAGGAGATGGAGAGGGGGCTAGTAGCTCTAGCATATCCAGACATGGAGGAAACAGAGTTTGAGATGAGCTAAGGACAATGAAAATAAGCGTCTTCCTGATGAATATTGATTGCAATTGGATGGTGAAAATGAAGAGCCAGTTAAAGATTTTTGAAAACTCAAAGTTAGATGAAAAAAACCTTGCTAATGGGGACATTAGGAAAAGATGACTTGGTGTAGATAGATCAGCTTGGACTGGGATTCATACACATTTATGGACATTGTTGTCCTTATAGCTATCATTTTCTGAGAATTACTATGCACTCAGCATTGTTCTAAGTTACACATACATACTTCCTCATGTAATACCTAAAAGAACTGTGAGGAGTAGCTGCTATGATCGTCATTTTACAGATGAGAAAACTGATAGAGGAATTCAGCCATTTGCCTACAATTGTTGGCCAGCTGGGTAATGGCTGATGTTGCTAGTTGGCCAGTAGGGGGAGAGGCTACTCCTGAGCGCAGACTGAAATAATTTGACCATTTTGTTCTCCAGCCTAACTTAAAGGCAAATAGGTTTATTCAACTTGAGATGAAAACATCAGCAGCCAGAGTGGGAGACAGGCAGACAAGAGTAAAAGGAAGGTGACTTTTCTTTTAATATCCTCCATCCAGATCCTAGCCACTCCTTCTGTCACTCCTTGAGGACAACAGCTCTGGGTGTGACTAGTTGTGTTTCCTCTAGGAACACACAGAGAAGAAAAGTATGGCCAGAGGAGACGATGTGGAAAAAGGCATAATATAGAAAAGAACGGCAGTACAGAGCTGAATGGACAGTTATAAAGAATACAGAGAAGGTAGTCAGAATTTGGGGAGGTTCTTTCTACCATCCTGTTGCCACAGACAGAATCCAATGGATTTGCCTCAAAAGTCTTTTTGAAAACTTAGAGACATTTAGGAATATAATATGCTTTAATTTTATTGCTCACTATATGTTAGAATTATTTTAATTCTTTTCCTAAAATATTTTAGAGATGTGTTCTACGAGAAACCAACATGGCTTCCCGCTATGAAAAAGAATTCTTGGAGGTAGAAAAAATCGGGGTTGGGGAATTTGGTACCGTCTACAAGTGCATCAAGAGGCTGGACGGGTGTGTTTATGCCATAAAACGCTCCATGAAACCTTTTGCAGGATCACCAAATGAGTGAGTACCTTTGAAATGTATTGGAAGTACAAGCTTGGATTCAGAAAGCTGTTTGTTGTCAAAACATTTTAAATAATAGCACTGATGTCATTAAAAAACATACCATTTACTAGTTTTTAAAAAATCGCTCCCCCTCCATTGTGTGTTGTCTTACATGACCTTTCTGGATTTTCCAGATCAGAGAGAAGTAATTTCCTAAAATATATCATGATCATTTGGGATCATGTTGTGTTTTTTCATGGTTCTCGTGACTTTTACTGCTGGTCTTACTGCTTTTATTTTATTGAATAGATTTATGGAATGATCTGGTGCCTATTTAATTCATCAGAGATATTGCCAAGTAGGAAGTTATTGTTAACTCACTGTTATTAATACTTAGCATTAATAATGAACTCAGTGGTCAAGTTTCAAAGACTATAAGGACAAATTAATAAAAATGTAAATTTCATTCCCAGAACTAATTGTTCAAAAGTTCTTCCTTTTCACAAGGAAAACACATATTTTCAGTTAGCCAATGCTTTTTACAAACTATGGGGATATGATACTTAATACGCTGAATCTGAAATTATAGACCTTAGAATTCTTCACTGAAATTCATCAAGTACTATATTTACTTTTTTTGTATTGGATTTCCAGTACCATAATGAATATCTCTCCCCAAGACTGAACCTGGACTACATTGTGTTGCCCGAGTTTAATATTGACTCAAATGACTGTCCAGCCTTCACAGAGAAGATAGAGGGCCCATCCCAATATCTACAATCACATCTAGGTGGCCTTTAGTGGCATTCTTGTTTAGCCCAACAAGGGTTTTTTATTGATACAGTGAAATACAGATTCAAAGCCTGACTGCGGTTGAGGTAGTAGCCACCTGAGACTCCTCTTTACATATGCCATGTTTGAATAAAAATAATCATGGACTTTGGCACCAGGACCAAGAGTTCTGGTCTTAGATCTTCTATCATCGACTTGACCTTAGGCCAGTCACTGAACTTTTAAAGCCTTCATCCTTGCTACTGTATCTGACTGAGTAGCGATGAGGATTAAATGAAATAACATAGTAAGCAAGCATTGAGTATTCAGTGTTCTTCCATTGTCTTTTAAAATAAAACACTTGTATGTATACTGTCTTGATTCATTTTTGTCGATGCTTTTCTGTCTCTTAGGAATTTGGCTTTGTATGAAGTTTATGCTCATGCGGTGCTTGGCCATCACCCCCATGTGGTCCGTTACTACTCTGCATGGGCAGAAGATGACTACATGATCATTCAGAATGAGTACTGCAACGGTAAGTGTGTGGACCAGTATCTACAGAGGCGGAGATGAACTTACAAGTCTTCAGAAAAAACCTTTGCCTTCTCCATGTAGCTTATGCTAGGTATAGCAGAGTCTATGTTATTTTAAAAGTCTGTTTTATGATTTTGCTTGGAAGCAGTGAGCTGGAGAAAATAAGTTGAAAAGGAATTTCAGGTTTATGCTGTTATGTTTTTTCAAAGCTGATGTGTTAACTGATACGTAGAAGCTATTATTCCCTTCACACTTAATACTTAGAAAACTTTGACCCTTGTGGTTTAAACGGGAAATCATCCTTTTTGCCATTTGCTAGGTGTTGTAAAAGAGGAAAGTCATAGTCCCTACCATTTGGGGGGAGGGATAAACTTACACAGCCAACTTTTGATTAATTTCAAGTGGATTTCTGAGTTTGAGGATTGTTCATGCTTCTTGCTGCTGCTTCCTTTGAGCTTTAGTATTTTCACAGAGTAAGAGGATGGGGTGGGATGCTGGGACCGAAATTCAGTGGCTTCAGATAGATTCTGCTAGGTTTTTCAGGACCATATATACACAGTAACTGGTAAAACCCTTTCTGGGTTACTTAAATCACAAAGAGTGGTCCTTTGGTTTAACGTATTTCTAATATATGTTTAAGAATTGTCCACTATGTCTATGTTGACATAAAGCCATTATGTGTTCTTGGAAATGTTTTTCACCAAAATGTTCAGTGGTAGAGTAGAAAAATGCTACCAAGTTGAACATAGCTTGCCATCATTTTAGGAGTAGCAATCCATACTCTGGCCAGTAATATGGGAATACTGGACAACAACGTTCCTCTTCTACCAACTCCACTCTCCCCCATATACAAAGCCATCCCAAGTTTCTTTAATAGTATGCTCTGTCTCTTGAGTAATTTTAGTAACCACCAGATCACTTTTAGTATGTAATGTCCAGCCAGCCTTTGAGGAATGTTACTGATGATATAGCTTCCTCACTATATAAAGGAAGAAGTATACATATAGGTAATTAAATAGCATTATGAAATGCTAGAAATAGAGAAAATGGTATACACATCCTACACAATAATGATTTGGCACTTTCCATATTGTTTCCTTAGAGCCTTGATTTGTTTATAGCCCTTCTGTGAACTTCATGGGGCATTTTCTCTAATAAGCTCACCCCCAAATCCCTTTTTTCCAAGTCTCTTTGGGATTAAAAAATGGACTTTCTCCTTGTGATTGAGAAGTTGAGATGTAATCATTTATGCTTCCTAATTCTTATCTTAACCTGAGATTCCCTATTCTTTTTTTCCTCCCTCTCTCTGTAAAGAATGGTTTTATTTCCATGAATTTCAGCTACCAACAAAGATAATACCAAATAACAAGTTAATCAATAAAGCAAAACAAAACTGATTTTTACCTGGTTTGAGGTCATGCAGAGATTTCAACTTAAAAAAAAAAAGATGGAGTGATTGTTCCTATTATAAATCTCTTTAATTCTTTTCAACATTTGAATGCCTTCTATGGACTGAAAACTGTGTTAAGCTCTAGGGTGAGATAAGGTAAATCTTCAAGGAGCTTTATTCCATTTGCTCTGTTACAATGAACACACAAGAGACAATTTGGTGCAAAGCCAGATATACAAATACGGAAGAAGTGTTTAGGGAAGATGAATGAGACCAAAAGGCAGCCTGGGGTGGTGGAATGGGCCTGGGCTTTAAATTCAGCTGTGGGTTCAAAACCCAGTTCTGCCTCACACCAGCTGTATGATCACTGGGATGTCACTTAATCTCACTGAGTAAAGAGAAAGTAATATTTACCTAAGGGAGTAGTTTCAGAATTAGCAACAATGTATGTCAAATGACAGCACCATGTCAATACCCAATAAATATATAGGAAGAACTGAATAATAGTTGTTAGTAGAGCAGCCTGAGAAGATCTCATAAGGAGGTAAGGAGACCTTACAGAAGATTACTGGAGTTGAAGGAAGTAGAGGGAAGACATCCTGTTAGGGCAACAGCACCCAGGCAAAGGGCATGTATTGAGAGTGGGTCTGATCCAGCAGACAGTAAGGAGAGTAACAGGATGGAGGCGACCCCTGGAGGATGAAATAAGAGCAGCAGGTAAAGTGTGAGAAGGCTAAGAGAGGGCTTTGAAAGCCAGGCAGTGGGTTCTGTACTAGCTGTGACAGACTCCAGGGAATACCGTCTGTTTATTCATCACGGTGGTCTCACTTCACTGAGTACACGCCAATTAAAGTGTAACACTGATTTATCAAAATATAATTCCCATACATGGAACCTTTCAAGTGTGAACTGATCATGGAAAATAAAGCATGCCCTTATACCTTCTCCTATATATGATGTACTTATGGAAAACCCAAGTTGAGACTTTGCCCTGTGGCTCTAAATAAAGGATAATAAGTCTGAAGTATTTATGAGGTAGCAGAATAGCGGTGTCTCATTCCTTCTATTGCCTGCCCACCTAGGTCTCCTACCCCTCCTTCTTTCTCACCTCTTCTTCCTTCTCATGCCCTGTCTCCCATGCCCACCTTACCCCTGTACCCCTCGCCTGCATAGTGGTCAGGCTGGAACATGTACAGTTATGGTTTTAATTTAGATTATAAAATGACTTAGATAAATTAGATTGTAACTAGTCGAGACTAGTAGTCATCTCATTTACCATATTGTCACTCCTGAGCCCTGAACCAATCAAATGTTACTTCTTTTCACCCTTGCCAAAATCCCCTACAAGTCACCTCTGGGTCAGCTCAGAATTCTGAAGGTTCTCCAGTAGTAGGTTGATTCTGCTACCATCCGGATTTTAACTGATTTAGGAGTAGATGATTAATCTCCTCCTAAAGGCAGTATTTTCTTGTGATGTCTTCTGGAGATTTGCAGAGCACGCTCCCCTAGAACAGTGGTTCTCACATTCGTTCAAGTGATATGATATCCAGAAGTCCTCTGTGGAACACCATGGATGCTGATTATATTTTTCCACCAAGCAAGGAGCTGCTTTACCAGCAGAAAAATATGCTTGTGTGTATAGGTAGCAACATCAAGATTGTGAGAATACAAGTGAATGAACAAAATATCCTATTGAATTGTTGGTCTGCTTTTTACACTTTACTTTTGGAAGGCATTTGCTATTTGTTTTGGTATCTGTAGTCCTCACGAGCAGACAGGAAAGCATATATTTTTCTTGAGTTTTTTTTTTCTTTTCCTGCCAAATGGAGATAGTCCCTTTATTTTATCTAAAAGAAGGAATTCAGCAACTCATCTCCCAAAGGTAGCATGGGAAGAGCTGTCCACAAGATGGTATTTGTCTCCTGGGGCACAATGCTGAAAATGCAGGGGCTGCCTCCACGTGGTACCTTGGTTATAGAGTTGAGGCTCCAGATTAGCTGGGTGAGATTAGTAGGGATGAAGCTCATAGCTCATTCATTACTGCTGTGTCTGTAAACACATGTTTATTTCCTTGTTAATACTCATTAGTAAAGAACAGTTAATTATGCTTTCTGTAAGAGATACACTATCAGCTTTGGCTGTAGCAAAATAAGAATATTCTAATACTTTGCCTGAATGGGTACTTTTCAGTAACTTCTACTATTGTTAATTATTACTTGGCTAACTTCTATATTACCTACAGAACTCCTAAGTAATTAAAAAGCTCTGCTAGAGCTGGTCTAGTTACCCTTACTAAATACCTGCAGCTCTTCCGGGGATGGGAAAGATCTTTGCTTATAATCTAACAGAACGGATTCCAGGGTTCCTAAGTACCCCCAGGATGCTGCTTTCCTTCCATACCTTCCATGTGGCCCTTGAACCAGTCAATTCCCTCTGTTGCCAGGATACTCATTCAATTCAGAAAATATCTGTTACATGCCAGACCTTGGGAAAGTGAAGATGAATAAAAGAAGCACTGGGCCAGTAAGGAAACAAGAGTTCCAGTGGACATGCGGGCCTTGGACGCAGGCTTCCCCCTCCTCGCCACACCTCATGACCTCAGCTGCAAACGTAGTCTCGATGTCACTTTGTTTTTGACGAGCTCCAGCATGCTCTTCCCTTGCGTCCTCTTCTTTCTGATCAGTGTCATCCGGAGTACATATATTCTTTTCTAGGGAGATTCCCAGGGGAAAAAACCTTTACCTTAGTTAGCCTCTTTGTGCTTCTGAACGGGGCTGAATTCTTCTCCTTTCTGAACTTAATTACTTAACACAACAGATCAATCTTTGAATTTGATTTTTACATAGGATACTTTTAAATCTGAATTTACTCAGGGAAAAAAAAAAGTCATCATATCAGATCCTCTTGTTCTGAAATATACTTCAAGAGTGGAGCCATAGACTTTATAACTGCTGGGAGACCCAGGACTTTATAATTTGACTGAAGAGGCTGCCAATGAATGGAAAATGATTAAAGGGTTCAGATGCATTCCAATACCTTAGAGCAGAGATATCCAAGATCAGATAGTCAGATGAGCCCAGGCCTTATTTTTTATTGATTAACAGTGACAGATCAAGAGGCTATAGTTAATGTCCAGATACTCTGACTCAAATGGATTAGGTATTTATTGAGGTCTTCCATTTTCCTTGGGTAGCATCATTGGATGTTCTCATTTCATGATATATCCAATTGAATTGAACTTAGAATCAATTACAATAAATTACTAATGACCTATAATTACTAGCTTGACAGTGACAAGGAATTAATCATTAACACCAATAGTAGATATATGACTGGCCTGCCTGGCCTTCTGGTTAATAATTAGGTAAGATTTTAAAAATGTTTCTTGTGGCATACTCAAGATAATAGGGCCACATATTGGATACCCAGGATATGGAATTTTCTCTTCTGTTTGAAAAGCCCCGTAATTTTTCTTACCAGCATGTCTGTGGTACACAAGGGAAATGTTACGTTTTGCACTGACACTGAAATAATCTAGACTTGTTGGACTGAGCTCATTCATGAAGAATTTATTAAATATTTACTATGCTTTTACCTATAAGATAAAGACTCATACCTTTTCTCTCATTCTGCGGGTGCCACTGTCTGTTGTTCTTTCCTAGGTGGGAGTTTACAGGCTGCTATATCTGAAAACACAAAGTCTGGCAATCAATTCCAAGAGCTGAAGCTCAAGGACATCCTTCTGCAGGTTTCCCTTGGGCTTAAGTACATCCACAACTCGGGCATGGTGCATCTGGATATCAAACCTAGTTAGTACAGTTTCCCTGGCTCTTCTGGCAGGATCCCTTTCGTTGACCCTAAAAGATTTTCAGTCAAGCCATTTTAGCTGTTTTTCCCTGGGCAGGGGACAATGAGAGAAAGATTCTACCTAGACAGTGAAAAGTATGAAAATAAGTATTTAGTTTGCTGTGTGGATAAGTGACAGCAAATCCTGACTGTATTTAGGACTATACTATATTCTTCCTAATTCAGCAGTGATCAAAGCGAGCAGAAATGAATGATGTGGGTACTCATTAAGGTGAAATTCAAGGAAATGTTACTATTTTGTGTTTTTTGCTCGCTTCTTTGTTTTGAAGCCATGAGCCTTTTCAGAGGATGGGGTGTGTTTAAGGCCCACTTTCACTGTGATCGGTATTCTCAATCCCTGAGCTGTTCAGAAGTGGTGTGACAGATTCCTTGGATGGAAAGAAACTTCGGTTGTCTTGTTATATACACAGACTGGGGGAAGAGGGGCTGAAATGTCAAATACAGAGAAGAATCTTCGTGATAAGAGAGTTTAGGAATCACTGCTTACTTCAATTCTGTATTTTCTCAGGTAACATCTTCATTTGTCATAAGATGCAAAGTGACTCTCCTGTAGGCCCAGTAGAGATTGAAAATGAAGTGGATTGGTTTCTCTCTGCCAATGTGATGTATAAAATCGGTGGGTCTGCCTTATACCCTGAACTGTGTGCTATGTTCCTATAAAATTTATATAATGCCTCCTTTTCAGTTTTAAGAAAGACATGCTTTAAAGAGCTCTATTTCTTTTTTTCTGTTTTTAGGTGACTTGGGTCATGTGACATCAATAAGCACACCTAAAGTGGAAGAGGGTGATAGTCGCTTCCTGGCTAATGAGATTTTGCAAGAGGTATAGGCTAGGGAAGCGGGGGGTATTTCATACTCTGTTGAACCTCTTGATTTTCAAATGAAGGTGCACAGTGCAAGAAATGAAAAGTATATATTTATAGTTAAGATTTTTATTATCCCTTTTCCTATTCAGAATGGAGACCAAAGATAGGGGAGAAACATTTCCAAAACACAGTGAGGATGAGGAAAGCTGGCTCGATCATGCATTAATCAATATTTGTACTATTCTTTTTAAATGTCCTTTGTTTCCAGTACTTCTTGGAATTCCTACACCCACAGATTGCCTAGTAGGAAGGATGCCTTTACTGGTGCCATCCATCTTTATCAGGCTACTAACCTGATGAGAGTACCACCTGCTCTGGTCACTGACATGACCGTTAGTTATCGCCTGCTTTCTAGGATGTCATGGAGTGAGGCCTACAAAGGATATAACTTCCTCCAGGGTGACCATCAGGAAAAGCCAAAGAGTCTTTCCTATCCATGATCAGCCAGTCTCTGCTTCAAGCCTCTTCGGGCTTGACAGAACAAAACAGTTCTAAGATTCTGCCTTAAATTCTTAAGGGTACAGCAGTGTTAATCAGGTGGATTTGTGTTCTATCCTCTGTCTTCTCTGGAAATAAACCACTAACCACAGTGGTATTACCTTGCAATTGTGTCTGCTTAAGCTCGCAGGCATTCAAGTTAACCTTTCTTACTAATTGTATTTTAGACTGGACGCTCTCTACTCGGCAAACTCACTGGCCTTCCTGTCTTCTGTTTTGCAGGATTATCAGCACCTTCCCAAAGCAGACATATTTGCCTTGGGACTAACAATTGCAGTAGCTGCAGGAGCAGAGGCATTGCCCACCAATGGTGCCACATGGCATCGCATCCGCAAGGGCCACCTTCCAGACATTCCTCAGGAGCTCTCAGAACAACTTCACAATCTACTCAAGGTGATATTTTAATGAGATGAAGTGAAGGTGGAGATGTCTGTTTTTAAAAAGATGTAATGGCAAGTAGGTGGGGAAGGGGAAACAGAGATGTTGGTAGTGCCATCAACAGAAGAAAAAAAGGACTCATGACCGGAAGCCCAGAAAAGGCACAGGACAGATTGAAAGCTTCTCAAGGAAACTTAAGAGGATATCACTAAGCCTTTTTTGTTACAGTTTTAAAATCCTGTTACATTTTTTATTTGCCCTTCCCAAATACCCTGTGAGGTGAGCACTTTAGGAAAACAAGGCTCAGAGAAGTTTCTGGAATTGTATTCTCACCTTTGATGATTGATTAATTCAAAAATCAGACCTAGTCTTTTTACTCTTATTTTAGGGTTTTAACTATGATAACTGTAATATTACTAAAAAATTGAATTTGAGTGTGTGGAAGAAAGCACAAGCAACTATATTGATTAATGACTGACAATACCACCAATCATTTGAGCTATTGGAAGAAAGGTAAAATGTCAACCCAGGAATCTATGTGTTAGTTGTATTCGATGATATCTGAGTATGTATAGGACAGGAAAGGAAGGTATTACACTGACACAGAGAGATACAAAAAAACCTACACTGTTGAGAAGCTTAGAATTATACTAAGAAAACAAAATGTATATGTAAGACTTACTTCACGGTTTAAGGAAAAGGATCAGTTAGGATCCCTAAAATAGTCTTAAAAATATATACTTTTTGGAGATTAGAGTTTCACAGTTTATCTGAAAACTTCAAATTTAGTTACAAACATGTCCTTAATCCTCACTTTTGCTTTCCCAAAAGAAAGGTTTCACAGTGAACCCTTGCTTCCAGTGGTTTTTGTTTATAGTCTAATCACCTATTTCTATGTGTGAAGTGCTCTAAGATTTAGCTTCTACTTACCAAGTGCCTCAGGGCTTGCCCTGTGCTGTGTAATACATACATGTTATATTAATAATAATACAGTTTTCACAATGGTCCATAAGTTGAATATTGTTATACCCAACATCAAGAAAGGGAAACTGAGTTTCAGCAAAGTTAAGTAACTTGCTAAAGGCTACATAGTAAATGGTGGAACTAGCTTTGAACATTGGTCCCCAGGTAGAAGGTTCAGTGCTTTCTTCACTATATGACATTGCTAACTGTTGGAAATAATTACGTATATTCTATTCTATTCACTTTATATACAACTGCTACTGGAAGATAAATGCCATGGAAATACTGTCATGATGGAGCATCCTTAATTAATTTTATGTGAAAAATGAACATGTGCAGAAATGAAGCAGACCTAGGAGCTGTGTAACCTGGGTTTTAGTATTGGCCTTATCAATGAATTGGACAAGTCACTTTTTATCTCAGGACCTCAGTTTCTCCCTTTTTAGAATTAAGGCATTAGACTAGTTAATTATGCAACTAGCTCTAAATATGTTACTTAAAGACAAAGGTATGGATGAATGATGCCCCTGGACAGGGATGCCTCAGAATTCTGAGACTGAGACTCCTGTTTCAGGTGGAGCTAAGTTTTTGTGATTTCTTCCCCCTGCACAGAGAAGAAGGTGTCACAAACCCACCAGCAGAAGCTGGGTTGGCGTTGGCTTGGGTGGGGAGATCTTCTCAACAGTGAAGCTTCTGTTTCCTTCCCTTTGGTCTACATCATCAGAACATGATCCACCCTGATCCAGAGGAGAGACCTTCGGCAGCAGCTCTGGCCATAAGTCGAGTTCTCCGGCCCTCCCTGGGGAAAACAGAAGAGCTCCAGCAGCAGCTTAACCTGGAAAAGTTTAAGACAGCCACACTTGAAAGGTAGATTGTGGATGCTGGAGTCTAGAAAGAATCTATTTGTGTACTACTCACAGGGATAGGACTGGTCTGCTGTGTCTTCTCTATGGGTTTAGTGGAAACATTATAATACCGAGGTGCCTGCCCACAAAGAGACTAGTAGGATGGGGTTGGCCTCCCAACCTGGTCTAGACTAGACTGCTTGTGAGAGAAAATTCCAGTTAATGCAAAAGAAGCAAAGTGAGAAATACAAGGAAATACAACTGGTAAAGAAAGCTCAGTAGGATTCTGACAACAGGTACACAAGTGACTGGTGGACGGTCACCGACTGCAAGATAACCCTAGTTAAGGTGGGACAAGACCCACTTTAGAAATCCATTACATTGCAGGGACAGGCAGATACACTTCATACTTGTTTAGAAGAAGTGATGTTTTTCTAAGTCAAAGGGAGCAGTCTGATCACTTATTCATGTAAGCTTGTATTCATGCACATATTATTTATTTTATTCTTTCATTAAACAAACAGGAGTTAATTAGGTGGGTGGGGTTGGTATAAAGGCTAGGCAATGATGTTTGAGCAGAGTTCTGAGGGCATTTCTGAGTGATCATTATATATACTGTACACTGTTGAAAACAGAAAAGGAGATGAAAAATGGTCCTCGCCTGAAATAAATTTAGAATTCCAACTTATTTTGGATACAAAATCCATCGTGGAATGATGACCTTGAAAAGTCCCCCAAATAATTTCTTGCCAATGAGTTGTGGAGATTTTAAGCCTATATTCAGATAATTCTTCCTAAGAAACCACTTAATATTTTTTGCTTTAGTTTAGGGTTCCATTTTCCCAGCTAATGAACAAAATACTTATACATATGCTGTCACAGGACTGTAAGTATTTCTTAAGGGGTGGTGTGTACATTCTGTGAAGCCAGCTATGGAGGCATAGATGACTGTCATCAGCCAGGTGAGCACCCGTCAAAGAGGTGGGGCAGGTGCCTTCTGGAAATTGTCTAGACCAGGGCTCAGCAAACTTTTCTGTAAAGAGCGAGGTAGTATATATTTTACGCTTTGTGGGCCATGTGACTTTGCTGCAGTGACTCACCTCTGCTGAAGTCATGTGACAGCAACCTTAGACAATGTGTAAACAACAAATGGGTACAGTTGAATTCCAATAAGACTTTTTTTTACAAAAACAGGTGGCCGGCCAGACTGGACCCACAGGGTGTGCTTTGTGGACTGCTGTAGCTTTCAGGCATAACCTGGAGGTGTTCCCTTATTACTATTTTTATATTTTTACTTTTAAAGGCCATTTATGCCCCAACCAGTAGGACTGAAGAAAACTGAACTGCTGTGTGTTGTGGCATGTGTCCCAGCCAATTTTTAAGATGATCATAGGAGCCAATTCTTTATTCTGTGTACAGGCTCATTTCTATAAATTACTGAAATAAAAAGAAAAACCTATTAATATGCTGATTTTGATCATAAATATTATCTCTAATTTAGAATCAAGTAACATACATTTTTTCCCTCTTGTATTGCCAGAGAACTGAGAGAAGCCCAGCAGGCCCAGTCCCCGCAGGGAGCCCACGGTAGCCCTGGAGTCTCTGGGGCCCCCACTGGATCAAGAAGCACCAAACGCCTGGTGGGAAGAAAAAGTGCAAAGTCTTCAAGCTTCACCTATGGTAATTCATTCCCATAAGAACACATTTCACACCAACGCACCTTTTACCCTATAGCTTTCAGAAATAGATACTGACCACGTCAACCTTCCTCTTACAAGTTGAAAGATTATAACCAACTTGAATGCCCCAAAATTTCTAGAGCCACTCCTAATTTGGCATTTACAGCCAAGATCCTAAAGCTGTTAAGGCCTCCTAGTAGCTATGGTCCCAGGTACAATAATTGGTAGCATTTCTTTTCTCTGTTTACTTCTCGCACTTGTGATGCACAGTGGGAAAGCACGGGCCTCCGCACAGCCAGTGGACTGAGAGGCTGCTGTGGCCGCTCACCTACCAGGGGTCCCAGGGGCTCTCCATGTACATAGGAATACAGTTTTGTTTTGTGTGAAGTACAAGTTCACAAGAAAATGCGCCTGCCTTTCCACAATGCTTCCCAAGTTATATGATGGTATTCTGGAAAGAATTCTCAGCCACTTTGAGCAAATGGTTTTTTTCTACTGTATAAGCTGAATAGAGACAGTTCTTTTCTCTGACATTGTGATTATTAAATGACTTCACCATTAAGAGAGGTGGGCAGAAATAAGACTATATATAACTTGTGATTTCTGATCTGGGCATTCACTTATGGAACAAAGACACGAGGAAAAGGGCTTGAGGGAAATTTGATGTGGTTGTTCTCCCTCAATCTATTTGCCCTGATCCTTTTGTGACTGTTATGACTGGTTTTGATGTTATGGCTGTCATCAATTTCTTCTTGATTTTACCAGAATTTGACTTTATTTCCTGTGATTTTATCATATTTTATCCAAATCCTTTTCTCTGTAAATATTTTTAAAGGAATAGAATATTTGTAAATAAAGGTTTTTATATTGTCTAAAGCCAAATACGTGTAAAGCACTCTTCATTGTAATATGCAACTAACAAAGAGTGAGAACTTTATGCTGGAAAACCATTTCACAAGTAGATAGGTAAGAGAAGCCAATATGCTGGTTCTAACAGGTCTTGACTGCAAGGCCCCGCTTCAGAGGCCCAGAAGCTAGTAATCGCCAGCCTCTAATATGCAATGATATTAGTCATAAGGTCATTTGATAACTTCTAGTGTGTCAGATTAGTGCAGATAGCCCGCTAATGGTTTGTTAGGCTTCTTTTCCTGCCTCATTTTCTTCTTCACCCTCAATTTTTAAAAGCAAATTAAGATTTTTAAAAATTGAATAAACCATTATACCATTATTTGTTCTGTCTTGGAGAAGGAATTATTTCTATTAAGTGGGATTTGGCACTCTGTATTGCCCAGTACCTTTTAAATTCATCTTTATTCAATGTCTTAACATTGAGTTAATTTATCTCTTGCATCGCCCACCTCAGCCATGCATGTCCCTTGCAATATAGTGAAAGGTCAACCATAATTTGTGATTTAGAAACAGGTATATTATTAAGCATATGCAATGTATAGACCAGAATTCTTTGGTCATACTTGTCTTCTCAGGCATTGACAGCTAGTACCATCAGGGTCTATGACTGCTCCTCTACCGTGTTCCTCACAGCCTGTGGTAGTGAGATAGAGCAGGGAAATGGGACAAGGGTCATGCCATTGCAAAGTCTATTTAGCCTGAGAAAAAGGCCCAGCTGATTCTTTAACTTAATCTATATCCTGTTCTTCCTCTTTTTCTAGCCTCTTTAATCAATGAGGTAACTTTGTAACCAGGACAAGAGATAGTCCTCTGAAGTGTAAGTGAACCTACGTGAATAAAGAATGCCAAGATCTGGACCAACACAGTCATCTAAATAAACCTATCCTTAAGACAAAATTTCAAAGGAATTATGAATCGCCTGTACACATCATGCTTTACACTGACCCCTACCCAAAAGGCCCCATAAGAACCCTAAATCCTTAAGTGCACCTCCTCTCTGGGGTCACCTGCATTCCTGTCTGAGCGTGTACTGTCTTACATTCAAACTTTCTTGTTGTATCAGCTGATTGCACTTGTCTCTGAACTCTTTTCCATGATAAAGAACTCTCCAACCTCCACCTCTGGTGATAAATGTCTTTGTCACTTTGCTATTTCATTCAGCTTTCTTGTCTTAATATGATTCTCTTCTCTTCTCCTTGTTTTATTTCAGACAAGTAGGGAACCATTACAAAGATCTCTGATTTGGGCTTGAAAGTTCCTGTCACTGGGTAACCTGGATGAGACTGTAGATGTAAGATCATTCTCTTTAGCAGTCTGCCCGAAAATCTCCTTTCTTTGCCTTTGGGAGGTTCTCAGAACATAATCTTACTCCATCCAGTGCTCTGTGGCTCCCTCAAATCCTGGGGTAGTAGGGGCTTAGTTCCCACACCATGCAGATTCAAGAGCACATTGGACACCAGGTCACCCTGGCTTTAGGAGTTGGTGAGGGATTTGTCCTGTGCAGAGCAGAAGTTTGGTGAACTTCCCTTTCCTCCCTCTGTTCTTCATTCTCTGCTACCTGCACTCCTGCGCCATTCACTTCCACTCTTGCTTTAATGAATTCCTTCCTTACCTACATTCATGTGACCTGGTTGAGAATTCTTTCTCTATCAGAGTCAAGAACCCTTCCCTGTGTGGGCTGAGGTTCTATGTCGTGTGCAGGGAGAGACCTCCCCAGAATCAGCTGCCTGACAACAGTAGAACCTGAAGGACCTGGTGCCAGACTCTCTTTTTCTCTCCCCTCTCTGCTAGCATCATGGTAGGAGTGAGACAGGGACCATGGGTGTAGTCAGAGTAGGGTGAGGGCCTCCGGAAAAAGCAAGGCAGGATAATTACAGTCAGAGCAATGTAACTACATGTAAGGAAACTCCCTACCAAAACACTGTGTTAAACATTAAGCTCGAGGGTCATTCTTCTGTGAGATCAGTTAATATTCCCCAGATAAAGAATAGTAGCACATATTTTTATAATGCTAATGTGGATAAAATGAGAGTTCCTGTGGCCAGGATTCTCACCTGGCTCTGGTTGACCAGCTCACTGCACACCTGTGGGCAATACATGGCTGTTGACTCTCTATAAAGAGCTCCGTCCAGTGCTCTGGGCACGACATGGTGGCAGGGCTGCAAGGCTGCAGGAGAGCAGAGGCTGGAGGGGTGGCAGTGCCGAGGACAGAGGCCCAGAGGATGGCTGTGCAGGACGACTGTGTGGGATGACTGTGCAGAGAGGCCCAGAGGACGGCTGTGTGGACAGAGGGGCCCAGAGGCAGAGACCGGCTTGCTGCCTGCAGACTAGCTCTGAGTGAACGGGATTTTAGCGACTGACCTGCCATTTGGAAATAAAGGTGGGTATAACCCTTTCACCCCAAGAACGTTTTGCTGTCATTTTCTTACCGAATCCATAGTGAACTTGCCTGGGGCTAAAACCCATTGGCAAGACAGTAATCATTTATAATCATTTGTAAGATTCACCTTAGCAGGCTAAAAGGCCCAGGTCTATGTGCTGTCTTTCCTCCTTCAGATCTGATGAGGTGATTTTGCAAACTGGGCAACTAATTTATCAAGTAAGCCCAGGCATAAACAACATAGTAAAAGGCAAGAAGGATTCCACCTTAAAGATAAGATTGCATTTTAATACCCAAGAAGTTAAGAAGTTAGAAGTTCCTAACCTTGTCTTTAGCAAACAATACCTCAGCCCACCTTGGGGGCTGGGCAGGCGGCCTTGTTTGATATGCTCCCAGACCAAGACCTCAGAAAAATCATCAGAGCAGGAAGTTGCTTGTGTTAAGTTAATTCTAAACATTCAAGGACCACTTAACAAGTCCACACCCCTAAGCCTTTTTTCATGTTCTCAAAAAACCCTCAACTGCCTATAAAACCCCTCGACAATGCACCACCCCAGACTCTTGTCCAATCCTACGAGCTCCGTCCTTTCACTTTATCTCTAAATAAAAGCCTGCACCTTGCTCTCCAACCTTGAGTGTTTGTGAAGCTCATTTTTCGGCTTCATGAACAAGAACCCCTGCATCAGCGGGAAGTCACCAACACAGTAGGTAGCTGCAAAGATATTGTTGAGGGGGAGAAGGACAGGGTCTTCACTGTTGTGAAATTTAATCGTTTCCATTTCGGTTGGAAGTTTACCCCTTGCTTCTGTTAGGCAGGAAAATAGATATGAGCAGTGTGGGAAGAGAAAAGGGCCAAAAAATCCAATAAAAAGACCCCAAAGTAATATATATATATAGTCTGCTGCCATTTTGTTCCTTCAGTTTTGCTTCATTGTTATACTCCACAAATGAGGGAAATCATTTGGCATTTGTCTTTCTCTGCCTGGCTTATTTCACTGAGCATAATGTCCTCCAGTTCCATCTATGTTGTTGCAAATGGTAGGATTTGTTTCCTTCTTATGGCTGAATAGTATTCCATTTATATATATATATATACCACATCTTCTTTATCCATTCATCTATAGATGGACACTTAGGTTGCTTCCATATCTTGACTTTTGAAAAAATGCTGCGATGAACATAGGGGTGCATATGTCTTTTTGAATCTGAGAAGTTGTATTCTTTGGGTATATTCCAAGAAGTGGGATTCTGGGATCAAATGGTATTTCTATTTTTAGTGTTTTGAGGAACCTCCATATTGCTTTCCACCATGGTTGAACTAGCTTACATTCCCACCAGCAGTGCAGGAAGGTTCCCCTTTCTCCTCATCCTCACCAACATTTGTTGTTTTTAGTCTTTTTGATGCTGGCCATCCTTACTGGTGTGAGATGATATCTCATTGTGGCTTTAATTTGCATTTCCCTGATGATTAGTAATGTGGAGCATCTTTTCATGTGTCTGTTGGCCATCTGAATTTCTTCTTTGGAGAACTGTCTCTTCATATTCTCTGCCCATTTGTTAATCAGGTTATTTGCTTTTTGGGTGTTCAGGCATGTAAGTTCTGTATATATTTTGGGTGTTAACCCCTTGTCAGATACATCATTTACAAATATATTCTCCCATACTGTAGGATGCCTTTTTGTTTTGTTGATGATGTCCTTTGCCATACAATAACTTTTTAGTTTGATGTAGTCCCATGAGTTCATTTTTGCTTTTGTTTCCCTTTCTTTAGGAGATGAGTTCAGGAAGAAGTTGCTCATGATTATATTCAGGAGATGTTTGCCTATGTTGTCTTCTAAGAGTTTTAAGGTTTCATGACTTACCTTCAAGTCTTTAATCCATTTCAAGTTTACTTTTGTGTATGGGGTTAAACAATAATCCAGTTTCATTCTCTTGCATGTAGCTGTCCAGTTTTGCCACAACACCAGCTGTTGAAGAGGCTGTCATTTCCCCACTGTATGTCCATGGCTCCTTTATCATGTATTAATTGACCATATATGGTTGGGTTTATATCAGGGCTCTCTAGTCTGTTCCATTGGTCTATGGGTCTGTTCTTGTGCAAGTACCAAATTGTCTTGATTACTGAGGCTTTGTAGTAGAGCTTGAAGTTGGGGAGTGTAATTCCCCCTGCTTTATTCTTCCTTCTCAGTATTGCTTTGGCTATTTGAGGTCTTTTGCAGTTCCATATGAATTTTAGGACGATTTTCTCTAGTTCATTGAAGAATGTTGTTGTTATTTTGATAGGAATTGCATTGAATCTATAGATTGCTTTAGGCAGGATGGCCATTTTGACAATATTAATTCTTCCTATCCATGTGCATGGGATGTGTTTCCATTTATTGGTGTCTTCTTTAATTTCTCTCATGAGTGTCTTGTAGTTATCAGAGTATTAGGTTTTTCACTTTTTTGGTTAGGTTTATTCCTAGGTATTTTATTCTTTTTAATGCAATTGTGAATGGAATTATTTTCCTGATTTCTCTCTCTGCTAGTTCATTGTTAGTGTATAGGAACGCCACAGATTTCTGTGTATTAATTTTGTATATTGCAACTTTGCTGAATTCAGATATTAGATCTAGTAGTTTTGGAGTGGATTCTTTAGGGTTTTTTATGTACAATATCATGTCATCTGCAAACAGGGACAGTTTAACTTCTTCCTTGCCAATCTGGATGCCTTTTCAAGTGCTTTTTGGAAGCCTTAAAGGGACAGGGACCCCAATACTAGGGAAACAAGGCAGCAAGATTGGTGAGCGGGTGCCTGAGACCGGCGCCTGAGGGCAAAGAAAATCGCGCTTTTTTTCCTTTTTTTTTTCTTTCCTCTTTTGTTGTTGCTGTTGTTGTTTTGGTTTGGAGAGTGCTTTTTGAAAGTCTTAAAGGGGCACGACAGGACCCTTAGCCCAGAGGCAAGGAATCTGGGGATCTCTGGGCACTCTAACCCCCTGGGCAACAGGGAGCACAGAGGCCCATTATGGAGATAAATAGCCTCCTGGCCGCTCCCCGTCCAATGGGGCTCCATCATTTTGGAGGAGCAGCCCCAGCCAGGCCATGCCCACAGCAACAGCGGAGATAAACTCTATAGCAACCAGGCAGGTAGCAGAAGCCCTGTCTGTGCACAGCTGACAAGCATAAGCCACTAGAGGTCGCTATTGTCCCAGGAGAGGAAGGCCACAAACCAACAAGAAGGAAAGCTCTTCCAGCTGTCACTCGTACCAGCTCTGCAAACTATCTCTATCACCATGAAAAGGCAAAACTACAGGCAGACAAAGATCACAGAGACAACACCTGAGAAGGAGACAGACCTAACCAGTCCTCCTGAAAAAGAATTCAAAATAAAAATCATGAACATGCTGACAGAGATGCAGAGAAAAATGCAAGAGCAATGGGATGAGATGCAGAGAAAAATGCAAGAGCAATGGGATGAAGTCCAGAGGGAGATCACAGATGTCAGGAAGGAGATCACAGAAGTGAAACAATCCCTGGAAGGATTTATAAGCAGAATGGATAAGATGCAAGAGGCCATTGAAGGAATAGAAGCCAGAGAACAGGAACGTATAGAAGCTGACATAGAGAGAGATAAAAGGATCTCCAGGAGCGAAACAACACTAAGAGAACTATGTGACCAATCCAAAAGGAATAATATTTGTATTATAGGGGTACCAGAAGAAGAAGAAAGAGGAAAAGGGATAGAAAGTCTCTTTGAAGAAATAATTGCTGAAAACTTCCCCAAACTGGGGGAGGAAATAATCGAACAGACCATGGAAATACACAGAACCCCCAACAGAAAGGATCCAAGGAGGACAACACCAAGACACATAGTAATTAAAATGGCAAGGATCAAGGACAAGGAAAGAGTTTTAAAGGCAGCTAGAGAGAAAAAGGTCACCTATAAAGGAAAACCCATCAGGCTAACATCAGACTTCTCAACAGAAACCCTATGAGCCAGAAGAGAATGGCATGATATATTTAATGCAATGAAACAGAAGGGCCTTGAACCAAGGATACTGTATCCAGCACAACTATCATTTAAATATGATGGCGGGATTAAACAATTCCCAGACATGCAAAAGCTGAGGGAATTTACTTCCCACAAACCACCTCTACAGGGCATCTTACAGGGACTGCTCTAGATGGGAGCACTCCTAAAAAGAGCACAGAACAAAACATATAACATATGAAGAATGGAGGAGGAGGAATAAGAAGGGAGAGAAGAAAAGAATCTCCAGACAGTGTATATAACAGCTCAATAAGCGAGCTAAGTTAGGCAGTAAGATACTAAAGAAGCTAACCTTGAACCTTTGGTAACCACGAATCTAAAGCCTGCAATGGCAATAAGTACATATCTCTCAATAGTTACTCTAAATGTAAATGGACTTAATGCACCAATCAAAAGACACAGAGTAATAGAATGGATAAAAAAGCAAGACCCATCTATATGCTGCTTACAAGAAACTCACCTCAAACCCAAAGACAAGCACAGACTAAAAGTCAAGGGATGGAAAAACATATTTCAGGCAAACAACAGTGAGAAGAAAGCACGGGTTACAGTACTAATATCAGACAAAATAGACTTCAAAACAAAGAAAGTAGTAAGAGATAAAGAAGGACACTACATAATGATAAAGGGCTCAGTCCAACAAGAGGATATAACCATTCTAAATATATATGCACCCAACGCAGGAGCACCAGCATTTGTGAAACAAATACTAACAGAACTAAAGAGGGAAATAGACTGCAATGCATTCATCTTAGGAGACTTCAACACACCACTCACCCCAAAGGATAGATCCACCGGGCAGAAAATAAGTAAGGACACACAGGCATTGAACAACACACTAGAACAGATGGACCTAAAAGACATCTATAGAACTCTACATCCAAAAGCAACAGAATATACATTCTTCTCAAGTGCACATGGAACATTCTCCAGAATAGACCACATACTAGCTCACAAAAAGAGCCTCAGTAAATTCCAAAATATTGAAATTCTGCCAACCAATTTTTCAGACCACAAAGGTATAAAACTAGAAATGAATTCTACAAAGAAAACAAAAAGGCTCACAAACACATGGAGACTTAACAACATGCTTCTAAATAATCAATGGATCAACGAACAAATCAAAATAGAGATCAAGGAATATATAGAAACAAATGACAACAACACAAAGCCCCAACTTCTGTGGGATGCAGCGAAAGCAGTCTTAAGAGGAAAGTATATAGCGAGCCAGGCACACCTGAAGAAGGAAGAACAATCCCAAATGAATAGTCTAACATCACAACAATCTGGATGCCTTTTATTTCTTTGGGTTGTCTGATTGCCATTGCTAGGACCTCCAGTACTATGTTGAATAGAAGTGGGGAGAGTGGGCATCCTTGTCTTGTTTCTGATCTTAAAGGAATAGGTTTCAGTTTCTCTCTGTTAAGTATAATGTTAGCTGTGGGTTTGTCATATATGGCCTTTATTATGTTGAGGTACTTGCCCTCTATATCCATTTTGTTGATAGTTTTTATCATGAATGGATGTTGAATTTTGTCAAATGCTTTTTCAGCATCTATGGAGATGATTATGTGTTTTTGTCTTTCTTTTTGTTGATGTGGTGGATGATGTTGATGGATTTTCGAATGTTGTACCATCCTTGCATTCCTGGCATAAATCCAACTTGATCATGATGGATGATCTTTTGATGTATTTTTGAATTCGGTTTGCTAAGATTTTGTTGAGTATTTTTGCATCTATGTTCATCAGGTATATTGGTCTGTAATTTTCTTTTTCTGTGGTGTCTTTTCCTGGTTTTGGTATTAGAGTGATGCTGGCCTCATAGGATGAGTTTGGAAGTATTCCCTTCTCTTCTATTTTTTGGAAAACTTTAAGGAGAATGGGTATTAGGTCTTCACTAAATGTTTGATAAAATTCAGCAGTGAAGCCATCTGGTCCAGGAGTTTTGTTCTTAGGTAGTTTTTTGATTACCAGTTCAATTTCATTGCTGGTAATTGGTCTGTTCAGATCTTCTGTTTCTTCCTTGTTCAGCCTTGGAAGGTTGTATTTTTCTAGAAAGTTGCCCATTTCTTCCAGGTTATCCAGTTTGTTAGCATATAATTTTTCATAGTATTCTCTCTAATAATTCTTTGTATTTCTGTGGTGTCCGTAGTAATTTTTCCTTTCTCATTTCTGATTCTGTTTATGTGTGTAGACTCTCTTTTTTTCTTGATAAGTCTGGCTAGGGATTTATCTATTTTGTTTATTTTCTCAAAGAACCAGCTCTTGCTTTCATTGATTCTTTCTATTGTTTTATTCTTCTTGATTTTATTTATTTCTGTTCTAATCTTTATTATGTCCCTCCTTTTGCTGACTTTGGGCATCATTTGCTGTTCTTTTTCTAGTTTCATTAATTGTGAGTTTAGAGTGCTGATATGGGATTGTTCTTCTTTCTTGAGGTAGGTCTGTATTGCAATATACTTTCCTCTTAGCACAGCCTTGGCTGTGTCCCACAGATTTTGTGGTGTTGAATTATTGTTGTCATTTGTCTCCATATACTGCTTGATCTCTGTTTTTATTTGGTCAGTGATCCATTGGTTATTTAGGAGCATGTTGTGAAGCCTCCATGTGTTTGCGGAATTTTTCATTTTCTTTGCATAATTTATTTCTAGTTTCATAGCTTTGTGCTCTGAGAATCTGGTTGGTACAATTTCAATATTTTTGAATTTACTGAGGCTCTTTTTGTGGCCTAGTGTATCTATCCTTGAAAATGTTCCATGTGCACTTGAGAAGAATGTGTATTCTGTTGCTTTTGGGTGTAGAGTTCTATAGATGTCTGTTAGGTCCATCTGTTCTAATGTGTTGTTCAGTGCCTCTGTCTCCTTACTTATCTTCTGTCTGGTTGATCTGTCCTTCAGAGTGAGTAGAGTGTTGAAGTCTCCTAGAATGAATGCATTGCATTCTATTTCCCCTTTTAATTCTGTTAGTATTTGTTTCACATATGTGGGTGCTCCTGTTTTGGGAGCATAGATTTATAATGGTTATATTCTTTTTGGATTGACCCTTTATCATTATTTAATGTCCTTCTTTGTCTCTTGTTACTTTCTGTGTTTTGAAGTATATTTTGTCTGATACAAGTACTGTAACTCCTGCTTTTTTCTCTCTGTTAGTTGCATGTAAGATCTTTTTCCATCTCTTCACTTTTAGTCTGTGTATGTCTTTGTGTTTAAAGCGAGTCTCTTGCAGGCAGCATATAGATGGGTGTTGTTTTTTTATCCATTCAGTGACTCTATGTCTTTTGATTGGTCCATTCAGTCCATTTAGGGCAATTATTGATACGTATGTACTTATTGCCATTGCAGGCTTTAGATTCATGGTTACCAAAGGTTCAAGGTTAATTTCTTTACTATCTAAGAGTCTAACTTAACTCACTTAATATGCTGTTACAAACACAATCTAAAGGTTCTTTTCTTTTTCTCCTCCTTTTTCTTCCTCCTCCATTCTTTATATATTAGGTATCATATTATGTATTCTTTGTCTATCCCTTGATTGACTTTGGGGATAGTTAGTTTAATTTTGCATTTGCTTAGTAATTAGCTGTTCTACTTTCTTTACTGTGGTTTTATTTCCTCTGGTGATAGCTATTAAACCTTAGGAACACTTCCATCTATAGCAATCCCTCCAAAATAGACTGTAGAGATGGTTTGTGGGAGGTAAATTCTCTCAGCTTTTGCTTATCTGGAAATTGTTTAATTCCTCCTTCAAATTTAAATGATAATCTTGCCTGGTAAAGTAATCTTGGTTCCAGGCCCTTCTGCTTCATTGCATTAAATACATCATGCCACTTCCTTCTGGCCTGTAAGGTTCCTGCTGAGAAGTCTGATGTTAGCCTGATGGGCTTTCCTTTGTATGTGATCTTATTTCTCTCTTGGTTGCTTTTAATAGTCTGTCCTTATCCTTGATCTTTCCCATTTTAATTACTATGTGTCTTGGTGTTGTCTTCCTTGGGTCCCTTCTGTTGGGAGATCTGTGGATCTCCATGGCCTGAGAGACTATCTCCTTCCCCAAATTGGGGAAGTTTTCAGTAACTACCTCCTCAAAGACACTTTCTATCCCCTTCTCTCTCTTCTTCTTCTTCTGGTACCCCTATAATGCGCATATTGTTCTGCTTGGATTGGTCACACAGTTCTCTCAATATTCTTTCATTTTTAGAGATCCTTTTTTCTCTCTGTGCCTCAGCTTCTTTGTATTCCTCTTCTCTAGTTTCTATTTCATTTATTGTCTTCTCCACCGTATCCAACCTGCTTTTAATACCCTCCACTGTGCTCTTCAGTGATTGGATCTCTGACCTGAATTCATTCCTGAGTTCTTGGTTATCTTTCTGTACCTCCATTAGCATGTTGACGATTTTTATTTTGAACCCCCTTTCAGGAAGAGTAGTAAGGTCCATGTCATTTAAATCTTTCTCTGGAGTTATATTAATTTTACTCTGGACCAGGTTCCTTTTGTGTTTCATATTTGTATATGGCGCCCTCTAGTGTCCAGAAGCTCTACTCTGGAGCTGCTCAGTCCCTGAAGCAGTCGGGAGTCTCAGGTTAGCGGTATTGGTGCCTGGGGGAAGGAAAGAGCTGTTCCCCGCTTCCTGGCTGCTGTGCCTGTCTCCACTGCCCTAACCAGTGGGCCGAGCACACAGGTATAAGCTTTTGTCCCAGAGCAGCCAGGTATGGATCCCTGCTTTCCACAAGTGGCTGGAATCTCAGTCTCTCCAGGAATTCTGCCTGTATTAGCTTTCCAACCCAGTAGTCATGCAAGTATCACGAAAGCACCATGAAATGTAGGTTTGTGCTCCCAGAGCAGATCTCCAGAGCTAGGTATTCAGCAGTCCCAGGCCTTCCACTCCCTCCCTGCTCCATTTCTCTTCCTCCCACTGTTGAGCTGGGTTCGGGGAAGGGCTTGGGTCCAGCCTGGCCACAGCTTTGGTACATTACCCTGTTCCGTGAGGTCTGCTCTTTTCTCCAGGTGTACACAGTCTGGTGCATCCTCTTTCCTGTTGCTCTCTCAGGATTAGTTGTGCCAACTATATTTTCTAATTCTATCCAGTTTTAGGAGGAAGCCTTTGTCTCTCCTCCCACGCCACCATCTTTCGAAAGGATTCCATCTTAAAGATTGTATTTTAACACCCAGGAAGTTAAAAATGTAAGATTCTTAATTTACTCTGTAGCAAACAGACAATCACTCAGCTCACATTGGGGGCTGGGCAGGTAGCCTGTTTGATCTGCTCCCAGAGCAAGATGCTGGTATCCCAGGGAGAAATCAGAGTAGGAAGTTCCTTGGGTTAAGTTAATTCTAAGTAATCAAAGACCACTTAACAAGTCTGCACCCCCAGCCCTTAGTCACATTCCTAATGAATCCTTAAAAAGGGGAACTCCCAACCTTTTGGTGCACTCCTCTCTGTGAGGCCGTCTGCACTTTCTAAGTGTGTAACCTTGTAATCTTTTTTTTTTTTGAGAGGGCATCTCTCATGTTTATTGATCAAATGGTTGTTAACAAAAATAAAATTCTGTACAGGGGACACAATGCACAGTCATTAATCAACCCCAAGCCTATATCTGAACAGTCTCCAGTCTTCTGAAGCATAACAAACAAATTCTTACATGGTGAACAAGTAACCTTGTAATCTTAAACTTTTTCTCTCCAAACTTTCAGGGTGCCTCTTCTTGCTGAGGTAGCCTGTACTTTTTCTCTCTTTAAGTAACTTTAAATAAAACTTTCACTCTGCTTCAGTATTCTGTCTCTGCCCTTCATTTCTTTGTCGGGGTGGGGACAAGGATGGAGGAAAATACGCAACGTCCCTCAACACTTCAGTTAGAATCTCTATCCTCATTCCTGAAGTTCTGTTTCTGCCCTGAGATCACAAGGTAACTCAGGAACTTACTATCAAATATTAACCTCACAAGGCTGGCAACATTAAAGGAGTTGAATACTTCAGGAGATAAATATGTTGCTTTTCTAACAGATGCATCTGAGACACAAACACTAAGGTTAGTGAGACTCACAGTTACAGCAATACTATTGTGCTCTACTAAGGTCTAGCATGCATCAACTTGTAGAAAACTTTTATCTAAAGTTGTAGAAAGATCAACATTGAAAGATAAATGTTAACATTTCAATCTGAATATTAAAGCTTTTCAAAAAAATATCTCTACATGAACAACAATTTCAATCATGAATTACAAAAAAATTTGCCAGGTTGATTTTTTTTAATTTAACAAAAAATAGCCCATAGAAACTAGTGATTATGAAGTGTTGCTAAAGTTGCATTTGAACCATTTTAAAATAGACGCCAGTAATCAGTTTGGGTAGTAAGTGCTGTAATTTTCCAACAGTTATTATGAGGCTTGAAAAAAACTGACTTAAAGTGAAGAGTTGATTATAATTTCCAAATAACATTTTTCTACAGAAATGAAATTGTCGAAAGCCTCCTCCTGTGATACAGCATTGCCAGCCCTGCTCTCTACCACTTGATGACTCTAGCAGAGATTTTCTTTAGTTTTGGGGTGGGGAAGAAGTCAATACCAAAGATAACTTTGTGGTCGTTGGTTTATGTATACACACACGCTCTTTCTCAGCTAGCTTTGCAAAGGGTGAGAGCCCTGAATTCTTCTTCTACTGCCAGGGGTAGCAGTAGCTGATTAAAGCTTACAATGCTATCTGGCACCACTTCTCAGCATTAGGAAGGCCCTTTCCGCATCCATGGATGGACTACAGCAAACCTATGATTAAGTCAGAATGTGTGTGCGTGTATGTGCATGCTGTGGAGAGGTTTTGAGACAGGGACCATGGGCTTAGACAGAATAGGGTGAGGGCCTCTGGAAAAAGCAAGGCAAGAAAATTACAGTCAGAGCAATGTAACTACATGCAAGGAAATCCCCTACCAAAACTGTGTTAAACATTAAGCTCTAGAGTCATTCTTCAGTAAGATCAGTTAATATTCCCCAGATAAAGAAGACCTGATGAGGTGATTTGCAAACTGAGCAACTAATTTAGCCGGCCTGGCCATAAACAACATAGTAAAAGGCAAGAAGGATTCCACCGTAAAGATCTACCTTTTAACACCCAGGAAGTTAAGTAAGATTCTTAACTTACTCTTTAGCAAACAGTACCTCAGCCCACCTTGGGGGCTGGGCAGGTGGCCTTGTTTGATATGCTCCCAGATGAAGATGCCAGTATCTCAGGAAGAAATCAGAGCAGGAAGTTTAAGTTAATTCTAAATATTCAAGGACCACTTTCCCTAAAATCCTCAACTGTTTATAAAACCCCTAGACAATGCACCACCCCTGGCGTGAGCCAGGAGCTCTGTCCTCTCACTGTATCTCTCAGGAAAAGCCTCTCCCTGGCTCTCTTACCTTGGGTGTTTGTGAAATTCATTCTTCGACTCTGCAAACAAGAACCCTGGCATCAGTTTCAGGAATTCTTCATCAAAATGCAAATCACAGATTTTGAAGGGGTATCTCTTTAAAAATACTATTTTGAAATACATTTCAGCCACTCTTTCAGGTCCCCAATTTTTTTTAATCTTCCAATTTCAGGCTTATTTGGGTATCCTTCTGGGTTCTTCCTATTCCTTTGTTCTTGCCTGTGGCCTTGGCCCTACAAAGCCTGTCCTTGTTTTAAAGCATAATTGCTAATTAATAGCCACAACAAAGTCCCTGTCCTCTAAGAGCTCTCAGTCAGTGGGGAAGAGGAGACACCTTCATGGTCACTTAATTATAATGCAAGATAAACAGTGTGCAAAGACAGTGAAATGGGAGAACAGATAAAGGACTTTGAACAGAGAATTTTGAAAGTATGGGGAGAAGGCATTTCAGATGCTGAGAACAGTGAGAGCAAAGCAATGCAAAAGCACTGTGGTATAGGGAAGGAGGAGCTATTACTGATAAAAGAAGAAAATGCTTAACTCAGTTCTTCCATGACATCACACATTTACAAATTTTGTACATGTTAATATGTTTTTGTCAAGAAAAAAAATAGGAAACTAGTAGCACTGGCAACTTGCCCACACAGTGTAAAGAGAATGTATTTGGGGAATTCCTGTCTGAGAAAGAATACAGATTAGACCAGACTCTCCACTAAGATGTTATTTATAAAGTATATTATAAAGTTTACCCTAGGCTGGGTGTTTTCAATTTGCATAGTGCTTTCTGCCTTTTTTATTTTAAGCATTTCATCACTCCAAAGTATTTGAAAATACAAAGAAAAGGGAGAGATTAGTGGCATAATGAATAAATACCTTTTAGGGCCAAGTGATTAGATGAGGATGAATGGATGTAGTTGATGGGGAGAAGTTTTAAAGATGATTCCAAAGTTCAAGCCTGGGAGAATCTTAGCACTATTAAAACAACAATAACAACAAAAACCCCAAGTAGCTTAGTTTTGAAATACATTTCAGCCACTCTTCCAGATCCCCAATTTTGGACAAAGGTTGAATTTAGTTTTTCATTTGGCTAAACAGCTCAAGCGAAGAAGGAATTTTAAATAGGAAATCATTGGAGGGCATTAACAGAAACACAGTAAGTGGGGTTGGGATGATAACACCTATGCCAAGCCTGAAGGCAGTAGAACATGTAAGACCTACCGGCCTTATTCCAGTCTGCGCTTCCCCCCAGTGAGGAGACAAGGGCCACGGCAGATCGATGCAACAAGCAAGAGGTTTATTATTATTCCAGCTAGCTGGGGTCCAAGTGTCTGCCCGACACAGCTGGTTTCAACAAGGACCCTGAGCACTCAAAGCCAAGGGTTTATATAGCATTTTCAAGGCACTTAACTCATAGTAATTTTCCACAGCTGCACATTATTCTTGCAAGACATACATCCTGGGGTTAGGCAAGAGCAAGATAGGACCACTCCTCAATTGTCAGGGCGGTTCCGCACGATAAGCTTGGTATGTATGATTAACTGACCAAGGTTAGCTGACCAAGGGTCACAGCTGCCCACAACCCGGTGTTCATGATTAAATTGTTTTTCAAGCCTGACCCAGTTCCAGTTTTTCTTTTTAAGTCACATACTCAGAAAATGGTTTCTAGGCCTTCAAGATGGCTACTCTTATGCTAACTTATTCCCATTCTTACAAACACACAGTATGTTTCAGGAACTAAACATCCTGAAGGTGGAAGTGAAAGGGAGATAAGCCTCTAGATAAGCCACCAAGTAGTAAGTCATTGTTTTAGGAGGGATTAGGGTGTGTGTTGGAAACCATATTAAGTAGTTCATATTTTTTCCCATAAAGGCAAGAACGGGCTACTGAAGGGTTTTAAGTAGGGTCCTGAAGAGGCAATTTGCATGTTAGAATGATCTGGAGGGTAGCTTCCTTTCCTAGAAGCTGGATAGTGGCAGGACCAGGGATGGAAAGGCCTGGGAAGGCTCCCCCACAACCTGTATTCTGCGATCTGTGGGGCCCCGTTCTCTTAGCAGGACCAGGACTAGGGTGAATGAGGCAAAATTTATGGGACACTAAGAAACCCAGCAATCAAGATTAATGATGTCTTAATGCAATGTTTAAAAAATATTACAGTTAATGAAAAAATCCATGAGGAACAAAATATCAGAATTTTAAATAAAGACAAGATCAGTAAGCTGAAGTTAATTAAAATTGTTTAAGATTTCTACTTGGTTAAGAAAAATAGACATGATAATTCTTGCAATTGGAAATAAGCAAAGAAATGGATTTTGAAAATATTATTCATCAGTTTACTTCCATTAAAGACAAGGAAGTAAAACTAATAAATTCTGGTTTTGGTATAAATAAAATATTTAAACAAAGCAATGTGAGTTTTAATATACCTACTTTAAGATTTTCATTATTCAAGTTATGTTGATGTTCTGGAAAAATTGTTTAAGATACATAAAAACATGTATATAGGGGTATACATTTTCCTTGTGCCTCAGTATCCAATATGGCTTGGGTTGTGTATTTAGTTGAAATTTTATTTTTTGTTCATCACGGACTTTTTGCATTAATTTTGACTTTAAAAAATATTGCATTAAATTTTCATCTTGGTGGGCAATTTTTTGGCTCTCTCTTATATATGCGCTCTCCGCTCTTCCCCAGTTCCTGTTTCTGGTTTCCTTAACGCTTTGGGAAGGCCTGGACCTTGCCAGTGTTTCTCAGAAGTGGAGCTATCCTTTGTTTTGCCTACCTTGACCCCTCCTGGGCCCGGCTGAGAACCGCATTACGTAATTTGATTTGAAACTCGAAATCAGTTCCAACTCACCACTTGGCGGCGTTCACCTACTCGTTCTCGCCCGGAAGTAAGCTCTCGGAACTACTGCGTTAAGGGGGTGTGTTTCCCAAGGCACCGGCCGGCTGCTTTTCTACGGTGCACGCGGCGGACTTTCCGATTTCTTCTTCCCTCGCCACCCTTACGTTCCTGCTGTACCCGGAAGTGGTTCTGTGATGCGAGGCTGTTCAGACTAGAGCGTCAGGTGAGGCGCGGAGGAAGCCACGGCATCTTTGTTAGGTCTGCACATGGCTCCGCGGGGTTCGGGAGGATTTACTGTGTTGGTGTCCGGCCCTTATTTTCTCACTCGTGCCGAGGACTTCGCAGTTTCTTCCACTTCCCAGCCCCTCAACGTTGTTGGTCGCGAGCGGCACCTTTGAGAAAGGCGCCCGCGTATCCCGGCGGTGAGGCCGGGAAGTCGAGGCATCTCCTAACTCTATGCTAGTGGGATGGAGGTAGTAACTTTTGTAGTAAAAAGTTTTATGTTTAAGCCCCTGGACGATATATTAATATTTATTGCGCCTTTATTATATGTCAGGAATTTTTGAGTATTGGCTGTGTTAATGAATAAATCAGACAAAATCTCTGCCCTTGCATTTTAATTAAATTTGAGAAGACAGTGGAATGGAAATGAGAGTAACTCAATTTTTTGTATGGGTTGGAGGAAGAGAAAGTTAAGAATCAGAAAGACGATACAGGTGTGAGGTTTTTTTTTGGAGGGGGAGAAGGAATCATCAGATGTGCAGGGATGTTGATAGGTTATGGTCGAAAAGTGGATTGCATAAAAATGAACTAAGTTAGGAATTTAGGATTAGTCAATTTGTGTTCTTTGATACAAGGTGTAATACTTAATTTCTTTTTCTTTCAGGAAAAGACTAAAGATTAGATTATAGGAAAAAAATAAGCCATGTTTCGAAGGCCTGTGTTACAGGTAATCACTTTTTGTTTTAGTGCTGAGATGTGTTATCAGCCATGGAGATCAGATTTATTTGGACTTCTGACTGCAATGGCAAAAGACCTTTGAGCCCACCTACCTCATGTGTACTTATTTGCCATGCAGGGTTGGGGACAGATTTTACCTGTGTATTTGTTCAGTCGAAAAGGATTTTCTTGTTTATTCACATATATAATGGGAGTCATTACTTCTTCAGACACATTACATATATTTAGATCAGTTAGAGAGCTTTTAAAGTCTTTAGTGATGTAAAGACTGAGAATCATTTCCAGCATTTTTCTTTAAGGTATTTGGTTCCTTTTCTGACCACTGACCTCCAATGTTGTATGTTGTCAGCCCCCGTCTCCCTGTATTGACAAAAGCACCTGCAGACTCAACATCCTCACAGATTTACTGTCCAAAATTCCTTCTCATTCCACCCAATCTGACTCCTCATCTCTCCAGACACAATAGCCAGCTTTAGTCAGCCCACACTACCGTTTCCTCACCACATTTGGGCACCAAGTTCTGTAGGTTCTCCTTTATAACACTTAAACTGTTGATCCTGTTAAGACTAAATGAAGAATGAATTCTGTGAAACCTGGTGTCATCTCCCCCACTGTTCTGTAGAGTTAACCTTATAGTCTGGGATCTCCACTTTAACCTATACATACTTTTACCATTTTTTTATATGTGTTGAGATGTGAAACATGTAAAAATTAATACTGTCTTAATACCTAATTCAATGGTATTAAGGTCTCTTTAAAGCCAGATTTAAGAGAGTTAAAAGTTTAATTTAAAAAATTATCCCAGTTAAAAAATTCTTCCCTTTATTTCTGCTTTGCCAGTAGGTGTTGATTTTTGTGTGCCCAAAATGAGGCATTATTATTCTGTAAGATTGAGAAGCTGTGGCTCATCTTAGTACCCAAATTCGTATATTTCTAGAACCATAACACCAGGACTAGTTAGCACTTTGATTATTTAGTGTGTTGTAACTCCCTCTTTATTTTCTGACCCACCCTTTACCCCAAAACATGGTGAAAGGATTCCATAACCAACTGTATGCTAGGAATAGATGTTCATTTGATTGATGAACATCGACTTTTTATGTTAACAGTGCTACATTTGACACATTTCTCTGATGTAATAGCTCTCTGAACCTAGCAATGTGCCCAGTGATGTGTATTCATATCTTGGCAGTAACCCTTGAGCAGAATGTCTTTAAGGAGGTATCAAAGAGCATGGGAGAAGCAGCAGCCTTGGCGTCAGACGGCCTTGGTGTCATGACTTGCCACATGTTCCCTGTAGGATACTGGGCAAGTGACTTAATCTCTGAATTTCACTTTTTTCATTTTTTAAGGAGGGATAACTTCACATAGTTTACAGATTTATTTTGAAGGTTAATAGATAAGATGTAAAGCAAGCTGGTAATCATTAATGGCGATGTTATCCTTGAGTGCTGCTGTTATGTCAGTGACTACCTTTCTCTGACAGACTAATTTGGACACTTACATCTTTGTAACTTTATCAAGGAACTGAATTTATTTATCTTTTTTTAAATAAGTATTGTTTTTTGGTCTATTGAATGCATGAGTTTTTCCAATTTATATTTGATTTTATCTTTTGTGTGCAACCTCAGAAGTACCAAAATTATGAGGGTTGCCACAAAAGAAAACAGGAGAGGACTATTAGTTAACTTTCTTAGTACACTTGGTCTTCTGTAGTAAGCTGCCCTTAAGTGTTCCCCTGGTCGCTCTGGCACTGTGTGGTGGGAGAACAGGGACAGTCCATCTCTTGTCTTCTGTGTATGTATGCTGTAGGAGTGTGAGCAGCTCTTATGTTTGCTTTTGTATTTCTCAAATAACTAAAGCCATTTAATTCATTTGTTCCACTTTAGGTACTTCAACAGTTTGTAAGACATGAGTCTGAAATAGCTAACAGCTTAATTCTTGAGAGATGTAAGTAGTGGTTAATTTCCAAGTTTGAAGTATGTTATTTATAGCAATGTGCTAATATTCTCAAATGTGTTGCAGAAAAGGTGCACTGGTTGGGTTATAATCTGTTAGTTAAGATTCCCCTGGCTCATATTTGTCTCTCAGGCCTTGGTGCTGCCCCATCAGCCTGCAGGGGGCCTACTTCTTCCTTATCTGTCAGTTTTTACTCATTCTTGTTATCTTTTTCCTTCCATAGAATTTCTTTGAATCATATTTGGTTATCTGACTCTCTCAAGGTTATGTGCTATTTGGCTGAGGTAGTAAGGTTGCGAGAGCTAATGTTTCACAGAAATATCCTCTAATGATTATAGAGATTTTCAGATCTCAGATTTGTTCTTTTAACCATACAGTTTTTTTTTAAAGGTATTTTTAAAGAAGATAAGATAAAAAACTTAATGTTTGATTTGTCAGGCTACCTTCTTTATAAATGTGTTCTTCTTTCTTGCCAACTCCTTTCCCCTCACAGCCTCTATTTATTTGTCCCTTCAACTTACTTTTCTGATTTTTTTGAACTTGGGGTTTGCTTAATGCTGAGAGTGAAGTTAAAGCAGTATTTGTAGCTGTTCCTCTCCTGGACATGTCTCTCAGTCTCATTTTATCTACACGTTGTGTTGCAGCTCTGAATCGTGTCCAGTTACTTGGGCGAGTGGGTCAGGACCCTGTCATGAGACAGGTGGAAGGAAAAAACCCAGTCACGATATTTTCTCTAGCAACAAATGAGATGTGGCGATCAGGGGAAAATGAAACATACCAAATGGGTGAGTGTAAAGGACTGGGGTATTAATTTTATCAGCAGTAAATAGACGTTATTAATAGTCAGTTACCTAATCAGAAGTAAGCTACTTTTAGAGATCTTTCTTCTCTAATTCTGTTCTGTTCTCTTAGGGATTGTGAACTTGCTTTTGCTGGGCATGTTCTTTGGTATTTGTTTTATCTTGCTGATATTTATAACCGTGTTTCCTATTGTGATTTAGGCGATATCAGTCAAAAGACAACATGGCACAGAATTTCAGTATTCCGACCAGGCCTCAGAGATGTGGCTTATCAGTATGTGAAAAAGGGGTAAGTTGAAGAAGGATCTTACAGATTGAATGGTTTAAAAAACTATTAACATTTTTTCATGGAACACGTAACTCCTTTATTCCTGAGTACTACTAATTACTCTTTATTAACTTGAGAGATTTATTCAGTGCTTAATTCTGTATGTGTGACATGTTGCCATGTGTGACTAATTCAGAGGTGTAGAAATCATGGTTTAACCTTCTAAGAACTTAAAATTTAGTGCAAATAAGGTGTGTACATAAATAGAAGCAGGTGAGGCAAGGGAGAAGGCAGAGTAAAAAACCTAGTGCCATGTGAGCAAATGCAACATATGCTTTTGGGAGTTTCGGTGGGTGACCAGCCTCTTGGCTGTGCTTAGCAGAGGATCTGGAATGTCTGAAGCCCAGTGAGGCATATAGTAATCGCAGCAGTTAATTTATTTTTGGTAACTTTATATAGGCTAAGTAGTTGCCTTTTGGAGTGCTTAGGTTAGTTATGTATAAAAAATTTGTCTTTTCCAAACAGGACAAAAGGGCATGTTGAACAATAGTTCTGCTCATTGTTAATACATTTAGAAATGTACTTTTTATAGAAATAAACATGTTTCATGAAAAACAATTTCAGAAATAGCTAAAATTTCTATTTCTTTTCAATAACTGCAAATCTTTTCTTCATATGTATCTCCTTTGTCTTTTATGTATGTATGAATATGTATATACACATGACATCTACAGGACATTTCAAGGAAAATGTCTATGCAGTCTCACAAACTGATTTATGAATCTGTGTGTATATTCCCTTTGGCAGCCAGTCATTTCACCAGTTTTATCTTTTTCTATGTTGTACTTTTTTGATCGTTGTAGACTCTGAAAATAGGTGCTGTTACGGTCATTTTCTACTCTTCAAAAATCAGTTCTACCTTCTCACTAGTACAGAAATAGTCTTAGGAATTGACTCTTAGGGAAGTACTAAGCTGAAAACCTCTATTTTGAATTTCAGTAATTTAAGTCCCTTGAGAATAAGCTCATGAATCTCACTGTAGAAAGGAACTGAAAAATAAGTTAAAGTCAGCAAGTCTGTTAGGGAGTCCAGAGTCAAAGGTAAAGGAAAATGCCACATTGGGAACCAGTCTTGGAGATGAAGTTGCTACTAGACTGCTTTACCATTTTCATGGTCTTAAGGTTGTTTTGTAAAAAAAATACTGGTTTAAGATTTTGAAAAGTTTTTTCTGTCCTCTTTTTTGTTTGTTTTTGTTTTTGTTTTTTTACCTTTATAAGGACTGTAGTCAGCTCAAGGCGTAACTATCCTTTTTAACCTAGATACGTCAAGCCTGTTTATACCATTTCAGTATTAATTCTGAACTTTGAATAAATGGTAGCAAAAATGAGGTTATGTAAGATAATGTTTCATCCTTAGTGTGTACTCCTTACTGCCTCTGATCTGACTCTTGTAAAGCATATTAGAATCTGCAGACTAAAAATTAAATTTTATTGGTATCAGGTCTCGAATCTTTGTGGAAGGGAAAGTAGACTACGGAGAATACACGGATAAAAATAATGTGAGGCGACAAGCAACAACAATCATAGCTGGTAAGAAACTTGTGATAATAACTATTTTTCTTTTTTCCTCTCCTTCTGTGGCTGTGTTGTAAGGAACTTTAACTGGGACAGTGAGTATGATGCTAATGAGATTGTAAGGCAGCCCGCCAGGAGAATTCTCAGTGTGGTTTAGGGGCTTGCTAATCGTTTTGCATTTATCTATTCCTTTAGAAAATAATGTCTATACTCAACAGTTTTAGTTTACAAGTCACTTTTGAGTAGGGTCTATAGCAATATTTATTACGTGTTATAAGAACTTTAGTGTCTTTGAAGGACATGGCCTAAACAGGGAGAACCGTGTGCCAAGACTGAGTTATACTAACATGGGTAGCATTAGGCATTTGTGCACATTTACTCGTAACCTATTTAGTTTATGATGTTGTTTTAAATTCTTGTTGTTTTTGTTAAACAAAATGCAGAGCTACATTATTTAAGATGGACACACAAAGCTTAAAAAAGGCTAAAATTATCCTAGAGCAGTTTTCAAGCTCTGAAAATTCTACAAGAATTTTGAAGACAGTATATCCCTTTGGTCATATTTAAGTTGACATTAAGGTTTTTTCAGTATGCAGTTACGTTGCTCTTAAAAGTATTAAATGGATCTAAATACCATAGTAATTTGATACTCATCATTTTTTAAAAAGTAAACAATTAGGAATTTTATTATTCCTTTTTCTCTTGTTTTTCATTTTTCTCAGAAGAGTAACTTAATGTAATATTTAGTTAAGAATCTTATTCATCATATATTTGTAACAATACATACGTAGAAATTTTTTAATGTTTTTCAAAATTTTGTAATACTAAGTCTCTGAGCATTACATTTCTTCTTGGTTGGGTTATCATTATAGTTTTTAGAACATAATTGACCAAAACAATTTTAATATATGAATATAAAAACTAAAATCTTACTGAAAATGCATCTCTGGATAGTTTGAGACTGTTGAGCATTAATTCCATTCTTTTGTTTTTATGGACATTAACACTGAGAAACATTGTTTTTATAAGTATATGGGAATAAAATGAATTTTATTGTAGTAATGTCTCAATGTTTATATGAACTTCTGAGATACGCCAAAATATGGAAAATGTCAAACATTTACATAAGTAGAGAGAAAAGTAAGAACACCTCCATCATTTAGCTTCAACATTTACCAACTGGTGGTCAATATTATTTGTACGCCTCCAGCCCACTTTTCCCCCACCTGGATTATTTTGATGTAAATCTCAGACATTATATTATTTCATCCATAAATATTTCAATAGCTGTCTCTGGAAGATATGGATTCCTTTTTAAAACATACTTACACTATTATCACATCAAGTAGTAAGAAATTATTTATTTTTTTACTGGGTATCACATTGTTTAAATTTCCTTGATTGCTTCCTAAATACAAGTTCTCCACGCATTATACCAATGGTTTATATGTATCTTCTCTCCTATTTTTTTTGAACAACAGAAATTTATTTTCTCACAGTTCGTAAGGATAAAATTCTGAGAACTTAAGTCTTTCTTAATTGATAGATGTTTTTATCTTTCACTTTTTCCTTGTTCCAGAGTTAGTCTTAACCCCATAACATATTGATAAATTATAATTGGTTGTAAATAATAATCATAATACTTGTTTTCTTACTGGTTTCTTTGAAAGTATATTTATTGACCTTGAAAACTAACATAAATATCTTTCTACCCTTGTTACAAGACTTTAAATCTGAGTTCTTTCCGACCATTTTGCTCTCATAATTCTTGAGTGTCTTGACAGTATATTATTTCCTGCATACCCTGTTTTTCTTTGGATTATGTCTCCAGAGATACCTACCTGTTCAAAAATTTTTTCCAGACCTCTGTGTGGTGTAAAATGACACCCATGATTTCAGCACTGAAAAACTAGGCTTTCTAATAAGAGTTGATATTTCTAAATCTCTACCAATCCTATATTTATGAAGCATATGATATTTCTGTTTTCCACATAAACAATGTGTGGGCAAACTTTGGATTGTGTGAATTGTTAGGAACCATTGTGAAACAAATAGAAACATTTCAATTACCTGCCATTTTTTTTCTTGTCTCTAGTATTCACCAGCATGGATGATTGAGCAGTTAACATAGGTTTATGGCTAACAGTAAAAATGAATAGATCTTTAGTGCATTTGAATTGAAGAAAATAGAGTTTAATTTGGTTTATCAGTTTCAAAGGCCATTATTTTTTTGTCATAACAATCAGTGTCTACATATTTAAAATTAACCACCAGCAAGTGGCACTCTTGCCATTTTACATAGTATTGTCACTCTCTCTTCTGACATTCTGTACCAAAATAACTCTATCCTTCCTTGTAAGTCTGTAATCATGAACAAATATTCCATTCTTTTGTTGTTTTAATGTTAAGTCATTGTATATATAATATGTATTCAGTCATTGTATATATGGTAACCAATTTTTGAATAATTCTCAAGTTACAAAAATCTAGATCTTGTGGAGTTATTGTAGGAAGTACTACTTCTTTTCTTTGTTCATCCTAAACTAGCTCTGGGACAACATTTAAGAGCAGTGTCATGTTCTTGGATAAAAATGCTCTCTAATGTTGATTAGTAAACATTAACCCAAGAATGTATTGAAGATCATTTTGTCTTAAAATTTAAAAATACAGTATCTTCGTCTGAGTGTTCAAACTTACAAACATGAAGAAATCAGTATTTGCTAACAGGGCCACATGTTGAAACCCTGTCCTTGATCTCTGTCTGCAGCATGTGGAGTGTTACTCCTCGGTCCTCTTCTGTGGGAGGATGTGCTTCCTGGTTTCATGGCAGGCATCAAAATGTGGTTAGTTCTTCTGTAGGAAGTTATTGCTGAGAGGGCCTTAACTATCTTTAGGGAAGACAGGAATATCCCACCTCTTCTAACAAGATCTGAATTGCCGATAAACAGCAGAAGCCCAACTTTTAGTTCCATTATGCCTGTTGTATCTCTCTCTCATGTACACAGTAAGAGTTCTATAATATTTTGGGGTTCTGTTTAAAATCCTTTTAGTTAACAGCCCTAAAGTATGTATGTATAACAGGGGAATGATTATATGAGATGGAGAAAATGTTCTGAAAATAATCTTTCTCCTTTGGCTTCTTTACAGATAACATTATATTTCTGACCGACCAGACAAAAGAGAAGGCATAGAGTGGATTCTTTGGCCATTGTTTGGTACAGTCTGATTTCAAAATCATGTATAGTCTATAGTTTCTAAGGACAAGAATTAAATATTCTTTTATATAAAATGAGTGATAATATTTCTCCTATCGCTCCCCCTCCCCTTTTTGTGTCATAAACCTTGGTAGCTTGTGTCTATTATGGCATTCACTAGTTCTAGTTTGTTCTTTTAGGGACTGTTGCTATGTATAAGTATACAAAATAATGAACTTTCACGTTCTTATGGTACAGGGGTAAGTGTCCTTTGAGAAGACCTTGTGATTTTTGTGCCCACTTGTATTACAGTATTGATATTACTTGATATTTATTGAGCACCACTATCTGTCAGGTATTTGTCCCATGGTTGTGAATATTGATTTTCTTATCTGTGCTGTATAGACTAGAAGGCAAGGATTTTATCTTCCTGGGCACCTGCACCTTAACCAGTGCTTATAACAGAATAGACAATAAATGTTGACAGATGAATGATCCCAGTGGCATACTAAGTTTTAGCCCAAATTCAAGGGGGTTGTTGAACAGTGGCTGGTATATAACCTAAATGGTTTCAAGACTAACCTACATTCTTCACATCTTTTGTTTTTGGACAGTTGCCCTAGGGATATTTATGAAATAGAGGTTATCAGCAGTAAAGACCCAAAACATAAGTAGGAATGAAATAGTTCACCATCAGGTCATGATAAAGGCACTCTGGTTCTGCTAGTCCCTATCTTCTGGAACCCTTATTCTCTCCTTTTAGTTTCATACAGCACTCTGAGGGGAGTCCCATAAACAGCCTTTGACATTGCCTCCCTAGGTCAGAGCCTCAGGGATGACATTTTCCTTTCACTGTTCTACATGGCCTCTTGGTGCACATATACAGATCATTGTGTACACACTGTTACTTTTATTATAAGATTCTAGCAACTCCAGAGTACTAATAACTTACTAATTAATATTATACAGAATGCAGTTTCTCAGTGCATCTTTTACTTTTTAAAGTTTGCATCAGACCTCCACAGGTCTGCCTGCTAGTTTGCTGCAGTTTTTTAAAGGTTGGCTGCGGCTAAGCAGGTTGTCTAGTTCAAATCGGAGAAGTCCTTTGTTCTATCTGGGCCACTCAGGCTTCAGCTTTGCCACCAGACCAGTCTGTTTGTTTGTGCCTCAGTCTCATGTCCTGCCCCTCTGCCTGAGAGCATGGTGCTAACTGTAGCTTAGGTCAGTAACAGGTTTAGAATTCACAGTCTGTATTATTTATGGACCTTTGACTTCTTGTTTTAAGGTGTGTTCTACATACTTGAACAGCTTTTTGTATTGACAAAATAATACAGTTTGGTTAAGGGAAGATGGAGTTCCTTAGCTTTTTCTTCTCTTCCCAAGAACAGTAGAAAATCAGTTGACATTTTCTCATACTGGCAGTCTTTTTTTTTTTTTTCTCCAATTGGGCCCATTAATCAGCATATGAACTCTGCTCTTGGAGTTAACACACTAAAACTGTACAGTGAGGTAGTCTGTACTTCTTCATGTCACGTTCCTTAAGCAAAACTATAAAAAAGATAAAATTTGTCCAATGGGGCAACTCTGTTTCTTTCCTCAGCAAACCTATCTTTATACTCCTTAAAAGTTTTGAGAAGTTAATGCAGATGAGTAGTCTCTGCTTAATCAGGGTGGTGAAAATGTGCTTTGGGAAAGAAACAGCTTGATGACCCACCCAAAGCAGTTCTGAGTCTGGGCACAGGTGAAGAAGTGTCCCACAGGACCCCTGTGAGCCGAGGGGCTCTCTGCAGACTCCCACTGGAGATTGCCTGGAGGCTTGGAGGCTGGTGTAGCGGAGCTTTCAGTCAGGTACTCGGTGCAGAGGCCTCAGCATGCATGGGTCACCGCAGGCCCAGGGCTTCCCCACCAGCCAGGCTGCCGAGGCTGCTGGAGCAGAAACTGCTTCCTCCCTACGCAGCCCCATCTGCGGAGAAACTGCCTGCTGCTCCCACGTTGGTCTCAGAGTCAATGGGTGGAACCTGACAGCAGTGACAGACTTCTGGGGGCGTCTAGGCCCAGCTTCGTCTTGGATTTCCCTTTGTCATGTTGAGTGTCAGGGAGTATCTGCAGAAAACTACCCTGTGACATTGATTTTGGGATTCCATGCTAAGTAGAAAGATGAGTGTAATACATAGATGTGTGGCAGAAAAAGTATCAAATGGCATGTTACTTCATTCCTGAAAAAGAAGTAATTGTGTAGGTATAGATACAGGTATATGCTTAGAAAGGTTTGAAAAGAGAAACATCAAAATGTGATAATCTCTGGATGGAGAAATTATGTGTGATTTCCTTTATTTCTTTACACTTTTGTATATTCTAATTTTTTTAGCATTGAACATACATTAATTTTATAACATGAAAAAAAAATAAAGCAGTTTTCATTTTGGGGAAAAACAGTCTTTCCATTATTTCCAAGGTAGGCTTGCTCTGCTCATTCACCTTCAGTTAGTATTGCTTCATGTACTAGAGGTGAACAAGATGATCTTTCATGTATTTTTCCTCATCTTAGTAACTCAAGCTTAGACACTTCATTTACCACTTTTTTTCCTTCATTCTCCTCTTAATACATGAACATAACCCAGAGCAACCAGCTTTAAAAGCCAACCTACATACAGATCCACTGTTTGCTGCCAGGACTTAAATGCATTCTCAGAGACATCCATTTCTTAAAAATCTCTGAATAATTAATCCAGAGACATCCCCAAACACCATAGACACGGTGTTGTGGTTGTGCTGGGTATTACTTGTCACTGCCGACTGGGATCGCAGCTCAGTTAGGGGAAACTAACGATAGTTTCTCTTTGTTCCCAAAAGAGATCTTGCAGTTCTTAAAGGCAGGGTTGTCTTTTACTCAAACTGCCCTTTTGCCCCTGTCCTGCTCAGCCTAGTACAGTGGCATTGTAGGGCGTTGTGAATGTTGTTCAGTTGGCTTGCACTGAAATGCTCACATGAAAATGAGAGCAGGATCACCTTACTCACTTTTCTGTCAGGGTTTGCATTATATGCTGTGAGGATTGACAGGAGTAACAGCAAGCAAATCATTGTAGAAAATGAGAGAGAATTCCAAGGTTAATGAGTTAATAGATAAATCCCTTGTAATACTAACATACTAATGGTTGATATTTTGTGCTTACTATGTGCTAGGCACTGCATTAAATTTTTTAAAAAGTGTTCTATTTAGCTATTACCCCTTTTCCAGGTGAGGAAACCTGAAACATACCAAAGTCACACAGCTTATAAAAGGCACACCTGAAGATTGAATGTAGGCATGTGAAGTTTGTATTTTGCATTCTGCCCTTTGCCTGCTTCCCACCGCTCTCCCACTTCCATTAGCCCTACTGTCCAGAGCCTCCCACCGCTAACTTGACCAGTGCCCTGGGCAGGATGCATCGGAATCACACCATGAGTTCAATACATAATAGGATTTAGTTGGGGGGAGAATTACGGGTGAAGGAGAAATACCTGTGCTTTATTCTTTCTGCTTTGCAGTCTCATGAGCCTACAGGAGAGCAAGTCGCAGTTAATTTCTCTACAGGTTATCTTTATGTATTCCTCTTGCTTCCTTGTTACCAAGTAGTGTCTCTTTACTGGTTAAAGTTAGTTCAGTGTGTGTGCTCCTTTCACTCTTTCCTCTAATTGTTTCCATCTTGCTGAGAGTCGCTGGCTCACTTTTTAGAGAATGAGTTTTGGCAAGTGTCAGCAGTGTTGAAGTCCCTTTTCACTTGACACTTCGCCTCTGTGCTCGTCCCACAGTCTATGATAGCATGGTGTGTAGCTTTTTAGGTTATGAGAATCATGCAGCCACCATAATGAAGTATCTCTTGTCTCTTTACTCTTCATCCATTTTTTCTCTGCCATGCTTTGGACCTCAGAGTTTTGGTGTTCCATACAGGTGTATATCTTGACATTTTTTCTGCCATACCTATCATTTGAAAACAATGTCATTTGTCGTAATAGTTCAGTTAAGGCTGTGTAGTCAAACAGCCTGGATTTGAATCTCTGCTTCATTCACCCACTGAATGACCTCTGGAGAGTTTTTTAATTTTCTCTTCTTCAGATTTTTGATGTTTTGTGAATAAAACAGGGATAATAGTCTTACTTTATAGGCCTGCTGTGATGAACACAATAAGTAATACATGTAACTCATGTTGCACATGGTGAAGGAATCAAGTGCTCAACATACTGGCTGTTCCTACTGTTGTAGTTTTAAACAAGGCGTATCACTCAGTCACCATGCCCATCTCTTAGCTGAGAGCATAGTAACTTCAGTTTATTGTACTTGAACTTTCTTGTTAATGTCCATGGGTTACTGAGCCACTTAGTAATGCTTTATTTTGGTTGGTTCTTAATATTCCATGGCTATTTAATAACCTGGGAATCTTTTAAACTCTAAGGTCAATTGGGCACCTCCTACTTATCTGGTACCCATACAGGCCTGGATATTGGGATGACGATAACAAGGTTCCTGCACTGAAGCAGCTCACAGTCCAGGATGATGGGGGTTGGGTGGGGAGGACAAAAGCAGGAGCCTGTGCAGCTAAGTGTGATAAGGTGTGAGGAGTACAGTAGTGCTGGTAGAAATAAATTCCTCTGGGGCACAGAGAGACTATTAGGCTAGCTAGAGAAAACAGCATGAAAAAGATTCTTTAAAAATAGATGACACAGTGAAAGATAAAACATGAAAAGTGGGTTGGGCTGTTGCAGAGCACCCTGAAAGCTTGCAGAGAGAACTTTGGCAATGGGGAGCTATAAGCTTCCAAAATGGAACATCTCATCAAAGTTGTGCTTTAGGAGGAACAGTGGAAACTGAAGGGGGAAATCCTGGAGGCAGTTAGGAAGCTACTGAACAAACCTAGAAAGGTTAGTAGAATGGGGATGAGAGGTGACATGAGGGACATTTGGGATTGACAGTGAGTCATTCATTGTGTACAAGTTACGTGTCAGATCCTGTGCTAGGCTCAGGGTTGGGGATACTGAGAAGAACAACACAGCTTCTGTCCAGGACCTACTGGTGGCATAGTAGGTGTTGGTGGTAAGAGAAAAGGCAGTTAAAAAACAGTCCTGAAGCTCCTGCTTGGGCAGCTGTGTGGGGTAGGGACATTTTGTTTCTGAACCTAAGGAACATGGATGTGGGAGCAGCTTTGAGAAGAGGAAAGATAATGAGTTTAGTTTTGAACATAGTTAATTGTATACTTTCTAGCTTATATTTGGGTGGGTGGTCAGTGAATCTGGAGCTCAGAAGAGAAGTTGAGTGACTTTTTTTCTTATGCCAAACACATTTGAAGCAGATAATTTTTAAATGTTGATAGGATTCCAGCTTTTTGTCATGGAAAACCATACTGTGGGAAAGATTTCCAGTTGTTAACCTGTTTTTGATGTTCTGGGATTTGTTTTAATTAGATATGGTAAGATGAAGGATGCGGAGACAACTGCCTTTGAAAGAAGAGTGTATTACTTACAGTTCTCAAGAGGAGGGCACACGCCACGCCATGCAGGACCACACCAAGCCCTGCGGGAGCACGTGGGGAAGCACCGGGGTAGGTCAGGAGGAAGAGGGAGCAAGGGGAATGTGTAGGCCAGAGCGTTTGCAGTGGTTTTTAGGGGGAAGGACAGATGAGGCAGGTTTGGCAAGCTGAGAAAGTTTAGGATTGGACAGTTCGAATAATTTTCAGCAGCCTCTGGGCAATAGGGGGTGGTCCCTAGTTGTCAGGTACCTGGCCCTTGGTTGATTTTGGGCAGAGGAATAGTGTCCTGCACTGCATGAACCTGATAAAAGGAGGTTAATGGGGGTATGGGTTCATAATTGTTTGGTTTACATATCAAAGGCATGCTCATGGGCAAGAGTTAGCTAATGTTGGAAGGGGAGAAGTCCCTCCCAGGGTCTGCCAGGCCCTAAGATGTCCAAACATTAAAACACAGAAAATAAGAAACATGATTAATTTACTACCCAATATCCATTATCCCTTCTACTTTTAGAGAGCCTGTATTTTATTGGAGGTGACTACACAGCTGAAATACTGCATTCTTGTTCCCCTTTGCAGTTAGGGCTGTTAGGGGGATATAAGCAGAAATCACTTGGTGGTGCTTCCAGGAAAGTTCCTTCTATGAGCTAACTGTTGGGAGGCTCGTCCTGTGTGCTTCTCCAGACCCTCATCTGGCTTTTTCTTGTCTGAAATGTGGACATAATAGCTGAGTCTCCAGTAGCCATCTCGGACCATGAGATGATCTTCAGGATGGAAGACAGGAGAATCTGGGATCTGTGATGACCATGGAACTGTCACACCGGTTCTGGACAGTCTACCTCTGGACTTCTTTGGGAGACACAAATAAATCTGTACTTTGTTTAAGTCATTTAATTGTGTTTTGCAGTTAAACCTAACCCCTACTAATTCATACAGCTTATCTTAATCTCTATAGACATGATCAAATCATTACCCAGTATCCTTTTTCTCATGACCTTCCACTGCAAGAAGTAGTCTTAACCTCTGCTCCCACAGTCCTTCAGGCTTTTGACCTATGTCTCATTCTAGATTTGGGGAGGGGACTGAGACATAAAATATATACAAAACTTTAGCAATTAACCTTAAAAAGAGTGAGTATAAGCACTTCTTCATCAAATAGTTTTTGTTTGAAGGGACCCTAATGAGGACCTTAATTAGCAACCTCTGTTACATTAAATAGCACATAAGAACAGAAGTCCTGCCTATATGCTTCCCCTGGCAGATTGGATCATCAGAAGTGGGAAGGCTTCCCACTGCCAACTAACCAGATCCTAAATAGAACAGTTTATATTGCATTGTTGGGTGTCTTACTTCAGGATGCTATAACAAAATACATTAGACTGGGGGATTTAAACAACATGTTTTCTCACTATTCTGGAGGGTGGAAGTCCATGATCAGGGTGCCAGCATGGTTGCTTTCTTGTGAAACCTGTGTTCCAGGCTTGTAGATAGTCGCCATCAGTCAGTGTGTGCTCACATGACCTCTCAGTTGGGTGTGCTGGCAAAGAAGGTGAACTTTTGGTGTCTCATAAAGACATCCTTTTGTGGCAGGACCTCACCTTACGACCTTTTTTTAACTATCTCCTTACATACCCATCTTGAAATGCAGGCACACTGGGGATTAGGGCTTCAACATAAATTTTGAGGAGAAAATTCAGTCAATAGCATTGCCTTTGCAGGAAAAAAGGGACATACCCACTTGACAAATTTTAAACTTGAAGCTGAAACTAGAGCACTAAGTAGGCAACACATTGAATAAAGGAGGTTCTCTGATGACAGGTGGTAATTATGATTTAGAAATAAAGTTGTGCCTCAAAAGAGCATTCTTGGAAGTAACATTTCTCAAAACAAGCAAGGCAAGGATGTCTTACCACAATTTTAACAACCTACTTGTACTGAGGCTCTAGCAAGTAGGAAGGAAAAATTCTCAGATTGGAAAAGAAAATGGCAAATACTCATTACAGAAAATATAAAGGAATGCATGCATGAATGATTCAGAGATGCTGAAAATAAACTAAGTATCCAAAAGTCAATTGCAAACAGCAGCAAAGAAAATGTAATTTAAAAAACTGTGTATACAAGAGCATCAGAAAATGACAAGTCTCCCAAGTGTGGTCTCTGAAGAACCTTATAAAAGTTAATAGAAATATATTGAAAGAAGACCAAATACACTGATACACTCTCTTTATTGGAAGCATCAATAAAGTAAAGATGTTAAACCTCTCCAAATTGTTATAGATGGAAACAAGTAAGTATTCCCAAAAGATTATGGGGGCAACTGAACAACTTGTTTCTGAAGATGTATTGATAAGCAGGGGTCCAAGACTAAATATGCTTGTGAAGAGGGAGAATAAGACGGAGGTCTTGCTCTGCTAGTTGGCAAGACAAAAAAAGTCTATAGTGATAAATGTATTAAGGATGCAGGAGTAAACAAAACACAATAGTGGTGTAAAATAAACCCAGAAACAGACCATGCATATTTGGAAATGATACACAATAAAAGTGACATTAAAGATCACTGGGTAAAGTATAGATCATTCAATAAATAGTGTGGGGAAAATCTGTCATCCATACAGGGTAAAAAAATGTGATCTCTACCTTAAACCTTATGTAAAAATCAATTCTTGGTTATTGAAGATATTTGTGAAAGGTAAAACATTTTGGAAGAAAATACAGGTACAGTATCTTCATGGTTCTATCATGGGGACACGGAAGTTTTTTAAACCAGTGATAACTTAAAAATAACCTTTGTTTATCAAAAATCACCATAAGGAAGGCAAAATGGCAAGCCACAAACTTAGATGATACTTGCAATAATATAACAAATACAATGTGGACTATATAAAGGCTTATGAAGCATTAAGAATATGCTCTGGAGTATGTGAAAGCCTATAAAGCCAAAGGAAAAAGACAGCATAGTAGAAAAATGGGCAAAGCCACAGAAGCATTTCACAGAGAAGGAAAAATAAATAAGCCATTAATATATGAAAAAGTGGTTGATCTCAATAATCAAGAAAATGCAAATCAGAAGCTGCAATGAGATTTCACTTGAAGACCTCCGCACTAGCAAATTCCAACACATTTCATAGAACAAAGTGTGAGCGAGGATGTTGTATAGCAATGGAAACTTATGCGCTGGCACTGGGAGAGGGAGTGCAAATTGGCACCTCCTCTTAAGAAGTTTTGGCAAATTTTGATGTTCAAATTTCTCCTGGTTATTGGACCCTTAAGTACAACCTCAAGGAAATTCTTGCCCATGTGGTCCAAGAAACATGTCCAAGGGTGTTCATAGGAGCAATGTACATAACAGACAAAACTACAAACTAAAGGTTCATCAACAGAGATTGGATAAATAAATGCTCACACAGTGGAATATTATATAGCAGTGAAAATGAATCACAGCTATCACTAATAACATTTAGAAACAATGTTGAGCCAATATCAGATTACAGAATCTATTTGTGTAGCTTGTTATTTTTATAAATGTTAAAATCAAACAGGAAAGCAATTTGTTTATGGATAGGAACCTACGTAATAAAATTTCTAAAAGGGAAGGAATGATATATACAAAATTCAAGATAAGTTACCATAGGAAACTGGAGGAAGGCAGAGTGGTAGGACAAAGAAGAAACAGATACATGTTTTACTTAAGTTGGGTGGAGGGGTTATGGAAGCTGATTCTGTTTGCTTTATAACATATAGGTTGCAAGCATTTTTATAGGTATTAGATATTACATTAAAAAAATAGAAGTTTCCATAAAAATGCCCTAAGTATGCATAGTGCAATGATCCCATTAATGTAGATAATAGCGCTAATATTTAAAGAACACTCCTGCATTTTACATTTTTATAGGCACTATCTTACTTAATCACTATAATAAATCTATGAAATAGATACTCTATGCCAGTTTTGTAGATGAGCAAATTGAGATGTAGAGAGATTAGTTTGCCTAAAGTCACATAATTAATGAGCACTCAGACTTAAATTCAGGTCTGACTCCAGAACAGGTCCTTAAACCATTGATTCATGTTGACCATCTGGTCTCTCCTCATTCATTTGGAGCCTGAGTGTGTCAGGAAGGTCAAGAAACTTGTCTAATGTCACGCAGTTAGTTTAAAGCTTTGCTAGGACAAGGAAGCAAGTTGCTATCTTCTAGGGCTTTTCTAATTTACCATAGTGGCGGATCACTGATTGATAAAATGTGTCATACAGATAAATGATGAGTAATGTTTAGGGCAGGGTATGGGACCCAGAGGACTATATAAGTTAAACACCTTTTGATTTGAGCTGCATCCCATGATTTGAGAATTTATGGGGAGCAGCAGCAGCCAGAGCAGACGTAACTGATATAATAGAGGTTCTAAGCTAAGATCTTGTTCCTGATCTAATATTACTACACAAGATTCATTTTTCCCCTTGTTTTTTTAAATTTTTTTGGACTGGCTTTTATTTATTTTTATTTTGCTGTTATTAATGCACAATTACATGAGCAATATTATGGTTACTAGAGTCCCCCTATTATCAGATCCCCCCCCACATACCCCGTTACAGTCACTGTCCATCAGCGTAAGATGCTCTGAATCACTACTACAGTGTAAGAATCTCTACTTGCCCTCTCTGTGTTATACTGCCTTCCCCATATTCCCCATTCCCCCACCACTACGTTAAGTATGCTAATCGCAATACCCCTTTTTCCCCCTTTCCCCTTGTTTTTAATGAGGTGTCAATAGGTGGTCTCTAGGGTTTATTAAGGCAATGGATCTTGAAGCCAGACTGCCTGGATTAGAGGCCCTGCTCTGCTGCTTACTAGCTCTATGAAAACATCTGAGCTTAGATTAGTCCCTTTTAAAAAACTGGGGACAATAATAGAACTCATCTCAAGTGTTGAAAATTAAGTGACTTACTCTAGGTACCTTATAACTGCATAGCATATACTTAAGTACTAAGAATGTTTATTATATTCTAGCTCAGATAATCTGCGATTATTTAGTGGCTAAATTATTACCACCATTATCCCTTCTATTTCCGTAGTGCATGAAATTCCCTTTTCTTTGCCCTGCCTGCCAGGTGAACTCCCATTCATTTTTAAGGACCTGTCCCAGATGTCATCTCTCAAGGCTGTTACTATTTGAGGCAGAATTTGTTTCCTTCTTTGTGCAAATTAGTATATTTTTTTATCCATCTCTTACAGCACTGGTCACATCGTTAGTGTAATTTTTTTGTAGATGTGTCTCTTTTGCTTACTAATCCATGATTTTCTGTACCTAGCAGAGTGCCTATTACATGGTAGATGCTCAAGAAATGTGAGATGAATAAATGGCTGATACAGAAGTAAGATCTAACTTTTAGTTCACTTATTTTTCCATTATGTTTCCTGAAACCCAACAACACTTTTTGAGTCTAAATCTTGAGCTAAAAACAAAAATAAAACTTCTAGAAAATTCACTTATTCAGTATATATTTATTGGGGTTCTACTATGTTCCAAGGACTGAGTGTAGGGCATGAGTATTCAGTGAGTAAAACACCAAACCGTATTATTAGTAACTACTTGGTGACAGGCACATACCAGGATTGTCCTGGATGTTGGGAAATATCATTGTTCTTGTAGGAAATTTGTAAGTACTTTAATGAGGAAAAATAACCCTAGTTGTTTAATCTAGGTTGCCTGGACAACAAGCTAGCTGGGAAAAGGGGGCTTCTTTGTCTTCTCCCAACAGAGAGTGCTCACATGAGCTTAAGTTCCCACAAAATTGGTGACTTTCCTGTTATAGCATTCAGAATTACACTGTCCCAAGGGCTCCAAGGTCCCCAGGTGTTGGACAGCTGGCTTTCTGAGACAACTCCTGTAATAACTGGCTCCTCAAATCCAGAGTTTTTGGCACAAAGAAGACTAAGATTGGGAATGAGATTTTTTTTTAAATGAAAATAAATTGAGTTTTTTTTTCTGCATGTGTTAAGTTTGAGATGTCCGTGATAGAGCCAAGTAAAAAAAGTTAAATAGGTAGATGGATATGGGAATATAGAGCTCAGAAGAGCAGTCTGGCATGAAGATGTACCTTTTGGAATTATCAACATTAAAACAATGAAAATAATATGCATTAAAAACTTCTTGGCAGGAGTTACAGTATGAAAGCACGATAGGTTAAACAAGTTTTCTTTTCTTGTTGAGAATCACCCAGAATGCCAGAGAGAATGAGAAACAGAAATGTGTATCTTTGATGAAACTAGTAGACAATTAAAACTCCAAACCACATCGTTTTGAGTCAGTCAGGAAAATGGAATCCAGTATAGGTATTTCAAACAGAATTTATTTCAGAGTTGTTTACAAAAGTGTTCGAAGAGGAAAAGAGAGAAGGTAGGGATGCTGCAGGAGTGACATGGGAGAAGGGGTTATACCCAGCGATCAGAGAGTGATAACATCTCTGGGCTGGCACCTATGAACCCATGCCTGTTGCTGCATCGCTGGAGAAGCAACTGTGGTTGTTCCTTGTGTGCTGAAGCGGTGCTGCCTTGGCCAGGGCTCGCAACTCTGAATAGATGGCTTTATTCAGGTTCCTGGAGTCTGTAGTTGTCCATCCTTCCCCCAAAGGAACTGCTACCAAGCGCTACGTTGTTTGAGCAGGATTTTTCACTTTCTCCTTCCCATCTTCCATTTTCATAGTGGCAGACACTAACAGCAAGGCATTTGGAAAGGGAGTTTGGGAAATGGTTTGTAGAATCCCATGCTCCTCAGTATAGAGCTCTATGGGGTCATAATTCATCAGTGGTAACTGATGGGATAATAATAATGACAGTGATGGTATCTAACAAGGTCTTTTGGGAAACTGAACTCTGGTTAAACCCACTAATGTGGTGTACATGGAAACATACTGTCCCAGGAAAGAAAACGAGAAAGTAAAATTTCAGTTAACTGTAAATTGCTCAATAACAACTTACAAAAATGTATAAGCTCTAATTCTGGAGGGGATAAAAATAATAGGGCTGGTAAAAGTGTGATCAAACACGAGAATTGCATAAAATGCATTCTCATACCTTGCATAATCAGAACTTTCTCCTCATTGGAAAATTCTAATGTAAGAATAATTCTACTCTTCTTAGTGTATTTCTAATTATGAGGAAATGTAAAAGGTATAAGAACAAAAATCTGAATCTATTGCACTGAGGCAGTAAGAAAGAAAATGGGGTTGGTTGTAGATGGTGAGGTCAGCCCTACATCTGGTCTAAGGTCCTGCTACAGGGCTCCCAGAGACATCTGGGAACTGCCTTATTCTAATTCTGTAGCACAGAGTTCAGGAAGCATTTGGGCCAGGTTGATAAAGTGGAGGTTGATTAAGGAGGACTGTTTATGCCCGAGTGTCTTCTCTAGTGCTCCGTAATCATATTGTATACTCATGATGCCAAGATTGATGAGGTTCACCTGGCTCAGGCAAGCGGTTCCTTGGCACGTACCCAAAAGAGACTATGTATCATTCATGTAGGTTTATCATCTGCCACTCTGTGAGATCCTTTTGAGGGGCCCTAAGAGCATATCCTGCCATCTGTTATTATATAATGTCACTGAACTCTGCGTATTGATGGCATTGATTTCTCTCTCCATCCTTCAGATCAGTGTTTTCAAATAGCATTTATCACAGATCATTACTAGGTTGTAAAATCAAGTTTGTGATATGGAAGCAGCTTCGGAAGAAATAGAATAGAGAAAAAAATACCAGAGTGCCTCACATGTAGAAAGGGAGATACAGTTTTGCAAAACCTTTTTGTCCTCAGTATAATATATATATATTATATACTTATTTATATTTTCACACACAGCAGATGCAGCAACAGACAGGCAGAAAGACACACACACACACACACACACACACACACACACACACACACACACACACACACACACACACACACACACACAGACACACAGACACACAGCAAAACAGTACCAGATCGCAGCACGGAGGCCGACAGGAAGGCCATCCAAATCATCCTCTCCTTTCTCTTTCTCTTCCTATTTTACTTTCTTGCCTTTTTAGTTACATCATCCATTCATTTACTACCAGGAACTAAGATGATTAAGATGACTGGAGAAGTAATTACAATGGTTTATCTTGCTGGCCCCTCATTTATGCTCATTCTGGGAAACAGCAAGCTGAAGCAGATGTTTGTGGAGGTGCTCTGGTGTGAGCTCTGTCATCTGACGCTTGGATCCAAGGGACGTTCGTCCCCACAGAGCTACAGAGAGCACAGGAGGAAATCTGAGAGCCCTTCAGCCTGACTCAAGGATACAGGGTAAGTCCTGACCCTACTGTGGGACCAGTTTTGTAACATCAATCAGAGAGAGACACCACTGTTTCACCCTGTCCCACTTAGGAACCCTTCTCATGGCCTCTATTTGTTGGTTGTTCTGGAGAGGGTGAAACAATCTTTGGAAAATGTCAATATAGTAAGAACTCTTTTACTATATAGTTATGGAGTTGTATTTTAATAAGTATCAACTCAAAATAATGAACTGATCACTAAGTTTAACATAAAGTTTATACTGACAGTGATAAGTTGATGTAAATAAAACTTGTAGTGGACCTGAGTTAAAGAGCAAAAGCATTGCAGCCCTACAGACTGGGGTTTGAATTCTAGCTTTTGACCTTAGGTGAGTGACTTAGTATCTGTCTCATCATCTCTTCCCTCATTTTATTTATTTATTTATTTATTTATATTTATTTATTATTTTTTTGGTATCATTAATCTACAATTACACGAAGAACATTATGTTTACTAGGCTCCCCCCTTCACCAAGTCCCCCCCACATACCTCTTCACAGTCACTGTCCATCAGTGTAGTAAGATGCTGCAAAATCACTACTTGTCTTCTCTGTGTTGCACAGCCCTCCCTGTGCCCCCCCCACACACTATACATGGTAATCGTAATGCCCCCTTTCTTTTTCCCCTCTCTTTTCCCTCCCTTCCCACCCATCCTCCCCAGTCCCTTTCCCTTTGGTAACTATTAGTTCATTCTTGGGTTCTGTGATTCTGCTGCTGTTCTGTTTCTTCAGTTTTCCTTTGTTCTTATACTCCACATATGAGTGAAATCATTTGGTACTTGTCTTTCTCCGCCTGGCTTATTTCACTGATTATAATACCCTCTAGCTCCATCCATGTTGTTGCAAATGGTAGGATCTTTTTTTTTCTTATGGCTGAGTAATATTCTATTGTGTATATGTACCACATCTTCTTTATCCATTCATCTACTGATGGACATTTAGGTTGCTTCCATCTCTTGGCTATTGTAAATAGTGCAGTGATAAACATGAATTTTTGAACTATTTGTTCCAGTTCATTAAAGAATGCTGTTGGTAATTTGATAGGGATTGCATTGAATCTGTATATTGCTTTGGGCAGGATCACCATTTCAACGATATTAATTCTTCCTAGCCAGGAGCATGGGATGAGTTTCCATTTGTTAGTGACCTCTTTAATTTCTCTTGAGAGTGTCTTGCAGTTTTCAGGGTATAGGTCTTTCACTTCCTTGGTTAGGTTTATTCCTAGGTATTTTATTCTTTTTGATGCTATTGTGAATGGAATTGTTTTCCTGATTTCTCTTTCTATTAGTTCATTGTTAGTGTGTAGGAAAGCTACAGATTTCTGTGTGTTAATTTTGTATCCTGCAACTTTGCTGAATTCCGATATCAATTCTAGGAGTTTTGGAGTGGAGTCTTTAGGGTTTTTATGTACAATATCATGTCATCTGAAAATAGTGACAGTTTGACTTCTTCTCTACCAATCTGGATTTCTTGTATTTCTTTGTTTTGTCTATTTGCCATGGTTAGGACCTCCAGTACTATGTTAAATAACAGTGGGGAGAGTGGGCATCCCTGTCTTGTTCCTGATCTCAGAGGAAAAGCTTTCAGCCTCTCACTGTTCAGTATGATGTTAGCTGTGGGTTTATCATGTATGGCCTTTATTATGTTGAGGTATTTGCCCTCTATGCCCATTTTATTGAGAACTTTTATCATGAATGGATGTTGAATTTTGTCAAATGCCTTTTCAGCATCTATGGAGATGATCATGTGATTTTTGTCCTTCTTTTTGTTGATGTGGTGGATGATGTTGATGCATTTTCAGATGTTGTACCATCCTTGCATCCCTGGGATGAATTCCACTTGGTCATGGTGTATGATCCTTTTGATATATTTTTGAATTTGGTTTGCTAATATTTTGTTGAGTATTTTTGCATTTATGTTCATGAGGGATATTGGTCTGTGATTTTCTTTTTTGGTGGGGTCTTTGCCTGGTTTTGGTATTAGGATGACGTTGGCTACATAGAATTAGTTTGGGAGTATTCCCTCCTCTTCTATCTTTTGGAAGACTTTAAGGAGAATAGGTATTATGTCTTCTCTGTATCTCTGATAAAATTCTGAGGTAAATCCATCTGGTCCCGGGGTTTTGTTCTTGGGTAGTTTTTTGATTACCACTTCAATTTCATTGCTGGTAATTGGTTTGTTTAGATTTTGTGTTTCTTCCTTCGTCAGTCTTGGAAGGTTGTATTTTTCTAGGAAGTTGTCCATTTCTCCTAGGTTTTCCAGCTTGTTAGCATATAGGTTTTCATAGTATTCTCTAATAATTCTTTGTATTTCTGCGGGGTCCATCATGATTTTTCCTTTCTCATTTCTGATTCTGTTGATGTGTGTTGATTCTCTTTTTCTCTTAATAAGTCTGGCTAGAGTCTTATCTATTTTGTTTATTTTCTCAAAGAACCAGCTCTTGGTTTCATTGATTTTTTTCTATTGTTTTATTCTTCTCAATTTTGTTTATTTCTTCTCTGATCTTTATTATGTCCCTCCTTCTGCTGACTTGAGGCCTCATTTGTTCTTCTTTTTCCAAATTTGATAATTTGACATTACACTATTCATTTGGGTTTGTTCTTCCTTCTTTAAATATGCCTGAATTGCTGTATACTTTCCTCTTAAGACTGCTTTTGCTGTGTCTCACAGAAGTTGGGGCTTTGAGTTGTTGTTGTCATTTATTTCCATATATTGCTGGATCTCCATTTTAATTTGGTTGTTGATCCATTGACTATTTAGGAACGTGTTGTTAAGCCTCCATGTGTTTGTGAGCCTTTTTGCCTTCTTTGTAGAATTTATTTCTAGTTTTATACCTTTGTGGTCTGAAAAGTTGGTTGGTAGGATTTCAATCTTTTTGAATTTACCGAGGCTTTTTTTGTGGCCTAGTGTGTGGTCTATTCTGGAGAATGTTCCATGTGCGCTTGAGGAGAATGTGTATCCTGTTGCTTTTGGATGTAGAGTTCTATAGATGTCTATTAGGTCCATCTGTTCTAGTGTGTTGTTCAGTGCCTCTGTGTCCTTACTTATTTTCTGTCTGGTGGATCTGTCCTTTGGAGTGAATGGTGTGTTGCTGAAGTCTCCTAAAATGAATGTATTGCATTCTATTTCCTCCTTTAGTTCTATTAGTATTTGTTTCACATATGCTGGTGCTCCTGTGTTGGGTGCGTATATATTTATAATGGTCATATCCTCTTGTTGGACTGCGCCCTTTATCATTATGTAATGTCCTTCTTTATCTCTTGTTGCTTTCTTTGTTTTGAAGTCTATTTTGTCTGATACTAGTACTGCAACACCTACTTTTTTCTCCCTTATTGTTTGCATGAAATATCTTTTTCCATCCCTTGACTTTTAGTCTGTGCATATCTTTGTGTTTGAGGTGAGTCTCTTATATAGATGGGTCTTGTTTTTTAATCCATTCAGTGACTCTGTGTCTTTTGATTGGTGCATTCAGTTCATTTACATTTAGAGTGATTATCAATAGGTATGTAGTTATTGCCATTTCAGGCTTTAGATTCGTGGTTACCAAAGGTTCCAGGTTACTTTCCTTACTATCTAAGAGTCTAACTTAACTCACTTAGTATGCTGATACAAACACAATATAAAGGTTCTTTTCTATTTCTCCTCCTTTTTCTTCCTCCTTCATTCTTTATATATTAGGTATCAAATTCTGTACTTTTTGTCTATCCCTTGATTGACTTTGGGGATAGTCAATTTAGTTTTGCATTTGCCTCGCAATCAGCTGCTCCACCCTCCCTACCATGGTTTTACTACCTCTGGTGACAGACAGCCATCCAACCCTAGGAACACTTCCATCTATAGCAGTCTCTCCAAAATAGAATGCAGAGATGGTTTGTGGGAGGTAAACTCTCTCAGCTTTTGCTTATCTGGAAATTGTTTAATACCTCCTTCAAATTTAAATGATAATTTTGCTGGATAAAGTAATCTTGGTTCCAGGCCCTTCTGCTTCATGGCATTAAATACATCATGCCACTTCCTTCTGGTCTGTAAGGTTCCTGCTGAGAAGTCTGATGTTAGCCTGATGGGCTTTCCTTTGTATGTGATCTTATTTCTGCCTCTGGCTGCTTTTAACAGTCTGTCCTTATCCTTGATCTTTCCCATTTTAATTACTATGTGTCTTGGTGTTGTCTTCCTTGGGTCCCTTCTTTTGGGGGATCTGTGGAGCTCCATGGCCTGAGAGACTATCTCCTCCCCCAGATTAGGGAAGTTTTCAGTAACTACCTCCTCAAAGACACTTTCTATCCCTTTCTCTCTCTCTTCTTCTTCTGGTATCCCTATAATGTGGATATTGTTCCGTTTGGATTGGTCACACAGTTCTCTCAATATTCTTTCATTTTTAGAGATCTTTTTTTCTCTCTGTGCCTCAGCTTCTTTGTATTCCTCTTCTCTAGTTTCTATTTCATTTATTGTCAACTCCACTGTATCCAACCTGCTTTTAATACCCTCCATCGTGCTCTTCAATGATTGGATCTCCGACCTGAATTCATTCCTGAGTTCTTGGATGTCTTTCTGTACCTCCATTAGAATGTTGATGATTTTTATTTTGAACTCCCTTTCAGGAAGAGTCACGAGGTCCATATCATTTAAATCTTTCTTGGGAGTTGTATTAACAATTTTACTGTGGACAAGGTTCCTTTGGCGTTTCATGTTTATATATGGCACCCTCTAGTGTCCAGAGCTCTATTCTGGAGCTGCTGAGCCCCTGAAGCAATGTTGGGGGTCACAGGGGAGCAGTACTGGTGCCTGGGGGTAGGAAAGAGCTGTTCCCCATCTCCTAGCTACTGTGCCTGTTTCCCCTGCCTGAGCCAGTGGGCCAGTCACACAGGTATAAGTTTTTGTCCCAGAGCAGCCAGATATGGATCCCTGCTTTCCACAAGCAGCCGGAATCCCTGTCTCCCCAGGAACTCTGTCTGTATTAACTTTCCATCCCAGTAGTCATGCGAGTCTCATGAGAGCACCGTGAAATGTAGGTTTGTGCTCTCAGCGCAGATCTCCGGAGCTAGGTATTCAGCAGTCCCAGGCCTTCCACTCCCTCCCTGCTCCGTTTGTCTACCTCCCGCCGGTGAGCTGGGGTGAGGGAGGGTCTTGGGTCCTGCGGAGCCACAGCTCTGGTACATTACCCGGTTCGTTGAGGTCTGCTCTTTTCTCCAGGTGTGTGCAGTCTGATGCCGTCCTCTTTCCTTTTGCTCTCACAGGATTAGTTGCGCCAATTAAATTTTCTAATTGTATCCAGTTTTAGGAGCAAGCCTCTGTCTCTCCTCTCACACCGCCATCTTTAATCCAATCTTCTTCCCTCATTTTAAAATGCAGAATGTGATGCCGAGTTCACAGGGTATTGGAGATCCATGACAGTGCACCCCAACATTTTAGCACAGCGCATTTTGTAAGGTGCTCAGTAGGTTGAAGGTATTACTGTAACAGTGAGTTGTACAGCAATTGCAGTTCTCCAAGATACTAGGCTCCACAACTCTTGTGTAATGACAAAAGCAGTGGAATGAAAATCAAAACCCTGGGACCCTAAGTTCTCGTCCAGTCTGGTGGTTAAGTCATTTTACCACCAGACTGGTGCTAATTACTTAATGCAGGTTAAGTCCCTGCATTCTTTGCTTACTTTGCTAAAATAAATTTTCAAACAATTTTTTTATCTTACAGATTGTGCTAAAGTCCAGCCAGTTTTTTTTAAATTAACCAAAATGAATATCTGCTTTTAAAATTTGAGGGCTTTCTGAAAGATAATGTAAGAAGTTTTTATGTTTGATAAATTTTATTTTAATAAAATTACATAGGCATTGATTTACTTCTTATCACTGAACAGTGTTGACAAGTCAGTGAGAAGTTTATTGCTTAAGATCCTGAGGAATTCCCAAGCTTGTGATTACATTCAGTTAGAATACATGGCAAATCTGAATCTGTTTCCATCACTAATGGGGCTCAAGTGCTGAGTGTTGTGGCTCTCTGAGATCGTGGACCCTGACACCAGACAGCCTGCGCTCAAATCCTGGCTCCAGCCTATGGCCTGGGTGACCATGGGGAAGCTTCTTAACCTCTCTCTCTTTCATCTTCTTCATTTGTGAACTGGAAATAGTGTAGTATTTTGTTGATAGGGTTTTTGGAGGAAATGAGTGAGTTAGCAGATGTGAAATGCTTGGAGTCTGACCTGGAGTAAGCACTTGGTGGCTCTTGCTGTTACTGTGGCTCGGTCTCAGAAAGGCCTTCCAATTTACGCAGTGATTTTCTATGGTATTTCAGTCACTTGCTTTCTCTGATGTTTATGTTCCTCACTTGTAAATAAGGATAACCATATCTTTCTCCTAGAACTGTTTTAAGAATTAACTGAGATTTAAGGTGCCTGGTGCACTGTTGGGAACAGAGTAACCACTAAAGAAAGCCCAAGAAATGGAAGTTTCTTTCTTTCTTCCTCCCAAGCAACATTGGTACTCTCCTGAAAACAATTCAAAGTTTGTAGTTTCTGTTTATTCATGACTGATCCCGTTCTTCAAAGCCTTCGTCAAATAAGCTAAGTCATCCTTTTGCTCTGACTATTTGCCCTGACGCTTCCATACAGATTCACCAGGTAGCTGAGTTTGGACTCATGGTTGTAGGGCACCAGCCAGTGGGTCTTCCTGGGCTCTAGGAACTAGTGAGACTTACAAGGCTTTCTTAGGCCACTCTGGTGCTGGTCTGTACAGGTGGATGTAGTTCTGGGACCCAGCTCGCCAGCAGTACAGCAGTAGGCCTTCCTCTTTGGTAGAGTCTTTGTTGCTGACCATCCAGCTCAGGTGCAAGGAGAAGAGATCTACATTTGAGTAAGGGGAGTAAGGGTAGGAGCTGCCTGAAAATACAAGCTTCGTGTCCCAAAGGAGCCAGTTTCTCTTGTAATAATTTCATACATGTAGCTTATAGGGTCAAGCCCAGGGACACACCCATTTGAAGAGTGACCATGCTCAAGGAAGCCCAAAGCTGGGACATCTCCATGAGATACTTGTATTTAACTGAAGGTCGACTTCTCATGCAGAGCGAGAAAGGGTTTTGTTAATACTTTTCCCAGACTGACCCCTTTAGAAATAACTGCTGACAGAACCAGCTTACTCACTGATTATTCTAGGCAACACGATCACATCATAATTATAGTATCTCCTGGTACAGTGAGCCCAAAACTTGGTCTGTCACACTCTGAACGGTCTTCAATAATGTGATTTGCCAAACATATTGTGCTCTTTACTATCTGAGAAGTTACCGAGTAATCAGGCAATGAGATGCCCATGTATGTGGCCCACAAAACTATAACTAAAGCATTACTGTGTATCTGACACCAGAGTACTTTAATTGGCAATTAAATGCCTAAGATGAAATAGCAATGTGTGATCTAACCATCAACCCGGATATGTAAAGGAAATACATGAAATGGTTGACATACCTTTCTAAGCAAGAGCAGATTAAAGCAAATGATTATGGCACAAATCTGCACATGGCTGGTGAGGGAATTGTCATGAAAGGATGGAATTAATTGTAAAAGGCTTTCTTGAGGAAGTGTGAGGTCCTTGATCTGTTAGATAACTATAAACCACTGTAGGTGTTAAGGTATTAAAAAGTCATGTTGGCATGGCCGGAATGATAGGAAATGGCTGCAACATCAACGGATGAAAGGGGAGAGAGACACTGGATTTCAGTAATCCACATGTGGATGTGTTTCAGATGTGTGGATGAGCGGTGGCTGGGTAGGAATGGGGCATGGGAATTCCCAGCATATTCTGGGGTTGCTGTGAAGAAAAGCTTCATTCATTGTGAAACGATGACAGAAATATTGATGGACTGCAACTCTCATTTGAATTCAAAGTCCTTGGAGCCTGCCTGAATTCCTCTCTCCAACTCTCCTTCTCTTGGAAGGGTGGACTCCCAGGTTCATCTAGGCTATTTTAATTAGGCATTTCTAAGGAAAACAGGATATGAATGAAAATACAGTAATGCAATCTTTGGAAGATTTGCATGTCAGTAAAAGCAGCTAGCTTTTAGATCACTAATGGCTCATTTGTCACACTGGGGAGAAAAACAAGGAAATGTTTTTCCTGGCTGAGTACTGGTGCCTACTACTACATTTCAGTATTTCTCCTGCTTCCAGCGTCAGTACCACAACTGCTGAGTCCTCAATGAGTAAAGATGCCTCCAGTATCCTTTTTATTTGCTGTTACTGTCTCGACAATTTTGAGTACTGTAGGACTCATTGTGAATCTGTTTATTGCGGTGGTCAATTGCAAGACTTGGGTCAGAAACCACAGAATCTCCTCTTCTGATAGGATCCTATTCAGCTTGGGTATCACCAGACTTCTTACGCTGGGACTGTTTCTACTGTACATGATCTACTTCATCTCTCCACATGCTGGAAAGCCAGTCTCCTTAACCACTTTTTTCATGTTGTGTTGGATGTTTTTGGACTCTAATAGTCTCTGGTTTGTGACCTTGCTCAATGCCTTGTACTGTGTGAAGATTACTAACTTCCACTACTCAGTGTTTCTCCTGCTGAAACGAAATCTCTCTGCCAAGATCCCCAGACTGCTGCCAGCCTGTGTGCTGATTTCTGCCTTCACCACTCTCTTGTATGTTGTGCTCAGACGGACATCATCATTTCCTGAATTTGTAACTGGGATAAATGGCACAGCATTTCACATCAATGAGGGCGTCTTATATTTGATGACCACTTTGGTCTTGAACTCATTTCTCCAGTTCATCATTAATCTGACTTCTGCTTCCTTGTTAATATATTCCTTGAGGCGACACATACAGAAGATGCAGCAAAATGCCACTGGTTTTTGGAATCCCCAGACTGAAGCTCATGTGGGTGCTATGAAGCTGATGATCTTTTTCCTCATCCTCTACATTCCGTATTCAGTTGCCACCATGCTCTTTTATCTCTCTTCTTCTGCAGAGATGAATTTGAGAACCAGATTCATGTGTGCAATTATTTCCACCATTTACACTCCAGGACATTCAGTTCTCATTATTCTCTCACATCCTAAACTGAAAACAAAAGCAACAAAGATTCTTTGTTTCAACAAATAGAATTTCAATGGTAAATAGTGGCTGGATTATAGAGTGGTTTGAGAGCAAGGTTTTCTGTTAGCAGTTTTTCCCAGTGGTCAGGGGAATTAATTTTATATTTGTTGGTCTGACTTCCTAGGCCTTTTGAGTGCCTGTATTAAGTTCATTCTGCAATTAAAAAAAAATATCAGGCACTTTCTCTAAGGAACTTGTTTGAGGCATTACTTACCATGTATTTTGTGTGTATGTTGCATCCTTGGATAATGTAAATCACCACATTGTTCATTGGCTAATGAAGTGTAATGGGAAGTTCCCTCAAACATTATAGTTCACATCATTAGTTAAATTTTTGAGGTTTAGCTGAGGATCCTGGGGAAAGGGCTCATCAGTGGGTAAATGGAAAGAGAAGGATGAAAAAAAAGTATACATTTAAGCAGATGTATAGAGAAAGAGTCCTTAACTTTCTGGGTGATGGTGACTGAGCTGTTCCTTCCTACCAAGAAACTCTAGGACTGCATTTCTAGGTTTGTTCTGGAAAGAACGGAAGGCCCAGAGTTGATAGGTGGAGGGAAGTGTTAAATATTAAAGCAGCATAATCCAGGATGGTTCCAAGGATCTTAAAATCAAGGGAGCCAGCCTAAGGTCAAAAGCAAGTGCCAATAGTGAAATTAACACAATTTGAGTGCAACTTCACAAATGATTACCTTATCATCTGCTATGAAATTCAGTGGAAAGTTAAAAGGAGCCATTGGACTGGTAGTGGGAATGCCAGACTTTTGGTGAATTTATGCTGTGTGTTTATGAGTTTAGGCACTGAGTTGTGTGGGTACAGCACATTCTCTAGGAGAATGCTATTTTTTATTTTTTGGGGTTGAAACAGCAGGACTGTAGCTATGGAGGAATAGGAATTTGAAAATAGAATATTGAGTACGTTTTAGAATGGGAATGGAAATAATTTATATTTATATAGTTTTTTGATGTTTATAAAATAGTTATGTAACCCTTCATATCTAAAAATAATCTTATTAAAATAACATTTTTTTTGTTAAAAAAGAAAAATGCAAGAAATCTCCAAATTTACAGATTTACCGTATTTTCTTGTTATTTTGACTGAAATATTCAGTAAAGATTATCCAAACCAATATTTTATACTACAAAAGCTGGAGGTATTCCTCATGTTAGAATTTTAAGATTAGAAAAGGATTGCTGAGAGTGATTAAATGTACACTATGACATAAGAACTCTGAGAAGCGGAAACCCTCATGGTGCCCAGTATCTCTTCTCTTTGCCCACTCTTCCATAGTAACAACATTTTTCAGCTACTCAGAATTTTGGCAACTAATCACATTTTACAGCTTTGTCTTTTAAGTAGCTGTTGCCATGTGCTAAAGCTCTGCCAATAGAGTATGAGCAGAAGTAGGGTCCATCATTTCTAGGTGGTACCTGTAGAACAGGCATGCTTTCCCCTCTCTTTGCCCTGTTCTTCCTATGGACTGGAATCCCGGATGTAGTGACTGGCCATTCTGGACCATGAAGATGAAATGATTGCTGGGACAGTGGAGCCATTACCCATCCTAGAGTTGGCTCCATAGTTCCTGACACTGTGAGCTGCCACACCAGCTTGGGACTGTTTACACCTGAACTCCAGGACTGTTTGTGAGAAATAAACATCTCCATTCTTTCAGATAGTGTAGTTTTGGGTTTCTGTTGCCTTACTCAAATAACTTATATGTTATACCATAAGTATGTACAATAATGTATATCTTTATGATGAAGTAGTAGTTATTTACTGTTTTATAGTCAAAGAACATTTTTATATAATCTGAGAAATACTTATATTACTAAGTTAAATCAAAATAAAAACATGTACTGTGGTACCAATTTTTGTAAAAAATATGTATATACAAAGAAAATTGCCAACAGCAATTATTTTTAGGTTGAAAATTTTGAGTTTTTTACATTTTCCATATTCTGTGATGACACATATTTCTTTTATAATCAGAAAAACACTTTAAAATGTATATAATATATATTGAAGAGAGAGAGAGGGAGACAGAGATGTGTGTGTGTGTGTGTGTGTGTGTGTGTGTTGAGAGGGGAGTATGAAAATCTTACAAGTGCCTAGTTTCCTTGACTAAAATAAATATCATGGTGTTATGTAAATACTCGGCTTTTAGGCCCTGAAATTTATGTGATATATGCTTTTAAACCAAAAAATAGCAACACTTAAAGAAGAAATCATTTTAAAATTTATTTTGAATGCTGCTTCTTGGGAAGGAATGGGGACAATAGAAAAATGATGGGAAAATAGATACAATTCATGTAAGAAGTATATGAAATTCTTGGCTATTTCAAGGACTTGAGAAGTTTCTTGCATTGCCTAAATTTCACTTGAACACTTTTTACTGTGGGTTTCTCTGATCATTGTTACCAGCATTCTGTGGATGAGCCATTTTCAGTTGTTTCAACTGTTTAAAAAAAAATGCAAGCAAAAGGAAAAGGGATTCAGAAGAAGGATGTATTTGTTTTTTAAAGCATGAATTGAAGGTAACTTGTAAGTTTGCCTCAAATGCCAGAGTCTTCTGGTGAAACTGAAGCTTACTAAAGGCATTTAAAATAAGAGTCCCAATAATATTCTTTTTTAAGTTAAAGCTGGAGATGGAGCCTCTGTTCTAGCCCACTGTTTCTCAGAGGGCTGGACAGGTGAGAAGCAGTCAGGGTCTGTTGGGAATTTTTTTCCAGTTTTGTATGCCCTGCCTTCCATTCCTCCTGGGTGTAGAGGTAGATGGGGGAAGTGGAAATTTGACAGAACTTTCCAGGGATTTAGACAACTAGCCAATGGCCAGTTTTATTTTCTGAGAAAAAAAAATGTGAAAAGAAACTCTGTGGGTATGTGAGAATTTGCCTGGCATGGAAATTAACAAGGAAGTGATAGGAGTTAATGGGGGTGCAGGAGGGTAAAGGGTAAAGGGTGAGGACAACAGCAGGGGGAGGGCACAGAGAGCACCCTGTCCTCCCCAGCTGGGTGGGGTGGGTGGGAGGTTAGTCTTCTGGGGGAGGTGTCAGTAGTAACATCATGTTGGGACATCTGGATTGTTCTCTGATTATTATTATAGGATCTGGAAATTCTCATGACTAACTCTGTCTGTAGGAAGGAACTGGAGGCTCTGGGTTAAGTGACTCAGTATGTGTACGGCTTGCTTGCAAATGAGATGTCTAAACACAGGTACATACTTGATTTGATTACATTACTGACATTTTAAATACAGGAACATTATTAGTCTCAGTATTGCTGCTTTCATAGTTGGAACAATGACTATTTAATGATGATCTGAATTCAGGTATCTCAAGAGAAGAAAGAGTTAAGTATATTGACATTACTCAGAAAAGCTCTCTAACTCTTACCTACCCCTCTTTATCTTTTGACTTTTGTGCGTGTTTTTAAAAGCCTGAGGTAATGAGTCCCCCATTTTTATTCTTGCTTTCCAGAGATTCTAGAACCTTACAGGGCTGAGCACTTCCTTTAGAAGTAGCAACTCAATTTATGCATTTGCATACTGTGAATAATAGCAGACTTTAGATGCTGTCCTGATTTCTTGAAGGAGTGATTGTGGGGAGAAATCACCAAGGAAGGAAAGAAAGATAGCATTAATTAGGTAATACTCTTTTGAGGCACCAGGCTAAGTAATTTTGTATGTTCTCTTATCATCGCAATAGCCCCGTGAGGCAAACATTATTATTATAATTTTTGTAAAGAGGAACCTGAAGGTCTGAGAGGTTAACTGACTTGTTTAAAGACACAGCTACTAATTCGTTGAGTTGGGAGGTATACCCAAATCTGCCTGTCTTTGAAGCACATTGCCTTTCAACAAATGGCCACACATGTCTCATTTGTAAATTCCCCTTGCAGGAGCTACTCGTGAGGTTTGGGTCCCATTGAGGGCAGGTGTTCTTATGAACCTGTGAGCACTTAGCTTTGGCTGAGCAGATACCCAGAAAGCCCTGTCTGCCATCTCTGTTGCTTGGCTCTATTCTTAGCATGGTCTTGTAGTTTTATAGGTATTTGTTAAAAAACTTAGTTTGTTAAAAAACTAAGAAATCAGCACTGATATATGTTAACTATTAAGTAAACTACAGACTTCATCAAACTTGACCAGTATTCCCACTCATGTACGTTTTCCGTTGCAGGATCCAATCCAGGATATCACACTGCATATAGTTGTCAGGCATCCATAGTCTCCTCTTGTCTGTGATGTTTCTCAATCATTCCTTGTTTTTCATGACCGTGAAGGTTTTGAAGATTAGTCTTAAGGCATTTTGTAAAATGTCCCTCAGTCTGGGTTTGTCTGATGTTTTTCTCATAGTTAGACAGGGGCAATGGGTCTTTTGGGGAGAGTACAGCAGAGGTGAGGTGCCCTTCTCATCACGTTGCATCAGGGTGTTCACGATGTCACCATGACTGGTCATGGTTAAGGTGGTGTCTGCCAGGTTTCTCCACTGTCCAGTTCCCCTGTTTCCCTTTCCAGACTCTCTTGTTTAAAAGTAAGTCTCCAGGGCCAGCTCACTCTCAAGGGAAGGGGACTTAAGTCCTGCCTCCTAGAAGGTTTCCCAAATTTTGCCTACTGATTTTTATACTCCTGGGCAAAAACATTCCTGCGCTCTCATCTGCCCAGTCCTCTCACTGCTGTGCTTTTCCTCCATCCACTTTCTCTGCTGTAGCAGTGCTGCTGGTTTTTATCATAATCTTCCTCAAAGTCTGCCATCCGTGCTGCATGCAGGCCATGAACACCCTTCTCCTTCTCCCTCCAAGTACCTCCATCTCAGACCCACGAGGTGGTGCTGACCTCATCAACAAGAACCCCATCTCTTCATAAGGTAGTGGGGAGGGTAGCTGGAAATACTATGAATATTCACATGTTTATAATTCCTGGTTTCATTACACATGCTTATTAAGTGTGCTAAATCTGCTCAGTTTCTGCGTTTCTGCCTTATACAGGTCATGGAGAGAAGTAGTTTCCACAGGTTAACAACTGCTGTAGAGGAGTTGCCTCGACGCCATCTAGTGGCAAAGTTGGCATGATTCTGGGAAGCACTGAAAAGGGCTGCCTGTGTGCAGGAATTAAATTGAGTCACAGATATGACAGATGTAGAACGGGGGGGTGGATCTGTGCTTAGTCAGGCAACTTGGTGGAGGGAGGGCATTTTTTTGATAAAAGTGTCAGACCTGAGTCTTTGAAACCAATGCTTGTTCTTTATTTCTTTCTGTTTTAATATATTTATATTTGTATTTATTTAAACAAAACTCATATTGTATATATTTAAGGTGTACAATATGATACTTTGATATACATATACATGTTGAAATGATTACTGCAGCCAAACTAATTAATATATCATCTCACATAGTTACCATTTTATTGTGTATGATGAACACACAGTGTTCATTGTGATATTATTAACTGTAGGTATCATGCTGAGCATTAGGTCTCTAGAACTTATTCATCCTACATAACATCTTTTCATTTCCCCCACTTCCCTGCCCATCTCTGCACCATTCTGTTCTCTGCTTCTGTATGTGTGACTTGTTTGGATTCCACATATATGTGAATCAGGCATTTGTTTCTTTCTGTGTCTGGCTGATTTCACTTAGCATAATGTCCTCCAGCTTCACTCATACTGCTCAAATGGCAGGATGTCCTTTTTAAAGCTGAGTAACATTCATACATACATTATCTTCATCACTTTGTGATGGGGCTACATCTTGATACACTTACCATAAATTGAAAGTACCCTAAGTCAAAAATGCATGTAATACACCTAACCTACCAAACATAGCTTAGTCTAGCCTACCTTATATGTGCTCAGAACACTTACATTAGCCTACAGTTGGGCAAAATCATCTAACACAAAGCCTATTTTATAAAAATGTGTTGAATATCTCATGTAATTTATTCAATACTGTACTCAAAGTGAAAAACAGAATGGTGTGTGGGTACAAAATGGCTTTAGGTGTTTTGGTTGTTCCCTTAGTGGTTGTGTGGCTGACGGCCACTGCCCAGCATCTCAAGAGTATTTAATGCATATCTCTAGCCCCAAAAAAGATCAAAATTCAAAATTCAAGGTATGGTTTCTACTGAATGCCTATCACTTTTGCACCATTGTAAAGTTATGAAATCATAGATTGAACCAGTGTTAAGTTGGGTACTGTGTGTGTGTGTATCACAATTTCTTTATCCATATCTGTTAATGGACATTTAGGTTGTTCCCATATCTTAGCTATTGTGAGTAGTGCTGCAGTGAACACGGGAGCACAGATAGCTCTCTGAGGTGCTGATTTCATTTCCTTTGGACATGTACCCAGAAGAGGGACTGCTGGATCATAGGATATTCTTATTTTTAGTTTTCTAAGGAAACTCCTTATTGTTTTACCATTTTCCATAGTGGCTGCACCAGCTTACATTCCCACCAAAAGCATATGAGGGTTCTGTTTTCTCCACATCCTCACTAGCACTTACTCTTTTTTCTTTTTGGTAACAGCCACCCTAATAGACATGAGTGACATCTCACTGTGGCTTTGATCTGTGTCTCCCTCATGGTGAGTGGTGGTGAGCACCTTTCCAATCCATAGGTTGCCTTTCATTTTATCGACTGTTTCCTCTGTGAACAGAAAGTTGCCAATACTCTTTTTCTATGTAGGATAGACTGCTTTGCTGATGCTGAGCGTAAAGCTATAATTTGCCCTCTGAGAGTCTCTTTGAATACTTGAATTTCACTTCATCTTTCATTGGCCTTCTTTTTTCTGATTCAGATACTGTGAAAATGGCTGGCTGAGGGCTCAGAGCAGTGGAGTAATAGGCATATGAATGAAGGGACTCTAATATAAAGAGGTATGATAGTATTATGGCAGACATGTTTAGGATGCATCGAAAGTGGAAACCAAGTGGTTGCTCTGGCCAACTAGTGAGCGCAGAGGCTGTTGCTCATTACTGTTCGTGGTCTGGGGGCAGATATGCTGGACTGTTCTCTACAGAAATGAAGCAGCAACGGTGGTTTACAGATTTCTCTCCCGCCTGACCTCCTCTAGCATTATTATTCAGCAGTGAAGATTTATCCCCTTATGGTTGATTTTGCTTGTTTTTCACCTGATCTTTTCCTTTGTTTTTCCTGCCATTGTAATAAGCCTTTGTATATATATAAATATGCCTTTGTATACATGTTTGTGTGTTCAAGTTACAAACATGTTGAAACATTATTATTTGCCTCTCCACCAGAATGTCAGCTCCACGAGGGTGGGGACTTTGTTTTTGTGACCATTGTATCCTCAGAGTCTGGCACATGGAGGCACATGATAAATATTTGTCAAATAATTCATAAATGTCATGCTTTCCCTATTTATAACATGAGGTGCCTTGTGTTTGCTACTGTTGAAGTTCTCTCAATGCCTTATTTCAGTTTTGCAGAGTTAGGGAAGTTGGGAGCAGGGTTCAGGAGGGCCTCTAGATTTTACTAGCTTCCTTTGGAAGGACCATTTATAGCTGTGTTTATATCCTAATCTCAGATTCCAGGCCATCTTCATGCAGATGCAAATGAAAGTGAAAATATTACCTTCAAGAACATTCCTTCTGTTCACGTTATGTCTCCTTTGCTCCATCTTCCAAACCAACACCTTCCTTGAGGCCCTGTAGCTCCTGTGTCCTCACCACAGAGTATTCCTCCCCAGGAGAAGACAGGATGGGTTGCTCTGCCTGTAAGTGTTACCTCCCTCAGAAAACTCCTTGCCTGCTTCCTGTGCACACTGTGACGTTTTTAACCTCATCTAAAGATGTGCCAGAATCCAAAAAAAAAAGCCCGGCGCTGGCTGTCAGCGCGTCCGTAGCCCTGTTCCATCGTCGCCCGGCCCCTGAGGCCCACAGAGGGCAGTGGCTTGCCCAGGGTTTCACAGAGAGCCTGTGGTGGTGCTGGGCTAGAAGCCGGTTTCCTGACTCCTGGTCCAGGGCTCTTTCTTTAACTTAATGCTACCTTCCTAAAGAGCTAGCTTTGCTTTTTTATCCTCTGAACATCATCCCTCTTTCTGTGTATTTTCCAGCCTTCTTTTTACCCTTATTTGAACACATTTCCTTTGATTCAGTTCTGGAATCCAACAGACAATACTTGAGCTTAAAACTTTTTTCCCTCTTATTCTAGCACATCTTTTTCTTACCCAGAGTTGTAAATGAAGGTATATGCTAGGCAAGTGTGGATTTTAGTCATCATAAAGGGGAGAGCTGGTTCTGCTGACAATCCTGTGAATTGGGTGAGGTCAAGTACTATTCTTTTGTGTTCTGGGAATGCTAACATCCATCCTTTTCAAATAGAGAGATATTTCTCCTTGGTTGTATTTTTAGTAGTAGGATGATTTTTCCATTATGCCTTGGTGACCAGTTGTAGAGGTACTCAAGATAACAGTGGTGCCTATCATGCATCAGGCCTTACATTTTCAGATATTCTGACATACAGTCCATTATCTCATTTGATTTAATAGCAACTCCATGTAGTTAGTAATTCTATCCCCATTTTACAGATGACAAAACTCAGGCTGGAGTCATGATTTGCTCATGATCATCAACTGGTGAATGGTACAGGTAAAACAGTCCCAGATTTTTGGACTTCATGTCTAGTGCTTTTTCCTTAAGTAAACCTTTAGTTTCTCTTGTTTATGCTTATAAGACTTCATACTATGATTAGTCTGTGGGATGCTCAAGCTTATGAGTATTTTTAAAAAGATGAAATAAATAATCTTTCAAGTTTGGTATTGGTGGAACGCCTGAGAGCCAAGATCCAAAATCAAGACAGACAGAACTTTCTGTGACTTGTTTTTCTTAGGTACAGAGCACTTGGCATTTTCTTGGTCACCTTTTGGGATTGGATTTCCTTTCTTTATGGTACATGCTTTACATGATGGGTGTGAAATTATTTTGTGTTTTATGCAAGAAAACAAATATGGAGGCAAATCTGTGTTCTTGAATTGATTCCAATGTAATTAAACCTTTTATAATTTGCATTCTCAGAGTTGCAGCTGGATCCATGTGCATGCGCTTATGTATTGTGTGTGCATGCGTGTGTGTGTGTAGATATTACCAGCCTTCCTTTCTGCTATGTTGGAATAATCTGTGATGATGCAGTCTCGAAGAGGACCAGAAAAGATTCAAACAGCACAGGAAGAGAGAAAATGATCAGCCACATTTTCCTTTCTGCTCCCCATTATTGGTCCCACTGCCCAGATATAGTCGTATTTTACCATTTGCCTTAGTTCTTCTAGTGATCACGTTCACAACTCTAAATCATAAGATTTTGCTTTCTTACTTGGTTTATCAACTTTTGAATCCCATTTATCAAAGTTTGGGGATTATCTTGCTTAACCCCAAACCATTCCCCTCTCATTTCAACTCTCCTAATTTGGTTAGTTTTAAGTTATTTGTCATTCGCCTAGTCATTAATTTTGTAGCTTTAAGTAATACGTTTTCAACTTTACTTTTTTGGACCATAGCTTATGATAGTTTTTATCATGAATGGATTTTGCATTTTGTCAAATACTTTTTCAGCATCTTTTGAGATGATCGTGTGATTTCTGTCCGTTTTATTGATGTGGTGTATGATGTTGATGGATTTTTGAATATGATATATTTAATATATATATAAACATACAATGTAATATTGTTCCACCATAAAAAGGAAAGTACTGATACATTCCACAATGTAGATTAACCTTGAAAACATTATGCTGAGTGAAGGAAGCCTGTCTGTCACAAGACCACATACTCTATGAGATTGCACGTATATGAAAGAAAGTAGATATGAGGCAGAAAGAGTAATTTTTTCCAGTGGCTCAGGGTTAGAGGTAATGGGTAGTGTCTGATAATGGATACAGGGTTTCTTTTGGGGTCATGAATTGTTCTTTTTTTGGATTGCACAGCATACAACAGCAACAACCCATGGGGGAACTTGAAAAGCAGGGTTTATAACTCACGAGTTCTGGAGGGGATGCCCATGGGTCACATAGTGCATTCTCAGGTAGAGACAGGGGGAGAGCTCAGATCTGGGGTTCTGTGTTTATTGGGGTCAAGGGTGAGGTTCCTAGGGATTCAGGGGTTCACTCTTAATTGGCAATTTAAAACGTAAGATCAGGAATTCTAAAGAGGGAACTTACTGGTGGTGCAGCCTGGCTCTTTATCTAGTTGGCAGGATGTTTCTTCAGGACAGATGCCTTTGAAATGGATGTCTCAGCAATCTAAAGCTTGATGTTATTCATTTATATTACAATCAAAAAAAGATAATTGTTAGGCACTTACATTGCAATTGGAAGTTAGGATTTCAACATAGGAATTTTGGGAAGACACAAACATTCAGTCCATAGCAAATGAATACATAAAGAGCCATGTACTATTTGATGGAATTGGATATATTCTAATACCTGTGGTATCATCACAGCTAATAGATGTGTCCAACATCTTTCAAAGTTTCTGTGTCACCGTGTTTTTTTTTTTTTGTGATAAGAACAGTTAACATAAGATCTACCCTCTTAACAAAATTTGAAGTGCCCAATACTGTATTGTTAACTCTAGGCATTTTGTCATACAGTAGATCTCCAGAATTTATTCATCTAGCGTAACTGAAACTTTATACCCACGAACAGCCTCTCCCCATTCTGCCCACTCTGGGCCTCTAGCAATCACTATTAAATATTTGCTTCTATGAGACTATTTTGATAACTTGCATAAATAGGATTGTATGTATTTGTTCTTCTATGGCTTATTTCACTTTAGCCTATAATATCTTCTGGATTCATCCATGTTGTTGCAAATGGCAGGATCTCCTTTTTAAGGCTGAATGATATTTCATTGTATGTATATACCATATTTAATCGGTAAAATCCATTGGGATATCTAGTCAAGACAGTTGACAATTCTATCTAATGCAAAATGATTGATATGTTTCACGTTTTTATGCTTTTTCTTGTCTTTATTTTTTCTTGTCAATTCTATTACAGTGGCTAGAATTTCAGGGCAGTGTTATTTATGAAGATGTGTTGAAAAACAAGATTCAACTGAGTAAACTTGAAAATCGAATTGACTGTGAATCAAGAGCATCCCACCTTGTGTAGAGAGATGCTCTGAGGAGTTGAACAAAATGAAAGGTTTTTATAGGAAGGAGGGTGGTGCAAGAAGTTATTAGCAAAAGAAAAGAAGGGATTGTTTCAGCAAGGTCACTTTCCTTCAGGGGACTGATCAGGGAGTGTTACCATGCAGAGGACCTCATCTTCTTTTGGGGGATGGAGAGGAGCCATGTGACAGCACCTCACTGGTGCTGTGACCAGAAAATTCAGATTGACTGTTAAAAGATCACGTTCCTGGAATAGTTGAAACTGTAATTAAATCTTGGTTTACTGTTGTGCAGGGCAAATGTCTCCATTTTGGACCTTTTTAAACAGAAGATAAAATACACCCTTATGCCTTATGGCTTAATGTTTAGAGCCCTGGTTCTCAACCAGAGGCAATTTTGTTTGCTGATATTGGGAAATTCTTATTTGATCTTGAGGACTCCTATTTTTTTTGCCTTTCCAAGGTTACTGCTTTGTTTATATCAGCTACATCTGGCTGCTTCTTGAGCTAAAACTGTCCTGGCTTTTTCCTTATTTTTTGAGAACTTTTATTTTCTCTGAGTCTTGTCTTGCTTATTTCAGTCCTTCTGGAGACTAGAATCCACACATGGACCTCTGACTCTATGAACAGATCTTCCCTGTTGCCACCAAATCCTGACTTACATTAGCTGAATAAAGTTCTGTAGTCTGTTCCACCAAATTCCTTTTGTAGGATCTGAAAAATCAAAAGTTAGCATAAGTACAGCCATCTTAAAGGCTTAAATACCACCCCCTAACCTAGAAGGAGGAAAATTATTAGAATCTTGAAAAACAAGTTAGTCAGCCAGTGTTAAATGTAGTGACCTTTAGTTAGCTCACCTCAAATCAGTTAATCATACACACCAAGCTTATCTTGCTAGAACCACCCTAAACATTCCGAAGGTAATCTTATCTAACCAGATCCCAGGATGTGGTGCCAGCCAAAGATTCATCTGTCTATGAAAAAACACTGTATTGTGATTGTGGAAAATGTTGTCCCCTTTGAAAATGCTATAAAACCTTCTGGCTTTGTGTGCTCAGGGTCCTTGTTGAGACCCGCTGCATCGGGCTAACTTGGACCCCAGCTAGCTGGTTCCTGAATAAATTCCTCTTGCTTATTGCATCAAGAGACGCCTTTCGTGAGTGATTTGGGGTGGCGTCCTCCTCTGGGAGAATCCAACACTTTGACACCATATTCCCTTGTTTCACAGGCAGTTCTTTTCCTTCATAGCCTACTGCTGTGTTCCCTATTTGCCTGGACCTGCCTATGCCTTACCTTCCAGGACCTTTCAAGATTGCCTGTTATGTCCCATAGATCTGCCTACTTTTCTGTCTGGTGCTCTAATTTCACTCTTTATGCCAGTATTTCACCTTCTGGATTAATACCGTGGGTGTTTTATCTCTCCAGTACTTCCCAATGTTTCTCTATAATATAAAAATTGTAAGTGATCTATCTATTTAAAATTATATTCCTTGATACTTCAGTATTACTCAGATGTACTACCATATTTTCAATAAAGCTCTGAAAATTCCTGTTTTCAAAGAGTTACAATATAATTTAGTCAAGGATATTTTCTTTACTTTTCTCACTGGGAATTTGTCAGTTAACATATTTTTTGTCTTTTGGAGAATGAGCATCCTATTCTTAGCTCTACATTGGCTTTGTCCCACCACTATGAAAGAACAGAATGGAACAATGATAAATATGGTCTTCTTAACCATTTGAGTCTGTTCTGACAATTCATGAAGAGTGAGAAATCCATATTTGGATTTCATATTCTCTGGATTTTTTTCCCTTTCTAGACACAATTCCTCCTGTTGTTTAGATACAATTAGGATCAATTGTTTCTAAATAATCTTTTCATCAATTGTAACTAAATTATACATTAGTAGTGCATAGTTTATTTATAAAAGTTAACAATAAGCCAGCCATATTTTAAAAAATGTTCTATTAAAAATTATGAAGTCTTTTCAAGCATTAACCAATAATTCTGTATTTTAAGCATTCAATATTATTTTTCCCTAAAAGTAAAGAAACAAACAAAATTTGATGCTAGATTTTTCTTTCTGATCTTTTCTGGGTAGTTAGGGTTCTTGAATTCTCTCTACTACAAAAGAAGCTGTGGGTAAAATTGTAATATTTCCAGAATCTCTCACCTGGTCTTAGTGCATCTCCACATCAACCGATGTTTCCAAGGGGTGGAGAGAAGTAGTCCATCTCCGTATCAGTGCATCATTACCTGGGCTAGGGAGGGTTTGGCTGGACTGGAGAGGCTGGGGAGAGTCTTTACTTGCTTCTGTCACAGCAGGAGACAGAGAGATGCGGGACTACTGCTTGTAAGCAATAAATGGGTTTTAAATTTTATTTCTCCCTTTGACTGATTTAGTATTTTATTTCTCCCTTTGACTGATTTCGGCTTCAAAGCTGTTTTACCCCGGAATTTCCCCTCCCGGGAGTTACAGAAGCATAGGGAAAGCATTAATGTGGCTATGGGAGTGTAACCCTGGGGGCAAAATCCCGGAAAATATCTTTGAACCGAAATCAGTCAAAGGGAGAAATTAAGTTTATTTCTTACAAGCAGTCATCCACTTCTGCTCCCCCGTGTCTCCTGAGCCCAGGCTGCAGAAGAAGAGCCCCCCACCCAACCTCTCTGGTCCAGATAAGCCCTAGCTCACCCTTGTAATTACCTATTCATGTGGAGATGGACTACTACTCTCCACCCCGTGAAAACACCTATTGATGGAGATGCACTAAAGCCAGGCAAGAGATTCTGGAAATATTGCAATTTTACCCACAGGGAGGAAATAGAGAACTGCATGAGACTGCATGATTTCTGCTTTCTAAATAGAGAAATACTCTTTTCTCCCTAGTTGTCTCTATATTTAGTTTGCATTTCTTCTATTTTTTGGGAGAAACTATTTTCAAACTTCTCTACTCAATCTAATCAATCACTTGATTCAGTCATGTGTGTGTGATGTAGTACTTTCTATTCAAATCTTCCCTTAGCAACACTGGGTCAAATAAGTACAAATTCTTACAGTACTTGGGCTAATCTGCCTAAATTATGCTTCCCCCAAACCTCCCGACAAGATTACTCTCTACTTGATACTAAGTATTTCTAAACTGGTAACTTTAGAAACCTTTAAAAAGTCACTAAAACAAAGCATGTTTTTTCAAAATCTCTTCTCCTTTGGACAGTTATTCTTTTTCAGTAGAACATTCACTTTAGCCAAGAAGGCGATATTGCACTGATTAGGGTCTAAATCAGAAAATGATTGATATTTACAGTTTTCCTTTGTTATGGGTCTCAGATCTGGCACGCCGGAGCAGGAGTAAGGAAACACGTCCTCACAGAAACGTAGATTATAAAAAGGGAGCCTTTATTTTAGCCAGCCAGTGTCTGCCAAGGAGCAAGCTCTCCAAGTGCAGCCCTGAGCCTCTGTTACAACATCCTTTTAAGCATTTTTACTGCATCCTCCTTAGTTTTTGCAACTTTTCCACCTTCGCCTAAATTCAGCAAGCTATATTCCTTGTTCAATGCTCAGGGGGCTTAAGCATCCTGTTTTTCCCACCTGCTGCAGGAAATGTGTGATACTGCTGATCTCTAACAAAGCAATATACAGAAGCAAAAATAGTGTGGAGTTAGTTGAACATCCTGTTTCTCATGGGATTTATATCTTTTCCTTTAGTTTCTCAGAAGTTGTTATGTGACTAGGGTCTGGGGCTAACTTTACAGAGAGCTTTGTGTCCTATTTTTATGTCTGAAATTGCTTCAGCCCCTCAAACCTTCTTATTTAATATCTGATAGAATCCAGACCTGAGTACCATCTTTCGAATAAGCCCACCCACCATCACAGAGAGACCTAGATGTCATCTTATGTAGGCTACAAGCATCCTCCAGAGGACACGTCAGCAAGCCACAAGCCCACTTTTCCCCTGACCCCTCCCCTCAAAAAGCCCGCCAAACCCCTGGCCATAAAAAGCCTTTTGACCCATTAGAGACCCTCTTTCCTTTGTTCTGCTGGCCAGGACAGAGGGGGCCCTCTCAGGTTAGCAGTAAACCTGCTTGGACTGTGGAGTTCACATTCCCTCTGTTCTTTCATCTATCCCCTCTTTTTCTTTAATCTATTCCCTCTATCCCTTTCAATATCTACATGAACTAGAATATTCTACTAAGGAGGAGTGTGGTAGATGCTCATCTAAAGACCTTAAAACTTTTATGGTTATTTCTGCAATTTGTTGCTAGATTTTAGAATGACTATTTAAAAATTCAAATCAGAGTTAATGAAAGTTTACAAGCTGAGTTCTTATGCAAATATTTGTCCACAGGTAATTCTAAAATACTTGGTTGACAGATAATCCTTCCAAACTGAAAAATATTGGCAATACTTTTCTGCTGAGTTGAATAAATGTATAAAACTTCTGTATTCTGAAATGGGTAAATTATACCCAAATCCATGTCCAAAGCATTAGTAGCTAAAATGAAGCAGGTTACCAATTTATTTCCCTTGATTATGACCTAAATACATTATTTCTGGATATCCAAACTGATGTGCTAATAGTTCTACAAATTATTCTTAGCCTCAGCTTTATGTTTCAGTTGTTTATCTGTAGATTGCTTAAATTAACAGAATGAAAACATCTGTAAAGGGAGGGTAAATTTCTTAGTCTAAAATATCACTATTTGGTTTAAAAATGCAGTTTTGGCTTTGATTCTTCATTCAAAACTATTTATCAAAATATATAAATTGCAATAATATTGCTAGTCACCTGTTGCTATCATAGTGCAGTCATTCTAGTTATACTTACTTTGGGCTTAAATCTGTCACTTTCTGGAATATAAAACTAGAATATTATGGAGTAGTTTCCAGGGAAACCTTAAATTGAAATAGGAATCCTGAAGACTCACTATATATAAACCTCAAAGAATTTTTCACTAGAAGCTATAATCAAAGATCATGTAAGAAGCCAGGAAACTTCTGTTGTTTAAATAGGGGCTTTTCATCTTACCTGAGGCAAGAAGCAAGTGTAAATACCTAGGAAACATCTTTGCATTTACAATGTAGTTATGGAAAAACTTAAAGGAAATGGTACAGGCTTTGGAGTCAGTTGGGCCAAGGTTTGTATCCAAGGTCTGCCATTTATTAACTGTATGATCTTCAACAAGTTACTAAACATCTTTCTTTCAGAAACCTCAAGTAAGTGGGGGGATAGAACTCCTTTTAAAGAGTTAGATGCAAATAATGCATGTCAAAATATCTAACACAGTGCCTAATATATAGTAGATATGCAAACAGTAGTAGCTTATCTTCTTCCTCTATTATTTTTAGTAACTTCATACAAATTAACAAAGCAGATTTTATGACACTCAGACTTCAATATATCTTTCCAGGTTCTAGATGAGCGCATAGCTCCGACGAGGATCTCTATAATGAGATAGGGGAGATATAAGGAAAAAAGAACTGGGCGGCCCTCCCTGAGCCCTGTTTAAAGGGCATCTCCTTTTTTTGGCGTAAACTTGCCTCTCTGTCCGAGGCAGAATGCAATCTAAAACACTTTTTGGGTGTTGGGGATTGAGATCAGTGAAATAACATTAGTGAAGATCAGCTGACACGTCCCTCCAGGGAGAGTACACTTTGGAGAGAGGAGCCAGGAATGGGGGAAGGAACAGAGGGAAAGCACCTGTGAGGTGCAGCTTGACACCAGGGAAGCGGCACCCACAGCCAGAGGTTTGGATGCCATTCTAAAGAGTTCAGTTTATTCTCAGGGTAGTTGGGAACCACTGAAGGTTTTAATAGCCCATTATAAAAAGTAGTTCTTTTAGGAAATAAAGGTTTACAAGTTGTACTAGTTTTCTATGGCTGCTGTAACAAAATTGACAGATTTCACCACACTAAAATCCAGGTGTCATCCAGGTTGCATTCTTTTTTGGGGAGATTCGATTTCCTTGCTCATTTCAGTTGTTGCCAGAATTCAGTTTCTTGCGATTGTGGAAGTAAAGTTCCCATTTTTCTGCTAGTTGGTGGCTGAGGGCTGTTCTCAGTTTCTAGAAACTGTTCACACTCCTTAGCTTGTAGGCCCCTTCTTCCATCTTCAAAGCCTGCATGTTGGGTCAAGTCCTTGTCATGCTTTGAATCTCTGCTACCTCTTCTGTTGTCTCATTTCTCTGGCCAAATTTTCTGCCTTCCTCTTCTACTTTTAAGGGCCCATGTGATTATATTGGTCCCACCCAGATAATCCAAAATAATCTCTGCATCTCAAGGTCCATAAACCTAATCACATCTGCAAAGCAGCATTTTCCATGTAAATAACATATTCATGGGTTCTGGGTATTTAGGTGTGGATATTTTTGAGGGGCCATTATTCTGCCTAACACAAAAGTAATTAACATGTAGGTTGTATTTTAAACTTTAAATATTGTCCAAGGATAGTGTGTGGTTGTTTCCTGACCCTTCATCTGCTGGGAGATTGCTTTACCCATCCTTGTCCTATAGGCCGCAATCTTTTGGGTATCCTGAATCCCTCTGTCATTTCCAGATTTGGGAGAGTTTTTTTACCTGTTCCAGATCTGGAGAGGTGTTGATGCCGGGGTTCTTGTTTGCGGAGTCGAAGAGTGAACTTAGCAAACAGTCAAAGTAGGAGAGCCAGGGACACTTTTATTGAGAGATACAGTGAGAGGACAGACAGAGCTCCTGGCGTGAGCTAGGAGGGGACAAGAGAGCCCGGAGTGGTATGTTGTCTAGAGGTTTTATAGGCAGTTGAGGATTTTTGGGAACCGGATAAAAGGCTTAGGGGTATGGACTTGTTAAGTGGTCCCTGACTATTAAAAATTAACTTAATACAAGAAATTTACTGCTCCGATTTCTCCCTGGGATACTGGCGTCTTGGTCTAGGAGCATATCAAAAGGTTGCCTGCCCAGCCCCCAAGGTTGGCTGAGGTATTGTCTGTTTGCTAAAGAGTAAATTAAGAATCTTACTATTTAAACTTCCTGGGTGTTAAAATGCAATCTTATCTTTAAGGTGGAATCCTTCCTGCCTTTTATTATGTTGTTTACAGCTGGGTCTGCTAAATTAGTTGCCCAGTTTGCAAAATCACCTCATCAGGTCTGAAGGAGGAAAGATAGCACATAGGCCTGGGCTAAGGTGAATCTTACACATGATTACAAATGATTAGCATAATAAAAAATGTGCTATGCTTCTTTATCTGGGGAATATTAACTAATCTCACTGAAGAATGACTCTAGAGCTTAATGTTCAACACAGAGTTTTGGTAGGCAGTTTCCTTGCATATAGTTACATTGCTCTGACTGCAAATATCCTGCCTTGCTTTTTCCAGAGGCCCTCACCCTATTCTGTCTAAGCCCATGGTCCCTGTCTCAGTGTTACCGAGCTCTCAATCAGAGGACTACTACAGGCTTTCTTGACCTTGTTAATCCTCTGGCTCTGGCTAAGCCCAATTTCCTCTCCTCTTTCACTACCTCTCAACCATCTCTGCCTCTTGACCCGTTACTGCCCCTGGATTGTATTCTCCTTGGCTCTAGATGACTTCTTCACCCTGTTCTGGAGCTGCCAAGCCTCTGTTGGGACTTGATTTATGGTTGTTGTCCTCAAGTTCTGCTGTTTGCTCCTACCCATCCACTAGCTCTCTCCCTGCAGCATGTGGAGAGGAAGCATGACCATTCTTAGGAGAGCTTATTCCAGTGCCCAGGATCTCAGGTTCAAGCCCTTTGAATGGTAAGAGAAGTAGGACGAAAACAGAAGGCACCATCTGTTCTGATACCATGGACTCGCCTGTAATTTTGAGGTGAAGTGCATGGGACCGAGAGTCTGACATTTGGGGGATTCCATTCTAGGCTCTGATCTATTAGCTACAGGTAATATTAAATAAACTCTTCTAGTCTCAATTTTCCCCCTTGTAAAGGGGGATAAAAGCTAACCTCAAAGGTTTGTGTGAGCCTTAAATGAGATAATGGGTGTAACCCCAGTACAGTGGAGTAAGTGCTCATCTCATGTTTTGTTCTTGGTTCTTCACATCATTATGGGATATGGGCAGAAACACAAACAAGAAAATGTGGACAACTGGTGTGATGCCTCCAAAGATTTATGCTTAGAGATTTTATTTTGAGTTGGGGAAGGTAGTGGCGTGTACAGTCAGTGGCAGAGCCGGTGACATGCAGAAGAGTAGTAGGGTCTCATCTGTCTTCAGTGACACTCTCAATCCAGGATATATATTTGTGAACATCGGTGTAGATGCCCACATCCCCGCCCATGAAGTGTCCGACCTCGATCCCCTGGAGCTTGTTCTTGCAGATGACAGTAGCAACGGCCACCTCCTGCCAGAGAATGTGGGGAGGGGGAGGAGAAATGGTCAGGTCTGCTTCTTCCAGGAGCCCCCGGGTCCCTGACTTGGATGAGCCCTGCCTGAGGTGGCATGCTGGGTCATGAACAGAGCACCGAACCGGGAGACAGGAAGCCTGAGACGTTTATCTAGCTTTGCCGTAACTAGCCTGTGTGATCTTGAGAAAGAGAAAAACCTCTCTGGAACTCACATGTAAAATGAGTCAAACCCCATTTATTTGAACTGGTGAAGTCAGTTTCAGTCTGTGAAAAGTTGGAACTTTTTTTAAGCAATGCCCATTTTCATTTGCAACTATGAGAATATAAACCTAGCAAAGTGTTATTAATCACAGGTTACTGCATCATGCCCTTTAATGAATAAAGACATCTGTAGGGAGAGCCTATTACTGAAGAAACAACAGAGGCTTTACTGCAGCCTTCTCAAATTCTCAAAAAATTATGAGAGGATGAGCACTTTCTAATTTTTAAAAATATCATGATTAAATAGCTAACTAGATACATAAAGTAAGTGAAAGCTAATACTCCAAATACTAATTGAAAAGATTACCCCAAAAATTCGGCTGAACACTTTCATAAACTTAACACACAAGGAGTTCCTGTGGCTTTTTCCTTGTTCAGTTTTCTGGCATTCTTCATCAGACATCACAGGGGCCTCCAGGTTCTGCCTTAAATCAGGGTGTCTGCCTGAGGGAAGACAGGGATATAAGAAAGCCTCCTGTTCACAGTTGTTATTTAGTCCTTTCAACCACCACCCTCTATTTCAATAGGTGTTTTGTATGTATGTCTGAAGAAAATAAGCTGTAAGAAAAAGGGAAAATGATGTGTCAGGTTGTGAAAGTTAATCTGGAGGACTTAAAAATTACCTTAATGTTTCTTTCTTTTTAACAGATAATACAATTGCAAACATATTTATTCATCTCCTTTTTAAAAATTAAAGTGTCATTAATCTACAATCTTGTGTTGGTTTCACATGTATATCACAGTGGTTCAGTGGTCTCTGTGATCAACTTATATTGTGATTGTGAATTATTGTTCCACTTTAACCCCTTCTCCCACTTCCCCCCACCCACCCCAACCCCTCCCCCTTGGTAACCACTAGTCACTTCTTAGTGTCTATGAGTCTACTGATATTTTGTTCCATTTTGCTTTGTTTTTATATTCCACAAATAAGTGAAATCATATGCTATTTGTCTTTCTCCACCTGGCTTATTTCACTGAGCATAGTACCCTCTAGATCCATCCATGTTGTTGCAAATGACAGGATTTGTTTTCTTTTTATGGCTGAATAATATTCTATTGTGTATGTGTACCACATCTTCCTTATTCATTCATCTATTGATGGACACTTAGGTTGCTTCCATATCTTGGCTGCTGCAAATAGTGCAGCGATAAACATAGGGGTGCATATATCTTTTCAAATCAGGGATTTTGTTTCCTTTGGGTAAATTCCTAGGAGTGAAATTAACTGGGTCAAATGGTATTTCTATTTCTTAGTTTTTTGAGAACCTCCATACTGCTTTCCACAGTGAAGGAGGGTTCTCCTTTCTCCACATCCTCACCAGCATTTGTTGTTTCTTGTCTTATGGATGTTGTCCATCCTAACTGCTGTGAGATATCTCATTGTGGTTTTAAATTGCATTTCCCTGATGATTAATGATGTGGAGCATCTTTTCATGTGCCTGCTGGCTATCTGTATTTCTTCATTGGAGAACTGTCTGTTCTGGTCCTCTGCTCAATTTTTATCAGGTTATTTGTTTTTTGGGTGTTGAGGTGTATGAGTTCTTTATATATTTTGGATGTTAACCCCTTATCAGATGAGTCATTCATGAGTATATTCTCTCATACCATATGATTACTTTTTGTTCTGTTGATGGTGTCCTTTGCTGTATGTTTTAGCTTGATGTAGTCCCACTTGTTCATTTTTTATTTTGTTTCCCTTGCCTGAGTGGATGTGTTCAGGAAAAAATTGCTCATGCTTATATTCAAGAGAGTTTTGCTTATGTTTTCTTCTAGGAGTTTTATGGTTTCATGACTTACATTCAGGTCTTTTATGTGTGTGGAATTAGACAGTAATCCAGTTTCATTCTCTTACATGTAGCTGTCCAGTTTTGCCAACACCATTTGTTGAAGAGGCTGTCTTTTCTGCATTGTATATTCATGGCTCCTTTATCATATTAATTGACCATATATGTATGGGTTTATATCTGGGCTTTCTATTCTGTTCCATTGATCTATGTGTCTGTTCTTGTGCCAGTACCAAATTATTTTGATTACTGTGGCTTTGTGTTAGAGCTTGAAGTTAGGGAGCATGATCCCCTAGCTTTGTTCTTCTTTCTCACAATTGCTTTGGCTATTCGGGGTCTTCTGTGGTTCCATATGAATTTTAGAACTGTTCCAGTTCATTGAAGAATGCTGTTGGCATTTTGATAGGTATTGTACTGAATCTGTACATTGCTTTGGGTAGGATGGCCATTTTGACAATATTAATTCTTCTTATCTATGAGCACAGGATAGATTTCCATTTTTTGGTGTCTTTAATTTCTCTCATGAGTATTTTGTAATTTTTGGAGTATAGGTCTTCAATTTATTACTAGGACTTTTTTCTTTTTGATACAATTGTAAACAGATTTCTCTTTTTGTTAGTTTGTTAATATATAAGAATATGACAGATTTCTGTGTATTAATTTTGCAATCCTGCAACTTTGCTGAATTCAGTTATTAGTTCTAATAAGAATTTTTTATGGTGGAGTCTTTAGGGTTTTCTATGTATAATATTATGTCATCTGCAAATAGTGACAGTTTAACTTTTTCCTTACCAATTTTGATGCCTTTTATCTCTTTGTGTTGTATGATTGCTGTGGCTAGGACCTCTAGTACCATGTTGAATAACAGTGCTGAGAGTGAGCATCCTTGTCTTGTTCCTAATCTTAGAGGAAAAGCTTTCAGCTTTTCACTAAAATAGCCTTTATGTTTCTTTAGAAGCAGAGTTTTCTTTCTATTCTGTGTCCAGTCTTGGAGGAATAATGGGTGACCTGACTCAAGTTCTCTGAGGTATCCTTCCATGTGAGGTGAGCTTGTGTGAAAGGGAGGAGACAGCCTCTTCAGTGTGAGTTGTGCCTCTGACAGTCAGGAATGGTGCAGATCTGTGCAGGCAGAGCGCCTGGTGGCTTCCAGAGGCAGTGGGACATTAGGCACCCTGGGAAAGCAGGAGCTTTGGACTCTGGGAGGGTCTCCTTTTGTCTCCACACATTCTCCTCTCTTCTCAGCTATGCAGATATGGGTGCTCCTCTTCATAAGTAACTGATGACCCCAGTCTGCTCTGGGAAGCTACTCACCACTGTTGTCTTGGCTCCAGTCCAGACCTGAAAGCAGACAGATGGTGCCTGGCCGGACACTGCTGGTGGCCAGGGAAAGGGGCTGGACTTTGTGGCTGTAGTTGGCAGGTTTAGCCAGCTTGATGAGCATGAGGTCATCCTGGGGGGAGGTATGACTGTAGTTCCAGTAACGGATAATCTGGATGGGGTTAATTGTCTGTTCTGTCCCATCTCGGACTCTGACCCTGAAATTTCCCAGCATCACTTTCAGATTTCTGGAGAGAGAAGGGGTTGGAAGTAATCACTGTCATCGTCATCATTATCATCATCATCATCGTCAAAGCAGATATCAAATGTTACCACCTGCCAGGCACTGTGCCAAATGCTTTATATTTTTTATCCCCATCCTACAGATGAAGTAATGGAGGCACATAGGATTAGTTCACCAGTGATACAATAAGTGCTGGAGCTTTTAATCACTGTGTGTTCATGTAGTGCCTTTAATGCAGTAGAGAAGAAAACTATGACAGCATAGAAATTCCCTTTCCTCTTCACTCCAGCTCCAGCCTATCTAGTTGGGCATTTACATTCCGATGGAGGAAAGAGATGGGTGACTTGAGTGTTGGGTGCCTGTTGTTTGCTCCATCAGATCTACTCACCATCCTACTTCTTCCGGCTCTCTACCTTTGGAAGGTGATCTCTCTGGATTAACTAAATCAATAGGCCCTCTTGTCCAACAGCTTCTGCTTGGGCTTTGGCCAATGGAAAGCACCAGAAAGTAATTAGAGGAAGTAGAGTGAGGTTGGAGTACTTATCTCCCCAGCTCCCTTCCTGCAGGGTTGCCACACATCGCTGTGCCTCTTGACCAAAGGTTACAGCTCCATGTAGTGCCCTCTGCCCCTGCCCCTCAGTCAGTCTCTCCCATCCATGATAATGACTAGTTACTAGGGTAGTAACGGTGCCTGTCTAATACTGATCCTGGGAGTATTTGTGTTTTCCCTATAACTTGTCCATACCATTGTCATTAGTTCTTTTAACAAAGTCTTCTCAATTTAATCCAGTTTGAGGGCTCCATCAGTTACCTGTCCCTTAACTGAAAAAAACACACTCTTATTGCCAGTAAAAAACTTGAAAAGACTTTCGGGAGATTTGGAAACAGGGTTCTTCCTCAGCGGCGCTATTGGCACTGGGGCCGGGGAATTCTGTGTTGTGGGGACTGGCCTCTGTTCACTAGATAGATGCCAGTATTGGGATCTTAACAGCATTAGGATCTTTATCAGCATCGCAGCCCTCTCTCCCCACCCCACTCCTTGTAACAACCAAGACAATCTTCAGACTTTGCCAAATGTACCCTGGAGGGAAACTGCCTCTATTTGAGAACCACTGATGTAGAATGCATAGTAGCTGCTTCAGGGGGTGAGGGTGTCTAACACTCACGGTAAGTAGCAGTGAGCTGGGGCCAGCACCCAGTTGTTTTTGATAAGGACACCCACACAGGGGTTGAAGTGAGACTTGAGGTATACCAAATAGGGAGCATGGTCTTCCTTCTGCACAGATGAGTGAGCGGAGAAGAATGTCCCTGTGAATGTAATTAATATTGTTAATATGTATGATATTCTTAGAACAAATAAGATAATCAACAATTTCCTAGTTGAAAAGGAATATGAACAACTTTAAAGAAGTAATTGACTGTCCAGGAATGTGGAAATCTTTGACATTTTTTCTAATAAAATGTAAATTAAAATGATGTACCATTTTCTCTAATATTTATATCTTTTTAAATGTTGATAATATTCGATCTAAAAAGTACAGTAAGAGAGAATCTCATTCCGTGCAAGTAGAAATGTGAATTGACTCTTTTTGAAAAGATTGTTAGAAATAGGCACCAGGAATTGTAAATGGTCCATCACCTGTGACCTAAAAATTCCAAATATAGGATTGCATTCTAAAGAATAATCAGATGTAGACAAAAATTATAAATGTGTGGTCCTTTTAGCACTGTTCATAATAGTTAAACATTGGAAATATAGATGCCCAAACAGTAATGTTGGACATTGACATTAAAAAGTAGAACATCATATATATTAAAATTGTCTTTATAAAGAATATTAAATGGCAAAGGAAATGTTGATAACCTGTCTTTAAGGTAAAAATAATAATAAAAGCATACATTTAATCCAGTAATCTAATTGACTAAAAACAATAAACAAAAAAATAAGCCACGCACAAAAAAAGCAAAAAATATAAATGCAATGTAATAGAAGTATAAATTAAAATTAAAAATAAAATATAAATTAAATGCAAAAAAATAAAGTTTTGGAGTAAATTCAAACAAAGTGTTAGCATGTGTTGAATGAGAGGCAGGATTGGTTATGTTTATTTTTTCCTACTTTTTAATACTTCCAAAGTTTCTAGTATGACCATGAATGTTTTAATAACTGAATCATTAAAAAAGTAGAGAGGAAAGGGGAGGAAGACTGATTATAGTATCAGAAATAAAAGAGTGTTCTTATCTGGGCTGCTCATAGTACCTCTTTTATTCTCCCCAAGCCTGGGCGGTACCTCACCACACCCTTCTCTGTGTGGTCACAGTTAGAGACCCCAGGGGGAAAAGGGTGGAATATTTCCAAGGAACAAGAAACGCTGATCTCTTGTTCTAAGTGCTTGACATGGATTTATTTAATCTTCCCAGCATCTCTCTAATGTAGGCAGTACTATCCCCGTTCTGACTGAAGAAACTGAAGCATAGATGAGTAACTTGTCCAAGCTCACACAGCTGTATGTGGTATGACCTAGGTAGTCAGAGGGGTGGGAGATGCATCATCAGTAACTTCCGCCATCTGCACTGCCTGGAAGTCACGGAGTGCAGGAGGCGTGGCCCTTATGTTTGATTTTTGTTCTCAGATTTGCCATTCCATGCATTGTGAGCCTAAGCATTTGAAACGGGGATATTGGACATCAAAATGAGTTCTCCAACCTTGTGACTACACTGAGACTTGCCCAGTGGGTGATGAGGCCCACATTTGGAACCAGGAAGGGGATTTCACTCTTGAGAATTCTCCAAAGCAGGTGTGCACCATAACCCACCCCGGAGCTTGTAGCTTAGCACTGAAAGGGTGGGCTCAGCCCGTCCCAAGAGCCCTTGGAGGGGGTCTAAGGAGGAACACCCCTAATTCTGCTCATGACGGTTTTCTTGACCCTTCTTTTGCACCCTCCACATAACCCGCCTTACTCCATCCTGTGTTAACCTGTGCCTTATGGGACAGAGTAGGTGGACATGGGTACGTACTAGCAAGGACACCCAAGTAGAAGACAAACTTCACAGAAGTCCAATTTCTATGAGTCCACCCCATAGTTTCTCTGTGAGATACAGAAGAAGATGAACAAAGTATGGAACTCGCAGCTCAGTCTTCTCCTCAGGAACACCTGGAAAAATCAGTGAACGTGGGTAGGCATGGGGGCCCATAATGGGGCAGTGTAGGACCCCAACCTCCCTGAGAAATAAGTTAGCCTAAGAGTAGCCATCTTGAAGCCCGAAAAGCCATTCTGATATATGACTCAGAGGGAACAACTGAAACCAGGTAACTCCTCTGGAAAAACAAGTTAATCAATCATGACTGCTGGCAGCGCTAACCTTTCCGTTAGTTAAGCATAAAAGCTGACCCTACCTTGCTACACCCCCAGGACGTGGCACTAACCCAGAAATCGTAGGTTTGAAAAATTACTGCCTTTGTAGTATTGTTATCTTGCTATGTAGTATTGTTATCTTGTTACTACAACATAATCTGTAACCATGGTAATTCTCTAGGGCTGAATGCCTCAGAAAATCCTATATAACCACTTAGTTGTAAGTACTCAGGGTCCTCGTTGAGACCCACGGCGACGGGCTGACTTGGACCCCAACTAGTTGGCTTCCGAATAAATTCCTCTTGCTTGTTGCATCAAGAAACGTCTTTGGTGAGTGATTTGGGGCGGCGCCTTCCTCAGGAGAATCCAACAGCAGGAAAGCAGCTTTGGGAGTCCACGGGAAAGTGGAGGGCTCCAGGCAGACGGAGGCACTCTGCTCCAGTGGAGGAGGGGGACTGTGTCTCTGCTGAAGTCTTTCAGGGAAGGAAAAAGAAGCCTCCATCCTTAGACTTCAGGATCCAGGCCCTCTGTCTGTTGTGGCTACAAGCCCTCCTGCCTAAACCAGCGTCTGTCAGGAGGGGAGCTCGAGGCTTGGGACTTATCTCCCCCATGGAGTTTCTGAGGCCAGGGCTGTGGGGGACTGGATTCCCTACCTTAGCTCAGAAGACAGTGCCCCGGGTTTGCTCTGAAGCCCCTGTAGTTACTTAGGCTTTCCCTCAGCCCCTCCCATCTTTGTTGCACTGGCCTCAGCTTTCCCTGTGATCATTGTTTCATCACTTAGGCATTACGACCAGCTGGGGCTGGTTGTCCTGATCGACGGCTTGGAGCTAAGGAAATGTGGAAATGGAAAGCTTCTGAGCAGTTATTTTGACAGTTGGGGAATGGTTTACATTCTAGATCACATTAGATCTAGAATTTACTGTATGTTGGTGGCAATTCAGAAGGCAGGAGTCTAAGTGTTTTTTACTTAATGAAAATATTTCTCAGCCAGTAGTAGACTGCTAAGGTCATCCTCATATAATTGGGAGCACACTTCAACAAGAGCAGTAACGCAATCTAATACTAGATTAGATGCATGCTAATCTTAATACCCCTCTTCTTCATCCCCCCACCTTATCCCTCCCTACCCACCCATCCTCCCCAGTCCCTTTCCCTTTGGTACCTGTTAGTCCATTCTTGGGTTCTGTGATTCCGCTGCTTTTTGTTCCTTCAGTTTTTCCTTTGTTATTATACTCCATAGATGAGTGAAATCATTTGGTATTTCTCTTTCTCTGCTTGGCTTATTTCACTGAGCATAATACCCTCCAGCTCCATGCATGTTGCTGCAAATGGTAGGATTTGCCCTCTTCTTATGGCTGAGTAGTATTCCATTGTGTATATGTGCCACATCTTCTTTATCCATTCATCTACCGATGGACATTTAGGTTGCTTCCAATTCTTGGCTATTGTAAATAGTGCTGCGATAAACATAGGGGTGCATCTGCCTTTCTCAAACTTGATCGCTGCGTTCTTAGGGTAAATTCCTAGGAGTGGAATTCCTGGGTCAAATGGTAAGTCTGTTTTGAGCATTTTGAGGAACCTCCATACTGCTTTCCACAATGGTTGAACTAATTTACATTCCCACCAGCAGTGTAGGAAGGTTCCCCTTTCTCCACAGCCTTGCCAACATTTGTTGTTGTTTGTCTTTTGAATGGCAGCCATCCTTACTGGTGTGAGGTGTTACCTCATTGTAGTTTTAATTTGCATTTCTCTGATAATTAGTGATGTGGAGCATCTTTTCATGTGTCTGTTGGCCATCTGTATTTCTTTTTTGGAGAACAGTCTGTTCAGTTCCTCTGCCCATTTTTTAATTGGATTATTTGATTTTTGTTTGTTGAGGCATGTGAGCTCTTCATATATTTTGGACGTCAAGCCTTTATCGGATCTGTCATTTACAAATATATTCTCCCATACTGTAGGGTTCCTTTTTGTTCTATTGATGGTGTCTTTCGCTGTACAGAAGCTTTTCAGCTTAATATAGTCCCACTTGTTAATTTTTGCTGTTGTTTTCCTTGCCCGGGGAGATATGTTCAAGAAGAGGACACTCATGTTTATATCTAAGAGGTTTTTGCCTATGTTTTTTTCCATGAGTTTAATGGTTTCATGACTTACTTTCAGGTCTTTGATCCATTTTGAATTTACTTTTGTATATGGGGTTAGACATGGTCCAGTTTCATTCTCCTCCATGTAGCTGTCCAGTTTTGCCAGCACCATCTGTTGAAGAGACTGTCATTTTGCCATTGTATGTCCATGGCTCCTTTATCAAATATTAATAGACCATATATGTTTGGGTTAATTTCTGGAGTCTCTAATCTGTTTCACTGGTCTGTGGCTCTGTTCTTGTGTCAGTACCAAATAGTCTTGATTACTATGGCTTTGTAGTAGAGCTTGAAGTTGGGGAGTGAGATCCTCCCTACTTTATTCTTCTTTTTCAGGATTGCTTTGGCTATTCGGGGTCTTTGGTGTTTCCATATGAATTTTTGAATTATTTGTTCCAATTCATTGAAGAATGTTGCTGGTAATTTGAGAGGGATTGCATCAAATCTGTATATTGCTTTGGGCAGGATGGCCATTTTGACGATATTAATTCTTCCTAGCCATGAGCATGGGATGAGTTTCCATTTATTAGTGTCCCCTTTAATTTCTCTTAAGAGTGACTTGCAGTTTTCAGAGTATAAGTCTTTCACTTCTTTGGTTAGGTTTATTCCTAGGTATTTTATTCTTTTTGATGCAATGGTGAATGGAATTGTTTTCCTGATTTCTCTTTCTATTGATTCGTTGTTAGTGTATAGGAAAGCTACAGATTTCTGTGTGTTAATTTTGTATCCTGCAACTTTGCTGTATTCCGATATCAGTTCTAGTAGTTTTGGAGTGGAGTCTTTAGGGTTTTTTATGTACAGTATCATATCATCTGCAAATAGTGACAGTTTAACTTCTTCTTTACCAGTCTGGATTCCTTGTATTTCTTTGTTTTGTCTGATTGCCGTGGCTAGGATCTCCAGTACTATGTTAAATAGCAGTGGGGAGAGTGGCATCCCTGTCTAGTTCCCGATCTCAGAGGAAAAGCTTTCAGCTTCTCGCTGTTCAGTATAATGTTGGCTGTGGGTTTATGATATATGGCCTTTATTATGTTGAGGTACTTGCCCTCTGTGCCCATTTTTCTGAGAGTTTTTATCATGAATGGATGTTGAATTTTGTCTAATGCTTTTTCAGCATCTATGGAGATGATCATGTAGTTTTTGTCCTTCTTTTTGTTTATGTGGTGGATGATGTTGATGGATTTTCGAATGTTGTACCATCCTTGCATCCCTGGGATGAATCCCACTTGGTCATGGTGTATGATCCTTTTGATACACTTTTGAATTCGGTTTGCTAATATTTTATTAAGTATTTTTACATCTACATTCATCAGGGATATTGGTCTGTAATTTTCTTTTTTGGTGGGGTCTTTGCCTGGTTTTGGTATTAGGGTGATGTTGGCTTCATAGAATGAGTTTGGGAGTATTCCCTCCTCTTTTATTTTTTGGAAAACTTTAAGGAGAATGGATATTATGTCTTCTCTGTGTGTCTGATAGAATTCCGAGGTAAATCCGTCTGGCCTTGGTGCTTTGTTCTTGGGTAGTTTTTTGATTACCGTTTCAATTTCTTTGCTCGTAATTGGTTTAACTTTTGTGTTTCTTCCTTGGTCAGTCTTGGAAGGTTGCATTTTTCTAGGAAGTTGTCCATTTCTTCTAGGTTTTCCAGCTTGTTGGCATATAGGTTTCATAGTAGTCTTTAATAATTCTTTGTATTTCTATGGAGTCTGTCTTGATTTTTCTGTTCTCATTTCTGATTCTTTTGATTTGTGTTGATTCTCTTTTTCTCTTAATAAGTTTGGCTAGAGGCTTATCTATTTTGTTTATTTTCTCAAAGAACCAGCTCTTGGTTTCATTGATTTTTGCTATTGTTTTATTCTTCTCAATTTTGTTTATTTCTTCTCTGATCTTTATTATGTCCCTCCTTCTGCTGACTTTAGGCTTCATTTGTTCTTCTTTTTCCAATTTTGATAATTGTGATGTTAGACTATTCATTTGGGATTGTTCTTCCTGCTTCAAGTATGCCTGGATTGCTATATACTTTCCTCTTAGGACTGCTTTCGCTGCGTCCCACAGAAGTTGGGGCTATGTGTTGTTGTTGTCATTTGTTTCTATATATTCCTTGATCTCCATTTTAATTTGTTTGTTGATCCATTGATTATTTAGGAGCATGTTGTTAAGCCTCCATGTGTTTGTGAGCCTTTTTGCTTTCTTTGTAGAATTTATTTCTACTTTTATACCTTTGTGGTCTGAAAAATTGGTTGGTAGAATTTCAATATTTTGGATTTTGCTGAGGCTCTTTTTGTGGGCTAGTATGTGGTCTATTCTCGAGAGTGTTCCATGTGCACTTGAGAAGAATGTGTATCCTGTTGCTTTTGGATGTAGAGTTCTATAGATGTCTATTAGGTCCATCTGCTCTACTGTGTTCTTCAGTGCTTCCATGTCCTTACTTATTTTCTGTCCAGTGGATCTATCCTTTGGGGTGAGTGGTGTGTTGAAGTCTCCTAAAATGAATGCATTGCAGTCTATTTCCCCCTTTAGTTCTGTTAGTATTTGTTTCACATATGCTGGTGCTCCTGTGTTGGGTGCATATATATTTAGAATGGTTATATCCTCTTGTTGGACTGAGCCCTTTATCATTATGTAGTGTCCTTCTTTATCTCTTGTTACTTTCTTTGTTTTGAAGTCTATTTTGTCTGATATTAGTGCTGCAACCCCTGCTTTCTCCTCACTGTTGTTTGCCTGAAATATGTTTTTCCATCCCTTGACTTTTAGTCTGTACATGTCTTTGGGTTTGAGGTGAGTTTCTTGTAGGCAGCATATAGATGGGTCTTGCTTTTTTATCCATTCTATTACTCTGTGTCTTTTGATTGGTGCATTCAGTCCATTTAAATTTAGGGTGACTATTGAAAGATATGTACTTATTGCCATTTCAGGCTTTAAATTCGTGGTTAACAAAGGTTCAAGGTTAGCCTCTTTAGTATCTTACCGCCTAACTTAGCTCACGTATTGAGCTGTTATATACACTGTCTGGAGATTCTTTTCTTCTCTCCCTTCTTATTCCTCCTCCTCCATTCTTCATATGTTGGGTGTTTTGTTCTGTGCTGTTTCTAGGAGTGCTCCCATCTAGAGCAGTCCCTGTAAGATGCCCTGTAGAGGTGGTTTGTGGGAAGCAAATTCCGTCAGCTTTTGCTTGTCTGGGAATTGTTTAATCCCGCCGTCATATTTAAATGATAGTCATGGTGGATACAGTATCCTTGGTTCAAGGCCCTTCTGTTTCATTCTCTTCTGGCCTGTAGGGTTTCTGCCAAGAAGTCTGATGTTAGCCTGATGAGTTTTCCTTTATAGGTGCCCTTTTTCTCTCTACCTGCCTTTAAAACTGTTTCCTTGTCCTTGATCTTTGCTATTTTAATTATTATGTGTCTTGGTGTTGTCCTCCATGGATCCTTTCTGTTGGGGATTCTGTATATTTCCCTGGTCTGTTTGATTATTTCCTCCCCCAGTTTGGGGAAGTTTTCAGCAATTATTTCTTCCATGATACTTTCCATCCCTTTTCCTCTCTCTTCTTCTTCAGGTACCCCTATAATATGGATATTTTTCCTTTTGGATTGGTCACACAGTTCTCTTAATATTGTTTCATTCCTGGAGATCCTTTTATCTTTCTCTATGTCAGCTTCTATGTGTTCCTGTTGTCTGGTTTCAATTCCATCAATGGCCTCTTGCATCTTATCCCTTCTGCTTATAAATCCTTCCAGAGTTTGTTTCATTTCTGTAATCTCCTTTCTGGCATCTGTGATTTCCCTCTGGACTTCATCCCATTTCTCTTGCATATTTCTCTACATCTCTGCATGTTTATGATTTTTATTTTGAATTCTTTGTCAGGAAGACTGGTTAGGTCTGTCTTCTTCTCTGGTGTCTCTGTGATCTTGGTTTTCCTGTAATTTTGTCTTTTCATGGTGATAGGAATAGTTTGCAGAGCTGGGACTAGTGACGGCTGGAAGAACTTCCCTTCTTGTTGGTTTGTGGCCTTCCTCTCCTGGGAGAATAGCGACCTCTAGTGGCTTGTGCTGGGTAGCTGCGTGCAGACAGGGCGTCTGCTTCCTGCCCGACTGCTATGGAGTTTATCTCCGCTGTTGCAGTGGGGTGGCCTGGCACAGGCTGCTGCTCCAAAGTGGTGGAGTTGCGTTGGAGGGGGAGCAGCCAGGAGGCTATTTATCTCCGTAAGGGGCCTCCGTGCTCCCTGCAGCCCAGGGGATTAGAGTGCCCAGAGATCCCTGGATTCCCTACCTCTGGACTAAGTGTCCCGCCCTGCCCCTTTAAGACTTCCAAAAAGCACCCACCAAAACAAAACAACGACCACAAAAAAAAAAAAAAAATGGCCGCTCATTTTTCTTTATTCTTCGGTGCCCGCCTCAGGCACCCACTCACTGGTCTTGCTGCCCTGTTTTCCTAGTATTGGGGTCCCTGTCCCTTTAAGTCTTCCAAAAAGCACTCACCACAACAAAACAACAAAAACAACAACAACAACAACAACAAAAAGATGGCCGCTTGCTTTTCTTTTGTCCTCCGATGCTGGTCTCTGGTACCCGCTCACCATTCTTGTTGCCCTGTTTCCCTAGTATCCAGGACCCCACACATGCACTGTGTCTGCGCTCTGGTGCAGATGGCTAGGGCTGGGTGTTCAGCAGTCCTGGTCTCCCTCTCCCTCCCTCTCTGACTCCTCTCCTCACGCCAGGAGCTGGGGGGAGGGGTGCTCGTATCCTGCCGGGCCGGGGCTTGTATCTTACCCCCTTTGCGAGGCACTGGGTTCTCGCAGGTGTGGATGTGGTCTGGATGTTGTCCTGTGTCCTCTGGTCTTTATTCTAGGAAGAGTTGTCTTTGTTATATTTTCATAGATATATGTGGTTTTGGGAGGAGATTTCAGCTGCTCTACTCATGCCACCATCTTGGCTCCCAACTGGTTCCTTTAATTTGCCAATCCCATTTATTTTTTCCCTTTTTGTTTTAGGATACTGGTACCTTATATGAGCATTGTTCTTCAAGCTTCTCTTTGAAAACATAACTTTAGAATCCTATGGATGGTTGGGTGGATAGGTGTGTGTATATGATGTTCAATACTTCTTCATATATTTGTAAATTTTTTGTTGTAAAATAGTTCTTTATCAGTGTTATTATAGATTCCATGTACATATGGAGACATATCTGTCCCTAGCCTCATTCCATAGAATACCTCAGGTTTATAGGAACCTCAAAATACATTATCATTTCATTTTGCCATCTAACTAATTTTCTATTTAGGTAGTATTTTGGTTATTTAAATTTTGCCACCAAAAATCAGTTGGAAGCAGGCAGCTAGAGGTGGGAGGGAGAAAGGAGGGAAGAAGAGAGAGAGAGAGAGCGAATGATCTGTGTCTGAGAGGACAGTGTTACAAGAACAAAGGTAGAGATCTGACAAGAGCCACTGGTAGTGGTATTGGTCGGGAACTCTTACTCAAACGGTGTCTGTGGCTGTGAGATGTGTCCTGTACAAGTGAGGCAGTTCTGAGGAGGCGAGCACTGAGTGTGACGTGCATAGAGTGGAGGGGAATCAGCATCACACAGAGGGCTGGAGACAGAGTTCTGCCTCATCAGAGAAGCCCACAAAGGAGCGGGGTCAGTGGGACATGGAGCGGGAGGAGTGCCAGTCGCAACTTGTGGGGAGGGACCTGGGGAAAGAACTAAGAGGCTAGGGAGGGAACTTGGGATGAATTTGAACTCCACCAAAGGTTCACTTGACTCCTACTTCAATTCTTTTCCCTTGGGGAGGTGGATAAACCCCAGAATCCTGGAGCTCATCTTCCCATAGGGCAGGTTCCAGCTAGACTGAAGAGCTCTCCATGCCTGTCGAGAGAGAGGGTAGACAGGAGTGCCTAACAGTCCTCTCTCACATTGAGCATCCAGGCTGGAAGGAGAGACCTCTAGACAACAGACTTTTGTAGGATCCTCATCCCTACTTCTCCCACCTGCATCTCTCCTGCTGCTCAGAATTCCCAAGCAGGACTTGGATACCAAGTCCAGCCCTGCTTTGTGCCTGTGAGTTTCCACTTCTTCCTTATCCTCAGGACAGGATTCAGGCATCAACATAAAATGTATGCTCTTAACCTTGCTGATGGTGACTGGAAAGTGACTGAGGTGTTTCTGTTCAGTTGATTAGGACTCTTTTGTGGGGTGAGGCTGTGGAGCTGTTTTGGAGAGGGAGGGGTGGGAGATCAGAAACATGAAAGCTTGGGCGTAGGTGATGTACTAGTCATTTTCTGTACAGGCTCAGCCACTAGAAGGATCTAACTAAGACTTTATTATGGACTTAGAGCCTCTTCTTGGGCTGAAACAGCAGTGTGCCAGAAGGGAGGGTGGAGATAGGAGCCAGGAAGGGGGCATAGAAACTTATGAAAGACATAAAAAGCAATACAGCAGGTTATCTGCTGTAAGGTTCAAAAGGAAATGGTAGATTTTTCTCTTTTGGCTTTGAAACATAATGTCTAATAATAATCGTCACCACTGTCACCACTGCCACCATGAAAGCATAGACTTACGTAGTACTTATGTAATGGTTACTGCTCTGTTCTCCACATATTAACTCATTTAATTCTTACAACAACTTTGTGAGATAAGTATTATTATTGTTTTCATTTTATTGATGAGGAAACAGACACAGAGTGATTAAGTAACTTGCCTGTATTGCTTTTGCTTAATAGTTTATGTGGCCTGGGACAAATACCTAACCTCTGTGAACATCATTTTCCTTAGTGAAACATTAGAAAAATAACATTTATCTTTTAAGGACATGCAATTCTTCCTAAACCTATGTGAGACTGGGTGGAGTAACCAAATTAAGTGGGTCAGGTGGTGGGTAGGCTGTTTCAGAGAAACCAGCAAGTGTGAAGGTCGTGAAGTGTGACATACATAATTAAAAGACCACCTTTGTGGCTGGAGTGCAGAGGAAGGAAGTGGATTAAGAGTCATATGGTAGTGTTACAGGCTGAGAGGCTGTTTTTCCCAGGATCGTGTCTTGGAGGCAATGAAGAATGAAGCCAACAGATAAGTACGGAGCAACCAGCAAAGCTTTTAGGGGTGTGGGTGGGGAGAGACCTCCTTCTAATTGGGAAGGGCTCCAACGGAGGAAGCCATTTAAGCTGCAGTGTCTAGGGGATTATAAGTACTGGAAAAGAGGAAGTCCACCTGGTTGTCTAGGACTTGTTGCTGGGGCTGGGCTGAAATCAGAACCCCCTTGTTTCTCAGGTGGGCCAGTCTAAGGAGTGGTTTCTTACATGTCCTGTGCGGCCCACTGACCACAATGCCTGATATCAGTATCCTGCTTGGTCGATCTCTACCAAAACAACGTGTCCTGTTCTACTTACCCAACCGACTACCTACTGCCTCAGTAGCGGATCTTCTAGCCTTGGTTTTAGAAATGATCTTGGATGTAGTGGAAAGCCCTGAAAAGTGTTAAATATGGGAGTTACATGACCACATTTATGATTTAAAATATTCATGTGGTTTTGTTGTAGATAATTGATTTGGGTAGAGATACAGGTTGTAGGTGGGAAAGATCTGGAAGAGAAATTTAGGAGACTGTTGCAACTCTCCAGGCAACCAAATGGATGAGGGAGGTATTTGGGGAAGAAAACTTACATTTTTAATTTACTGACTTTTGAGGTGACTTTGAGACATCAAATGGAGTCCATTTGAATATAAGTGTCTGGAGCTCAAGACAGAAGTCTGAACAGAGATACAGTTTTTGGAATTTTGGGAATATTGACAATGTAAATTCACAGGAATGAGTAGAAAAAAATTACTTGGAAGGAGTTTATGGAAAAGAATGTGTAGAAGGCATAACTATGAAAGGTTCTAACTGCCTTCTTGATTTTACATTTTTATTTTGATATAATTATACATTTACACAAAGTTGCAAAAAATGTGCAGAGGTCCCATATGTCCTTCATCCAGGTTCCACCATTGTGACATCTCCTTTAGTTGCAGTACAGTATCAGACAGTGAAATTGATATTGTTACAATCCACAGAACTTACTCAGTTTTGCTTGTATTTGTGTGTGTGTGTGTGTGTGTGTGTGTATTTAATTCTAGGCAACCTTGTCACCTGTGTAAGTTTATGTATTCTTTACCACTTTCAAGGCACAGAACAGTTTCATCACCACATTATCGCTAATGTTGCCTTTTTATGCCACCCCATTTCCTTCTCCTTCCTCCATGCTGCCCCGCCTTCCCTAACTCATGGCAACTACTAATCATTCTTCATCCTGTAATCTTGTTTCAAGAATGTTAAACAAAATGAATATACAGTATGTTATATTTTAGAATTATCTTTTTCTGGTCAGCGTAAATCCCTTGAGATTCATCCAAGTTGTATATAAAAAAATAATTAATTTTTTTAAATTACTGAGTATTATTCCATAGTATGGATGTACCACAATTTGTTTAACCATTCACCCACTTAAGGACATCTATATTGTTTCTGGATTGGGTTTTATGAATAAAGCTGCTCCATTTTTGTGTGATAATAAGTTTTTGTTTGAGATACATGCCCAAGAATGCAATTTTTGACTATATGGTAATTGTATGTTTAGTTACATTGCAAACAAATTCTTTTCTAGACTGGCTGTACCATTTTAACATTCTCACCAGCAATGTATGAGTGAGTTATTTTCTCCACATCCTTGTCAGCATTTGGTATTGCCACCATTTTTCATTTCAATCATTCTGTTAGATGTATAGGAACATCTTACATAGTTTAATATTCATTTCCCCAATGACTAATGATATTGAATATCTTTCCCATGCCTACTTACCATATGTACATTCTCTTTAGTGAAGTGTGTGTTCTTGGCTTTTGACCATTTTCCAATTAGATTGTCTTTTTGACTGTTAAGTTTGAGAGTATATCGTTTAGATACAAGTCCTTTGTCAGATACAAGGTTTGCATATATATTTCCCAATCTTTAACTTGTCTTTAAGCACACTTCAGAGGGTCTTTTCTAGAGCAAATGCTTTTAATTTTGTTGAGGTCCATTTTATCAATTTTTTTGGTATGGATTTTGGTTTTAGTGTCAAGTCTTAAGAACTCTTTTCGTAGCCATAGATTCTGCAAATGTTCTTTTTTCCCTATAAGTTTTATAGTTTCATATTTTGTATTTAAGACTTAACCATTTTAAATTAATTTTTGTATAAGGTGTGAGATTTAGGTGAGGTTCTTTTTTTGACTATGGATGTCCAATTGCTCTAGCACCATTTTTTCAAAAGGATGCATTTCTCTCATTGAACTGCTGTTGCACCTTTGTCAAAAATCAGTTGGGCACATGTGTGTGTGCCTATTTCTGGATTTTCTGTTATGTTACATCAATCTATGTGTTTGTTCCTCTACCAGGACCACTCTGTCTTGATAAATGTCTTAATATTGGGTAGAGTGATCTCTTTGAAGCACTTTAAACTTTTTAAAGATTGTGTGAATTATTCAAGGGCCTGTGGCTTTTCTTCTAATTTTTTAAGAAACTTCTCTCAGTATATAATACACCCGGCTGGAATTTTGATAGTAATTTCATTAAACCTATTGATCAGTCTGAGGAGAATTGACATTTTTCTATGTAGAGTTTTCCAATCCATGAGCATCTTTCCATGTAGTTTTCCAATTCATGAACATGGCGTGCCATTCCCTTTATTTAGTTTTTCTTTGATTACTTTCATCAAAATTTTGTAATTTTTAGCAAAAAGATGTTTTCAACTATATACCTATTATTTAATTTTCTTTAGAGTTGTTGTAAATCATATTGCATTTTTAATTTTGGGTTTTATATTTCATTGTTAGTATATAGAAATGTGACTGATCTTCTTTGCATATTGGTTTTTTGTCCAGTGACCTTGATGAACTCACACATTCTAGGAGTTTTTTGTGGATTTCTTGGGATTTTCTAACGTAGACAATTATGTAATCCACAAATATTAGGCAGTTATATTTCTTCCTTTCCAATTGCTTTATCTTTTATTTTTCTTTGCTTTGTTGCAGTGGCTATCATAGGCAGTACTATTTTGAATAGGAGTGATGACAGCAGACAATATTGTCTTGTTTCAGATATTAGGGGTGAAGCCTTCAGTTTTTTGCCCTTGAGCATGACGTTAGCTGTAGGGTTTTATAGATGCTTTTCACCAAGTTGAGGTAATTATTCTCCTTTCTAATTTGCTGAGAGTTTTTATTAGGAGTGGATGTTGGATTTGTTAACTACTTCCTACCCCCTGTGTCAATTGACATACAATTTTTCTTCTTTAGCCTGTTGACTGGGGGGATTACATCGATTGATGTCCAAATATTGAACCAGGCTTGCATGCCTGGAACAGGCTCCACTTAGTAATGGTTTATAACTCTGTTTATCTATTATTGGATTTGATTTCCCCATATTTGTTGAAGATATTTGTCTTCCTGATGATAGCCGCTCTAACAGGTGTGCGATGGTATCTCATTGTGGTTTTGACTTGTATTTCCCTCATGGTTAGTTATGTTGAACATCTCTTTATGTATCTTTTGGTCATTTGATGTCTTGTTTGGAAAAACATCTATTTAGTTACTGTGCCCATTTTTAAATAGGGTTGTTTGTTTTCTTTTGTTATTGAGTTGTATGAATTCTTTATGTATTTTGGATACTAATCCCTCATCTGATATATTGTCTGAAATATTTTCTCTCATTCCATAGGTTGTATTTTCATTTTTTATTGTTTCTTTTAATGTGCAGAAGCTTTTTAGTTTGATGTAACCCTAATTGTTGATTTTTTGCTTCTGTTTGTGGGCTAACGTTGTCATATCCAAAAAAAATCACTTCCAAGACCCAGGTCAAGGAGCTTCTTCCCTATATTTTCTTCTAGGAGTTTTGTGGTATCCCATTCCAATAGTATAAATAGCATTAAAATATTTAGGAATAAATTTCACCAAGGAAGTGAGAGATCTGTACAATGAAAACTATTAGATTTTGATGAAAGAAACTGAAGACACAAATTGAAAGATATATTGTGTTCATGATCAGAAGAATTAATAGCTAAAATGTCCATACAACCCAAAGCCATCTAAAGATTCAATGCAATCCCTATCAAAATTCCAGTGATAGTTTTCACAGAAATAGAAAAAACAATCCTTAAAACTTTATGGAACCACAAGAGAGTCTGAATAGCCAAAGCAATCCTGAGAAAGAAGAACAAAGCTGGTGGCATCACACTTACTAATTTCAAGCTATAAATTAAAACAATATTAAAAATTAATTAATTTCAAAGCAATTAAAACAGTATGGCTGGCATAAAAATAGACACACAGACCAGTGGAACAGAATAGAGAGTCTGGAAAAACACCTGCATAGATGGTCAACTAATATTTGACAAGGGCGCCAAGAACATTCAGTGGGGAAGGATAGTCTCTTAAACAGATGTTGGTGGGAAAATTGGATAAAAACATACAGAAAAATGAAATTGGACCCCTATCTTACATCATTCACAAAATTAACTTGAAATGGATTAAAGACTTAAGCATAAGACCTGAAACTGTAAAATTCCTAGAAAGAAACAGAAAAAAGCTAATTGATTTCCATATCTTGAGCCAGGATTGCATACCTAGAATAAGTCCCACTTGATCTTGATGTATAATTCTTTTTATAAATTGTTGGATTTGATCTATTAATTTTGTTGAGGACTTTTGCATTTTGTTCATGAGAGATAATAGTTTGTAGTCTTCTTTTCCTATAATGCCTATGTCTCTTTGATACTAGGGTAAAAAGCTAGCCTCATGGAATAAATTAGCAAGTGTTTTCTCTGCTTCTATCTTCTGAAAGAGGTTGTAGAGAATTGATAAAATTTTTTCCTTAAATGTTTGGTAGAGCTCACCAGTGACCTCAACTGGGTCCAGTACTTTCTGTTTTGGAAGGTTATTACTGATTCAAATGTCTTTAACAGATATAGACCTCTTCAGATTGTCTATTTCTTCTTGTTTGGAATTATGTCTTTCAAGGAATTAGGCCATCTGGTTATCATGTTTGTAGGTATAGAGTTGTTTATAGTATTCCTTTATTATATTTTAATGTCCATGGGATCTGTAGTGGTATTTCCTTTCACTTCTGAGATAGTAATTTGTGTCCACTCTTCTTTTTCTTGGCTATCCTAACTAGAGGCTTATTGATTTTACTCATCTTTTCAAAGAATCAGCTTTCGGTCTTCATAGATTTTTCTCTATTGGTTTCAATTTCTTTGGTTCCTGCTACAGTTACCATAATCTGTTTTCTTCTGCCTTTTTTGGATTTAATTTGCTCTTTTTCTAGTTTCTTTTGCATTTTATTTCTTTGCTGAGATCTCCTGTTTTTGGAAAACTGTTTTAGGAATATATTAGTTTTTGAAGTATTTTTGTGGTTCTGCTTTGAAATCAATGTCAGCAATTCTATGTTAGTCAGCTTAGCATTGGCATCTTTTCTTATGCAAGTTGTGATTCTTTTGGTTCTTTGTATGATGACTGATTTTCCATTACATCCTTGGCATTTGGGTATTATGAGACTCTGGGTCCTATTTGATCTCTGGTAACTACCTCCTTTTAGGTATTATTTCCAGGTCTTGGTGAGGGTCAGTGTTACGCCTCTCTCTGGACTCTTGTTTATACCATCCCAGCAAAAGTGGAGTGCTGACTCACAGTACCTTATTGCATATAGGTAGGTTGGAAGTTAACCTCCCCTCCTCAACCACACTGACATCTTCTGGGTGAAAGTGGAACTCTATCACATACCATTTATTACACCAAATAGGGATAGAGGCTTAGCTCCCTGCAGGGTCCTCCTCACACCAGGGAGAGAGGAAGTGAATTGGAGATTTGCATTTACTTAAAACATTCTCATGTTGAAGGGTGGGGATTGAAAGTCAGCTCCCCACTGGGCTCCACTTCGCCATGGGATGGAGGAAGCCATGTGCTGAGAAGTTCTACCTTATATAGCCTTGTTAAGTCTTGTTTTGTCAAATGGTGAAGGCTCAGCAAATCCCTCACTCATTTCATGAAGGCAAATTCTACTTCTATCTTGGATTTACCTTTTTATATTTAACATTGCCTGGTACACAGTAAGTTTTCAGTAAATAATTTTTTAGTAAGTCGTGCATATATGAGTCTGGAAAAAATACATACTCATATGTAGATATAATATTAACTTTTAATCTTCTGATGATGCTTGATTCACATATGGTTTCAGAAAACCATTGCATTAATTTCAGTCTCCCAGTGGACCCCTGCACATGAAGTGAGTTCTACTCAAATCTCTCATTAAGTCATTTGTAACGTGCATATTTATTGAGTTTCTACTATGTGCCAGATACTATGCTAGTTGCTGGAGATAATGTACAAGTCATTGTTCCTTTACTACTTATTGTCTACAGATGAAAAACCCAGAGACCCAGAAACATAAATGGACAAAGCAAGAGAAGCCCAAAATGGAGCATAGATTTTTTTTTGATTGATAGTTTTAATGTATATTTTCCTGTTTCATTTCCTAAACTAGAGAAAGCAGGATTTGGTTCCAAATGCCACTGACAACACACCAAAATTAAAATAGGGTTATTTTGCTTTCCACAGCAGGGAGAGCACTTTCCAGAGAACCTCAGAAGTGTCCCAGTCATGGGGAGTTGGGAAGGGCATCTTACAGGGTTTGAGATCGTGCTAGATATTTCTGCAGTTGAGAAACAGGGTCAGTTCATTCACGAAGTAATAGTGATTTGGTAATTGGGTACGTAAAATTTTTATTTAAGAGGTAGGAAGATAAAAATAGTACTAGAGCTGTCTGGCAAAGAAACAACTAAAATGCAAAGAAAGATCAGTCCATACCTGACGTTTAATAATTTTGGGGGTCATGAAGGGGCTTTGTCTATGTCTTTTTCTGAACATTGTTTTTCACTTTTTATCTTTCTCAACATAAAAATGTTCTCGAAACTGCACTAGTAAAAAATAAAATTTGTTGAATATACATATACACCAAACATTCTTCCAAGTAATTTACATGTATTAACACATTTAATCCTCACAATAACCCCAGGAAAGAACTTAAGTTCTGATCTCAGTGTATGAATAAGGAAATTAACATATAGATATTTGCATAATTTGTTGGAGTTCATATCAAAGTATTGCTCCTTATATTCTCATGCCAGAATTAAAGCTTAAGTTTTAATTTTATGTAATTATTTCTGTTGGAGTCATGATGACTGGTCTCAACATCCCTACAGTTAACTAGTAGAAAAAGTAGGGGATGGTAGAAAAGGCTGTATTGCTGTGACTGAGGATAAAGCCAAGAAGCCCTAAGCCTTTGGGAGATTGGAACCGAGCTATGCTACTCTGAAAAGCAGCAGACAGGGTGAGGAGTGCATACATGGGATTTGGAGTAAGATTGAGTAAAGTTTCAATCCTTGAACTAATCATCATTCACTAGTTGTATGGCCTTAAGTCAGTTTTCTAATGTTATGTTCTTAATCTGTAAAATAATATAAAATATATCAACCCCAAAGTTTTTCCTGTGAAAATAAAAAAAAATTTAAAGTTCATGAAGTGCTTAGGATAGTGTTTGTACAGTATGGCAAACTGTGCAACAGTGTTTGTGCAGTATGTACAGAGAAGGGGCAAAGTGATGAATAAGTGGTAAATGTTAATCTTATCTGACGTCACTGTCCTGAAATCTCCATAACCATTTTGAGTTCCCTTTAAACAGCTGAGTTATATCCCTGATTCTCCTCTGTGTTCCAGGTGTTGTGTCATTTGTTAGTGAAGAGTTAGATCATCTTCCCTACTTTTTATACCTGAATTCCGGTTACAAGTCCTGTGTGGGGATTCTGATTGCCCCTCAGTGGGTGATGACAGCAGCACACTGCTTCTTACCGTAAGTAATGCGGATCGTCTACTCTATTCCAAGGCTCCGCGGCTGGGACTCAACACTCCTAAAAATGCTGTGCTGGTCAGGAAACACTTCAGCTATGATGAATAAGGGGAGCTCAGCTACTCAGATAAAACTTGACTAAGGAATGTTCCATGTTCTTATGTTTATGTTCAGAAAGGAAAAATAATATATATTATATCTTACATAAATATATATATATATATATGTGTAAGATATAATATTGTACATCAAATATATTATATTTAATATACATATATGATATGTTATATATTATATATATCTTACATATATATATATATGTATACATACACATATTTTACAGATATATATATATATATATATTCCTGCAAATCATTCTTAATGTTTTTAAGATTCATCTGTAGAATTAGGTATAGGATGACATTTCAGTTTTATTGCTGTATAATATTTTCAGTGTGAATATCACACAATTTGCTTATTTTTTTGACAGACATTTGAGGTTTTACTATTTCAAGCTTAGTGCTGTTTTGAACAGTGTGACTGTAAACATATTTGCACCTTGTACCTTGGAAAGTATTCTTGTGTATATATGTGCAATATTTATATATGTTGGTGTATGCATATATTTGTGGGTTACATATTGGTATATATCTAAGTATACTTCTTGGTATATAACTCTAGAGTATATGATTAAGAGTACAATTGCTGGTTCATAGAGGATGCAACTGTTCACTTTTATACATCCTCCAGCAATTTGTAAGTATTCTTCCGACAGTGGGTATTGTCGAAGTTTTTTGCTGATTAAGTGTCAAATATCTTACTATGCTCTTAATTTTATTACCTTTTTTAGTAGTATAATTAGCACCTGTTTTCCTCCTCCTCCTCTTTCTGCCAATAATGCTTATTTTGGGAAATACCCTTTCATGTCTTGTAAGCATTTTGCTTATTGAATTTTTTAAAACATTGCTTTTTAGGACTTCTGTAAGTACTCTAGATGTTACTGTTTTGTCAGTTATGTATGTTGAAAATATCTTCTAACTTGTGGCTTGATCTTGTCTTTATGGTATATTTTAATGAATAAGAGCTCTTTACTTCAACATAATTCAATTTAACACTCCAACATAATTCATTTTAACACTTGAATTATAAATTTTTTTTATGGTTGTTGGGTATTATGTCTAGTTGAAAATATCCTTTATGACTTCAAGATTGGAAAGATACTTCTTTAAATTTACCTCTACAAATGTTAAAGGTTTGTTTTTCACATTTAAATATTTATGTCATTTGGAATTTATTTTTTGTGAATGATGTGAAGTAGGAGTTCAATTTCTTTTTTTAATATAGCAAGCTAAATATCCAAATGTCATTTATCTAATGGTTTCCTTTTTCCCATGATCTGCCGCACCACTTCTGTCATATATCTAAGTTCCATCTGTGGCTAGGTCTGTTTCTGGGCTCTCTGTGCTGTTCCATTGGTTTATTTATTGTGGACCAATACCACGTAATAATTATGACTTTATTACAACTTGTGATGTCTAATAGGTTGGGCCAGCCATCTTATTCTTCATCAGGAACACCTAGGGTATTCGTTTAAATAAATTTTAAAACTAATTTTTCAAGTTCTATGAAAAATTCTGTTGGGATTTATTTGGAATTGCTTTGATTGTTTATATCCGTTGGGAAGAATTGATATTTTTCTGATATTATCCCTAGCCATAGATCTGGGATATCTCTTCATTTATTTAGATTTCCCTTTGATGCACTTCAAGAGTTTTGTATTAACTGCATACATGTTCTGCACATGTCTTTCTATATTTATTCCTAAAGTGCCTTATATTTTTCTTTCATTTTAATTGATGTACTTCCATAAAATTACATTTTCTGTTTATTGGTGATGTTGGAAGTACCTTTGGTATTCATAAATTGATCTAATAGCTTGTTGCTTTGCTTTACTTTTTTACTATTTCTAGTAATCTGTATATGTGTTCCTTCGGGTTTTCTATCCACCATCTTTTATATTTGACAATTTTATTATTTTTTAAATTTTAAATAATTTAAAACATTTCCACATGATTAAATCTTTAACTCATAAGTTCAGAATTTTGGGGGGTAAATTTTGGGGATTAACTTCCTAAATTAAAAATAATCTTTTGAATTCTAATTGGTTTTGTGGTCAGAGAATGTGATCTATATGATACTGATTCCTTTAAAATAATTGAGACTTGCTTTTTGGACCCATATGGAGTCAATTTTTATAAATCTTGTATGCTTGAAAGAATGTGTACTCTCTAATTTTAGGATGGAAGGTTCTGTATATTTCAATATGTCAAATTTTTAAATTGTGTAATTAAAATCTTCATTGTAATACAAATCTTAAATTGTATAATTCAAGTGTTTTTTTGCTTGATATCAGTAATTGAGAGAATTGTGTTGAAATATTCTATATTAGATTAGTCAAAGTAGAGCTATAAATTTACTACTTTTCATTTTTAAAATATTTTTTCTATTTTATTAGGTATCCACAAATTTAAGTACATTTATAAATTTAGGTACTTTTGAAATTCCTGATAAATCAAACCTATTGTTATGTGGCATTACTTTCTCTCATGTAGGTAACAGTTTTTGTCTTAAAGCCTATTTTGTTAGATATTAATATATCAACCCTAGTTTTGTTTTGGTTAGTAGTGTCCTGGTATATCATTTTACATCTTTTCTTTTCCATGTGTCTGTATCCTTTTGATTTAAGCATGTCTCTTAATTTACATATGGCAGGATTTTAAAACTACAGTATTACAATTTCTTAACTGGTAAGGGTTAGGCCATTTGTATTTATTTTGATTATCACTATATTTGAACTTGTTCCATATTTTGAATTTTGACTATTTCTTAATGCTTGCTTAAAAAGAGCTTTGTCTTTGATTAGATTAACATTTTAGATAATTTTTAAATTTAATTTTTCCTTCTGTTTTGTTGTGAAATAAACACACAGTATTTCTATTCTTTTAGCCATTACCTTATAAATTTTAATGTGGATGTTTAATGTTACAAAGTCTGAAGTTGAACAATATTCTAATGTCTTCTTTATGCCCCTTATTAGTTATATTCCATTCATATTACTAAGAGGCAACTGCTATTCTCTTGTTTTTCCAGTCTAGTTTTACATGACATAGGGTTGTTTTAAGCTAAGATTCACTCACCATATGTTTTTCTGAGAGTCTTCTATTTATCGTGAACTCTATTCAGTATAAACTTCTCTATTGACTTATAAACATATTTTGTGATAAATTAAACTAGTTTTTTATAAGAAAGGAAAAAGAGAAATAGAGGAAGGAAAAAAGAAAATATAAGAGGGGACTAGTTTCAGATAGTTACTTAACACTGTAAACACAAATGACTCCCTTTGCAAAAAGGAGATTGATCTTAGAAAAAGCCAATGTGACAGACAGAGACACACAGGAGAGTTATTGTAGCTCATTTAAGCAATAAATTGGGCCTAACAATTCCATCAAGTTATATAATTAAAACACCAGTCCTTATTAATCCCCAAGGTATGGGAATGGAGTTATTAAGTTGATCTCTCATTTAGACAGACAAGTAAGAAAGAGTCTCATCCTGAGGGTTTCTCCCCTTTTTGTTCTGATGCATCTCTCAAATGAACAATCTTGCTCTTGTCCAGAGTTCATCAGAGTGTACTTCTCTCACTGTTGTGGTTGGAGGGTCGCCACAGTGGGAGTGCTCTCTTCTGAATTGAGGGTCTTGAACGATGCTTGTGAATGGATCTCAGTGGAACCTCCAGGAATTTTTATTCCTGTTCTCCTAAGGGACCACCAGAAAACCCTGTTATTCTAGCAAAGTTTTGATAGAGATGAGTAGAGCATAGTACATTCAGATCATCCTCCCTAGCTTTAAAATATTTCAACTCTTTAAGCTGTTACTCACTTTCTTTATACAACTCCTACTTCCTGTTCTTCCCCAGCTCTCGAGGGAGCCTCCCAGGCAGAGTCTACTATTTTTATAGAAGCCTTGACTATCCATTTGCATATGTCTTTCATCTGTCTGTAGGTCTTGAATTGGAGCTACTCCCTGGAATTGTGCTAAAAGCAAAGCCCAAGCCATTGTACCGCTTAACTCCTGGCGGCACCATTCACATAATGGTCTATGTGAACGGTAACCCATTGAGTTGTGTAGTGCACAACCTGTGTGACCACATGTGGCAGCTATAAAGGGTCAAATGGGCAGCAATGAGAGGGGTGGGTTAAATGGGTTATGACAGAAGGAAATTGTGTATATAATTAGCCCTGTGATATGTGAGATAGTATCAGTCTTTTTTCTCTCCTTCATTTTCCAGAGATCTCCAGGTCATCTTTCATGGTGGTTCCCCAAATTTTCAAAACTTTAATGGTAAGATTCTACCTTATGAGAAGATCATCATTCATCCAAACCTCACTGTCACTTCTCCTAAAAATGACCTTATGCTGATAAAGTTGTCCGTACCTCTCACTTTCTTCTTCACTGAGATTTTTCAATTACCTACTAACAAGAACAATGAAATTAAAGATTGCTTGACTTACACCTGGTTAGAGAATAAAGACTTTCTTGGTGAGTGACTGTCAAAAAGAAGAGTTAATTGTGTTCTTGGATATATTCACATCTTCAGAATCTCTGAGGAATTAGGGGAAGGAATCAACTTGTAGGCCCAGTACCAGATTTCTAAACACATGTTTAAAGTTAGAAATGGGGCAGGGCAACAGTATTGGCTCTCTAGAGTAGAAGAGGTGATCTCCTTTAGGCCTTTGGGAATCGAATCCCAAATCAAGGTATTACATGTATCACATTGGCATATATTTCAGGGGCTAGGATGCAGAGATCTATGTTTCAGGGTTCTGCCATTCATTATAGGTTATGGATAAATCCTTTAACTTCTTTGAATCTTAATTTGCAAATTGATGAAAATCACATTTTCCCTGTACTTAATGGGAGAGATATTTTTTATCAATTAACACAACAATAATTACCATTTTGAATACTTACATCCCAGGCACTAAGCATCCTATACATATTTTATAATCACCATCATACATCATATAGATAAGTTTTATTAAGATTTATATCTTATAAATGAGGAAACCAAAATTGAAGGTATCAGCTAATAGTCCAAGGTCACAGATTTGGTGATGGCAGAGCTTGGATTCAGATCTTGTTTGATGTACGGGGTGCCTTCTCACCAACCACCCCTGATCGTTTATCATCTGTCAGAGATCTGTGTTTAATCTGTTTAATCCGTGGTACATTCCATCAGTTTCCCTCTGCAGTCCACTCTTAATAAAAAGAAGTCCTGAATGAGGAGGAGGCCTTTACCAATCTGGATTCCTTGTATTTCTTTGTTTTGTCTAATTGCCGTGGCTAGAACCTCCAGTACTATGTTGAATAACAGTGGGGAGAGTGGGCATCCCTGTCTTGTTCCTGATCTCAGAGGAAAAGCTTTCAGCCTCTCGCTGTTCAGTATTATGTTGGCTGTGGGTTTATCATATATGGCCTTTATTATGTTGAGGTACTTGCCGTCTATACCCATTTTGTTGAGAGTTTTTATCATGAATGGATGTTGAATTTTGTCTAATGCTTTTTCAGCATCTATGGAGATGATCATGTGGTTTTTGTCCTTCTTTTTGTTTATGTGGTGGATGATGTTGATGGATTTCCAAATGTTGTACCATCCTTGCATTCCTGAGATGAATCCCACTTGGTCATGTTGTATGATCCTCTTGATGTATTTTTGAATTCGGTTTGCTAATATTTTGTTCAGTATTTTTGCATCTACATTCATCAGGGATATTGGTCTGTAATTTTCTTTTTTGGTGGGGTCTTTGCCTGGTTTTGGTATTAGGGTGATGTTGGCTTCATAGAACAAGGTTGGGAGTATTCCCTCCTCTTCTATTTTTTGGAAAACTTTAAGGAGATGGGGTATTATGTCTTCTCTGTATGTCTGATAAAATTCCGCGGTAAATCTGTCTGGCCAGGGGTTTTGTTGTTGGGTAGTTTTTTGATTACTGCTTCAATTTCTTTGCCGGTAATTGGTCTGTTTAGATTTTGTGTTTCTTCCTTGGTCAGTCTTGGAAGGTTGTATTTTTCTAGGAAGTTGTCCATTTCTTCTAGGTTTTCCAGCTTGTTGGCATATAGGTTTTCATAGTATTCTCTAATAATTCTTTGTATTTCTGTGGGATCCATCACGATTTTTCCTTTCTCGTTTCTGATTCTTTTGATGTGTGTTGATTCTCTTTTTCTCTTAATAAGTCTGGCTAGAGGCTTATCTATTTTGTTTATTTTCTCAAAGAACCAGCTCTTGGTTTCATTGATTTTTTTCTATTGTTTTATTCTTCTCAGTTTTATTTATTTCTTCTCTGATCTTTATTATGTCCCTCCTTCTGCTGACTTTGGGCCTCATTTGTTCTTCTTTTTCCAATTTCGATAATTGTAATGTTAGACTATTCATTTGGGATTGTTCTTTCTTCTTTAAATATGCCTGAATTGCTGTATACTTTCCTCTTAAGACTGCTTTCACTGCGTCCCACAGAAGTTGGGGCTTTGTGGTGTTGTTGTCATTTGTTTCCATATATTGCTTGATCTCTATTTTAATTTGGTCATTGATCCATTGATTATTTAGGAGCATGTTGTTAAGCCTCCATGTGTTTGTGAGCCTTTTTGCTTTCTTTGTATAATTTATTTCTAGTTTTATACCTTTGTGGTCTGAGAAGTTGATTGGTAGAATTTCAATATTTTGGATTTTGCTGAGGCTCTTTTTGTGGGCTAGTATGTGGTCTATTCTCGAGAGTGTTCCATGTGCACTTGAGAAGAATGTGTATCCTGTTGCTTTTGGATGTAGAGTTCTGTAGATGTCTATTAGGTCCATCTGCTCTACTGTGTTCTTCAGTGCTTCCATGTCCTTACTTATTTTCTGTCCAGTGGATCTGTCCTTTGGAGTGAGGTGTGTTGAAATCTCTTAAATGAGTGCATTGCATTCTATTTCCTCCTTTAATTCTGTTAGTATTTGTTTCACGTATGTTGGTGCTCCTGTATTGGGTGCATATATATTTATAATGGTTATATCCTCTTGTTGGACTGCGCCCTTTATCATTATGTAATGTCCTTCTTTATCTCTTGTTACTTTCTTTGTTTTGAAATCTATTTTGTCTGATATTAGTACTGCAACACCTGCTTTTTTCTCCCTGTTGTTTGCATGAAATATCTTTTTCCATCCCTTGACTTTTAGTCTGTGGGTGTTTTTGGGTTTGAGGTGAGTCTCTTGTAAGCAGCATATAGATGGGTCTTGCTTTTTTGTCCATTCTGTTACTCTGTGTCTTTTGATTGGTACATTTAGTCCATTTACATTTAGGGTGATTATTGAAAGATATGTACTTATTGCCATTGCAGGCTTTAGATTCCTGGTTACCAAAGGTTCAAGATTACCTTCTTTGCTATCTTACTGTCTAACTTAACTTGTTGAGCTCTTATAAACACAGTCTGATGATTCTTTATTTCTTTCCCTTCTTATTCCTCCTCCTCCATTCTTTATATGTTGGGTGTTTTATTCTATGCTCTTTTGTGTTTCCTTTGACTGCTTTTGTGGGTAGTTGATTTTATTTTTGCTTTTAGTTAGTATTTGGTTGGTCTGCTTTCTTTGCTGTGATTTTATTTTCTCTGGTGACATCTATTTAGCCTTAGGAGTGCTCCCATCTAGAGCAGTCCCTCTAAAATACCCTGTAGAGGTGGTTTATGGGAGGCAAATTCCCTCAACTTTTGCTTGTCTGGGAATTGTTTAATCCCTCCTTCATATTTAAATGATAATCATGCTGTATACAGTATCCTTGGTTCAAGGTCCTTCTGTTTCATTGCATTAAATATATCATGCCATTCTCTTCTGGCCTGTAAGGTTTCTGCTGAGAAGTCTGATGATAGCCTGATGGGTTTTCCTTTGTAGGTGACATTTTTTCTTTCTCTGGCTGCCTTTAATATTCTGTCCTTGTCCTTGATCTTTGCCATTTTAATTATTATGAATCTTGGTGTTGTCCTCCTTGAGTCCCTTCTGTTGGGAGTTCTGTGGGCTTCTGTGGTCTGATTGACTATTTCCTCCCCCAGTTTGGGGACGTTTTCTGCAATTATTTCTTCAAATACACTTCCTATCCCTTTTTCTCTGTCTTCTTCTGGTACCCCTATAATGTGGATATTGTTCCATTTTGATTGGTCACAGTGTTCTCTTAATATTGTTTCATTCCTGGAGATCCTTTTATCTCTCTCTGCATCAGCTTCTATGCATTCCTGTTCTCTGATTTCTATTCCATTAACAGCCTCTTGCATCTCATCCATTCTGCTTTTAAGTCCTTCCAGAGATTGTTTTATTTGTGTATTTTCCCTCCCAACTTTATCCGTTAGCTCTTGCATTTTTTTCTGCAGCTCCATCAGCATGGTTATGACCTTTATTTTGAATTCTTTTTCAGGAAGATTGGTTAAGTCTATCTCCCCAGGCTCCTTCTCAGGGGCTGTGTCTGTGATTTTGGTTTAGATCAAATTCTTCTGCCTTTTCATGGCAATAGAGTTCATTGTGGGTAGTTGACATCTGTGTCAGCTGGGAAACAAAGTCTGTTCCTGTTTGCCGGTCGCCTTCCTTTCCTGTGAGAACAGCGATCCCAGCGGCTTGTGCTGGGCAGCTGTGCACCGATGGGGCCTCTAAGTCTGGCCCTGCAGTGGCGGAGGTGGCTCTGCATGGCTGCTGTGGGCGTGGCCAGCCTCAGGCTGCTGCTCCGCTATGGCAGGCCGGTGCCAGAGGGGGAAAGGGTGGGAGGCTGTTTATTGCTGTGAGGGGCCTCAGAGCTGCACTGCCATTCAGGGGGTAGGACTCCCAGAGTTCCCTGAGATTCCCAGCTGCTGGGCTGAGTGTGCTGGGACGCTTCTGTCCAGCTGTGAGGCTCCTGTCCCTTTAAGACTTTCAAAAAGCACTCGCTTTTCTTTTGCCCCAGGGGCATCGGCTGCAGGGACCCGCTCACAGGTTTTACTGTCCTGTTTCCCTAGTGTCCAGCACACCAAGCACTGTGTGTCTGTGCTTCTGATGCAGATGGCTGGGGTTGGGTGTTTAGCAGTCCTGGGCTCCCTCTCCCTCCCCGCCCCGACTCCTCTCCTCCCACCGGGAGCTGGGGTGAGGGGCGCTTGGGTCCTGCTGGGCCACGGCTTGTATCTAACCCCCTTCGCGAGGCGCTGGGTTCTTGCAGGTATAGATGTAGCCTGGCTATTGTACTGTATCGTCTGGTCTCTCTTTTAGGAATAGTTGTATTTGTTGTATTTTCAAAAATATATATGGTTTTAGGAGGAGATTTCCACTTTCCTACTCATGGCGCCATCTTGCTGAGCATCTCCCTAACATTTTTAAGTTGTCTTTTTCTTCAATCAGTGTTTCTGTGGTTGCTATAAATCTTTGAATATTTTCCAGTGTTCTGAAACAGTTAATTCTAACAGTTTCTGCTTGTTTTTTGATGTTTCTATGGAGAGACAGGAGCTTGGTGGTGCCTATCCCTGGCTTATGGGGTTTTGATGTATATCTTGAAATTGCCTGTGGTGTCTTTCTGCTTGAGGGTATCTGGGTATTTTAGGCTATGTAGGTGTAAATGCAATTAGGAAGATACACAGAAGAGAGCTGGGGGCTGGTTTGAATATTTTTGTGGTATATTCAGCATGTGGGGCCTGGGAAGAAGGCAGCCTGGGTACTGAGAAACTCCTGAAAAGGGAGATTTCAATTTGGCCATTAAAAAACTTTAGCAAGTTCTAAAATTTGATTAGCCTCAGGAGAGAAGAGCTGAAAGTTCTTTTGGCTTTCCCTTGACTGTATCCCTAGGGTTTCTCTGAACTTGGACAGATTAAGTTCCTAAGTGTATAAGTCTCTTTGGGGACACACTGGGGAAAGAAAGAAAGGAGGAGAAAGTCAGAGACAATTTTACTTCCCATAGCACTATTATTACTGGACTTTTCCCATAGTGTTAGCATGAAGACAGCTTTCTCTGTCACTGAGGGCGAAGATAGCAGCAGCCTCCTTTGGGCCGCACAGCATGCCCAGCATTAGACAGGAAAGAGGTGGCCTGGGATGATACCTGGAGAGCCATAGAACTTTCTAGTTCTGTCTCTGTCTCTGGAGGTGAGTGTCTTTCAGTAGTTTCCCTCTGTGAAGGACAGGATAGAGGGGATAGGAATGGTAAGTTCTGGGCCCTGCTGGTGAGCAGGCTGAAGAGTGAGCAGAGCAGATGGGCCGCTGCACAGAGGAGAGCAGATTCAGCTTGTCTCTGACACAATGCTGGGCGCAGGCAAGTTCCCTGCTCTTGTCAGGACCCTCCTTTCATCTTTCTTTTCATCTGATCCTGGATAAACAGAAATCATGGCAGCAGGCTACTGAGCTCTCCTGACAACTCTATCCTTGATCCTTGTTACCCAATTACCATTTCATAAGGGATCTCCAGTGAGAGGACTGCATGTCAACAGGGCAGTGTTCCTGTGAAGACTGAAGGGACAGAAGGCAGAGTTTACCTCAAAATTGGCCACAGCCAGGAAAAGCTTTGTTCATAGATTAATCTTTTAATTGACTGACTGATTGATTCACTCAAAAATATTCATTGGCTATCAGTAAGCAAGTGTGACAAAGTTTACACTATAAAATAGGAGACAGAAAATAAACAAAATGTGAAAATATGGTTTTAGGTGAGGAGAGCAAAGATAAATAGATTCTGGTGAGGTGATTGAGAGTAAAGGGTGGAATGTGTTCTCTTAGAAAGGATGATGGGAAAAGGCTCTCAGAGCTTGGGCATTGGAGAAATATCTGAAGGCAAAGTAGGATAGAACCCAGAAATCCTATGGGGTTCAAGTCCTTGGGTCTATTTTATGTTAGTGAGAGCTGAACTTTTTTTTCCCACTCCCATCTTTAAATTTCTCATATGATTTTGGAGGAAAACCTTGTAGAAGAAACATTGGCTCTGGGGAGACTCTTCATTTTCTGTTAGACTAAGACTGTGGCCACTTGCACCTTGGGTCTGGGCTGGACCTCCTTCACATTTGATGGCTTTGCCTCCCTGCTGCATCTTGGGTTTTGAGCTCTTGCGAAGGCAGGGGATATTAAAATTACACCTTTAGCCACTTGTCTGCCAGTCCTAGCATGAAGCTGATGCAGGGCAGATGGAGGTTGAGGATGGAAGCTCCTCACATACCCTCCTGCACACCCTCCTCCTGTCCGTCAGGTGGTTATGGGTACTAGACTCTGGGGGAGAGAGGCTCCTGATTGACAGCCCAGGTGCTGGTTAGTTGTCTCCTATGAGAAGATACATTCACTGGGGAGAAAAGCAAGGCAGATTTCCCCTTCCAAGAATAGGGAGGAAGAAAGTGGTAATTCACTCAGGCAACTAGCTGACAGTAAACCGAGAAATATTCAACCCCTGCCTTCAGGATCTTAAAAGAAAATCTTCAAAGCGTTCCCCAAACCCATGCCCACCAGTGATACTAGTGATGACAGAGGTAAAGGAAAAGCTTTAAGGTGAATTTATGCAAATGAACCCTTCGTCACAAAGAAACAAAGGAAACACATTATCAGCCCTGGGTAGGATTAGGTTGGAAAACTTTTCTATAGGATGTGATACTGCAGCAGGACTCATAGGCCGGAACACATTTGGTGGACCAGGAAGGTTAGGGCATTGCAAGTGGAAGAGAGTTAGTGGTAAAAAGGAGCAGGTGGAAGCAGGATGAAAGATGTGAATTGAGAGGTGCTGGTGGCACATGCTGGGAAGGAGGCTGTCTTGCCCGTGGTGTGGCTCTGGGGACTGGACTTGGCCAGATTCAGTGTTCTTCACATGTCATTCATATACTTTAAAAAATTAGCACTGACCTTATAAATGGAACAGTAGGGCATGACCCTTCCAGTCATGTTGTGGAGCCTATGAATATAAGGGGAATATTTTCTCAACCTAAAACAATTTCACTCCTTTTGAGATTAGAAGCAGTGTGATCTCTCTTTTGCTCTCTAGATTTCACAAGGAACACGCGCTCAGAACTAAATGTTGAGGAATTATTCTAGCACCACTGAATTTTATCTCTTAGGCTTCCCTGGCTCCCCAGAATTACATCATACCTTATTTGCTACTTTCTTCCTCTTCTACTCAGTTACAATAATCGGAAATATGCTTATAATTGTGATGGTCTGTGTTGGTAAACATCTGCAGTCCCCCATGTATTTCTTCCTTGGCCACCTCTCTGTCCTTGAGATCCTGATCACCTCTGTTGCTGTCCCCTTGATGCTCCGGGGATTGCTGCTTCCAGGGATGCAGGCAATATCCCTGACGGCATGTGGTGCACAATTGTATTTATACCTTTCTTTGGGTACATCGGAGTTTATATTAATGGGAGCAATGGCTGTGGACCGTTACGTGGCTGTCTGTCACCCCCTGAGATACAACATCATCATGAACAGCCGCACGTGCTGTTTTGTGGTAATTGCCTCATGGGTGTTTGGGTTCCTTTTTCAAATCTGGCCCATCTATGCCACAATTCAGCTTACCTTCTGCAAGTCAAATGTGATAGACCATTTTTACTGTGACCGAGGACAACTATTCAAACTATCCTGTGATGACAGCCATTTCACACAGTTTATTCTATTTTTAATGGCTGTTTTTGTTATCATTGGTGCTTTGATCCCCACGATCGTCTCCTACACCTATATCATCTCCACCATCGTCAAGATCCCCTCAGTCTCTGGCAGGAGGAAGGCCTTCTCCACGTGTGCCTCCCACTTCACCTTTGTTGTGATCGGCTGTGGCAGCTGCCTGTTCCTCTACGTGAAACCCAAGCAAACGCAGGCAGCTGAGTACAACAGGTTAGCGTCCCTGATGGTTTTAGTGGTGACCCCTTTCCTGAACCCTTTTATCTTCACCCTCCGGAATGACAAATTCATAGAGGCCTTTCGAGATGTCATGAAACGCTGCTCTCAACTCCTCAAGGACTAGTTCTGTCTTAAGGACCATCATGGACACACCATCAAGGACCTGCGTGATCTGAAAGCACTGATTCAAATCTGAAATGATCATTGTCATAACCAAATAGTTTCTGATCTGCAAGGTAACTTGAAAATGCTGACAGTGCTCTAATTTATAACCAGATGATTCCTACTTGGGGAGATCACTTTATTATTTCTTAACAGTATACATACATTAATACAGTAGTTTTAGTATGTCTTACAATATAAATTAGCAAAGTAGTCATACAAAATATGTGCTTCTTTTGGAACGTGCAGCTCTTAGAATGGGAAAAGCAAGGAAAAGTGTAATTCATTCTCCGACAGCTGATCTCCATGTTTGATTCTGGGAGGTGTGGTCATCTTCTCAGAAAGTGTCCTGTGTTTTCATGATTTTCTGACTATATTACCCTGCATTTATTCCCTGAGTGATCCCAAGTCCAGCGTCAGGCTTCAGCCATTTTTCGAGGTTCCTGCCCCAAGGTCACGGTGACGGTACCTCCCTGTAGGTTTTCCTGACTGGCAGTAGTGAGAGTCCATAGCAACCTGAGGGCTGGATGTGGGTCCGTACAGACAGGTCTCCAGTTGGTGGGCTCTGTCAGGGTGTGGAGGGGCGGAGGGGAGGTTTTGGGAAGAGGCATCTACAAAGCTGGTGTCACTCACGTGGTCATGCCAGCTCCAGATGTGGGAGGGCCATGGGCTGTCTTCTGGGGCCTAAAGGGACAAGGGAGAGCTGAGCTTGCTGTGTCCCTGGGCAGAGGGGGAATGCCAAGAGGGCAGAAAAGGAGGCCACCCTGGTCACGCCTGCCTGTGATTGTCATGCTGCTCAGCCTGCCCTGGAGCCTCCATCTCCCTTCCCTCTTGGCTACTCCGTCCCATCTCGCCCCATTTCTTCTCTGATTCTTTGTCACGTCTCTCTCTGTGACTGTCAGCTTCATTTCTGTGTTCCTTTCCCCCGTCCCCTTTCTCACAGGGACCTGGTTTACCAGGCTGTCTTCCAGCCCTGCCCTGAGTTCGTCACCCACATGCCTGAGTTTCAGTGTTGTCCCATCCCAGCCCCTGTTCCTGCCACTCCGCTATTCTCAGTATTTCTGAATTGTGTGACACTGCTTTGCAGATTTCTTCAGCATCATTATTTGTAAATACACAAGTTTGGTTTAGCAACCCAAATGCATATCAAAAGGTGACTACTTAAATAATTTGTGGACATTCCTTTCAGTCAGATATTAGGCAGGTATAAGAACATTGAAGTATTTAATGTCATTAAAGAAAGCTCTCCAGATATGCTGTTGAGTAAAAAAGCAAATAATAAAAAATTTTGCTTAGTTTGTTACCTTTCATAAGAAAGAAGTGAAAATTAATTTATTTGAAATTTGGATATGTTTACATGAATAAAGGTTTGGGAGGGGAACTCAGGTAAAAGTGGTCGTCTTGGGAATGGGCAGGTCAGTATGGGACTGATCAGAATAGTGCTGGGAGAAAGACTCTTCATTGTGTAGGACTTCACAGTGTTTCCAATTCTACTTCATAACAATGCTTTACTGATTCAAAAATAAAAGAAATTATCCCATTTCTAATTGCCAAAAGATGCCTGCTTATTTCTGCAAACATCTTTCTGTAGCAAGGGAGATTGGCAGAAGAGTCTTCCTAAGTCTAGATACTTAGTAAAGTTTCTGTAGAGCTGAGTAGAAAAAAATGGGAGAATAATAGGGGAAGAGAGATGGAGCCTCAGACTTTTTAAATCCTGAGTCTTTGGCTACTTTTGTAAGGATATAGAGCTAATCTTTAATGTTGTAGATACCTATTTTATATTATATGATGTGTGTGTTGGAAATATCTTTTATAAGTCTGAGTTTTGAAATCTGTGGTGCAGAAGTATTAATTTTATTGTCAAATTTAATTTTTCTTCTATGACTTGTATTTGTGTATATTATTTAAATAGTCCTTTTCCACTCAAAGGACTTACCTACAGGCTCTTATAATAGCTATATACTCTGTTAATGTACATATATTATTATTTTTTAAATAGGAGAATAATGGGAGGAGCATATACAAAATTTTTGCCAGTCTTCAGTAATCATATTGCTGGAGATAATATTAGTAGTATTATTCTGGGACTGTTGTGTGTGTAATGTAAAATAAAGCAGGGGAATAATTATGGAATAGTCTAGTTCAAAAATACAGGTTAGGTAAGGTCTCTAGAGTCTTGTATTTAAATTGCACATATGTATCACTAGGCGCAGATTGTGGTCTTGCAATACTGTTTCCCAATATGAGAAATAAGGGCTTCTTGGAGAAGAAGCTGTTTCCAGGTCTGGGGCAGGAAATCTACAAGGGGAGCTCAGGCTATGGTATTTTATCTGATATCAAAGATTATGAGGGTCATGTTCAAAGGATTCAGGAGCCAACTGGAGGAGACTTGTACTGGCCAAAGATGAGAGAAGTTGTGCTTCAAACAATATAATAGTTGCAACCATTGAAATCTGTCAAATGTATTTAAATCCTAGGGTTCATGTATTTAAATCCTATGATTTTTGAAAAAGCAGTCACCTTCAAAAGGTCATATTCATTAATCATTAGACACATAAGTCCCATCAAGCCTCTGAAATCAGGTGCCAAGTTACAGAAAAATATGCAGAGAAGAGAAGGACATGTTTATGTGATGAGGATGGACTCACCACAATCCAGACCATGAGAAACTCTCTAGTGGAAAAACCTGGGTTCTTCAACGAATAGAGTGGAAGGAAATGAATGGGCCATAGAAAGAATCTGTAGCTTACAATAGACTTAAACACATACCAAATGAAAAAAATGTAGATGATTAAGCTGTAGTAGATGACAATTCAGACTGGCAGGGTAATATCATTAAAAGAAATGCATGGAGCAATTAGTATGAAGGTCTGGGTTGCAGTTATTTGGGGATATTAGGATTGTAATTAAAATGAGACACATAGGCAGGCTTCTGGGTTTGCTATCAAAGTTCTACTTCTTGATCTGGGTGGTGGTTTGTAAGGATGTTCACCTCATAATAATTTATTAAGCTATGCATATATTGCAGCATTTTATATTCATGTTTTATTTTAAAATCAAGTGATTAAAAAGTCATCTATATAGTCTTCCAACAGTTTTAATTTTTTTATTTAGGTATGTTTTTAAAGAAATGATCATTATGCATTCTCTTGAAATCATGCACTTTAGGCAGGGATTAAATACCAAAGATTTATTTAGGAGGCTGTAATCCTAGTAGAGCAAAAGTAAAGGAATTTGGCGCCGAAGGCATGGGAAACAGTGCGGTGTGATGAGATACCCTGCTGACCACTGTTTTCTGATGAGCTACCCTCTCTGGCCGTGTAGGGTTACTCTGGTCAGGCTTCATGGGGAACTGTGTTCTGAAGAGTCTTTTGACGTATGGATGGGAGAGGGAAGTGGTTTGCCTGCTTCTTCCATGCTCCTGTTCTCTCCCCTTTCAGTAGGACCCCAAATTGTGTTTATCTAAATGTTTAAGTGACCGGAGGAGCTGGGAATTCTGGGAGTGGGGCTGGTTTGCCCAAGGAGGTGATAGTTAAGGCTGAGCAAGAGATTGAGAAAACAAGTGCAATTGAGAGAACCTGAAGAGACTTACAAGAAAGCATTAGAATTCTAATGATTTTTCCCCACAGAGATTGTTACAAAACAATTTACAGAAAATCAGGCCTTTTCACATTTTTTGAAATGTCATACTATTATATAACAAATATTTTTACTTAATGGCTCTGTTTTTAGCCTCTCTAATCCTATTTATGTGATGTATTATTTTATACTGACGGTACTAATCCCATACAAGTTTGCAATAAATGTTAATATTAGTAGGACATGTACAGCCTCCTTTTTTATTAGATCTAATTTGGTTATTCTTGACTATCTCTAAACTCTTACATATGATTTTAAAATAATTATTTTGCAAGTGTTATGAATGAATGTTCTAAGGAATTTAATTAAAATTTCATTGCCACCTCTTAAATCATTCTATGAGGCCAGCATTACACTAATATAAAAGCCAAACAGAGACAAGAAAGGGAACATACAGAACATTCTCTCTTATGAACATAGGCACCGAAAACCTCAATACAATATTAACAAATCACACCAGTGATACATAAAAAGGATAATACATTACAAACAAGTAGGGTTCATTCCAAGAATGCAAGACTATTTCAACATTAAAAAATTAATTAATGTTATTCTTCATTTAAATGAATTAAATAAGAAAATCTATATGATTAAATTAATTAATAAGCAAGGAATATTTGACAAAATTCAACATTCATTCATTATAAAACTTTCAAAAATAGAAGGAAACTTCCTTAACTGAATTGGGTATTAAAATAAAAGCCCTACAGCTGTTGTCTTATGTAATTGTGGCAGACCGAATGCTTTTGCCCTACTAAGACTGGGAGCAAGGTAAGTACCCTCTCTCACTAGTCCTGTTTAATATTGATTGTACTGGAAGGTTTGGTGCAATTAGGTCAGATAATAAAATCAAAGATACATGGGATGTTAAGGAAGAAGAAATATCTTTATTCACAGATGTTATGATTATCTATGTATAAATCCCCTAAGAATCTACAAAAACAAACAAGACCCTCCTGGAAGTAGTGACTTTAGCAAGGTTGCAGGATATGCGGTCTGTGTGCAAAAGTCAGCTGCTTTCCTGTATATTAGCAATGAAACCATTAGAGTTGAAATTTCTAAAATGGCACCATTTTGGATAGCACTAAAAAAGTGAGGGACTTAGGTATAAAGTTAATAAAATATGTTTACGAACTGTAGTGGAAAACTACAAATCACCAAAGAAAGAAATCATAAACGCTCCAAATAAATGAAGAGGAACACCATGCTCATGGATTGGAAGACTCAGTATCATTATGATGTTCATTCTCTCCATTTTCATTCTATAGATTCATTGTAATCCCAACCAGATTCTAGTAAAGTTTTATGTAAATAGTGATAAAGTGATTCTAAGACTTAGAAATGCAAAGGTAATAGAAGAGTCAAAACAATTTTGAAAGAGAACTCAGAGGACTCACCTTACCTGATTTCAAGAACTTCCATAAAGTTACATTGATCCAGACAGTGTGGTATTGGAAAAATGATAGAAATATATAAATACATAATCACTGTACTCTAATTGGTGAAGTTATTTTGGTGAAACAAATCTCCAACCACAATTAAGACACATTTACAAATATGAAGCAACACTGGAAATCAGAAAATTGAAAGAAAAAGAAACCTCAATAGAACCGCACGCAAAACAAAAACACAGTAAATTGTGAAACAATGTTATATAAATTCAAGAAATGGAAATAAACATTTGAAAGCATCTCTGAAGCAAAGATGAAATTATAGTTACTAAAGGAGATTATGTTTTGTGAAAATATGATAAACAGTATTGAGAAGAGGATTGAAAACAGCTTCCATCACCAATAAATAAAAAGCTATAAATGATCAAAGGAAATATGTTCCATTAAAACAAATTGAAAAGACAAACTAATCAAATGCTTGTGTGAGCCTTGATAGGATCTTTGATTTAAAAAAAAATCTATGTATGTATTTGGGAAAAATTCAGGAAAAATTTCATATGTACTATACATTTTATATTACTGAAGTAATATTAATTCTCTCAGGTGTGTTAATGGCTTTCTGTTATTTGGAAAATACCCTCATTCAACATAAAGTGTCTTCTCAGTACCAAGAACATAGCAGATACTCTATACCTCCCTTTGTTAGGATGCAGATGCCTTAAGAATTTGGGAAGCATGGTGATCCAGAAACTAAATCCCTGAAAGCCGTTTTAGGATACTTTTGCAGAATAATGAATAAACCACAGAAGTTGTGCTATGTTCAGCAGCAGTCAGTCAGGTAGGAATTGAAAGGTCAACTCTGATCTCTGGATTTTAAGAGACACACTATGAAACTAATCCAAGTATTCCATCTAGTGGGCTGGCATACCATTTCTCATTTTGTCTTACATGCAAACACCATCCCAGTGGTTCTCACATGATGTTACATACACCGTGGTCCCTGACAAATCAAGAGAAAATGTAAGGAGGAAAAAACAATCTAAGGATCAATCTCACCATGACAGGATTTATTTCAATTTTCAAGACATCCTTTCTTCCAACTCTAATGAGATTATGGAAGCTGAATGCTTTGGTCTAGTTTACCTAACAAGTTAATAGAAAGCACAAGTTATGGTTCCTGAGGTCTGCCAGAGGGCAGAGGCAGCCCCACAGCCCAGTGTGCACGTGTAGCCCAGTCCTGGGAGCTCTTTCCTCCAGACAAGCACTGGTCCCATTTGCCTGTGCCCCCACCATTATGACAGGCCAGAGGAAAGGCAGCCCTACCCATTGGCAGCTCCACAGTGTATTCTCCCCACTCGCATGATCAGCTGACCGTTCACACTGCCCACTTGAAATCAGAACACCATGATCAAAGCAGACAGGTGACACACCCACTGCATGCCAACAGCTGGGGCTCTGGCACAGGAAATTGAGCTTCTGGGCACAAGAGGGCGCCTCCTACACAAACCTATTACCCCATTAGAAACACTAAAAAAAGAATGAAGAGCAAGAGGAATTTGGTCCAAACAAAAATTCAAGAAAAAAGTACCAGAAAGAGGGCTTAGTGAAACTCTAATCACCAATCTTCTTGATAAAGTTTTCAAAATAAAAGTCACAAACATGCCCACAGAGCTACAGAAAAACAGTCAAGATCTCAGGGAGGACATTAACATAGAGATGGACATTTTGAAAAATACAGTATCTGAAGTGAACATACAATGGAGCGATTTAAAAGTAGATGAGATGAGGTAGAGGAGACAGTAAATGAAATAGAAGTTAGAGAACAGGAAAACCAAGAAGCTGAGGAACAGAGAGAAAAAAGGATCTCTAGGAATGAAAGAAGAATAAGAGAGCTTGCAACCAATCCAAACAGAGTAATAGTCACATTACAGAGGTTCCAAAAGGAGAGAGGGAGACAAAGGGTTAGAAAGTCTCTTTGAGGAAATAAATGTTGAAAAACTTCCTCTGTCTGGTGAAGGAAATAGTCATTCAGGTCATGGAATTTTAGAGATCTCCCAACAGAAGGAACCCGAGGAAGACAACACCAAGACATATAATCATTAAAATGGCAAAGATCAAGGGCAAGGAGAGAGTGTTGAAAGCAGCCAGAGAGAGAAAAAAGATCACTTACAAAGGAAACCCCATCAGGCTATCAGCAGTTTTCAGCAGAAACCTTACAGGCCAGAAGGGAGTGGCATGATAGAGTTACTGTAATGAAACAGAAGGGCCTCTAACCAAGAATACTATACCCAGAAAGATTATCATTTGAATTTGAAGCAGGGATTAAACAATTTCCAGATAAGCAAAAGTTGAGGGAATTCATCACCACCAAACCATTTCTACAAGGTATTGTAAAGGGACTGGTCTGGATGGAAATGCTCCTCAGGCTAGATAGCTGTCGCTGGAAAAAATAAACCCACAGTAAAGATAATAGACCAATTAACTACTAAGAAAATTAATAATTAAATGAACTACTCACAATGTTTGTCAAGGAATACACAGAGAGTACAGAATATGACACCTAATATATAAAGAGTGCAGGAGGAAGAACAAAAAGAAGGGAGGGGAAAAAAAAGATTTATGTGGTTCCAACCCTCAGACTCTTATCTCCAGAAATAGGATCTGCAAGAGTAGTCATCCAGGAAAAAGGTGTATAGAAAATTAATGGTAAATACTTCATAAAATATTCCTTTATCAGGGCCCTTCAGGCCCCCAAATTAAGAAAATGTCTGCCTGGTAGTTCCCTGATAAATTTTATTCTACATTAATCTACATCTGAGATGGAACTGTACCTGTGTGGTGCTAGGGATGATGGGGTAATTAGTTTATCCTAAACCACGTTCACAAAACCTGGAAGTCAAGAACCCCAGCCCTTCAGAAGAAGAGAGTGAGAAGAAAGATGTTTTTGTGCATTTGCAATGGGGAGAGATTCGGGACTCAGAGGTGAGAGGGTTGCAGCAGAAAGTCTCTCAAGAGAAAATTCAGAGTGATTTTGGGTGCTGATATATTAATAGAAGCTGATTGAAGGTGTATGCCATCTAAGAAGGAGATAATTGCTTTAATGCCTTACAAAGTTTTCAAAGTGAAGAAATAATTAATTTGTCCCTTGTGAGTCAGTACAGAGAAACTTTGAGTGTAGAAAAATATTTTTCCACCTCCCAACACTCACAGATACTCAAAGATGGCAAAGTTCCTACCTAGTGTCCAGTGGCATTTAGAAAAGACCCTTAATTAGGATTAAACAACTGCTTGTTATCTAAGCTTGACATTCATATGTGACATCACATCCGGTGGTGTCCTTGTGTATGAATGCATGCAAGTGTGCACCCTTCAGGAGCCTTAGGTCAGAGGGTAACCCTGCACTGTGGCATCTGTGTTACAAATTGTGAGAGATGCCTCTTCTTCAGTCACAGTGTCCTAGGTCAGTTCCTTGTCTATTGGACATGACCTAACTTGGTTCCTTGTCCTATGTTCCTTGTTCCTATGTCCATCCTTTTTGCTTTCCTAATCCTTACCCTTTTGCCAGGCTCAGTCTAGACCAAGAAAATAGGATGCTTTCCAAGGCTCTGTGATCTGAGCTGCTCATACACGCATCCTTTCTCCATGACTCTCTAAGCATCAGAGAGAGCTCAGAGGAGGCACAGGTCTTTAAGCTGTCCTTTCTTGAGCCCTTCCCCAGCCTTCCCCACCAATACACAGCTCTAGTTAATTCTCTCCTGGCCTGCAATGGAGCACATTCTCTTTTTCAGTGTCCTAGTAAGTCAAGGGCCAGAAGATAGGGGATAAAGTATCAAGGAGGATCAAGATTCCTGAAAAAGAGAGAGCTGACACTTTCCCCAGGATGCTACAGTTAAGTTCCAGCAAAAAGAAGAAATAAGTAGCCTGACTTCCTGATTAAAATGACCAGTTGTCCATGCATTTCTATTTATCCCCCTGCCCTACTAACAGACACTACAGGAATAAAAAAGAAGTCAACAAGGGCGAAGAGAATGGGAAAAAAGGTGTAATGGATGATAGTTTGCAAATTATTTTTGAAACGGGAAAGCAGAGAGAACTGTTTCCAAGGTGATAAGCCTATGAAATTCGAACTAGGTTTCTGCAAAGGGGAAAACCAAAAAGCAGCAACTCCATTCACACAGCAGAACCACCAGGAGACTCGGCACTTGGAGGCTCGAGCTACTATGGGAGGTAAAGTGGATTCCTGGCATTAGAAGCAGGATTATCGGCTAAATTTGTATACAGAGCAGTTAGGCAGCAGGAGTGCCTTCCATTTTCTCTATAGCTGAGGAAATAGCTTTTCCAAAAGTATGTTGACTGCTCATTTCACTTTGCCAAGGAGTGTCCCAGTTTTAAACAGCAAGTCCTACGTCCCAGAAGCCCCCTCTGTATCCTTCAAGTCAGGACAGTTGTTTATGTGTGCTCGCTCAGCCACCACACAGCTTGGAGAGACAATACTGTTCTCACTGAAACACATGATATTGGGAAAGCTGTCAATTTCTGGACTACAGATACCAAAGTTATAGGGTAAATTTAAATTTAAATATAAAAAGAGTAAGAGAGAAGAAAAGTGTTAAAGGATAGGCAAGGAGAGATATCATTGAGAAGAACTTTCGCTATGGGAGAAATAAAACAGAACAAAAGAATTTTGAGGATAACTTTAGGTATGGGGAGTGAAAGAAATAAAAAGATGCCCACCAACCTATAATACATATCCTTTAAAAATTAGAGCAGAATATGTCCTAAAAAGAGAAGAGGATGCTGTGTGAGACACCATCGGAAGAAAAGAAAGATCTGCTTGACTGTAGTATTAGGGTGAGCAAATGAAATCCCTAAGTAAGTTGGAGAAAAAATTGAAGAACAAAAAAGATAAAAAATAGGCAAAAAAGTGGAAACTGAGAGGGAATGTTAAAAATTTAAAGGATTAACACAGGGGTTCCATTTTTGAATATATGATCTCCATAAAGAGAAAGCAAGGGAATCAGAAATGGGTATATTATAAAAGAAAATACAGTAATATCCCCCAGAACTGAATGATTCACTCCTGCAGTTTAAGGAACACACTGCGTGAGCAGCACCATGAACATACAAAAGAAAACGCAGACCAAGACACTTGGCGCCCAAAGGTGGGCAGTCCAGTCATTGGAAGGTCAAGATTCCATGGCATAGTTCTTGGTATTAATAATATTTTCTATAGAAAATTGAAGATCTAAGCAGGAAGAAAGACATTCAAAGCCAGTCCATGTAACTCAGAAAGGCAGAGACTGGCCAGTGGGTGGAAGTTCCATTGTTAGTTTAAGGCTTGACGTGAAGTTGAACAACAGCCTAAGAACTCCCTTCCAAAGCCGCGTGTCCACCATCCCTAGAAATGGTCAAGCCAAGTTTCAACGCCACCAATTAATGATGGCATAAAGCAGATTCCTGCAAGAGGTGGCCTCCCAGTACCTTCTAATCTGTGACTCTTTGACTCAGTCACATTACTCTCACATTTGAGAGAGTCATCCTAGATGTTTCTCTGACACACGTCTCAGTACAGATGGACCAAAGCCAAGAATAAGAAGTCCTCACACAATCAGTAAGGTAGAATTTAGGAATATAAATGTAGATCTCTTACACCAGGAGTAAAATATCTGTTTTCTTCTCATAATTCCTTTAAAAGATATATAAATCGTTAATGCAAAAATTATGATCCCATACTGTGGGGATTATAACATCGGTAGATTTAATATGTATGGTAGCATTATCATAACATACAGGGGCCTAGATGTCATTGTCCTTTCCAAATGTCTCACATTTCATGTAGTGCTATAATATCAACTCTTAGTAGGCTATGAATTCCAGAGTGCATATGGTAATTCCAATTACAAGCACTAAAATAATCGAAAAATCTAAAATGGCAATAAAGGGATTATAGTGGAAAGTTAAAAATTCAGAAAAAGCTAGGGAAGTGAGAATAAATGAACAGAAATGTAAATAGGACAAAATCAGAAGGCAGGGAAATGGTACACCTAAATAAAGAATATCAACACTCATATTCTATGTAAATGGATAAACATTCCCATTAAAAGGCAGAGATTGTCAGAATAGGTAAAAGTCAGAGATTGTCAGCCAACTTTATGATGTCTACATGTGATAGCCTTGAAATATAAAGATGTTGAAATTAAGATTATAGAGACATGTTATAACATGCAGACAATAAGTTTAAGAAAGCTGGAGGTGTCCTGCAATATTAGCAATGGTAGACTTAAGGCAAGAAATGTCACTGATGTCAAGAGACATTCTCCAGGATAATCTCCCCATCTCTGGAGCCTCAACTTAATCACATCTTTATAGTCCGTTTTGCCTTATAAGGTAACATTCGCAGGTTTGGGAACTAGGATGTGCGTTTTCTTTGGTGGCCATGTGATATTATGCAGCTACTAAACCTGTAATTAAACAACTTCTGCCAAAGAAAACTCCTGGCCTACATGTTCTCACTGATGAAAACTTCCAAATGCTTTGGGAGGAAATGATACCAAATTTTTCCATAAAGTGGCAAAAGAGGACATATTCCCCAATTCATTTTATGATAACCCAAATTACCTTGATACCAAAACCTGACAAAGATCTTGTAAAAAAAGAAAGCCATAAGCCAGTATCTTTCATATACATTGAGGTTAAAATCCTGAATAAAAAGGTAATGGGAAGAAGTCAGCTAGATATATAAAGGGGATCATTTAGTACAGAATTCCCCCATAATCTTCCCCAGTCAGTTTTCCCCCAGCATCAAGGTAATCACTTTTGGGATTTCTTTACACATAGATTATGATTATTTTTGCCTACCTTGAGCTTTATATGATTGAGTCATGAAGTATGTGTTCTTTGCTATGTGCCTTTTTTCATTCAGAGTAATGTACAGTGGCCCACCTTATCTACAGGGGTTACATTCTGAGACGCCCAGTGGATCTCTGAAACCTGGGATAGTCACCAAACCCTATGTATAAGATGTTTTTCCTCTGCATATACACCTGTGGTAAAGTTTAGTTAATAAATTAGGTGCAGTAACAGATTAGCAACAACTAACAGCAAAATAGGACAATGATAGCATGTACTGTAATAAAAGTTATGTGCATGGTGTGTTCTCTCTCAAAATATCTTGCTGTACTGTACTCACCCTTCTTGTTGAGATGGTATGAGATGATAAGGTGCTCACATGACAATATGAAGTGATGTGAATGGCATCTGCGTAGTGGTACCACACTAGGCTACCGCTAACCTGTCTGCCTCAGAAGGAGGATCACCTGCTTGCAGGCCGAGGTTCAGCACCAGCAACTGGAGGTGCAGAAGGGAAATCCACAGACAAGGGCAGAGTGCCCTACAGCTTTGTCCCCACTGTATGTTTCGGTAGTGGTTACTTTTCTTTGCTGAGTAGTTATTTCCTCATACGAACAGACAGTTGGTTCTCCTTACTCATGGTAGTTATTTCTGATAAAGTTGCTGAGGACACTTCATTAGAGACTACTGCATCATTGCTTATAGGAGAAATGCTGGAATAGGTTCCTGTGAGCCTCTGTCACAGCATTGTTACCAGCTGATCAATACGTAACATTGTTCAGTATTTGTGTTTCTGGCCAAGACACCGTACTGAATATATGTTGCTGATTCATTAACATTGAACTCAGAGCCAACAGCTCTGTAGCTCATGCATGAATGAAGCTCATCTAACCTTTCTAGATGGTGAAGTTTACCTAACACTTATTTATTTTCTCCATAAGGCACATGGCAGCTTTCTTGCACTGAAGCACACTAGATAGCACTTCAACACTATGCTTGGGGGCTGTCTCAAATGGCAAAATCACCAAGAAAAGACACGAAGATGGGAAACACATGGTCCTAGTTGGACAGCTGAAAGAATGCTTGTTGACAGAATGAGAACTCCAACAACAAGGCCGGGCTCTGCCCGCATCAACCTCCGTTGGAAACACGTGACTGAACATTTTCCGTGCTCTGAGCATAAGTGTGCATATTCACGCATGACCTTGAAAGCACTGCAAATACTGATTTTGGAGTTACAAGGAAGTTTAAGGTGGTAGATGAATTTGCAAATATGGAATCCATCAATGATGAGGATCGACTGTTACATTTCTTGTTGTATGGATATTTGTTTTGTGTCAGTGTCACCTGCTAATAGAAATCCTTGTGAGAACCTATGACCTCATGAATTTTAGGCATGACCTAGGAGTAGAATTGCTGGATCATAGGCAGGTCTGTACTCAGCTTTGAGTAAACTGGCAACATTTCTTTCCAGCGGGTTTTACTAGTTGATTCTCCTTCCTCCATCTGAATTGTCTACTGAACTACTGTGGCCTTAAACTGCACTGCAGGGTATCCAGAACAACGGAGCTAGGGAAGTCGGCTCTGCAGTCAGGGTTCCGAGAGAGAAGAGAGGCCATCCTCCTCGATTCCCTCCCTTGCCAGCGACCTTCCTTCACTTTTCTTTAACGGTTACACATGGCTCAACACAGCTGCTCAGAGGCCAACAGGCAGCTGGCAGGACAGAGGTGTCCTGGGCAGCTGTCAGCGCAGCTCCCATGGGGATGGGTGCTTCCTTCACAGTATGATCCTGACTTCTGATACGTTAGTGTCATTACAGGGTCTGCGTAAAGGTAGCACTGAAATAGAAGTATCCTGCCCAGAGGCTCTGGGGATAGGTCCAACATAATCTCCTTTGAAGATTATAAACTGATACAACTTTTTGAAGGAAATTTAATACAGTGATTTAAGAAGATAAAACTGTACAGATGTGCTCGCTTACATATGAAGATATTTATTGCAGCATCCTTTATACTGGTGAAAAACTGGAAAAAACACAAAGTTCATCAGCAGGGTACTCACTACTTTCATGATGTTTTATTTGTAAGGTGAGTATTTGGCAATCACAGAAAATGTGAGAGATTTATGAGCGGTGGTATGGAAAGGTTTAATGCACACACTCGTACACACAGAGCAAAAGAGAGCAGCAGAACAATATGTTTACGAAGATAGCAAGTGAAGACCAGCTATGCTTGTATATGCATAGATAATTCTGCATGGACACAATGGAAACTAATTCTAGTGTTTACCTCCAGGAGATGGACCAGGAAAGTCAGGCATTGGTGAGAGGGATGTTTGCATTTGTTTTATCTCCCTCTATACGTTTCTTTCTTTATCATGAGTTGTGCTAATTTTATGACTCATGGAAGTTTTAAGAAATGTAAATATTTTAAATGTGATCTTGCTAATTTATTCAGCCCCCATGTCATCCCTGCTTTTATAAACTCTTTTTTTGGTCAGTTCTACACGTTGGTTCCTCAGCCTTTACCTCACACATCAAGCAGCTCAGGAAGGTGCCCTGGTGGTATTTGAAGACCTGGGATGAGAATGTGGCTGAATAGCCACAGCTGGAGCTCAGTCACGTTGAAGAGACAGGAATGGGCTGCAGAATCAGCAGATTATGAGGTCGGTTTGAGGGCACGTCCTCTCTATCTCCGTCTTACCAGGGCTCCATAGCTGTGGTCCGAGGGTATCTGGTAGATGGTGTGAAGAGATCCTGTGGAGAATACGGGGTTCTAAGGGCCCTGAGGTGAAGACAAATGTCCTGACAGAGACTGTTGGTCACCACTGGGGGTTTGATATGTGTTCTGGGGCCGTTTGTGGTGTCCTCTGCTTGTGGGTGTCTTAGGCTGTCAGGGCTCACTGGACCAGGGTGAGGTGCAGAAGAGAGCAGGGGGCGGGCTGTTTGCAGCCTGGACTGTTGGGTGAGAACCAGGACTGGGGTCTGGGAGGAAGCCAGCCTGGGTGCTGAGAAACTCCTGACTAGGTGATTTCAAGTTTGCCCATTACAGAAAACTTTTCCACACTGTGAAACCTGATTAGCCTCAAGAGGGAGGAGTGAAAGCATCTCTGGCTTTCCCTTGACTCTGTCTGTTTCTGTGAACTTGGCAAATTTAGTTCCTCAGTGAATACTTGTCCTTGGGGACAGAGAGAAGGAAAGAAGGTGCGAGACAGAGGGAGGCAGTGGGGCTGCGCAGAGCTCTAGTGTCACCGGCCTTGTCCCGAAGTGCCAGTGTGAAGACATTTTCCTCTTTCACTGAGGCTGAAGAGCCTCCCCAGCACCACTCCAGCAGGAGAAAGCCTGGACTGATCCCTGGAGGGCCACAGAACGTTCCAGTTTAGTTCCCTTCTTTGGAGGTGAGGGTCTCTGCCAGGGTTCCCCTCTGTGAAGGACAGAGTAAGAGAGGAGCGGGATGGGGAGCTGTGGGCCTCTCTGCTGTCCAGAACGGGACACCTAGAGCCTAAAGAGTGGGCTAGTGGGGCTGCAGAGCGGGTGGGCTCCACCCAAATCCCTCCTCCGCAGCAGAGAGCTGAGTCCGCTCTCTGCTCTCACCCAGGACCTGTGCACTCAGTTCTCCCCATTTCTTCCTTACATGTGCTTGCCATTTTAAGGGGGTCTGCGGGGAGAGAGACCACTGATTGACCAGACAATGCCTCAGGGAAGAGTGACAAGAGGGTCCTGTCTTATAACAGGAGAAAAGGCAGCTCAGGTTAGGTCCTCTTGGTCATTCTTTGACTTATTTGTGATTCATTCATCGATTTATTTACTGAATAAATATTCAAAGAGTATAAACTCTGTGTCAGACTCTTCTTGGCAGTGGAGATGTAGCAGTAAACAAGAAATCCAAAGAAGAAAGAAACTACTCCGAGGCACTTCAATTTCACCCTCAGTAAGAACCAGTAAGGAGAAGATACAGCCTAAGAGAGGACAGGGTGAAGAAGGGCTTATGTTCTCCGAGAGAGGCTGTGTGGGGGGCCGTGGCCGGGAGACACCTGTGTGGTGCCCTGCAGGTTGTAAAGGAAGGAGTCCCAGTGGCCTCAGGAGGTCAGTGCGGTCCATTTTGGTGTTTTCTGACACTTCTCCTTACTTGGAGGATCTGGAGCAAGTAGGAGGCCAGAGATGAGCTGGAAAGCCTGGGGGCTTTTCCAGGCTTTTCTCAGTGACTCAGACCATGGCTGTGTGAACTGGGCATGGCGGCCCATTCAGAGGCCGCATCTCCCTGCTGGAACTGGAGAGGTGAGACCTGGGGAAGACAGAGGATGTTGCCTCTAGACATAGCTGTTTTCCTGTCCCCTGGGCCCAAGGGCAGAGACAGTACAGGACAGATGGGCATTGGGGATGAAGGGCCGAGCCTCTTCTTCAATCCTTCTGATAACACAGGAGTCATGATCTCAGAGCTGGTGGTCACCAGTAGGGAGCTGGCAAGGCTCTACTTGCTTGAGGAGGAATAGTCACAGACAGGAGAGATAGAGGATGGCTTTCATCTAAGAATATGGAGGAAGATGTGGACAACCCACTGCAGGGAGCCAGCTCTGCAGGAGGAAAAGCTCAGTATTTTATCCCAAAATATCTCTAATCCTAGGACAAGGTCCTGAGTAGACCCCACCTCCCTGCCAGCTAGCTCCAGCAGCAGGCAAAAATGATTGTGAAGATAACTGGGATGAAAACCTTAAGGAACATAAGGTTAATGGAGCCTATATGTAGGGAATTTAAAGGGAAAGAAAGGGGAGAAGGAACCCTAGGTAGGTGCGATTGGCTAGGAATACATTCTGGTACCTGTTGAGAAGTAGCACTTGGATGTGGGTGGGATACCAGGCACGGAGGAAGGTTTAGGGTGTTCAGTTTGGAAGGCAGTGGTATACACCAGCATGTTGTGAGCAGGGAATTCGACCTGGGGCAGGTCGGAGCAGGGCTGGAGGCAGGATGTCCATGGAATTAAGAGACCTGAGGGTGGGTGGGTTTTCATGCCCAGGGTGTGGTGTTGGTGACTGTTGTTCATCTTCTTAGATAAATATATAGTTATCTTCATATATTTTCTTCATAAAACATTTTACATCTAGCCTGTACAGAGAACAGTGGAAAATGAACCCACCTGGTCATGTTCTGGAGCTCAAAGGCAGAGGAGGTATTTCCTCAGACTGGAAATAGCCTTAGTCATTTTGAAATTAGAAGCATTTGATCTTTCCTTTTCTCTCTAGATTTCAGAAAGAGCAAGAGCACAGGACTAGATGTTGAAGAATTACTCTAGTGCCCTTAAATTTTATCTCTTTGGCTTCCATGGCTCCAAAGGACTACACGTCATTTTTTTTGCCGCCTTCTTCATCCTCTATTCAGTGACATTAATGGGAAACATAGTTATCATGATGGTCTGTGGTAATAAGCAGCTGCAGTCCCCCATGTATTTCTTCCTTGGCCACCTCTCTGTCCTTGAGATCCTGATCACCTCTGTTGCTGTCCCCTTGATGCTCCGGGGATTGCTGCTTCCAGGGATGCAGGCAATATCCCTGACGGCATGTGGTGCACAACTGTATATGTACCTTTCTTTGGGTACATCAGAGTTGGTATTAATGGGAGCGATGGCTGTGGACCGTTACGTGGCTGTCTGTCACCCCCTGAGATACAACATCATTATGAACAGCCGCACGTGCTGCTTTGTGGTAATTGCCTCATGGGTGTTTGGGTTCCTTTTTCAAATCTGCCCCCTCTATGCCACATTTCAGTTTACTTTCTGCAAATCAAATGTGTTAGACCATTTTTACTGTGACCGAGGGCAACTGCTCAAACTATCCTGTGATGACACTCTTTTCACAGAGTTTGTTCTGTTTTTAATGGCTGTTTTCATTATTGTCGGTTCTCTGGCCCCAACAATTGTCTCCTACACCTACATCATCTTCACCATCCTTAGGATGCCCACCGCCTCTGGCAGGAGGAAGGCCTTCTCCACGTGTGCCTCCCACTTCACCTTTGTTGTGATCGGCTATGGCAGCTGCCTGTTCCTCTACATGAAACCCAAGCAGACGCAGGCAGTCGAGTACAACAGGGTGGCGTCCCTGATGGTTTTAGTGGTGACCCCTTTCCTGAACCCTTTTATCTTCACCCTCCGGAATGACAAATTCATAGAGGCCTTTCGAGATGTCATGAAACGCTGCTCTCAACTCCTCAAGGACTAGTTCTGTCTTAAGGACCATCATGGACACACCATCAAGGACCTGCGTGATCTGAAAGCACTGATTCAAATCTGAAATAATCATTGTCATAACCAAATAGTTTCTGATCTGCAAGGTAACTTTAAAATGCTGACAGTGCTCTAATTTATAACCAGATGATCCCTACTTGGGGAGATCACTTTATTATTTCTTAACAGTATACATACATTAATACAGTAGTTTTAGTATGTCTTACAATATAAATTAGCAAAGTAGTCATACAAAATATGTGCTTCTTTTGGAACGTGCAGCTCTTAGAATGGGAAAAGCAAGGAAAAGTGTAATTCATTCTCCGACAGCTGATCTACATGTTTGATTCTGGGAGGTGTGGTCATCTTCTCAGAAAGTGTCCTGTGTTTTCATGACTTTCTGACTATATTACCCTGCATTTATTCCCTGAGTGATCCCAAGTCCAGCGTCAGGCTTCAGCCATTTTTCGAGGTTCCTGCCCCAAGGTCACGGTGACGGTACCTCCCTGTAGGTTTTCTTGACTGGCAGTAGTGAGAGTCCATAGCAACCTGAGGGCTGGATGTGGGTCCGTACAGACAGGTCTCCAGTTGGTGGGCTCTGTCAGGGTGTGGAGGGGCGGAGGGGAGGTTTTGGGAAGAGGCATCTACAAAGCTGGTGTCACTCACGTGGTCATGCCAGCTCCAGATGTGGGAGGGCCATGGGCTGTCTTCTGGGGCCTAAAGGGACAAGGGAGAGCTGAGCTTGCTGTGTCCCTGGGCAGAGGGGGAATGCCAAGAGGGCAGAAAAGGAGGCCACCCTGGTCACGCCTGCCTGTGATTGTCATGCTGCTCAGCCTGCCCTGGAGCCTCCATCTCCCTTCCCTCTTGGCTACTCCGTCCCATCTCGCCCCATTTCTTCTCTGATTCTTTGTCACGTCTCTCTCTGTGACTGTCAGCTTCATTTCTGTGTCCCTTTCCCCCATTCCCGTTTTCACAGGGACCCGGTTTACGAAGCTCTCTTCTAGCTCTGTCCTTAATCATCACCCATATGCCTTATTTCCAATGTTGTCCCATCCCAGCTCCTGTTCCTTCCACTCCACTATTCTCAAATAATATTTCTTATACAGTCAGGCAGTGGTCAAAAGACTGCCCACAAGTCTGCCTTCCCAATGTGATGAATGTCTGACGTGAGCTCCCTGAAGGGATTGGGGAAAAAGGGAGCTGACCCATATAACTGAAAATAATATTCTTACTGGAACCTGTAAGGCTAAGAAAAGAACTGTGTGCAATCATAGGACTCTTGTTAGTAAAGTTGTTTCTTATGGGGAATGAGTTCGCAGGTTTGAAATTAACTGTATTCTTGAAATTGCTGTGCGTATATGCTACAGTTGAACAAGTAAAGAAAGGGTGGCAAGTGGTGGGAGCCAGGTTCTCACTGTCAGTAGGTAAGTTACACATGAGCAAAGTGAGAGGGTTAGAGTAAGGCGTCCGGTGCCGGGTTAGCGCGTCAGTGTGCACTCGCACTTAGATGGATGCATGTGGAGAGATTGATATGATATAAAGAAATGACTTGTTCAGAATTATTTTGGCTGCTCTATTACCTTCTCTTTTCATATAAATTTTGGATATAGATATCTATATCTTTGTAGATATAAATCTACAAAGAAGCTTGCTGGGATATTGATCAGGACTGCATTGAATCTATAGTTAAATTGTTAAAGCCACAGGCATAAGACTCTCTCTATGTATGATTGCACACTTTCTGCCTGACTATGGGGTTGAGTAGGGTTCTTTGATGGTGGGAGGCCAATCCCTCATCTCTCCTCTGTGTGTCATACTAGTTCTCTACATCTCATTTTAAATGAAGCATGTTTGTCATTTCTCTGTGATGTTAGGCTTGATCCCGAGCCTCCCTTCCATCAGCCTGCACTTCTGTTGTCGTGATACCCTTGTACAAAACCATCCAGCAGGCTTTTCAACTCCTCAGGAGCTGGGTACCTTTGTCAGGTCATTCTAGTCTATTAGAATCCTCATCCACTTTACCTGTACCCCTCACCTCTCCAGGCCAGAGAGCCGATGTTGTTTTCAAACACTATACCTGATGTCATCTGACCCACTCAGCTGTACCAGTGATCAGCAGCTATGTGCTGCTTATTAAAGACTCAGAAGCAAAGGGCTCAACCCAACCCGAGCTCAATGGGGATTTTCACATTCACTTGCTGTGCCTGAAAAGGTACTCTTACTCTTCATTCATATAATTTGCATGAGGACCTCTTAAGAATCCAAATAATAGGAAACATCAGCATCATTCTAATCAACGCAGCATTATTCACGATTGTCAAGTCGTGGAAATAATCCAAAAACCTACTGACAGATATATGTATAACCAAATGTGGCATATACATACAACAGAATATTATTGAGACTTAAAAAGCAATGAAATTCTGATACATGCTACAACATGGAAAAATCCTGAAAATATTTACTCTAAGTGAATAAACCACATACAATAGCACAAATATTGTATGATTTCACTAACATAAGAATGTTTGTAGAGACAGAAAGTAGAATGATGAGTAGCAGGAGCTTGGGGAAGTAAACAGTGGGTGTAATTAATTAACAGGTACACAGTTTCAACTTGGGATGATAAAAATGTTCTGATGGTGGGTGGTGGTGCTGGTAATGCAAAAATGTGACTGTAATTAATGCCACTGAATTGTAGACTTAAAAATGGTTAAAATGGTAAATCTTATGTTACATGTTTTTTACCACAATAAAAAGGAAAAAATTTCAAATAACTCTAAATGGTTTATAGAGTGAATCATCAGATTGTGGCCTTTTCCCTTCTGATCCACAATACTATTTAGAGGTGACCATGTTCAACTATTGCTACTAGTATATATCTATAAGCAATATACTTATACAGGGATTTCTTCATTTATCAACCTGTTTTCTTTTAGTTAATAATTGCCTCATTCTAAAATTTTGCTTGAACAGTCACCCTTTTTTTCCTGCTCATATGCACCTACAGATGTCCTAAACCCAATGATACATTTTTTTCCTTGTGCTTTGTGCTCTGTAGGCCTTCTTTCTTGGTTTGCTTCCAGGTTTTGATGGGGCCAACTTTCCAACATCCTTCTAAGAGAGAACTCCTATGAGGTAAGCTTGCTGAAACTTGGGTATTTTTATTCCAGCATCACTGGTACTTTGGCCAGATAATAAGGCCTGCACACCAGTCGCTGGGATGCTTTGCCTGTGGATGCCCCCCGCTGCCCCATGGGCACCCCCAGCACCCAGTGTGCCTCTCCCATACCAGCCCCCATCCTGTCCTGGCTTCCTGTGCACATTCCCGATTGCAGCTTGAGTGAACATTGGCATAAGGCTGGTGAGCATGCACAGGAACCCAGCCTGAACTTGCAGGCGAGGGAGAGAATACAAACTTGAACAGAAGCTCATTCCTTGGGAAAGGAAAAGGGAGGATGTCAGCAGAGTGTGGCCTGGTGTGCGGCCTGGTGTGCGGCCTGGTGTGCGGCCTGGTGTGTGGCCGTACAGAGAGGACAGACAAATGAAAAAGTTTGGCCACAAGAGGGTGAAAGAAGTGTGGAAGCAGGTGTATCTTTAGAAGGTCTGAGAAAGCCACCGAATCACTAGAATCAATCAGACTCATTAGCAGAGCTGATGGAAGGTATTTCTCTTCTGAAGTCAGTCAGTAAATTAATCTAATCCATTAATCCGTTAATGAATAATGAAATATTATTCAGCCATAAAAAGAAGGAAACCCTGTCATTCACAACAGCATGGATGGACCTTGAGGCATCATGCCAAATAAAGTAAGTCAGACAGAGAAAGATGCATATTGTACAGTCTCACATGTATGTGTAATCTAAAAAAGCCAAACTCAGGCTTTTTTAGATTTCACATATAAATGTAGGAACAGAAAGTATATTGATGGTTGCCAGGGGCTGGGAAGTGGGGGAAATTTGGAGATGTTGGTTGAAGGGTACAAACTTCCTGTTACAAGATGAATAAATCCTGGAGCTCTAATGTACAGCATGGTGACTGTAATTAACGACACTGTATTGTGCTCATGAAAGTTACTAATAGGGTAGATCTTAGATGTTCTTACTGCAAGAGAAAAAGGGACTATGTGAGGTTTTGGCTGTATTAACTAGCCTTTTTGTGGTCAATCATTTCACAATATTCATGTCTACCAAATTATTCCTATTTGCATAATTACATGAAGAAACGTCTGGAAGGCAACATGAGAAACTGATGACATGTGGGGCTGTTAGATGTAAGAGTGGGAGGAGAACATTTTATTGTATAGTTTTTTAATATTGTTTTGGTGTGTATTTCATTAATATGTATTATTAATGAAATTCTGTATTGTCGATTTAAAAATAAGAGAACTTAAACTGTCCTGTGTTTTTCCAGTATATTAGGGATATATTAGTTAAGTTCTTATTTTTAATTGCCAGGAAGGTTTGATTGTTTATACAACTATCTCATCCTATGTTTGATTGTTTATGCAGATATTATTATTTTTAGCAGATGATACCAGGTTTACATACAGTCTGCAAAGTTTCAGTTTAGCTAAATGAAGAAAATGGAAGAACAGCAGGGGAGGCTTAAAAACCTTAGATTTTACCAGAGTCTAACCAGTCTGGAGGAAGAGAAATACCCATCTCCAGCCCCTCTGCCCTTCCTGTGTCATTAATGGTGCAGGAAGCTGTCAATCACAACCCTGGGCACAGGCTCACTGAAATGACAAGACTGTGGAATGCTTCACCCCCTCCACTCCCTACCACTACACCAATAGGGCTCCTGTATAATGAGAGGGGATTGCAACTGAAAGAACTCTGAGTCTTGTTTAAAAAGGAGATGCCAGGGAAACACAGAGACAGCAGATGAGACTAAAACAAGGACCAGAGATGAATTTTAGCCTCTGACACCTGCAACTACAGTAAACAGCAAACTCAGCCTAAATCCTGGCCAGGCAAACATAAAACCTGACAAAAAAGACCTGTTTACCTTAGTTCCTTTTACTCATTACATAATGTTCAACTACCAACAAAATATTACAAGACATAAAAACACAATCACAGTTTAAAGAGACAGAGCAAGCCTCAAAACCAGATTCGGATATGGCAGAAATGTTGGAATTATCAGACTGGGATTTTAAAATAAGTATGGTTAATATGCTAAGGGTTCTAGTGGAAAGGTAGACAACATACAAGAGTGGATGGGTAATATAAGCAGAGAAATGGAAACTCCAAGAATAAAAAGGAAATGTTAGAAAAAAACTCAATGTAAACAAAAATGAAGAATGTCTTTAATGGGCTCAGCAAAGGACTGGACATAGTCAAGGAAAGAAACAGTGATCTTGAAGATATGTCTTTAGAAATTTCTAGAGCTGAGATGGAAAGTAAGAAATGAATGTTAAAGATAGAATATCCAAAACCTTTGGAACAATAGAAGAGGTATATCATATGTGTAATGGGAATACCAGAAGAAGAAAGAGAAGGGAACAGACCAAATATATCAAGTAATAATGACAGAACTTTCCAAAGTTAATGACAGACATCCAATCACAGATCCAGGAAGCTAAGAGAGAATCCAGGAGAATACCAAGCAGGATAAATACCAAACAACTTACTGTGATATAACCATATCATAAGCAAAGTGCAGAAAATCAAAGACAAAGAGAAAATATTGAAAGAAGCAAGAGCGGGAGAAAACATACAACTGATAGAGGAACAAGAATAAAAATTACATTAGGCTTGTCTTCACAAACCATCTAAGCCAAAAGGGAAGCAGAGGAAAACATTTAAAGTGTTGAAAGAAAAGAAAAAAACCACCAACCTATAATTCTGTATCCAGTGAAATTAAAAAGTGAGGAAAGACTTTCTCAGACAAACAAAATTTGAGGGAATTTGTCACCAGTAGACCTGCCTTGCAAGAAATGTTAAAAGAAGTTGCTCAGAGAGAAGGAAAATTATGTAGCTCAGAAATTGAATCTACAGAAAGAAAGGTTGAACCCTAGAGAAGGAATAAAATGAAGGTGAAATAAAATTCTGTATTTTTCTTTTTCTAACCTGATCTTACAGATAACAGTGTCAAAATAACACTGCAATGATATATTGGATGACTACAGTTTATGAATAAGTGAAATGTATGACAGCAAGTTGTAAGGGATGTGAGGGAGGAATTGGAAATAGATTGTTATAAGACACCTGTGCTACCTATGAAGTAATATAGTGTTATTTAAAGTGATTTTAGTGAGGTCACATAATCCAAGGCTAATGGAGAAAAGTCCATTGCTTTCCAAATACTCTGTTTCTTCTATACCAGAATGAAAAATTGGAATTTGAAATGAAATACACAACACTACTACATTAGCACCAAAAATATAATTAGGTATAAACCTAACACAATTTGTACAAGATCTATATGAGAAAAACTACAAAACTTTGAAAGAAATAAAAGAAGATCTAAATAAATGGAAAAATACCTCATATTCCTGGATAGGAAAACTTAGTATTATTAAGGTGTCAATTCTTCCTAACTTGATCTACAGATGTGATGCAATCTCAAGCAAAATCCCAGTAAGATATTTTGTGGATAACAACAAAGTGATCCTAGTGTTTATATGGAAAGGTGAAAAGCCCAGAATAGCCGTCATGATCCTGAAGAAGAATGAAGGTGAGGTACTGATGCTACCCCACTTCAAGACCTATTTATAAAGGTATGGTTATCAAGACAGTGTTATTGGTGAAATAATAGAGAAATATTTCAATGGAACAGAATAGAAAACCCAGAAATAGATCCACACACATATCATCAACTGATTCTGACAAAGAACAAAGGTAAATCAGTGGAGAACAGACATTTTTTTCAATAGAAGGTGCTGGAACGACTGGATATCAACATGCAAAAAAACCAAAACCAAACCAGAGCAAACCTGGACAGCAGACCTTAGGCCTCCCTCCAAAAATAAACTCAAATTGGATCATAGTCCTAAATATAAAATGTAAAACTATGAAACTTTTGAGTATAATATAGAAGAAAAATAGGTGCTTTGGGGTTTGGTAATTTTTTTTAGACATAACATCAAAAACATAAGCCATGAAAGAAAAAAATTGTAAAGTGGACTTGGTTAAAACTAAAAACTTCTGCTCAGGGAAGGACTGGCAAGAGAATGAAAAGAAAAACCACAGTTTGGGAGAAAATACTTGCAAAGCACATATGAAATGTTGGACATGTAAAATATACAAAGACATCCAAAATATACAAAGGCCATGAAAAATTCAACAACCAGAAAACAAATAATTACAAAATGTACAAAAGAGCTGAACAGACACCTCACTAAAGAACATATGCAGCTGATAAGTAAGTGTATGAGAAGATGCTCAACATTGTGCCATCAGGAAACTGCAAATTAAAACAACAATGAGAAGCCACCACATATCTATTAGAATGGCTAAAATCCCAAACACCAAATGCTGATGAGGATACGGAGCAACAGGAAGTTTCCATCATTGCTGGTGGAATGCAGAACGGTACAGCCACTTGGGAAGACAACTTGGCAGTTTCTTACAAAACCAAATATACTCTTACTCTACAACCCAGCATTTGTGCGACTCATTATATATACCCAAATGAGTTGAAAACTCATATCTACACAAAATCCTGAACATGAAAATTTATTGTAGCTATATTCATAATTGCCCCAAACTGGAAGCAACCAAGATGTCTGTTGTGGGTTGAACTGTGTCCTCCCAAATTCATATATTGAAGTTCTAACTTCAATATATGAATGTTAGCTTGATTGGATATAAGGTCATTGTAGATGTAATTAGTTAAAATGAAGTCATACTGAAGTAGGGTGGGTGCCTAATTCTAATGACCAGTGTTCTCATAAATAGAGCACCATGTGAAGAGAGAGGCACCCAGGGAGAATGCCTTGTGAACATGAACTACAAACCAGATAAGCAATAGGGAAGAATTCATAAAGCCAAATGTAATGTTCTGGAAGAGAATAATAAAACTGATAAATCCCCAGCAGAATAAGCAAGGAAAAGGTAAAGAACCTAAATGACAAATGTCAGAAATGGAAACAAGGAAATCACAATAGCTATAATAAACTTTAAAAGTATAAAAGTGGAATCGTGAACAACTTTATGTCAATAAATTGGCAATTTAGATGAGCAATTCACCCGAAAAACACAGTTTATTAAAATGGACACAAACTGAAGTAGAAATTCTGAATAGTCATATAGTTATTAAAGACATTGAACTTGTGACTAAATACTTTCTCACAAAGAAAACTCCCGGCATAAACATCCTCACTGATGGATTTTCCAGACAATTTATGAGGAACTAATACACACTTTTTCCATAAAATAGGAAAGGGGGACGTATTTCCCAATTCATTTTATTATAACCAAAATTACCTTGATGCCAAAACTTGACAAGGACCTTACATAAAAGAAAACTATAGGCCAATATCTTTCACTAACAGAGAGGCCAAAGTCCTAAATAAAAAGTGAACAATGTAATTCAGTAATTTAAAAAGGGGTAACATGTCTTGGAATTCCCTCATAATCTTTCCCAGTTTCTCCCCAGCACTGAGGCAATCATTGTTGAGTTTCTTTAACTGATACAATCTTTTTGAGGGTGATTTGATAACAGCTAATAATTTAACACAGTTAGAAAGATGTGCAGCAAATTTAGAAACCTGTGAGAAGATTTATTGCAACAGCATTTATAGAAGAAAAATACTGGAAAAAATGACATGTTCATGAGCACACACATTAAGCAAATTATCAGTATATTCATAAAGTGAATATTAAGTACTCACTTAAAACTTGATTGATACATAATTACTAATATGGAGAGGTTTAATACATACACAAGTATGCATACATACATATATAAACATTTCATATATATATTAAGAAGGTAGCAGGGCAGTATATTTATTAAAATGTCATTACTTTAAAAGAATATATAGAGACATTCAGGTATACACACAGAAAACTTCTGTATGAATGCACTAGAAATTTATAATAATCTTTAGCTTTAGGAGATGGAGCAGGAGAGTTAGGCAGATGGAGAGAGAGGGTTTTACATTTTGTCTTAAAATTATGACCTGCACTAAGTTTTTAAAAAATGAGAGTTGGTTTCCAAAGTGTACTAATGAATATTTTAAATGTAATTTTGTGACTTAATTCAGGATCCCAGCCATCCTCATGTTTATGTAGTATTTTTTTTTTCTTTTTGGCCAATCCTGAGTATGTTTCTTCAACCTTTACCCTTCAGTTCGAGCAGCTCAGGGAGGTGACACAGTAGCAGTTGACGATCTAGACGGGAAATGTGTGTCTGAACAACCACAGCTGGAGAGACTGGAAGGCGCTGTGGATCAACGAAGCAGAAGCCGGAGCAGGAGGCAGATCGTCTCTATTGCTCATGCTTATGAGGTTCCCGTAACTACGGTCAGAGGGTATGTGGTAGGGAGAGTGCTGAGATCATCTGGAAAAGATGGGCTTCATGAAACTTTGGTTTCATGATGAAAAGTATATTTTGATGGAAGTCCATTTGGTGGCCTCTAGGTTTTTGATGTGTGCCTTGGAGCCCTTAGTGAATTCATCAGTGTAGGGGTAGCTTAGGCTCTGTAGAGCTAGACAGAGTTCTGGAGAAGCACAGAGCAGATCGGAGGGCTGACTATTCGCAGCCTGGATTGTAGTGATAAGTGAGAGCCTGGGGAGAAGGCAGCCTGCTGCTCAGAAACTCCTAGCTGGGAGCTGCCAAGTTTGCCCATTGCTCAAAACTTTTCCATGTTCTAAAACCTGATTAGCCTCAGGAGGGAAGAGTGGAAGTTTCTTCAGCTTTCCTTGACTAGATCCCTAGTGTGCCTCTGAACCTTAGCGTATAAACTCTCCTTGGGGACATACGGGAGAGACAGAAGGAGGCAGAGAAAATGAGAGACAGGGAGCTTGCTACATTCCTCTCAGCCTGTAACTTCCAGACTTACTTCCTAAGTTCCTGAATGTGGACAGTGGGCTTCACCATGAGTGGAGACAGCAGAGGTTGCCCCTGTCTCCCAAGCGTGGCTTTGTACTAGCCAGACACGAGGGGCCTGGGTTGCTGCCTGCAGAGCAATAGAACTCTCCGGTCCAGGTCCCTTCTCTGGAGGTGAGTGTCTGCTTCCCCTCAGTAAAGGAGAAAGTAGAAGAGCATCATCATGGGAAAGCGTAGGCTCAGCTGCCTGGAACAAGGTCTTCTGGAGCCCCAACTGGGGACTACAGGAGCCACGGAGTAGCTGACTCTCCACCAAGCCTCCTACTGGGGATGGCGCCACCTCTGCCATTGCCTAAGACTTCACTCTCTCATTTCTCTTCATCTTATCCTTCTATCTGCTTCCCTTTTGTAGGGGATCTCCGGGAGGAGAGACTGCAGGGGGACTGGCCGGTGCTTTAGGGAAGAGTGAATGGAGGGGGTGATAGTCAGGTCGGGTACTCTCTGTTAATTCACTGACTTGTTCTTCAATCTACTTATTTATATATTCATTCAAAAATATTTGTAGAGTACATATTTGGTCAGAACTCTGTTCTTGTTGCAGCTGGTGATACAAGATAGATAAAGATCTTGCCTTCAAGGTATTTAATTCTAATGGGAATTTTGATGATAAATTAATAAACAAGTAAAAGTGTATGTGATTTGAGATATTGATGAGGACCAATGGAAAGAAAAATACAGCCTAAACAGTTTAGAGAGTGAAGTTGTGCCTGTATCATTTTAGGGGATGACTGGGAGAGGGCCGACAAAGAGGAGACATTTGAGCAAAGACTTGCATGTGGTAAGGGAAGCAGCTCAGACATTCGAAGGGACTCAGTGTGATCTGTTTTGGTGTCTTCTAACATTTTTCCTTATCCTAGGGCTCTGAAGAAAATGGAAGGTCATAAACAAGCAGATAATGCTCTTTGGAAATTGCCAAGTGATCCTATAGGACTGAGACGATGGCAGTTTGTTTAGAAGGACAGAGTGCCCATTCAGAGTTTGTGACTCCCTGTGCAACTAGAGATTTGAGACCTAGAAATATAGAGGATTTTGCTTCAGCATCACAGCTGTTTTCTTGTCTCCTGGCCCAGGGTGGGAACTGTGCAATATAGATGGGAATTTCTGCAGCATTCGCACCTCCCTATGGTTATCTGGTGACCAGCTGAATCGAAATCTCAGAGCTAGCAATCGCCAGTTGGGAGCTGGGAAGGCTCCTCCTGCTTGGAGAAATGAGAGATAGAGGACGGCTTTCATCATAAGAATAAAGAGGAAGAAGTAGATAACCTCTCCAGGAGCCAGAGAAAGGCTCAGTACTTTATCTCAAAATAGATCTTATCTTTTGACAATGTCCTGGGTAGACCCCACTTCCTAACAACACCCCTAAGTGGTAACGATAACTGAGGCAAAAACTTTAAAATGAATATAATGCAAGGAGAACCTATGTAAAGAGGATACAAATTAGTCACTATGTCTGGGTGGGATTAGTTAGGATCACTTTATGGTGACTGTTGAATATAGCAGAATTTTGCTGGACACGAACGTAAGAGGCAGAGAAGTCGGTTTGGGGCATTGCGGGTGGGAGGGGTAGTGGTGTAAGGTTACCATGTTGCAGAGAGGGAAGTGGGTGGGCCTGGGGGGCGGGTCGGCAGGGTTGTAGGCAGGATGTCCAGTGAGTGGAGAGACAAGGGTGTATACAGGGGTGGGTGGATTTTCACGCCCAGGGTGTGGTGCTGGTGACTATTGCTCGTCTTCTTGGGCACACACATTAATCTTCATGTATTAAACATATCCTTCCTGAAACATTTAGCATCAACCTTGTATAGAAAATAGTAGTGTTATGTTGTGAAGCTTAGGAGAAAGATTTACTTCATCAAATTGTAAACGGATTTAACATTTTTGAGTTCAGAAGCAGTGTGATCTCTCTTTTGCTCTCTAGATTTCATAAGGAACAAGAGCTCAGAAGTAAATGTTGGGGAATTACTCTAGCGCCACTGAATTTTATCTCCTTGGATTCCCTGGCTCCAAAGAACTACACCGTATTCTCTTTGCCACCTTCTTCTTCTTCTACTTAGTGACATTAGTGGGAAATACGGTCATCATTCTGATTGTCTGTGTTGATAAACGCCTGCAGTCCCCCATGTATTTCTTCCTCGGTCATCTCTCTGCCTTGGAGATCCTGGTCACAACCATCATCGTCCCGGGGATGCTCTGGGGGCTGCTGCTCCCTGGGATGCAGACAATACCTCTGACTGCGTGTGTCGCCCAGCTCTTCCTGTACCTTGCTGTGGGGACCACAGAGTTTGCATTACTGGGAGCGATGGCCGTGGACCGTTACGTGGCTGTCTGTCACCCCTTGAGATACAACATCATCATGAGCAGCCGCACGTGCAACTTTGTGGTAATTGTGTCATGGGTGTTTGGGTTCCTTTTTCAGATTTGGCCAGTTTATGCCACGTTTCAGTTTTCCTACTGCAAATCAAATGTGGTGAACAATTTTTTTTGTGACCGAGGGCAATTGCTCAAACTATCATGCAATAATACTCTCTTCATAGAGTTTATCCTCTTCTTAATGGCTGTTTTTGTTCTTTTTGGTTCTTTGATCCCTACAATTGTCTCCTACACCTACATCATCTCCACCATCCTTAGGATCCCCTCTGCCTCTGGCCGGAGGAAGGCCTTCTCTACGTGTGCCTCCCACTTCACTTGTGTCATCATCGGCTATGGCAGCTGCCTGTTCCTCTATGTGAAACCCAAGCAGACGCAGGCAGCTGATTACAACAGGGTAGTTTCCCTGATGGTTTCAGTAGTTACTCCTTTCCTCAACCCCTTCATCTTCACTCTCCGAAATGACAAAGTCATAGAGGCCCTTCAGGATGGAGTGAAACGATGCTGTCAACTATTCAGGAACTAGCCTTGCCTTAAGGCATATTAGAGGGGAAAACACATTCTAGAATGATCTTAAAAGTACTTACTTCCTAGGTATATACCTAAAAGAAGTGAAAACATAAATCCACACAAAACCTCATTCATTTATGTTTATAATAGCATTATTCATAATAGCTAAAAGAAAACAACAACTTAAATGTCCATTAACTGATGCATGAATAAACAATGGAATATTATACAACCACAAAAGGAATACTGGTATGTACAACAATATGGATGAACATTGAGCACATTGTGCTATGTGAAAGAAGTCAGTCACAAAGGCCACATGTTACATGATTCATACAAAAGTCCAGAATAGGGAAGTATATAGAGACAGGAAGTGTATTAGTGATTGCCTATGACTGGGGGAAGGCAGGGTAGGGTGGTAATACCTACTGGCTGCAGGTATTTTTTTGAGGTGATGGTTGCAAGTACCTGTTAGTATACAAAAAACCACATTGAATTGTACCCCTTAAATGGGTGAATTTTATTGTATGTGAGTTATAACAAAAAATTTGTTAAGAAATAGTATGATATGGTGAAAAAGTTCTGTGAGGAAAAGTGAACTATCTGTTGGGGGAGCCTTGACATTTTAAATAGATTTGTCAGGGAAAGCTTGGAGAGGTGAAGTAGTGAGCCATCTGGATATCTGTTGGAGAACATTCCAAGCCTAGTGAACAATGAGTGGACAGGCCCTCAGGAAGGCATAGGTAAAGATGCTGGGATGGAGTGAGCAAAGGGGAGTGTAAGAGAGAAAGAAAACAGACAGGTAATTTGACTTTGATCACAGAGCCTTGGAAAACATTGCAGAATGTTGAAGAAGAGTGACAGAATCTAATTTTTAAAATTAAAGTATGATTGATATTCAATCTTATGATGGTTTCAGATACACAACACAGTGGATCAACATTCACCCATATTGTCAAGACCTCACCCCCTCCACTGCAGTCACTGTCTATCAATGTAGATGTTATAGAGTCATTAATTGTTTTCTCTGTGCTGTACTACTGTCCCTGTGACCTGCCTATATTGTGATTGCCAATTATTGTGCCCCTTAATCCCCTTCTCCCTCCCCTGCATCTTCCCCAAACCCTCCCCTTTGGTAACCACTAGTTCCTTCTCGATGTCTGTGATAGTCTACTGCTATTTGTTCCTTGTTTTGCTTTGTTTTTATTTTTATTTTGTTATCATTAATATAAAATTATATGCAGAACATTATGTTTACTAGGCTCCCTCCTTCACCAAGTACCCCCCCCTACAATCCCCATTACAGTCACTGTCCATCAGTGTAGTAAGATGCTGTAGAATCACTACTTGTCTTCTCTGTGTTGTACAGCCCTCCCCATGCCCCCCCACATTATACATGCTAATCATAATGCTGCCTTTCTTCTTCCCTGCCCTTATCCCTCCCTTCCCACCCATCCTCCCCAGTCCCTTTCCCTTTGGTAGCTGTTAGTCCATTCTTGGGTTCTGTGATTCTGCTGCTGTTTTGTTCCTTCAGTTTTTCTTTGTTCTTATACTCCACAAATGAGTGAAATCATTTGGTACTTGTCTTTCTCCGCCTGGCTTATTTCACTGATTTTAATACCCTCTAGCTCCATCCATGTTGTTGCAAATGGTAGGATCTTTTTTTTTCTTATGGCTGAATAATATTCCATTGTGTATATGTACCACCTCTTCTTTATCCATTCATCTACCGATGGACACTTAGGTTGCTTCCATTTCTTGCCTATTGTAAATAGTGCTGCGATAAACATAGGGGTGCATCTGTCTTTTTCAAATTGGGCTGCTACATTCTTAAGGTAAATTCCTAGAAGTGGAATTGCTTTGTTTTTATACTCCAGAAAATGAGTGAAATATTCTGGTATTTGTCTTTCTTTGCCTGGCTTATTTCACTGAGCATAATACCCTCTAGATGCATACATGTTGCAAATGGCAAGATTTTTATGGCTGAATAATATTCCACTTTGTATATGTACTACCTCTTCTTTATCTGTTCATCTGTTCATGTACACTTAGGTCGCTTCCATATCTTGGCTATTGTAAATAGTGCTGAGATAAACATAAGGGTGCATGTCTTGTTGAGTCAGGAATCTTGTTTTCTTTGGGTAAATTCTTAGGAGTGGAAATGCTGGGTCAAGTGATATTTCTATTTTTAGTTTTTTGAAGAACTTCCATTTTGCTTTCCACAATGACTGCACCAACTTACATTCCCACCAACAGTGTAGGAGGGTTTCCCTTACTCTGCATCCTCATCAGCATTTGTTGTTTCTTGTCTTTTGGATAGTGGCCATCCTAACTGGTGTGAAATGATATCTCATTATGATTTTAATTTGCATTTTTCTGATGATTAGTGACGTGAAGCATCTTTTCATGTGCCTGTTGGTCATCTGAATTTCTTCATCGGAGAAGTGTCTGTCCAGAATCTCTACCCATTTTTCAACTGGGTTATTTGTTTTTTGGGTGTTGAGGCATCTGAGCTCTATACATTTTGGATGTTAACCTCTTATCGGATATGTCATTTATGAATATATTCTGCCATACTGTAGGATGCCTTTTTGTTCTGCTGATAATGTCCTTTGCTATACAGAAGCTTTTTAGTTTGATGTAGTCCCATTTGTTCATTTTTGCTTTTGTTTCCCTTGCCCGAGGAGATGCATTCAGGAATAAGTTGCTCATGTTTATATTCTGGACATTTTTGCCTGTGACTTCTTCTAAGAGTTTTATGGTTTCATGACTTACATTCTGGACTTTGATCCATTTTGAGTTTACTTTTGTGTATGGAGTTAGACAATAATCCAGTTTCATTCTCTTACATGTAGCTGTCCACTTTTGCCAACACCATTTGTTGAAGAGGCTGTCATTTCCCCATTGTATATCCATGGCTCCTTTACTGTATATTAATTGGCCTTATATGTGTGGGTTTATATCTGGGCTCTCTGTTCTGTTCCATTGATCTATGGGTTTGTTCCTGTGCCAGTACCAAATTGTTTTGGTTACTGTGGCTTTGTAGTAGAGCTTGAAGTTAGGGAGCGTAATTTGCCCAGCTTTGTTCTTCCTTCTCAGGATTGCTTTGGCTATTTAGGGTCTTTTGTGGCTCCATATTAATTTCAGAACTATTTGTTCTAGTTTGTTGAAGAAAGCTGTTGGTATTTTGACAAGGATTGCATTGAATCTGTAGATTGCTTTAGGCAGGATGGCCATTTTGACAATATTAATTCTTCCTACCCATGAGCACAGGATGTATTTCCATTTATTGGTGTCTTTAATTTCTCTTATGAGTGTCTTGTAGTTTTCATGGTATAAGTATTTCACTTCCCTGGTTAGGTTTATTCCTAGGTATTTTATTCTTTTTGATGCAATTGCGAATGGAATTGTTTTCCTGATTTCTCTTTCTGGTAGTTCTTCATTAGTGTATAGGAATGCAACAGATTTCTGTGTATTAATTTTGTATCCTACAATGTTGCTAAATTCAGTTATTAGTTCTAGTAGTTTTTTGGTGGATTTTTAGGGTTTTTATGTACAATATCATGTCATCTGAAAATTGTGAGTTTAACTTCTACCTTACCATTCTGGATGCCTTTTATTTCTTTGTGTTGTCTGATTGCCATGGGTAGGACCTCCAGTACTATGTTGAATGAAAGTGTGGAGAGTGGGCATCCTTGTCTTGTTCCTGAACTTAGAGGAAAAGTTTTCACCTTTTTGCTGTTAAGTCTGATCTTGGCTGTGGGTTTGTTGTATATGGCCTTTATTATGTTGAGGTACTTGCCCTCTATACCCATTTTGTTGAGGGTTTTATCATGAATGGATGTTGAATTTTGTCAAATGCTTTTTCAGCATCTATTGACACAATCATGTGATTTTTGTCCTTCTTTTTGTTGATGTGGTGTATGATGTTGATGGATTTTCAAATATTGTACCATCCTTGCATGCCTGGAATAAATTCCACTACTTGATCATGATGGCCACTCTTTTTGATATGTTTTTGAATTAGGTTTGCTAATATTTTGTTGAGGACTTTTGCATCTATGTTCATCAGGGTTATTGGTCTGTAATTTTCTTTTTTTGTCGTGTCTTTGCCTGGTTTTGTTATTAAAGTGATGCTGGCCTTAAAGAATGAGTTTAGAAGTATTCCCTCCTCTTCTGCTTTTTGGAAAACTTTAAGGATGATGGGTATTAGGTCTTCTCTAAATGTTTGATAAAATTTAGTGATGAAGCCATCTGGTACAGGAGTTTTGTTCTGAGGTAGTTTTTTGATCACCAATCCAATTTCATTGCTGGTAATTGGTCTGTTCAGATTTTCTCTTTCTTCCTGTGTCACCCTTGAAGGGTTGTATTTTTCTAGAAAGTTTTCCATTTCTTCTAGGTTACCCAGTTTGTTAGCATGTAATTTTTCATAGTATTTTCTAATAATTCTTTGTATTTCCATGGTGTCTGTTGTGACTTCCTTTCTCATTTCTGTTTCTGTTCATGCATGTATACTCTCTTTTTTTCTTGATAAGTCTGACTAGGGGGTTATTTATTTTGTTTATTTTCTTGAAGAACCAGCTTCTGGTTTCATTGTTTCTTTTACTGTTTTATTCTTTTCAATTTTATTTATTTTTGCTCTGATCTTTACTATGTTCCTCCTTTTCCTGACTTTGGGCCTCATTTTTTTTTCTGGTTTTGTTAATTGTGAGTTTAGACCATTCATTTGGGATTGTTCTTCTTTCTTGAGGTAAGCTTGTATTGCAGTCCCTTTACTCTTAAAACTACCTTTGCTGCATCCCACAGGTTTTGGGGTGTTGAGTTGTTGTTTTCATTTGTCTCCATATATTGCTTGATCTCTGTTTTTTTTTGGTCATTGAGCCATTGACTATTTAGGAGCATGTTGTTAAGCCTCCATGTGTTTGTGGGCTTTTTTGTTTTCTTTGCATAATTTATTTCTAGTTTCATACCTTTGTGACCTGAGAAGCTGGTTGGTACAATTTCAATCTTTTAAAATTTGCTGAGGCTCTTTTTGTGGCCTAGTACACTAGTACATGATCTATTCTGGAAAGCATTCCATGTACACTTGAGAAGAATGTGTATCCTAATGCTTTTGGGTGGAGTGTTCTGTAGATGTTTGTTAGGTCCATCTGTTCTAATGTGTTGTTCAGTGCCTCTGTCTCCTTATTTATTTTCTGAATGGTTTATCTGTCTATTTAAGTGAGTGGAGTGTTGAAGTCTCCTAAAATGAATGCATTGCATTCCCCCTTTATTTCTGTTAGTATTTGTTTCACATATTTAGGTGCTCCTGTGTTGGGTGCATAGGTATTTATAATGGTTATAATTATAAATTATACTTGCTGGACTGATCCTTTTATCATTATGTTATGTCCTTTTTTGTTTCTTGTTACTTTCTTTGTTTTGAAGTCTATTTTTTCTGATACAAGTATGGCTACTTCTGCTTTTTCTCCCTATTATTTGCATGAAATATCTTTTTTCATCCCTTCACTTTTAGTCTGTGTATGTCTTTGGATTTGAAGTGAGTCTCATGTAGGCTGTATATAGATGGATTTTTTAAATCCATTTTGTAACTCTATGTCTTTTGATTGCTACATTCATTTCATTTACATTTGAAGTGATTATTGATAGATATGTACTTATTGCCATTGCAGGCTTTAGATTCGTGGTTACCAAAGGTTCAAGGACATCTTCCTTACTATTTAACAGTCTCTCTTAAGTTGCTGATTACTCTATTTCAACACAGTCTAGATATACTTTTTCCCCTTCTCCTTCTTCTTCTTCCTCCTCCACACATATATTCTGCACTTTTTGTGGATCCCTTTACTGATTTTGTGAGTGGTTGATTTCTTTCATACTTGCTTGTTAATTAATTGGTCTACTACTTTTACTGTGGGTTTATTTTTGCTGGTGACAGCTATTTAGCTTTAGGAACATTTCCATCTAGAGCAGTCCTTTTAACATATCCTATAAGGCAAGCTTAGTGGTGGTGAATTCCTTCCACTTTTATTTATCTGAAAATTGTTTAATCCCTGCTTCTAATTTAAGCAGTATTTATGCTGGGTGGAGTATTCTTAGTTTGAGGTCCTTCATTTTCAGTATATTAAATATATCATGTCAGTCCCTTCTGGCCTGTAAACTTTCTTCTGAGAAGTTTGCTGAAAGCCTGATAGGATTTCCTTTATAAGTAATCTTTTTTCTCTCTCTGGATGCTTTCAATATTCTCTTTGTCCTTGATCTTTGACATTTTGATTATTATATGTCTTGGTATTATCTTCCTAGGGTTCCTCGTGTTGGGAGATCTCTGCACTTCCATGATCTGAGTGTCTATTTCCTTTCCCAGTTTGGGGAAGTTTTCAACAATTATATCCTCAAAGAGAGTTTCTGTCCCTTTTTCTCCTTCTTCTCCTGGTACCCCTATTATGTGAATATTGTTCTGTTTGGATTGATTACAGAGCTCTCTTATTATTCTATCATTCCTTAAGATTCTTTTTACTCTGTTTTTGGCTTCATTGTTTTCTTGCTCCCTAATTTCCAGATCACTTACAACTTCTTCAACCTGTGTAAGCCTACTATTAATTCCCTCCCTTGTATTTTTCATTTCAGATACTGTGTTCTTCAGCTGAGTGACTCTTTTGCAGGTCATCTGTCTTTTTTGGGGGGTCCTCCCTGAGATCTTGAATATTTTTCTTTACATCCATGAGCATACTTTTATGCTTTTACTTTGTTTATGACTTTTACTTTGATGCTTTCACTTTGTTTATGACTTTTACTTTGAAGTCTTTTTCAAGAAGATTGGTGATTTTAGTCTCACTCAGCCCTGTTTCTGGTGTTTTGTCTTGTAGTTTTGTTTGGATCAAATTTGTCTGCCTCTTCATATTTTTAGTGTTTCCTGTGGAATAAAGCTTTATGGATGAAGTGCCATCTAGTGCCCAGAGCTCAATACATTTCACTTTCCAGTGCAAGAGCCCCAGCTGTTGGCATGCAGTGGGTGGGGTGCCTTTCTGTCTTGCTTGTAGTAATCTTATTTCAGGTGGGCTGTGTGGGCCATCAGCTGATTGCATGTGCTGGGAGAAAATTTGGGGCTGTGCCACTGGGGTTGCTATGGGCAGAGCCACTCTCAATCCAACCTCCAGCAATGGCGGTGGCTGTAGGCAAGCTGGATCAGTGCCTGCTGGGAGGAAGGAGCTCCTGGGGCTGGCTCCTGCAGTACTTCCCTGGCTGGGCCAAGACAGGAAAGCTGGGTCTCCCTCTGCTTACCCAGGAGGAAAGTCTGACTCCACTGGTGGCAGCAGGCCATGTGCTACAGGGAGGAGCCTTGGAGATGCATTGCCAGTGAGGGGGATGGAGCATTTGGAGCTCCTGAGAGCTCCTGTCCTGTTGGGCTGAGGGTGGCTGGGGATGTATTGTCCATCTGGCCTTTCTCCTGAGCAGAGAGCTCTGTGTAATCCTTGCTTCTCTCTCACTTCTGGGAAGTCTTTCAAACTGCCCATTTTGCTTTTGTCTCAGTGGGGCCAGTAGAGTATGCTTGTTCTCTACAAGTGGCTGGAATCTCAGCCTCCTCAGGTGTTCTGCCCATCTTTGTTGTCCAGCCCCACTAATCACCAGAGCACCATGTAACATGGGTTTGTGTTCCTGGAGCAGATCTCCAGGCCAGATGTTCAGTGGTCCTAGGCTCCTACTACCTCCCGCTCTGTTCTTCTTCCTCCCACCTGGGGCTGGGAGTGGGAAAGAGCTTGGTTCCCTCCAGATCTCAGCTGTGCCACTTTACCCTTTTCTGTGAGGTCTTCTCTTCTTCCCCAGATGTAGGGAGTCAGTTCTGCTGTCTTCAGGTCATTTTCACGTTTAGTTGTATTTGCTGTATTTTCGTGTCCTATGTGATTTTGGGAGGAGGTCTCTGCCTTGCTTTCTTACTCCACCAACTTTTTTCTAGAATCAGAATCTGTCTGATGTTTTAACAAGATTATTCTGACTTTCAGACAAATAACTGATTAAAGGACAGTAGGAGAGGAGGAGGGAGACCCATTAGTCAGCTTTTGCTATGTAAGAGACAACCACAAAACTCCAGTGGCAAAGAAAAATACATTTTTATTTTATGCTTTAGGGTTTACACTTATCTATGCTAGGCTCAGCTGGTGGTTCTGTTGACCTCAGGTGGGTTTGTTTATGAGTTTAAGGATCAGAGGGCAGTTGGCTGACCTAGGCTGCACCCACATTGGTGTCTTAATTGGGGTATCTCTCCTCTTCTTCCTGAGACAGCAGGCTTGCCTGGGTAGTGCTTCTGATGATAGTGGAAGAATACAAGAAAAAATGTCCTCCTAAGGCCTAGGCTCAGAAAGGACTGCACTGAGACTTCAGTCTCATTCTATTGTCCAGTGCCAGTTGCAGTGAGCAGTCCAGAATCAGCATATGGAGAAGTGTGCCACTGGAGAAAATCAGGGCAGGAAGAGGTTTACCAAGACAGCCGTAATATTTTCCTTGCTTGATGAAATTTTAGGCAGGTTTCTCCCTGACTTCAGGCCTATGACATCCTTTTCTTAAATCATTTGCTTTAAAACACTTGTAAATTCTTTTTCATGCCCCTTTGAGAGGTAAATCTTTAAAAAAGCTCTTGCTAAAACTGAAGGAACAAAATGGCAGCAGACTCAGAGACTCCAAGAAGGGACTAGTGGTTACCAAAGCGGAGGGGTGTGGGACGACAGGTGGGGAGAGAGGGAGAAGGGGACTGAGGGGTATTATGTTTAGTGTACATGGTGTGGGGGATCACGGGGAGAACAGTGTAGCACAGAGGAGGGACATAATGGATCTGTGGCAACTTGCTACACTGATGGACAGTGACTGCATCGGGGTATGGCTGAGAGAGACCTGTCACTCTCTCTCTTGTTCAGTCTGTTAGGAACATACTAGTATCCTTGATATTTCTTGAACACACCAAGTATAGTCTAGTCTCAGGACCTTACATGCTCTTTCCACTCGTTGGAGTTACCCAAGATACTTGCGTGAACATACCACACTTTTTCACTTCCCAGAAATTACTTCTTCAAAGTCACCTCAAGAAAGCTTGTAATATGGGTAAATGTAGCAACCACATTGTTTTTTCATGTGAAACCATCTAAAGAGTGTATATCAATCATACCTTAATAAAAAAAAAATAAATAAATAAAAAATAAATAAATAAAAAGCTCTTGCTAGTTTCAACCCAGGGAGGTCTTTCTCCAGGACCTGGGGGCTGTCCTTTTGAAATGTAATCATCAAAGAAAATTGTGACCTTATCCCCAGTGTCTCTGGGGGATAGGAGCCTAGCTTTGAGGAGCACCCGTTAGCACACAGGTGGCCTAGTAAGGGAAAGAAAGAGACTTTGTTACAGGCTCAAACGCCCCTCCTAGTGGTCGGCCTATCCCACTAAGCAACTTGAATACTTATCCCTGTAGCTTCTTGTCTCAATGCTTAAAAATCTCCCAACTTTTGTTTCAGTGGAGTTGAGTTCATGCTGAGTTCTGGCCTCCCTCTCCTATGGCAATAACCTTGAATAGTGTCCCCCTTGCCTGTTTAACTTTGCCTTGACAGAGGTGAAGAGAGTGAATATTTTGAACTATAGTTTCATTCACTACAGAGGCTGTTACAATAATCTAGGCTAAAGGTGATAAAGATGTGCATCAGGGTGATGAAGGTGAAGAGTGGTCTGTTTCTAAGTGTATTTTCCTTCTGACTGTTTATCTATCATCATCATCTTTATCTCTCTAGAAACAACAGGATTTGTCTGATAAGGGAAAAAAATGAATTAATGAATATATTTTTTGTAAATACTTTTAAGTGGAAGGATAAAATTCTATTAACTGAGGCAGCACCATGAAATGAGCCAGTTTTGGGAGAATGTGGAGCCCAGTTATGAACAAATTAAGTTTGAGTGATTAATATTAAATATCTAAGAGAATCTGTTGAGGAGGCAGTTAGATATAAAATCCTGGAGTTCAAGGCAGTTCAGGCTAGACATATACATGTGAGAGTCAAGTGAGGGTAGGTGGTATTTAAAGCTGTGAGAATAGTTGGATGACCAAGGAAAGAGTACAGATAAGAAAGAAAAAGATAATGCGAATGACTAGACCCTAATTTTTCATTATTTAGAGATCAGTGAATAAACGGGAATTGACAAAGGAGACTGGGAGGTAGTGGCCAGCCCAACTGGAGGTAAACTAAACAGTCATGTCCTGGAAGACCAGGGGAGGAAGTTTTTCAAGATGTTGATAGTCTGTGTCACATGGTCCTGAGAGGTCAAGTAAGGTGAAGATGGAGAATTAACCATTGGATTTAGCTATTTGGAGGTTATTGATGACTCTCTGATGACCTCAAAGGAGTTCTTTTGAAATACTTTCTTGATCATTCTAGAACTCAGGAAGCATCTTCAAAATCTATATCCTCAGCTTCTGCTCGGAGTGCTTCACTGCTATTCATGCTCTCCTTGAAGCATATTTCCTCTAAGGTCCCTGTACACCTACAGCTCCTCTCATATCCTTAATATTTTTTCCCACTCCTGTGAGACTGAATATGGGTTAGGTATCTTTCTTGTTCATTGTTACCTATTTGTAACCATTGTGCATCTTCCTTCCTTAAATTTAGCCCATCTTTGAAGCTGTTGCTCTACCAACCATTTTTCCTGCTATGAACCCTCAGGCCATTGTAGCCTAAGACCTGTCGCTCTCTCTCTTGTTCAGTCTGTTAGGAACATACTAGTATCCTTGATATTTCTTGAACACACCAAGTATAGTCTAGTCTCAGGACCTTACATGCTCTTTCCACTCGTTGGAGTTACCCAAGATACTTGCATGAACATATTACACTTACTCACTTCTCAGAAATTACTTCTTCAAAGTCACCTCAAGAAAGCTTCCTCTGAATACCTAATGACAAATAAGAAGTCTCCACCTTGACTCTGACAGTCCTTGTCTTCAATGAACATTCTTCATAGTACTTATTACCATCTAATGTGTATAAAATTATTTATTTGTTCGTTGTTGGTATCATCCCATTAGAATCTAAGCTTCCCGAGGGCAGACACTGCGTCTTCTTTCCTCCTGTATTCACAGTACCTAAAACAGTGCTTGGCATAAAGTTTTTGAGAGATTAAGTAACTTCTCTAAAGTCTTCCAAAAGTAAATTAACAGAATAAAGATTCTATCTACAAATGTTCAATTAAAAATGTATCTCTTTAACTAGTACACTCTACATTGTTTTGGCTGTATCATGGTGATGCAAGACCAGTTAGTAGGTAAATGATGCAGTATTAATCAGAGTCCAGCTTGCCAGAGTGAGAGGAAGGTGTTGAACATCATCCATCTATAGCTTTAGGGCGTTGGGACAAAGGAGCAAAGTTCCAGGCAAGAAGTGGCTAAAAGAGATAAGGGTAAGAGTGAATTATTCTAGAGCAAGTGAGTGACACATTAGGAGACGCAACTGATGGCCTGCTTGGAGTACCTAAAACCATAAGATAAATTATGGCACGTTACCCAGGGGTGTTAATTTTAGTGATGGTAAGTAGTTAAACATTGTGCACATGAAAACAAACATGGATACTTTTGAATATAACGTAAAAAATCTTGATTTTTATAAAGATAACTAGAGGTCTTCAGAGCAGTTTTCCTTTTTGACGATGATGCCCTTTAGTTTTGTGACCTGGAGATCTGACTTAGGTATTCACTTCCTTTTGTCATAAGGAATAGTTTGCTGGAAATAGTTGAACATTTGTAGAACACTGAAACCAGACAAAGATATTAGGAGAAAAAAAACAACAGGACTATTTTGCTCCTAAGTTGGAATAAAACAAAAAATACTAGCAAAACAAATTAAACAAATAAAAACAGATAATAAACTATGAATAATTTGAGTTTATGACTGGCAGGCCATGAGATTTCATATCAGAAAACATATATGTGCAATTTACCACATTAAAAGATTCAAAGAGAAAAAATAATTATTTAATTGGTGTAGAAAAAGTATCCAATTCATCATAAATTCTTGATTCAAAAAATTCGATACTTATTAATTGAAAGGAACTTTGAATCTATGAAAGCCCTGATATAAAATACCTATACTAAACATCATAAATATGGAGAAATAAAAAGCATCTTCTTTAAAACCATGGACAAGACAATGATACCTTACATTGCAACTTTAATTCAACATTTTACCTGACATATTAATCAGCACAGCTCAGGAAGGAAACATAATGGCGTCATAAATAATTATTTACAGATGGTGAATTTGAAACAATAGAAAAGTTGGTCAAGGTAGCTGCATTTCTATACACTAGCAACAAACAGCTACAAAATGTAATTAGATGGAATTATAATAGTATCAGCACACAAAATATCTATTAATATCTATGAAAAAAGGATTCAATGTCTTTGTAGTTATATTTATGAAACTTTGTAAAAAACATTAAAGAAGACCTAAATAAATTAAGTTACATGTGAAATCCAAGGATAGAGAAGTTTAATACCATAAGGATGTAAATTGTCTCCAAATTAATCTGATTCAATACTATAACAATGAAAATTCCAACAGGGCTTTCATGGAAATTGGTAACCTGATTTTATACTTTGTTGGGAAGTGTGAATGGCCAAGAATATTCAAAATTTTCATTATTTTCTAAAGAAAAGTACGGGGTGGGATTTACCCAAAATAAAGCAAGATATATTTTGAAGCTGTAGTAATTAAGACAGTATGAAACTCAAAATATATCAATCAATGGAATGGAATAGAGCGCCCCCAAAGAGACCCACACATTATGTGCATCACTGGTATAACAAACATGAGGAAAAGAAGAACAATACATGGAGCTGGGCAAAAGTTGTCCATGTGGTAAAAAATAAAATTGGATTCCTATGTCATGCCATATGCAAAAATCAGTTCAGAATGAATCGAAATCAAATGTCAGTATTTAAACTATAAACCTCTTAGAAGAAAATTTTGTGAATATTTTTCATATTTTGGCATAGAGAAGGGGCCCTTAAACAATATTCAAAAAGACCTAATAGAAAAGAGGTACACCTGACTTTATTAAAATTGGGAACTTGCGGTCATCAAAAGACACCCCAAAGAAAGTGAAATAACAAGTTACGAACTTGGAGAAGAGATTTTCAATGAATACAGCAGGCAAAATATTATATAAAGAACTAATACAAATCATTAAGAAAAGTAAAAACAACTCAGAAAAATGGGCAAATATTACAAATGGAAGGGGAATGTCTGTATATGACAATAAACATTGAAAAGAGGTATTCAAATACATTAGTGGGGCCAGAGACCACTGGGTGATCACCAAACACATTTCCGCTTCTTTCTGTACACATTGCTAAAATAAAATTTCCAGTATTTCCTGTAGATAGGAGTGAACATATGAGTGAGTTCTAGCCAAAGGAATGAGGGTGTACACAACTTCCAAACCTGGTTCCAAGAACTCCTTCATACATAATCCTCTCTTACACTTGTGTTCTTGAGGCCACATGTGGGAGATAGAAAACCTCCCATCGGTGTGGGTCCCTTTATGACCCTGTGCAGCAGATTCTTTGCCACCTATCATGGGTAATATGGGAATGTACATTAGTCAAAAATAAAGTTATTTTGGTAAACCATTGAACATTCGGAGTTTCTTATAAAAGCTAGCACTACTCTAAATAATACATTAATAATTAGGGAAAAGAAGATTAAGATCACATGTGAATCAATATAATCTCATATATTTTGTTTTATGTTTATGATGACACTGAAAATTGGCATAGTATCTCTGAACACTATTCTGCATTATCTGATAAAGTGGAAAATTTACATACCCTGTAACACAGCAGTTTCTCTCAGGATATACTCAAGAGAAATTCTTGCATGTGAACACCAGAAGAATGTTCATGATAGCAAGGTTCACAATGTTCCCATTAGCAAAAACCTGTCAACAATCCAATTGCACAACTGCAGGAACAGTCATGTTGTATACAGCACATAATGAAATATCATACAGTGGTTAAAATTAATGAACCTCAACAATATTGTTGAGTCATAAAATATGAAACAAAAAAGAAGTCTAAACGATTCCTTACATCATAATGACTTTTTGTAAAGCTAATAATAATATGCACATAAAAACGAGATGGAAATGTGTTTGAAAAACCCCATTGGATTGATGAACACAGGAATCAGCGTGGTGATTTCCTATGTTGGGGAGACAGAAGGACAGAATAGAAGACTGCATAGGTAAATACAAGCTATTACAAAGGTTTTCATGTTGGTTAATTTCCTGGGTGTTATTACATTTTTATATATAAATAAATAAATAATAAAGCAAATACATAAAAGAGGACCATTTATGTACCAGTTACGAGAGTGTCTTATGAATGAAAGATTTTGATTCATTCGGTTATTTGTCCCTGAAATAGGAAATTGAACATGGACTGTGGCTTGATAGATAATCAAATATCTGCTCTCTCAGACTCACTGGCTGGTGGTGAAGATGTCTGAGGGAATCACGGGGACCCTCTGCAGGATACTTGGGCTGCTGAATCATAAGTGATAGTCTCCTTGAGCACCTAGAGTAAAAGTGAAGGGTGAGGTGCTCACTCCATTCTTACTCAGCCTTTGTTGGGGGTGACTCCAAGTGAAGTAGGACTAGCCAGAGGCCAAGGCCACCAAAGGACACAGCTTCTCAGGGCAGAGGGTGGTAACCGCAGGGAACTGGGGAAAGGCTCCCTATGCCTGGTATTTTCAGTCAAGCATCGGTGCTGATCTGTGGACATCTGAGGGGCCAGGGGTCAGTGACTTTGGCCATGGGACCACTTCCCTCACAGAGAGAGGATGGGGATTTGTAAGTAAGCCAGAGCCAAGGAAAGTGCAGTTTTGATGTCATATGCCTTGGCCACAGAAAATTTGAGGCATCTCTCCCCAGCTTGAGCCTATATTCATTCACACATTATAAATCAATAAACAGGTTCTGAGAAATTAAATGGCTTGCCTACATTCAGTTTCATTCAGCCAATTGAAAAGCCATTTTTTGGATGAAAGTCTCAACTTCAAATTGTCCACAGAATGCTTCCCCTATCGTTTATTGCCACTGAAATACATAGTGGGGACCTTATTTATTATGTACAAGAATTTTGTGAGAGGGATAGTACTGCCCCATTCTATAGGCAAAGAAATTAAGGTACAGAAAGAGTAAGAAATCTGTACAGATTTGCAAAGCGTATTGGAAGTAAAGTCAAAACTAATCCAGTGGTTTACTAAATTTCCATTGCTTTAAAAAAAAACAAACCGCAGCTGCCCCATAGGGCCATGTTTCTCTGCCCTTCCAAGGATCCAGCAACCTGGACTCCCCCCTATAATGAACTTAAACCACAGTGCACCTGTTCTCTACCTGCTTCCACCCCCACCCCAGCCCGTGGGGCCTCTTTCAGAACTTTTACAGAAGTGTCCCATCATCTTGGGGAAAATTTGGGATGTCTACTAGATGTCTGCATTTCCTGACTGTGAAGGTCTGCAATCTATTCTGTTGTCAAAGAGGAAGTGTTGCAACCACAGTTCTCCTTTCTCAAAACAGAAGGATTGTGGTTTCCTTTCTGTTGCCTAAATTCTGGGGCTTGCCTTTGGTGTGGAATTCTGTTTATTCCTTTATGTTCCACACACTCAGCCTCTCCCCACTCCTCAACTGCAGCCTTTATTCTTGGCTAACACCATCAAAGAACTTACATCCCCACAGAGTACTGATATAATTCCAACATCCAGTCCTCCCCAGACACAGGTTACTTCTGGTAACCTCCTTCAAGCAAGTTCTAACACTTAATATATATTATCTCAGGTTTTAAATTCAGCTTCTGTGCAACAGTAAGTGGCCCAGCTAATTAACCAAAAATTATGAAGGCTAGGGATCTAGGAACAGAGCTCTGTATTGTAATAAAAATAAAGCAATAATTTACTTTGACATACATCTAATGATATACACAGTCACTGAGGTACATTTTTATACATAAATGGTGAGCAGTTTACTTAGGTGACTGTGATTTCTATTTGTTTTATATTATATTTCCTTACAGTTTAATTCTTGTTATTCAAAACACACAGGCATCTCTTTTCTCTTTTATGGACTGAGGGAGGGCATGTAGCTCATGTTTTCTGGCAAGTGCAGGGAACAGCCAGGGTAGCCAGCATTGCCCCAGGTCTGTCTACCTTCTTGCCCTTCTGCCATTACGGCCGGTATGGCTCCATTTCTTCCCACATATGATTTCCGCTTGTCCTTGGTGTTCCCTTTCTGCTGTATGCCCACTCCTTGTCCATGCCCAATATTTCCTTGAGTGGTCCTCCTTTTTTTCTACTCCTGGGGCAGCTGGACCAGTCCTGGGCAGTGTGATGCCGCCCCGTGCAAGGCTGTGGGCCAGTAGGCTGTGCCTGGTAGCAGGGTCTCTCTGGAGCTGAAGGCAGGAGTGTGCTGTGACTGCTGGAGCCCAAGAGACTATTCCAAATTGTAAAATATACTAAAAAAATATGACCAGGTCATTGAAATCCACAAAAATGGAGATTTAAACCCAGACCAAGAAGCCTGAGTGTCTGTCTCTTCAGGGCTTTGTTGAAGAACAGACACTCAGTTGGCTTGGCCATTGTGGCTGTCTGCTTGTGTCCAACGGGGTTCTTAGCAGATTCCTGCCCTGGCCAGACCCTTCTGCATTCCCAGGAATACTGCTGTCTCTCTTCCAAGGCTGGCTGCAGGAGCCCTGCCCCAGGCCTGGCCTCACTTAAGACTGAGTAGGGCCCCTCTGCTGTCCTACCAGGGTGGGTGTGAGGAGCATGTGAACAGGGCTCTTTTGGGAACAGATGTGAGGCCACAGAAGCTGAGTTCATCCATCTTCTATCCTTGCTGCTCCCTAAATAATATCCACCCTTGTTTGGCCCAAAGATTTTCCCCTGGTGGTATGGCATGTGCTCTGAGGATAAAGCAGACCCTGGCAACAAGCCAAACCCTACTGAGCAGTCCTAAATGCTCAGTTCTGTAGAAACAGACCTCACCACTATACAGCTGAAAGGCCTCCATAAAACCAGCCCTGTTTCCTGGAGGTGGCTAGCTTCCAGTCCCCCAAAGCTATGGGCAAGGACCTCTCCTAGTAGACAGGTGGATGAAGCTATCATTGGTTAGACACCCTGTGCATATACAAAAAGGGCCACACATGTGACTCTCACAGGAGATGGGGCCCTGGGGGAATAGCTGCCTCCGCATGGGGAGTTCGTCTCAGTTGTGTGTCTGCAAGCCTGTTTGTGTGGAGGCTGGTACGTGAGCCCTGAGGATTCACTGGGGAGCTGTGTTAGTCACCTATGGGGGATTTACACAGTAATTTGATGTTCCGTCTTTTCTGGACCAGTTGCAGTTATAAATATTCTCTTTGCTTTCTCCATAAGCATATCTGTTGTAATCATCAGAGGCCACCAAGAACTACAGTCATGTGGCCCTCTTCTCGCAGATCCAGCGGTAGTTGACATCACATGAGGCAGCATCGTATGTCTTTGTCAGGCCTATGGTCACACAGTTGAAATGCAGACGCTGATTGACAATGCTAAGCAGGAACAGAAAGTATGGTGAGGACCCCTGGTCTCAGCCCTAGCTTTTACTCATCCCAGCCCCTCTTCTATCCCCAAATCCAGCTCTGAACTCACCCTTTCCTGTCAATTCTCCTGTTATGGACCTACAGTCTTGGATGAACTTAAGTCACTGTGCTTGGTCAGAAACATCTCCTGGGTCACCTGTGCCTCTTTCTCCCAGAAGTGCTGGTTTAGTATTGTATGTAGCATGTTCACAGCTGAAGGACTGAGAGGTGGAGGAAAGAAAGTTCTCTTCCTTTGCTAGGCACCAGCTGGAGAGCAGTGAATTCACTGGCCTCCTCCCACTTTTTTTTTTTCTGTCCTTAAGTTCCTTTCAGTCTATCTGGAAAGAGTCTGGTTTCATGGAAAGGTCACAAGTTTTGGAGTCAAGTAGATGTGGGAACAAACTGTGGTCCTACCACTTCGCAGCTTGGTGATAGTCGACACATTTCTAAATCTCTCATCCTTGATTCAACTGTCTATTAAATGGGGGTTAATAAAAGCTTGTACTGTGGCATTGTTGTGAATACTGCAGGAAAGGACATGGGAAGTGCTCCGTGCCTGGCATTTAGTAGACACTGAGTGAATATTAACTTCCTCTCTGCTGTGGGAAGACCGGTTTCAGGCTGGGGAACTGACTTGCTTCCATGTCTGACTCAAACCTCTTAATGTACACTGGGAATGTCCTGTTCTCTGTCAACACTTGAGTCCACGGAATGATACATAGCAGATAGCTCTTGCGTATTAAAGTTCATAGTTTTAAAGCATAGACAGTTGCTCATAGTGACCTAAAGAAGCCACATCTAGAGAACTTCTAAGAATACAGTAATTCCATGTGACCTATGGGTTAAAAGAGACTTACAAGGTATATCAAACAAATGGCATTTATGTGGATTTGTTTGGATCTTGATTTGAAGAGAATAATTTGTTGTATGAACACTCCTCTCTCTGCTTAGAAATGTTGGGTATTTTCCAAAATAAAAGTTTACAAAAATTGTGTCTCTGGGAATAAATGGAGGAAAGGAGAGGAACAGAACAAAGAGCCAAGTTTCAGTCTTTGTTCTTTCCAAGAAAAACCCACTGAATCTCAGGGCTGGTCTCTCGAGGCAAACCAAGATCCTTAGAAAAATGTGGAATATTCACGTACTTGCCATTGAACATGGAGTTGTCAATCCAATACCACCCTTCCTCTGCATGCTGGTATAATAAGCCAATAAAATATTTCTCAGCTCCAGTTCTGTCCTGGAGAAACTCCTAGAAATTAAAGAAAAAAATAAACAGCTCAACAAAAAGTTCTTTCCTTCTGCCTCCCTTATGCCAGTGGGCCCATGACTGTAGCTGATTCTGGGAACACGGAGGGCTGACAGGGGACTCTGAGGCCAGCCGCCACTGGTACCCAGCGTTAACCCGAGAGAACTAGTTCCCCATCTGCACAGAGCTTCAGGATCCCCTGGAGGGCTTGTTGAAACACAAATTGCTGGGCTTCTGGTTCAGTAGGTCTGGTGCAGGGGACCAAGAATTTACATTCCTAAGAAATTCCAGCAATGCTGATGCTGCTCTCTGGGGGCCAGACTGGAAGATGAAGGGAGGGGGGCACTGTACCACCGAAAATAGTTCAAATGCTGCTTTATTTCACATGCCTCTTCATGTAGGATTGTTTCATTGCCAGAAATTTTACACTCGAAATGAGCTTGCATCAAGTGAATTCCTTGAATACTTAGCAAGGAGATTTAAAAGTGTGTGGATAAAGCAGGTAATTCCATGAGAAATCATCAGTGTGCGTTGAGTACTTGCTAAATTGACAGTAACCCATGACATCTTTGTTTCTTTATTAAATGAATGAATCACAAATCACTCCAGCCAGAAATCTGGGAGTCCCTGGACTCTTCCCTGTACTCTTCACACACCTCCAACAATTAGTGGATATCCAAGTCCATTTGGATGTTCTCTCCATCCCCATGGCCATGGCCTTTATTCCTCCTTTCCTAGTGAAATACCTTGAAATATCTCACTTCATTATTTTTTAAAATTAGTTACCGTATTTACTCATTTAACAGTTTTGGCGTGTCCTTTGTGTGCCAGCCATTGTTTAGTGCTGGGGATGTGGAAACAAATTGGTTTCTCCTTTATGATCTAAAAGAAGGTTGGCAAATTATAGCCAGTGGGTCAAGTCAAGATTGTAGCCTGTTTTTGTAAATAAGGTTTTAATGGGACACACCCATTCCCATGTTTACATATTGTGTCTGGCTGCTTTTGAGCTGCAGTGGTGGTGGTAAGTAGTTTTGACAGAGACCTTATGACCTGAAAAGTGCAAACTACATACTATCTGGCCCTTTAAGGAAATGTTGGCTGACCCATGGTCTAAAACAAGGGTTCTTAACCCTGTTCTTTCTTGCTGGAAGTCATGGTTGGTTTCCAAGGGGATCTGTGAAGCTCTTGGAGTTTTATTCAAACTATTGTGCTTATGTCATGTTTCTGGGAAGAGGTGCATAGATTTCACCACCACTTCTCAATGTCAGTGATCCCAACATGCTGAAGATCCACAGGCCTAATAAGAGAAGATAGATGTGTTACCCAGCATAGTGAGGTGCCCCCAGTGCAGTGCTAGAAAATCTGTACTAGGTGTGGCAGAGGCAGAAAGGAGTGATCCGTTCTACATGGATTTGGGAAGATAGCTGTTTGTCAGTCAAGTGCTTGTGGTTGGTGGGTGTCAGTATAAGACTTCCTGGAAGAGGGAGGATCAGATCACAGGCTGACTGCAGGGCACCCTGGGGCATTTGAGGAGCTACATGTTCAGTGTGCTTGGTTCAGAGATAGAAGGAGGGTAGGTTGAAGGACAAAACTGGAGAGAAGGCAGGGGCTGGACTACATGAGGCCTTACATGCCATGCTTAGGAAACTAGACTTTAACCCATTTTAGTTTGGAAAGTGGCACAGAGAGTTTAAAGCCTTAGAGATGTTCTTATGTTCGGTCTGTGGAGGATAGGTAAGAAGGGGCAGAAGAAGGGAGAGGAGAAAGAGGAATTCTGAAGAAATCCAGCTGAGAGCTGAATGGTTTGCTTTGGGAGTAGAGAGAAAAGTCCCAGAAAGCTGTCAGCATGCGGTCTTGGGTGACATGACTAGTCACTAGTACTTGGAACACAAGAGGGGGAGCAGCTGAGGTAAAATATAATTGATTCAGTTTTAAACATGATTTATGGTGCTCTGGAAATGTTGAAGTGGAATTTGATATACTGTCTGGTCTAGAGAAGGCCAGCTGGAGAGGGCCGAGCTGGAGACGCAGATTTGAGAGTCATCAGCAAACCACCGGTGTGGAGAGCTTTTTCTGGGAGAGCGTGAAGCATGCGTGGTAGAAAATGCCACGGACGGCAATGGAGACGCACTGAGACTTAAGGGCTGAGTGGTGGACAAGAGGCTGTCAGCTTCTGGTTCCACTTCCCGAGCCCCTCTCCCCTTCTTTTCTTGTCTCTTTTCTTCCTGCTGTCTTGCTCCTGGTTTTCTACCTTAAGACATTTTTCCTTCCCGCCTGGGTACTTAGACCTAGAGGACTGAGGTGTTCTGACCGCAGCTCTTTGTTGGGCACCTATTGCCAATATTCAGGGAAGACTCTCTTACAAATTCTTCTCCTTTATAGGAGGATGTTTTAGAGGAGGAGTAAATGGGTCGAGCGGAGGGAAGCGGAATACTGTTGTAGCGCAACGCCTAGCACCCCGCAAATGCTTAGGATTTCAAGGAGAGGCAACCAAAAATAACTATGATTTAAAAATTGATTGAAGTGTGGGTTTTGGAGTTAGGATTTCAGCTCAATTCTTTAGGTGTATGACCTTGGCCAAATTTTTTTTGTGTGTGTGCCCTTGTCTTCTTATATATGAAGCATGGATAACACTACCTCATCAGACTTGTTAGGAGGATAAAAGGAGATAATAAAAGGTTTTTACATAGCACTACCTATGTTTATTATCCTAATTGTACACTGCAGTCCCACTTCTATGATCTGATTCTTTGTTGTTCATATTGCTTATTTTGTTAATTTGTATTTTCCTTATTCATGAGGCTGATTAGGATGATATATGAACAGCTGACATCCATGAAGTGCTCTGTTTTTAAACAACCTTTGTGCACATCAGCTCCTTTGGCCGTTCCCTGCACTTCAAATGCCCTGGCTCACCCCCGGGTCACTAGTCCACTGCTGTGTCCCACGGGGAGACTATGGAGCATGGCTTTCTCTAGCTTAGATGGACCCGAGGAACACTCCCCACCACTGCTGAGAAGAGTCTCCCCCTCCAGATTCACAGCAAGGAGCTTGAGCCCCCCTGCCAGCCGCCTCCGCATCTCTCAGGCCTGCCCCACCCTGCCCTGCCGCTCAGATTGCCCCATCTCCGCCCACGGCGGCTGCAGCAGGCCGCCCGCTTCCCTGCACCATTTCAGTGCCCTCACCAGTTTCGCTGGCGTGTTGACAAGAGCCAAACTGGATCCTTCCGCTTCACAGAAGTCCCTGCTTTTGTTCCAAGACAATTCAGAGGTGGACAGGAAAAAACATCTTCCTTCATGAAGATCCCACCCTCTGGGGCAGACTAAAGAAATCAAGAAAAGAGAGTACGAGATTAGTGGTTTTGAGTGTCAATCCTGGAACCGAGTCATGAGATAGTGGGACATGGGTCTCTTTATAACAATTATGTTGATACAAATCATCCTCAATCCAGGAAGAAATTTGACTAGTCTAGTCTCAGTTTTCCTGTCTGTAACATGAAGGGATTGAATTAGAAGGTCTTTTTGGCCCCTTTGAGGAAAAAAATCCATAAGAAAGGAGACAATGGGAAAAATCTCTAAGAATTCAGTACTTAAGGACCAGGGGCTGGAGAAGGGATTATTTCCATGCACTTTACCTGCTCCGTAGCTTTCTGTGGGAGCAGAGCTGCTCCCGAAAATCTGTGGAGCTGAAATGAAAGGAAAATCTAAAAGTAGCTTCATGGTAAACATAACACACAAACATCAGAGAAGCTGTTCAGGCTCTGTGACTATTTCCTCCGGACAGTGCAGATGACAGGGGATTCTTGGCCACTCTGTGCTGGAATTTTTCAGGTATTTTCTTTCTTTGAATCTTCCATCTAACTAACTACTACCATTATTTGTCATGCCCAATACCCCAAGTCCTGTTTCATGTCTTTTTTTTGGTGTGGCAGTAGGTCTGAAAGACCAAGAAAAAGCAGGGAGATAGGAAGAGAAACTGGTGAGTTTAGTGCCAGAAGGGAAACCTCTCTCCTTGCTCATCTCTTCCATTGGCAGTATTAACCCCACAGAGCTGTGGGAGGTGCCCTTCCAGGCTCCACCCAGCATCTCTGCTTTCTCCCCATTTCAGGTACCCAAACTCTACATGAAAATGCATAATCCTGACAGGAAGCTCTTGACTCTTACTAGCACTTGGCAGCTCTAAGGATTGTGACTAACAAACTGGTTTTAAGATCAGTAGAGATATTGACAGACATGCAGCAGGTGAACATTCTAGAGATTTCCTAAGGGCAATGAAGAGTCCATTTATTTCTTTAAGTACAAACAAGGGGATTAGTAGGTCTCCATGAGGACTCATTTTTCCTGGGAACACTGGCTGGCTGAGCAGTGGCTTCAGAAGCTGGTCAAACCTCTCCCCAGTGGCCCAGTTTTTCCTCTGTTGTGGCTGAAGATCGCTTCAGTTGACCCAGACGACCAAGTAACCATTTATAATTATATTAGTGAAGCATAACAAGTTAGCATTCACTTTTTATTTCAGTCCCCAATTCAAAGGCTCTTTGTAATATATAATAACCTGATTTACGTTGGGATTATAACTGAACAGAACTTCATGAGCATTTCCACCATCTAGCTTACTGTACTGGGTGCCTCAGACACAAAGATAAACAAGACTTTATCTTCCTCCTAAAGATGTATATGGTAATAGGTGTCTTAAGAGGTCCTTAAGAGGAGGTCCTGGGGAAAGGTTCAAAGTGAAGGTGTGTTTATCTGGAAGAGCCAGGCCCCAGTCACCGCCTCATGCCCCGGAGCTTCTAGCATTGGGCCTAGTGCTTTAGGGATGATAGATGACTGATACCTCCTGTTTTTATTTGTCTTTTGTGGTTGATCTAGCATAGTGCTTGGCACACAGAAAGGCGCTGAATACAAACTTTGATTTTTTTGTGGGACGTGGGTTTCTTTGTAATATTTCCTTTAGCTGTACATGTCAGAGTGTATAAAGTCCTTTCACATTACATTACAGTGATTACATATAAATCAACCTCGGAGGAAAACTGAGGGTCAGAAATTTCATTAGTCTTCTATATGGTTTCCCTTCTATAAAAGGAGAATTAATTAGAACACTTTTTTTTTCTGGGTGTGCTGCATTTATTTTTCTAGCTTTATTGAGATGCAATGGACATGGAACATTGTGTAAGTTTATACAATATGTAAGGTGTAAGACTGATTGTGATGATTTGATACATCTGTATATTGCAAAATTATTACCACACAAGATTAGTTAATGCCTCTACCACCTCATGTAAGTACAATTTTTTTGTAGCAAGAACATTTAAGATTTACTCTTAGCAACTTTCAAGTATATAATACAGTACAATTAATTATAATCACATGCTATACGTTAGATCCCCAAAACGTATTCATCTTATAACAATCAGCAGGTCTTTTCTTATCCTTCCTGCAAAAGAGTTTATTGGGAAAGGAGTCCTTGAGAAAGGTTGTTAAGAATTTAGGACATAAGAATTGGAGAATGGAGAGGAAATTATTTTTGTGCACATTACCTGTTCCATACCTCTCTGTGGAAGTGAAGCTGGCTTTATTTTCACCCAAAATCTGTGGGACTGCAAAAACAAATTAAAAAAAAAACAAAGAAAGAAACAAATAAAAATCTGGCTATTGATGCAGCCCCAAAAGTGGCTGCAGGATGAACACCACAAAAATCACTGCAGGGGCTGCTGAGCCCCGTGACCATGACTCTGAAACGTTGAACTCTCTTACTCGGGCCAGTGAAGATGTGTATATGTTTTTGTGAATATGTTCATCTATTCATATTCATCTTTCCTTCCTGCTCTTACATGATAGGAACTGTGCCTTTAGATCGGGTCGTGAGGAAGACACCTCTTACCCAAATGCTGCCCCCTGATCACATTTCCTTCCTTATTTCTTTTCCCTACTGGCTTCTGGAGCTGGAGAGGGTTTTTCTTAGTGCAATAAAACCCTTTGACATAAGTCCTCTTTTTCTAAGCATTTGGATGAAAAAGTTTCTGTGTACGTATAGGGAAATTTCTTCCTCAGTAAAATCCCATTACCCTGTAAAGAAGCTCCTACCTCAGCCTTATCATTGCATCGAACCGGAGCTGTATTTCACATTTTAGCTAGAGTAACAAGCGCTGCCCAGGATTTCAGCTCAGATTACCCAACTAACTGTCCCATGGCAAAAGCTCCGTGTGGGCTGTTCACCATCAGACAGAGGCTGATGCTGCAGCTCCAGGGCAGACTGAGGAACCTGGCCCGCAGTGTGCAGGGGAAGGAGAAGGGCATTGTCAATTGCCCTCAGACTGGGTCAGGTGCCATCAGGTGGAAAGACTGGGACATTTAACCTTTGCATTGAACCTTGCATTCTGAGAGAAGACAGAGAACAAGGCAATACAGCATTGGGGTAAGAGGTTGCTCAAATACTCACAATAAAGCAGAAATAAGGTCATCCCAACAATTTTAAGCACCACTATGAAAAGCCCAGAGATTAGCATGTGCCAGTTCATGATGAAGATGAGGCCTGTGGGGATTAGAGCACAGTACCACTGTTAGAATCTGGGGACCAGTCTGTGCAGCAGGACATACACGTGCCTCTTTCTCAGAGCACCCCTGGTGGGCTCAGAAGGCAGGCCTGCCATTGACAGATATCAGGAAGAGACCCAACACATGCACAGCAGATGGATAGGATCTTGTGCTGATCAGGAGCCTTTGAACTTAGCCTGCTGCCTCTCCCTCACCCACCCCTAGCTCTAGGCCCCAGCCCTGTCTCCATTTATGGTCTGCTGAGCTCATGAAATACATCCTCTCCTGAACTTTGAGAGACCTCAGCCTTGAAATGACCCTTGCTCCCTAGGACCTTCATTGGTACTCTTGGCCACCCTGACTTCATCTGTCAGAAGTCGCAGTCTTTAAAGACTGTCAGGACTCTGCCAGACAGGACAGGTGTCCCTGAAGCTCTTGGCACTGGGAAAAGGCCAACAATCTGTGCAGAGGGGACAGACAGACAGACTCACCTGTTCTCCCCGTAAGGCTGGCGTGGTTTGAGTGGGGTCTTCCTGGGCCTCTTGCTTGGTGTGGTGGGTGGGCCCTTCTCCTGAGATTACCGTCCTGCTCAGGCCCCCAGCTTCCTTCCTCACAGTCCCTCTGTGTCGGCAGTATCCCAAACACTTGTTCCTGTTCAGCGCTCTTGGCAAAGGGAGGGGGTGGGGCCAGGAAGGGGAGGGCATCGATAGCCTCTGTTCAGGAAGGTTCATGCCAGAGGGGTTGTAATACAGGGGAACATCGTTAGGAGAATTTGGAAAACAAAATACCTCAACAGACTCACTCTTTCTGTGTGTCTGAATCTTCTTGAAACACAGTGGGAAGAAAAAGTTGTAGAATGTTAACAAATGGGAATCTGGGCGGAGGGCACTGGGAAATTATACTTCCCTTGCAACATTTCTATGTATATGAAATTACATCAAAATAGAAATTTTAAGAGAAGAAATCCAACTTAAGTCACTCCTATTAGTGAGCAGATCTCCCAGGGCTCTGTGTGCTCCCATGTGGTTCTGCATAATACCGTCCACCATGGACTCCTCCTCTCTGGCCCCTGCTGCTCACCTGCCAGACCACGTGCCACGTGAGGACAGCGACTATTCAGTATTTCTTGAGCATGGCCCTCTGCTATATAAAGGGGTGTGGTGAGGGTGAACACTCCTCAAGTCTTACTGGCAAAGAGTTTTTTATGGCATATTAAATTTGAAGTTTCCCTTTTATTATATTTTCACCAATAAAAGAGCCACATGTACTCATTACAAAAATGTCTAGGAAATATTGCAAGAAAAACTGAGACAAGAAAAAACATCCATTTAAGTTCACACATTTAGCTATAGTCACTGTTAACGTCTCTGGGTGTGTATGCTTTCTAGATAAGTAGGCAAGTATAAAGATAGATAAAGATAGATGATAGATAGGTACTGATTCATTTAGAAAAATGGAATTGTATTGTATTGTATTGTTTTGTAATCTATGCAGTGTAGATTAAGTTAACAGTATATATAATATCCATAAGATATTCTTCCATATCAAAATAAAGACTTTGGTAATGTGTTATTTAATATATGTATAGTGTTCAGGTATAAAGATACATGATTTATATAACAATCAGATGACTGTGATTCTTCTAGTAAACTGTAGTGCTTAAGAAGAAAAATTTTAAGTTAATCCTGCATTTGATTCCTGGCTCTGTCATTTACTAGCTGAGAGGATGGTAGGGCCTGGCAATATTTCTAATCAATTAAAACTTTGTGTAATATTCTTTCTGCAAATTAACAAATTTGCTGTCACAGTTTTCAATAAGGATAATTTAAGAGCTAGACCATGTCTACAGGTATTGATTCCTGATTAGAAAAGTTCACACTCAAATGACCACACTGAAGTATGAATGGTAACTATATAACTTCAAATGACCACCCCCTACTTTATAAATAAAGTTAATTTATATTCCTACATGTTTAAAAGTAAATTGCCACTCAAACATTGTGACAACTCAGAATTCACAGAATGCCCAGGGAGCAATTAGAAGGACCCTGAGTAGAACTCTATCTTATATACCCCCCGCCTGCAGGGTCAGGGTCTGGTGGTGAGGGGTGGCTGCGGGGCCTGTAGAGGGGATGCTTTAGTTGAGGGCCGTCGAGTTCTGGAGTCAACCAGAACCAGCATGGAAACACTGACACTTGGCGCCCACTTTGTGCAATGACTCACTGAATAAACTAGAAGCTGTGTTGCAGGCTAGTCATCCAAGTGAATAAGGAAGACATTACCCTGTGACTACCAAGCCGCCACAACACTGCGCAAAAGAAACACGTGCTAGCACTCAGATTTCCCACTCAGGCTGTCTCTAGTCTGGCAAAACAGAACCAGAGGGAGAAAACTGCACCCCTCATCTTCCTTTATGAAGTCCTGTGAAATCTGACTCTTCCAGTATCTATCAGGTCCCATCATAACTTTGAATGTGGGAAAAACTCTCTATTCTCCCACTTCATAATGCAATGTAGAGGGGAAAAAACAGTGGATGTGTGGGAATGTAGGAACTCAAAATAATATTAGCACTGTGAAGAAGGGCATCCCATGTGTGTCTGTGGAACAAAGTCATTATAAAACACAGGAGATGGTAGAAAACATCTGTATGTATTCATTGAGGTTTTAGAGAACACTGATTATGACCTAATATCATGAAATGCGCAAAAAAAATGCTTTGAACTCAACTGTGTTCTCTTCAACTAATTTTTAAAACATCAGTGGAGTAAAAGGTTATGAAGATCAGATTAGCTACTATAGAAAAAGTAAGAATATTTTGAACATATTACTAAACTATTAATTCAGAATTCAGAGAAAAAGGAAAAAAGAAGTAAATGCAATTATGTCCAAACCAGCAGACCTTTTACATATGCTATGGTTTGCAAAAGAGAAAACACGAAAGTTTAATAAATATAAGAACAGCAATAGTCAAAGAAATCATGGAAGAAAATACAAGTAAAAAAGCTAAAACTTAGGCAAAATCAATCAAACCGAGATAAATTCTGGTGATTTCTTTAAATTAAAAAAAAGAATGGAAAGAAAATATATTCTAGAGCCCTCTGTGTGGAAAAACCTATGAAGGAAATAAAATACTAGGTTTGTTTCAGATTTTTACTCAAAAATTGAAAATCCCAGAATATATAAATCAACATCTAGAGTTTTGATGGAGAAACACTGTGACTCAGGAACTACTAATGTAAGTACAATATTGAGTTTTGCTTGTGGGATGTGGCTGTTAGTGCTCTGAATTTAGGGCCCAACCCCCCGCTCTCTCCATACAGGGAGGGCTCAGAGGCTGTCTGCGGTCTCTGCACTCCAGGCCTAACTGACAGGAAGCCTTGTAAGGGGAAAGGATTTGCCTAATAAGAGTACACTCAGCAACCTTCAGGAGAATTATCTGAGCTATGTGCTTGCCCTGTGGCCCCTCAGTAGGAAAATGACACTGGAATATAATAATCTGTCTTTACATTCTGGGTTATTCAGTCTAAATAGCACTGTCCTAAGGCTTTACTTTATGGTTCTCTCTCTTAGCTCCTCATGTCTTGAGAGCAAGTGCTCAGAGAAACTGTCTCCTACCCCAGCAGAGAGAGGCTGCAAACTGATTAGCAGAGGTTGTAAACCAGTGCCTCACATGCAGCTCTGTTTTGTTCCCTCTGTTCAGTGTTTTAGTAAATTGAATCGACATTTTGAACTTTTAAAGACCTCAACAGACATCCAGGTATTGTAGAAGATTTCAACTACAAGAGAGAACACATTCCCACAGGGCAGCAGTGGGCTGGAGGCTAGAGGAGGGGTCAGGCCCTCCAAACCTGTCTCCAGTCTCATTATCTCAGTGAAAGGCATCCCACTGTCAGATATTGCCATGCTTGCAAAGCTGTGTTCTTTTTAGAGAAGAGTGAGAGGTATTTAAAGTCAGGCCTCTATTGAAAGAGGGAAAACAAAAGACAGAAGGAACAGGCCATCTACTTCCAGAAAAATCGGAGAGAATGTATTTCTTTGTGAAAAGTGAACAAAATTTTATTGAAAATGCAAAATACGTCATTGCCGAAAATAAAACTTAAGATACCATTATTGTACAAAGAGCAATTTTATATGATGAAATTTTAATTAACTAAAAAAACTAGAATTCCCACAGGATTATTTTCTGAATACAAATTAAACAGGTGATACTTTTGTTAAAAAGGTGGCCATGACATTTTTTATGTGAATTTCTGAAAGATTCTCTTTCAGTGCAGTGAAGGGGAAAGTATATGACTTCAACAGAACCAAACATTCACAAATACATTATAGTCAGAAAAACTGTTGCTGAGAATATTGAAGATGGCTGGGAATTTGCTGGAGAAGAATTAAATAATCTGTGATGTTTTATAATTGCAGCTGACTAAAGCAAAGATATAAATAATAATTCCAAGCAATAATTAAGTTAATCTGTGGCATTGATGAAAAAGTCTATGCAAACAAATTTATTGTTGTAATTAGAGCTGTGTGCCAGACATGCTTGAATGATCTGGAACCACAGAAGAGCCAGGGCTTTGCATGATTAATTGGATTCATAATATAATAGTTGGTTTTACTGCATGCGTGTACTAAGCAAAATTAGAAATGAACAAAAGGAACACTACACAGAGATTGAAAACATACCATATTTTATCGACTCTGAGGAGCACATTGCTTTCCACATTATGACATATCTGGATTTAGGACAAATCATAGTCAATGATAAGAAAGCAGTATGCCATAGCTTAACTGGCAGGCTTTTTATTTTTCTTCCTTAGTGATGCATTGAATAATGTTGTATGCAAAAAACAATTGATATTATCTTAGATTTTGTGAAATGCAATAATAAGAGAATACTACAAACTTAAGCCATTAAAGTTTTAAACTTAAGCATAATAGATAAATCACTATACCAAAGTAACTTACTGAAATTAACTCAAGAAATAGAAAACCTGACGTGTCCTGGCTAACAGACATCCCTAAGATTTTGGAAAAATTGGGAAGCATAAGCTGCAAGAAAACGTGTTTTAAAAGTTACGATTTCTGTGCTAAGATTAAATTTAAAATCATTTTTGATGAACAGTATTCCTTGGTTGTAGGAAACCTTTTTAACTGGCTAGATGCACAGTTGTGAAGGTAAGACTCACCACATTTTGTGGTGGTAGCTGGCACAGTGAATGAACTGCTATTAGGGTACATCAAGACACAAATTTCATCATCTTGTTTGGTGATGGATATTGTGTGTAATTCTGCCGAAGTTAGAGCTCATAGATTGTTTTTTCTCCTTTTTTAAGTGAAGAAATACTTCTTTGCTTTATGTGTTTTTATAGTGCTGTGGCCTATAAACCAGCGGTTTACAAACTCAACTACTTATAAGTACTTGACAATATGAGTGAAATTATCAGGTATTAAAAAAAAGCACCTGTCAGTGTAGCACAGAGAAGACAAGTAGTGACATCTTACTACACTGGTGGACAGTGACTGCAATGGGGTGTGAGGGGGGACTTGATAATATGGGTGAATGTAGTAACCACATGTTTTTCATATGAAACCTTCGTAAGAGTGTATATCAATGATACCTTAATAAAAAACAAACGAAAACATGTCAGAACTATAGGAAACTTTCTATTTTTCTTTAACTGAACATATAATGCAAAAGTATGATATTGGAGACAATCTTTTAAATTTATTGAAAAGATAAATTGGAATTAGAGATGTTTATTTACTAGATTATGTTTTCATAATTTTATCTGCCTTTAATTTGGAACCAGAAACCTAATACTTTTGCAGATTACAATTACAGGTTAATATTGAACGTTGAGATGTGAAGTAAGGATTTAGCCTTGAATCCTTTTATATATATATATTTTAAATTGAAGTGTATTTGATATACAAACATATTGGTTTCAAGTATATAATGCAGTGGTTCAGCAGTTACTCACAGTATTGAATCCTTACCCTCACTAGCACGGTTACTATCTGTCAACACAGGGAGATGTTATAGGACCACTATATATTCTCCATGCTGCACTGCCATCCTCGTGACCAACCTATGATTGAGAATTTCTGTGCCTCTTTATCCCCCTCCCCTCCGCCTTAACCCCTCTCCCATGGTAACCACCAGTCCCTTCCCACTGTCTGAGTCTACTGCTATTTTGTTCATTTTGTTCTGTTTTCAGATCCTACAAATAAGTGAAATCTTATGGTATTTGTCTTTCTCTGCCTTAGCTTTCAATCCTTTTAACTAGAAGCAACACTTAATTTCATTCTGATTTTTGATGGAAAACAGTTGTTTGCAAGTATAGGTTCTTCTCAGTATGAGAAGAATGCTTGCCCAATAATTTTAAAACCAGAGAACATGTATTGGAAATTAATCTTTTATTTTATAACTTTATAAATGTATTTCATGTCATCAGCTTTATTTCTGAAAACACATTTTGGCATGTGAGGTAAGCTAGATTATTTAATGCTAAATACATTTTCCAAAAATAGACTTTTTGTAGGAAAGAGTGCATCTAATTATGCGATTGTGCATCTATATGGGAATGCCCTGGCAAAGTAGTTTTCAAAGTGCTAACTGGCGTGTAATGTCAACAAAAAGAGGGCCGAGTCTTTGAAAAGTATATCATGTAATATTTCAGGTGTACACAAAAAGAACAAAGAATAGCAAACACCCACCTCCTAATCCTAGAAATCAAACATTAAAATAGAACTGAAACTCCCTTAAATCCTCACCCCCACTAGTGCAGTTACTATCTGTCAACATAGGAAGATGTTGCAGAACCGCTGGGCTCACCAGTCACATCCTGCTCCTCTCGCTGCAGTACCCACTTCCTTGGCTTTGGTGTTTGTAATTGCATATTTCTTCATACTAGGTCACACACATGGGTAACTCTGTATGCTATGTGGTGGTGTTTTCTAGGTATGTGAGGCCTACGTAAGTGGTGTGAATTATATGAACTGCCCTGAAACTTGCTTTTTTCATCCCAAATATGTTTGTGAAATCATCCATGTTCAATTTCACTGCTGTGTGATATACCACTGCATGAATATATCAGAATTCATTCATCATCTAGTAACTGATATTTTGGTGTTTCAAATTTAGTCAGTGTTGGAGCTGAACTTTGAAACTATCAGATATTATGACTTCCAGAACTCCCATGCTTAATCATGACTACACTATGAATTGTCTCTCTGAAAGTTTATATCCTAGAAGCAAAGAACAGCCAGAAAAAGCATCTGAACCTGATTTTCAAAGTCCTTTCTCAAAGATCCAAATGGAAATAAAAGATACAAAATAGTTGAGTGGAAAACCAGATTTATACAAATTAAACTCTGTATATGAACAATTGCTTAAGTCGATCAAGAATTTAGACAAGTCCTATAGGCACTCAAATATCACCTCTTCCAGGGAGCCTACTAACCTTTTCAGTAAATCTGGAGTTGGGACATTTGGAGTGACGCTGGAAATCCTTAGTTTATAAGTAGGAGCTTAGGTTTCTCATGTTTCCTTTGAGATATGTGTCTGTGTATGCATGCTTCCACTTATGAAGTTTTCTACTACCTTTCCACTCAAACTGGACGATGCCAGAGCACCTAAATTGTGTCTGCATTTGGGAGGTGCTACGATGGGAGACGTGTCTTTAGCAAAACAGTGAAATAGATGTACTTCACTGGTTATTTTTCAGTTCTCCTTCCTGCATTTTTGGCATAAATATCCCTCAGGTACCTACAGAAAATGTACTGCCTGATTAGGATAAGAGATTATCTGGGGTGAGAGAGACTTGGGGCATTACCACCATATACCTTAAAAAACTAGTTGTGTATATTTAGGACCTCCATTGTACAGAGAGCTTAGGTCGACCCCTATGCCCTCATTTCCTCTCCCCCACCCCTTTAAAAGTACACCACCTTCTCAGGCAGTATTTACGTGGGTAGCACCATTAAGTAAATGAAATTTATTTAAGTTTAATCATAAATATTAAATATGCTTTGCAAACAAAATAGATCAAGTAGCATAAAATGTACTATGAAAGAGGCCCTAACAATAACTCACTCTCCGGATCTCTTGTAACTATTCATCTTTTTTACATTATTGAAGATGATTTTTCATTATTTAGATTTCCCATTGAGTCTGAACTGAACATTTTAAGGATAATCTTTTTTTTTCTGGTCTATATCTAACTGAAATGGTTATAACTTGTTTTTGTGTCTTACTGGTCCCAGTTACGGATTTTGTATCGCTCATTGTATCATACGTCTTTTGGTTGCAAATCTAAGGACTTCAGTACAAATACATTTAGGCAAAAGTAGTATGTATTGGTTCATGGAATATGATAAGGGGTTTGACAGTGAGACCAAAGCAGGAAAAGGATGTAGCTGGATCTCTGAAACATCAGGAGTCAAATAAACCCAGGTTTTACCATGTCCCCCATCTTGTCTCTGCTCATTTTTGCCTATTAGAGGAAATACAGCAGGAAACAGGACACAAGAAGCTGCTAGATTTCACATCTTACGATTTTTTTCTTGGACCAAGTTAGAAAATCCCAAAGGTAGACTTTGATTGGTCTGCAATGCACCCATCACATATGATCAGGGGCAGGATCACGGCAAACATCTTGACTGGAGCACAAGGAGCAGTTACTTCTAGGGGGAGGTGGTTGTTCTCAGATGAAAGAAAGTTCTAGAAAGGCAAAAAAAAGAAAAAGAAAGAAATCTGTCGATTCCAACCATCTTCACTCTGTTTTATCCTTTTCTCCTCCCATAACTTATGGCCTCCAACCTTTACAATAATTTTCTTCTGCTTTCATCATCCAATTTATAATTTACATTTTTCAAGCTAGCTTCTCTTTTGATGACTACAGTTCTATTTCTAGTTCTGTCTTCCAATCTGAATTTTAGTTCTTTGTTTCCGAGAATCTGCTGGTGGTTTCCAACTAGATGACATAATGTGAACCCAGTTGCAATGAGTTCCAAACCACATTTACCATTTTCTCCAAACTCAACCTGACTTCCTTTCTCAACTTCTTTATTCTTATTAGTGATCATATCATGACACACTCATGTATCAAAAATTGACTTGATTTTTCCTTCTCTAACAACCATCATATCATTAGTTGATGATTTTTTCAAAAGCTTTTCATATCTATCCATCATCTGCATTTCCACCAACCCCATCCTAGTTCAAATATTTCACTTCAGTGGGAGTGCAAATGGCTCCACCCCTTTGCTTTTTCCTCTTCAAATAAATATTAGACAATACTATCAGACACATTTTTACAAAATCACTATGATCATGTCACTCCCCACTGCGAGGTTCTATTATAACTACTAACATGAACTAGCCTCAATATTTGGGAGTTTGGGAGAAAATATTTATAAATTATATATCTAATAAGGGGTTAATGTCTAAAATGTAGAAGGAACTCATGTACTCAATAGCAAAAGAACAAACAACCTGTTTAAAAAATGAGCAGAGGGCTTGGAAAGGTAATTTTTCCAAAGAAGACATCCAAATGGTCAACAAGTACATGAAAGGCTCTCAGCATCCCTCATCGTCAGGGAAATGCAAGTCAAAAGCACCAAGAGGTATCATCTCACACCTGTTAGAACAACTATCATCAGAAAAACAGCAGATAACAAATGTCGCCCAAAATGTGGAACCTTCACGCACAGTGGCAATGTAAATTGGAGCAGCCTTTGTAGAACACAGGATGAGGGAATCCTCAGAAAGTTAGAAACGGAACTACCAGATGACTCAGCAATCCCACTTCCGGATCTTTATACCAAGGAAATGAAAACAGGGTAGCAAAGAGATATCCTCTGGTTCCTGTAGGAGTTTTTTTTTTTTTTTTCATTTGTAACTATTTGGTCTAATTCCTTCTAGTTTCTTTTTTTTTGAGAGAGCATCTCTCATATTTATTGATCATATGGTTGTTAACAACAATAAAATTCTGTAAAAGGGACTCAATGCACAATCATTAATCCACCCCAGGCCTAATTCTCAACAGTCTCCAATCTTCTGAAGCATAACGAACAAGTTCTTACATGGTGAACAAGTTCTTACATAGTGAATAAGTTCTTACATGGTGAACAGTACAAGGGCAGTCATATCACAGAAATTTTCGGTTTTGATCACGCATCATGAACAATAAACAACCTGTAGGAGTTTAAATGTAATACTTCTTGAAGCTAAAGTGATGACGTAATTGTTCTTCCAAGTTTATCTTTTCATATCTTACGTTTCCATGAAAATTGTAGAGTTTCAAGAGGATTATGTAATTGCCACTATAGTGAATATTTTCAAAGATTATGCTAGCACGTGTTTTAGGAGATAGGTTTAGCAGTCACACGAAAAGCAATTATTTCTTAAGAGGTGATTTCTCATGGTTTGGCTCATACCAAGCACTGATAAGTGATAGAATACAAAAAAATACTGAGTACCTTACCTCTGTTGTATTAATTTTATCAAAACAAACCTAGGGGACCAATGCTATTCTATTTGCCTCAGCCATGTATGAGCTTTAATTATTTTTTTCTGCTGTGGGAGTGTCCATGGCTGTAAAATGGAGACTCTCAGTTATGTGTTACAGAAGAAACTGGAATAGGTTCCTGAAGGCTTTGTGAATGGAGGCGCATCATGGACAGCTTGTCGCATGTCCACTCTCAGCGTAGATCTGGAGTCCTGGAACCTTCCTGGTGGCCGGCCCTTACCTTTAGGCTGCTGTGAACCCAGGGGAGAATGGTCTCCACAGCTGTCCTCAGCTTGGCATTGCCTATGATCAGGATAGCGCATGTCCCAAGGGACAGGCTGCCACCATCCCTACACAGACCATCACACTGAACCTGTGTGCCCCTGAATCATCAAAGGCACTGAGATTAAGGCCAGTACAGAGTGATAGCACGCAGAGGCCAAGGAAGGAGATGAGAGATTTGAGTGCTTTGTGTGGGCCTCCAGGCTGGGGTCACAAGAGTCTCTGGTTTTGGCCCTCATTGTCCTCCTGGGCGTCCCCAGGGAGGCAATCAGCACTGCAGAAGAACCCAGAAAAAACAAGAAGGGAGGGATGGATCTTAGGCTGCAGAAGAAGAAGGAATGATAGAAATCAAGTTTCACAGTTTGCAAATTGAATTCTGTATTTTTATTCAAGTAGAGCACAGTTGTGATGGTGAAATGAGATCTGTTAAAAAAGTCCCACAAACAGAGGGCAGTGTAGACACAGGAGAAAAGAACAGCAGGCAGGAGCATCTGGCGGATCTTCCTGGTGATCCAGGTTGCCACACAGAGCAGGAAGGTGTGAGAGAAACAGACAACCTCGGCACAGCGGGGGAGACTGAGGCGGGTGGTGAGCCGGAACCCAGCTTGATCTGTGACCGTCCAGAGCATGACGATGGTTTGGTAGCTGAGACTCAGTGGGTCTGTCGCCCGCTGGAAGTGGGTAGGAGGGAGGGATGGCATTCAGAAACAGCAGCCCATGCAGGAAAAGCTGGGTGAAGCTGAGACTCAGCAGGATAAGGTCACAGTTGCTCAGGGGCTTCCTCCTCACCATGTCCCAAAAATTCACCAAGAAAATGAAGGCTTTTGCCTGGATCCCCACTGCAAACTCCAGTAGTGAAGGGGACAGAAATGCACTCCTGATGTCATGAGACAGTCATGATGGGAGGCACAATCAGCATGATGTCTCTTACTCGGCCTATGTAAGGCTCACGCAGTGGCCGGCAGAGCAGGGGACGTGTACACGCTAAGCCAGGACCGTCTCTTCACGAGGCATCCCACCTTTGCCCTGGATCGGTCCCGAAGTGAGTGGGTCAGAAGTTCTGATAGCAGCCTTGGAGGAATATTGTTACTTTAGGCTGTCTCTTGGATACATGCAAGTGCTGGGTGTAAGAGCAGAAGAACGGTGGTTCTGTGTCTTGGGTGATGCAGAAGCTTCTAATAAACCCAGGTGTTTCTGCACAACAGCCTCAGCAGAGGGCGGCAGCATGGCCTCAAGGATGCAAACAAAACGGTCTCAATTTCCCCAGCCCAGTTTTGCTTGCCCATTGGGACCTGCATGGGTGGAGAAGACAGTAGGATTTGTTTATGGGTTTCCAGGGAAGCGGCAGTAGGTAAAGCATATATTCTTAATGAACTAAGGTTTGAAATGGTACCTCTTTCCATGTGCGGGCCTTCTATTTCCCCCGAGGCATGTTTTATCAGAGACTTTGTTTTTCAATCTGCAGAGTGCACAGCTCCTCGCCTGCATCAGCATGACTGGTATGACTGCCATTGCTAAAAGTTTCATTTGACCATCATTATTATGCCAGGCACTGTAGGAGGCGTATAACATGAACAAGCCTCCACTTTGCCAGGGAGGGAGAGACCGGGGTGCCCTCTGGCCCCTGTTATTGCAGGAGCCTTTTAACTACTCCCTCTATTTCCCATCCCCATTCCCTTACTCCATTTTCCCCAAAGCAACAAGAGTAATCCTGTTAAATATAACTCAGATCATGTCATTGCTCTGTTCAAACCTTTCAGTCCCCCCCCCCACCCCATTTCCCTCACAATAAAAGGCGAGTCCCTGTAGTGGCCTGTGTGCATTGTTGGGACCTCTGTCCCTTCTCAGATGTCATCTGTGACTCTTGCTTCCTCCTTCGCTCCAGCCGCATGGGCCTCTTTCGTGTTCTCACCAAGCCTCAGGACTAATCCACTTGCCTTTCCCACCACCCAGACTGTTTGTTCCCTGCATTCTCCCATGTCTCACTTTCTTCTCAAAAGTCCCCTTATTGGAGAGACCCTCCCTGACCATCCTGAGTGTCATCCCTTACCCACACCTTGGGTGCTTATCACCAGACTTAACCTGTAGTATATTCCTGTATATGTTCAATTGCGTGTTGCCTATCTCCACCACCCACTAAAAATGCAAGCTTCATGAAGGCACAGAGCAGGGACTCAGTAAAAAGCTTTCAAATGAACAAAATTTCACAAATGAAGCATTTGGTAGTCTCTAACATCCCCATGGAGTAGACCTAGGACATTTTTACCATTCCTAGGCATTATTTTCTAACATACTTGGCTATAATATCTGAAGCCTGGCTTTCTCCCCCTTTAAACACTTCCATGTATTTGGGGAGCTCTGGCTGCCCAGCATCTCTAGTTCTCCTTGCTCACTAAGGGCATCTGGACCGATTCTGTGTTCACTTCTGCAAGCTCGGTAAAACTCCAGGCTAGTTACTCACCGAAGATTGGAGAACTGATCACTTAGAGACTGGATGTGGTTTATAACATTTCTGCCCCAAATGGTGCTTCTTTCTCACTCTTACAAGTGCTCTGACTTTTCCAGTTCTTTTATTTTTGTCCTTCATTCATTCATTTTCTCTGTGGGATGAATGACGACGAAAGGAGTCCCCCAGGAGTTGGGAATGAAGTGACTCACTGTTCCGGGACATGGTGAGATGGTCCCGGAGGTCAGTGGAGATGCTGGCTGGTCAGGAGCCTCCCCTGGGCAGCTGGAGAAGGAGGTGGGGTGTGCGCCAGAGGTGGAGACTGGAAGAAGATGCAGTGACCCCGGGAGGAGGTGGCAGTCCTCTGAGATGAGGAGGTTTTAAGTACAACTGAGCAATTATCAAAGGAAAACCTGAGTGAGCACCATGTCCACAAAGCCACTTTATCAGCCGTGGCCACCGGTATTAGCCCATGGCAGACAGAGATGGGAGGCACCTAGTGTGGCAGTGGCCAGTGCCACCAGCCCCTGGTGACGATGCCAACACTGGGGCGGGCAGAGAAGTGAGTATGGATAGACAGTCGGGCAGCATTCACTTATATCTCCTCTGATCTCTTCTCTCCATAGGGTGGACGGGCAAACCAGGTCCTGAGAACCAGGGAGGGGCAGAAAGAAAGCTTTCTAGGGTAAAAACCCTGAAATGAAGATTATAAATAGGATAGTGGCAGAAACTTTAATAATTCCAGTGGGTTACACAAAGCACTGACTTAGTTTGATTTTCAAACTTGGGTCAGATATGGTATAGGCAGATTGGGTTCAAGGTCAAGACAGTATATACATTTTTCAGAACAAATGAGCCCTGGGTTTCAATTTGAATGGCACTGAGCTGAGATTCCTGAGTCCCCACTTGCTACGTGGGGCCCCAGCTCCCTCCTCACCTGCCTGCCTCTCTCCATGCAGAGCAAAGCGGTGGAGTGGAGAGGGGGCAGAGAAGTCCCGGAGAGGCCTTGAGAAGACGCGCAAGCCGACAGAGGCTGAGGAAACGGCAGTTCATGTGTGAACGCGCATAGTCCTTAGGGAAAGGGGTCATTTAAATTCGGAGGGGAAAACGCAACTAAGTGACTTGGAATAGCGGAGTTAACAGGAAGAATCATTTACCAGTAGTGGGGCAGACAACTAACAAAAACCAGACCACTGGAGGGGTGTCATTCCGAAGTGGGGTAATGGCACTGATGGAAGGCACTGGAAATGGGGGAATCAGCACCCTGGAAGGTGCCAGGCAGGAGCAGCTGAGGTGGGGAGGGGCTCTGCGCTCTGATGGGTGAGAGGAGGCCCTGGTGAGAACGGAGGGGCCAGCCCCGGCTGGGCTGTGACGAGGCGATTTCTTTCATTTCTATGTGAGTGGCAGTGGAGAGTGACCCGTGACTGGCTCCCTTTCACCCTCCACCTGCTCCTTCCCAAGGGGCCCTGGCTTCAGTGCTCATCACCTGGGAGCAGGCAGGTCTGGAGGGCTGTCCGAGACCAGTGGGACGGAACAGCTCACCTACTTTCAGAAATGCAGAGGCTGAGGATGGGTGCCTGTGTCCCCAACAGCCCCGGACAGAGAAAGCAGACCTGAGCTGAAGGAGTTCTGTCGTCACTGCCATCTCCCAGGAGCTGGAGGCAGCTTGGGGCCCAAAATCCTATCACGTTTGAGCGGCTCCCACCAGGTGGCGCCAGACCACTGCGACGCCTGCTGACTGTGCAGCTCGTCCTAGTGGCGTATTTAATCTTGCAACAACGGGCAAGATTTTTACAGAATTGAGATTGTAGACTTCGCTTATCATGTTAAGGCAAGCTGACTATCCTTTAATCTCACGGTTTCTCTGTGAAGAACATGATGATACTTTCATTTTACTAATGACAAAGTGGAGTTTCAGGAAGGTTAAATATCTTGGCCTGGGTACCTAAATTACTAAGTGAGGAGCTAGGATGCTAACTCCATATAGCCTGATTTCACCTGTGGTGCTCTTTCCTCTAAGCCTAACTATCAGTCTGTAGTGTGGGGCGTAGAGGATAGATACCCTTGTTTTGATAAAACATCTGATAACATTCTTTCTGACCTCAGCTCTATTTGAATGGGTATACTTTGGGGGAGGGGTGGCAGATGAGCGCTTGTGAACCTCCTCACGGTGGTATAGGGAGGAGCGGTAATAGTTCATCCCATCCTTAGGAAAGACAGAAAAACTGAATCTGGGTAGGAAGGGGGTGGGAATAATCTCTGTAGGCTTGTTTAAGATGATGGAAAGAACATGTCTACCCAGCAGGTTAGCATAGCTATTAATAATATATAAATAGAGGTATAGAAAGAAATGCCTCAGAATTTTTTCGGGTAGATATGTGATAAGGCCTTCCTTGACTCCCATTCTGTAGGCTTAGTACATCTCTCCTTCCATCACACTTGGTCCACACCATGATAGTAGTGCTTCCCATATTTATTAAAATACGTATTTGTTTACATATGTGTATCCTCAATTACATTAAGTTATTCAAAAGCAGGGATTATGTATGAATCATTCTTTACTCCTCAGGGCATATGATGCATAACTAGATTTTTGTTCATTCATTTGGCCATTCACTTTAAAGCCAGGGTATTGATATGATCAACTTTGCTTTCTATGGATATAGTATGTAGGCCCTGCTTGAATCGGGGTGAATTCACTCCTGGAATTCAAGCATGTTTTCTGCCCTGAAGATTAAAGGCTGAAAGTCTCCCACAACCTACTGTGTGGCTGTCCAGGAGAGATTCATCCAAGAAGAGAGAATTAGACAGTGATGCTTGACCCAGTAACACTACTGTAACCACCAGGGTGTGGGCAAGGCTCGAGGAACATGCTGTTTCCCATTGGGCTTTGTCTTCAATCCAGTCCTACAGGCTTCTGTCTGAATCCAAAGGGTGTATTAAGAGGCCTCTTTTAACTGCAAGGAGTAAAGATTAATTCAGGTGGTCTCCTGTATTGTGAGTTCATTGTTAAGATACACCAGCCCACGGACATACGCATCAGCAGAGAGTCTGTGAGAAATGCAAATTCTTGGGCCTCCCAAAGAACCATTGATTCAAAATCTCTGAAGGTGGAGCCCAGAAATCTGTGTTTTCACAAGCCATTCAAGTGACTGTGATGCACACTAACATTTGAGAAGTGCTGGGATGGAAGGGAGTAAGGAATCTGGCAGGTACCCAGCAGTAGCCATACCTCATGTAGTCTGGAACGAGGCTCGGGTACTGAACTGTATTCAAAATCCATGTTGTCTTCTTAGCAGTAGGAGTTGATTGCTGTTCTCTTACATCCTCCACCACGAATGAGGCTCAGGCTGTTGTTAGATGCTTCCAAACTGCACACAGACAACAGTCCCAGGAATTCCCACATGCAGCTCTGCCAATCACTCCTATTACATGAGAACAGCAGTGAAATGGGGGGTAGGGTGTGTTTCACTTTATTAAAAGCTAGACCAGCACCCAGCAGCTCCCAGGCAGAGCTCTGGTACAAGTTGGCTGGGAGCATGCAGGGGATAGACCAAGGCAGAGTCCACACATCCAGCTTGCCATTCTGCTCATGATGGATATTGCTGACTGCCTCCAAATTTCACTTCTCTCCTTTCCATTTCCAACAGAAGCTCTGTGGTAGTGGGTTTGTCAATAAACAAACAGCATTTCTCTTTTTTCTTTCAGATAGGAGTGGCTAGTGAGATGCAGGAAGTTATGGGGTGGGCTTTCTTAGAAAGCCCTTGTGGTCTTTTCTTTCTGTGCCTGAATCTGGGTGTTATGTTTGGGGTTCCAACCATGAAGGAAAAGCCAAGAGAATCTCAAAGCCCTCACCCCGAAATTGTTGAGTACTTGAAGCCACCCTGTAACTATTCTGCTCCAGGTTTCTCATTATGAAGAAAGGTAATCTCTTTACGGCTTTAAGTCACAGTGTTTGGGGGCCACTATTCCTGGAAACTGAATGCAATTACCAGTAACGTGCCTGCACGAAGCGTGCTGAATCTGTTTGCCCATCTAAGCAGGGAAGAGGAATGGAGAGGTCAGCCTGCTCTCCTCTAGGTTTGCTGGTCACAAAGAGGCAGAAAACAGAAGGAAGGATGTTTCTGCTTCTCGCATTTTAAAGTATATTTTGTCCACTCATGGTTGTAAAGTGGACGTGGGCAGAGTGGAAGTGGTATGGGGAGTGGAGGTTGAAGGTGGTCTCATGTGGCTCTTTTTTCTGGTTCTCTGTCTTAATTTTGCTCTTGCTACCGACTGATCCTGCTGCAAGTTCTTTCTGAGTCAGACATTCAGAAAGAGAATCTAAGTTACTTAGGGGCCACATAGCAAACTGCTTCAAAAGGTGCCACTTAGTTTAAGGATTGGCTGTCTTTGGGTTGAGTGCCCTTCCCTGATCCACTCGGCTCTGGTACCAACATGGAATCTTGCGATTAGGGACATACCATACATAAGATCATTTTCCAGGGACCTGCTGGTAGGGGTTCCTTTAGAAGGACCTCTGGATACCTTCTAAAGCTTCATTTTATCCACTGACAAGAATTAAGGAAGAGGGGGTTTTAAATAAAAGCTGGTAGAGCCATAAGACATTGGATGATAACATGCCTTGTTCAGCTCCCGTCTTGCATAAATAAGCCCTGGCACCTTGAGGGCCCTCTGTCTGGCAGAGACGGGGGACATAGTATGGACGTGGTGATTCCCAGGATGCAGAACACAGAGGGAAGTATGGAGGGGAGAGGCTGAACTAGGGAGGAGGGCATTGGTGGTGGAGGGAACCTGGGCGGGCCTGTAAGACCTTGTCAGGGCCTTTAAGATACTCCCTAGGGCATTCTTTTCACACATTTTCCCCTGGGGTGAGGGGCTGAAAGGAAGCTTACTCACCAGGGGCTCATCCAGAGGAAAATGTTTGTAAAATTTAGTGTTTGCTGTTGAAAGGGAATCATGTAAATTTGCATGCTATTACTTTGTACCGCCACATTTTTCATAATTAATAATACTTATTGTTCAGATGACTTGTCATTTTCCCATGGTGTTGGAGTTAAATTGAATCTCTAAACAAATGTGTTATTTCCCTCTCAGTATGCCACCATATATGCTTAGGCTACAAGTATCTTCCTCTAAAAAGTGCAATTCCGTGGGGACCCCAACAGTTCACAAGGCTCTTGTGGGGTTTGAAGGTCCGCAGTTGCAGGTGGTTGTAAAACCCACACAGCACAGATGATGGCAGGACAACCTGTTGCTTGTAGGTTTGACTGGAGTGGCTAGAGATTTTTGGTGAAGATACATGCGCAAAAAGAAGACAACAAGAGCCTGTCCCAGCAGGGCTCCCAGAGTGTGGTCAGTTGCCAGGCACAGCTGGAGGAAATGACGGCAATGGCGGTGGTGACGGGTGGTAATAGTAAGGTAGTAAGTATATTGGTGAAGGAGCAGGAGAATCTCATGAAATTCAGTTGTACATCAATTAGCCCTCACAGGAATAGAAGAATACTGACTTTCAGCTTTTCCTTCTTTGGATTTGAATGATCTTTTATTTCTGCTACTTTCTAAATGTCTATTCCATGCTCTTAAGGGTAAACAAGTGTTTTCAATGAACTTTAATTTCTGCCTCTCAATAATATGACGCGATCTCATAAGTGGCCAGGGCAGTGTGATTCAGACTCTGTTCTCAAATCCTAATTTCAGGGAGAGAAAATCTGCTTGGGCTGGGTCAGCTGCCCAATACTGGCCCAGTCAGCTGTGGCCAGTGGGCCAGGGTGAAGCTGGATTCCTGTAGGGAGGTGGCGAGGGCTCTCTGAGCATTGCAGAGGGGAGCCACAGAGGAAATGATGGAAATCTCTAACAAAAGATTTGGGTTTAAAGAGAAGTGATCATCTGTGAAGTAAGGATGGTGGAATTTGGTAAGTGGCAGGATCTGAGGAGCTCCACTTTGGCAGGTGCATGGAAAGTGAACTTCAAATTTGTTGAATGAATGAGCAGACATCTAGTCTGAAAAAGCAGTTTCCAGACTTGCTGACATCAGGTTCTGTAGACATTGGGTTACTGTATTGAAGTTAAATTAGTACAAGTTCGACTCCACCATTTGAGTGACCTTTAGCAGGTCATTTTTCCTGGTTTCCTTATTTATACATGGGGATTAAAAATACCTGGCCTATTAAAGAGATAATACAGATTAAAGTGCTCTGAAAACTGCAAGGTGTTATACAAAGGTAAAGTTTTATTACTATTGTGTGAACACTAGATAGTGCATTATTCCTAATAGCTCTCTACTTGGACTTGTACCTGTGCGTGCACGCGTTCCTGGGGTGGGGGCAAGAGGTAGGAAAGGAAGGAAGGAAGGAAGGGTAAGAGGTGTCTCGCAAGAGAAGGAAGTGCTGTAACCTTCAGTGCGAGCCACTGGTACTCTCCCCTTCCTCTTCACATTTCTCCTGCCCCAAACAATGCAAAGAGCTTTTATATTTGGAACAAAAGAAGGAAAACCAACTTGGCTGCAATAAAAAAGAAAGAGGTACAATTTGAAGTTTGCCAGCTGTGGAGACTAAGAGATGGTTTGTGACAGGAAGGGGTACAGATGCATGTGCTTGTGAGTGTGAGTAGAGTGCTGGGATGTGGTGTGCTGGTGTGCGTGTGTGCATGCATGCGTGTCTGTGTGGGTCGGGTAGAGTGCTGTGGGACCGGCTGGGTGAGGCCGGCTCACCGGGTGGCCTGTGGCATGAGCCCCGGGTGGGAGGCACTGTCGCCCTTGCTTGTCCGTGGACGTCCACGGATGGCAGAGCCCACCTTCCCCAGCCCCGCCCTCCACTGAGGCTCCTCCTGGGGGTTGAGCTGGAGGGAGAGAGTTCTTAACAGAACTGAAGCTAATGGCACTGCTTGCTGGATTTATTTAACCTTATTTTCAGCAAAGATCAGTTGGAGTAGCCTGGGAAATTGACATTGGATGTCAAGTACTTACTGTTTCAACTTAGGCTCAAAATCATATCGTCATGTATATTGTCATCCCCAATTTACAGAGAAGGCAGTTGAGCTGCAGAGAATTTAAATGATCACCCAAGGTCTGTAGTAAGTAAGTATTGAGTCTGATATTCAAACCCTGGCTCTTTCTGCCACCATATCAGGGACCACTAAACCACCATCAAAGATTTAACATGGAAACACTCCCCAAGAAATGATTTATTTTGGCTTCAATGTCATATTCAACTGCTTTAGGTCAATAGCCTACTGGAGACACTTTCAGGGTCATCTCATCCACCCACAGTCTATTGTTGGAAAAATCCAGACAGATGAGCATCTTATTTTCTATAGGGATTTTATTCTGGGACAGGAGAGTCTGTTAACGCCGGTTCAGTGCTAGGAGGATGGAGAACACACGCTGGCATTCAGCTTACCCCTCAGCTGCGTAGTCAGAATAGGATCCTCAAGTGTAAGTTAGGAGGAAAGAAATCATGCATGTGAATCATTTCACACAATGCATAGGTCATAGCAAGCATCCCGTGAATGTTGGAGTCACTGTCGTTCTGATAGTGGCAAGTTTAGAGTGCCCGTGTGCAGCTGTGTGCCGAAGTGGCTTGTGTTTAGCAAGTGGTTACTGAGTTTTCAGGGGCTCCAGCATGGAGGTGGCACAGGAGCTGATGTATGCCCCAGACGGGGGTCATGACTTCTGGGTGAGGGTGGTGGCTGGACGATGGGAGGTGGAGGTTTTGTCCTCACCCTGCTGGCCCTTCCATTTGCACAGCCTCCCTGGCTCCCAAATAGACATGTTTTCTGAGATCCTCAGAGCCAGGGCCGGCTGTGTCACCATGGCAGCAAACCACTGCAGGCACCACAGTCCTTGTGCTGTGATCTGGCCTGAACCATCTCTTTTTTGAACCCAGGGGTTAATGCTGGGTCAGGCAACGTCACAGACATCAGTGTGCAGTACAGGGTCTTGTGCAAAGGAGGTGCTTGGTGATTATATTATTTAATCTTTATAATTTGATTGGATAGTTACCATTGTTATCTTCTTTATGTTAAGGAAACCGAGGCATCCTCGGCAATGCTTTCCCAGCCAGTAGACAGAGCTGGGCATCAAATTCAGGTCTGCCTGACTTCAGATCTGGACCTTTTAGTCTCATGATTGCACCTGTGCAAACCTCATGAGACTCCTGGGTCCCAGCTTCTTCATCTGTAAAGTGAGGTGCTATACTTGGTCCTCCCCAGGTAATACGGAGCTGTGCAGCTCACCGTGGGCTCTAATGTGAGGAGACGAGCCCTCGGACGGCAGTTCCGACCCTTGCAGTTGGTGGGCCTTTGGGGCTATCCATACGGTAATGTAGCTGAAAGGCCGTGGTACCCGGCCGGCCTCCACACACATCAGTATTCCTTTCCTTTCCCTTGGCTCTAACTTCCTTGACTTTATGATGCCAAAGAAACTCAGAAGGTCAGGGTTCCCAAAATCTGGGCTGCAGGCTTTGCTGATTCTTGACATTACATTGGTGGTTGTTGAGAAAATAGGACAAGGAAGTGAACTTTTCAAAAAGATGTATTGATTCCATTTTAATAGCCTAACAGGCACTATGAAATGACAGTGATAATGGATGGTGACTTCTGTGGAGTTTTTCCAGATGATATACACCGTTTATAAATTCAGGTCCCTTGGCCCCAATTTTTCCTGCTTTTCACTGGCTCATAAAATCAATTGTCTGGGAATAACAGCAGCTGAGCAGGGCTTTTAAAACTATCAGTGGTAAAGTGAAAGTGAAGGAATTCTTTTTTTTTTTTTATTTCCAGTATGTCACAGACCAAAACATGTAAATTTTATATAAAATAAATTATGAGAAAAATAAATTAAAACCAGATATATACAAATGCAAGCTCCATATTTTAATAGTAATTATGTGTAATTAGTATTAAAAGAATTTACTCTCTCATGTTGCAGTGACAGCTTCTAAAGACTTAACCTCTATTTTAGTACTTATTTCCTTGAGGACTGGCAGAAACAGGTTTACCCATCACACTTGGAATGACACAGAGGGGAGAACACTGCCCTACACTGGGGGAGGGTTCCGCCTAGTGATAGAGCAGAGTTCTTAACCTGGCATCTGTTCATATAATTCGGAGAGCAAGCACACTTGGAAGAAGAAAATATTTATGTCTCTTCCATTACTAAAATCTAACTGGAATTTAGTATGCCTGTTAACTATAAAGTTAGGCCACAAACCACAATAGTGTTAGTGGTACCTTAGAATTTGTTTCCAAGAGAGACTACATTATTTTTATATCAGACTTTGAAGATAATCTTGAGCTAGTGTTACACTTAGCATTATTTTGAAACTGCAATAGCTATTAGACCTGTTGCTAAGTTGGTTAGTCACTATATCATTAAAGAAGCACATGTGTTACTATATAGCAATTTAAAAATATTCTAGTTAATTCAATGGGATTGATTTCCTTTGTATCCTTACATAGTTTATGTCATGAATTTAAAAACGTTAATTCTAAGAGAGGCCCATAGGGGGCGCCAGACTGTCAAAGGGTCTCTAGCTCAGAAAAGTTTGGGATAACTATTTTAGAGACAGCAAAGAATAAAACTATTTCAGAAACATTTTCTAAACGATCTCTTGCAAACTCAAATCAGCAGATTGTGCTAGTAAATGTCAACAGGCTCCTGACTGATTGGAGGTTACTGGGAGAGGGGGCTGTTCTGGGACACTGGGTGGGTTCTTTGCTCCTCATGGTCTCCACAGCCAGCCAGTTCCGCCCTTCCACCAGCCCGTGGAGCTGCGCTGCTGAGTAAACAGTCGGTGCCTGGACGGGCTTGCGGGGTCAAAGTGGCCGCTTCTTGCTTAAGTTCTTCGCAATGTTCTCCTCAGAGGAAGACCATGATTACTAATTAACTAGCAAATGCGAGCCTGGGAATGCAGCTGGGCAGTCTCTGCACGTGGAATCCATGAGCAGTAACCACCCACCCGGGCTGGGGTGGCTTTCTGCAGACTGCGCTCCGCGTTAGTTATTACCAGGCCGCCCTTCAGAGAGCACCGCGCGGCGGGAGGTGGTGAGGTATGCTTATAATCTGTGTTCATTTATGGCTCCAGATGTGCTGTGTGGCCCTGTGCTGATCTGATCCCCTTTCTTCAAAACGTCCTTGTCAATATCTTAAACACGGGCAGAAATATTACACACAAATTTACACACATCTCCTCACCAAGCAAAATTCAAGGCATTTATCTTTTTCTTTGGGTTCTGTGCGTGTGTATGTGTGGTCCTCTGACCATCTACAAGCCTAAACCTGTGTTGTGTGTGTCTCTGTGTGTGGTGAGATGAATGATTGAATATTTGGGGTGATGCACCTGGTAGAAATTCTTTCTGATTCGGGAGATGATTTGGGGGAAGTGAGGGAAAGGGATTATAATTTGGGAGTTAGCTGAGAGTGTTTTGGGACCTTCCTTCTAAAAGGACACAGAGTTGGAACTGAGGAGGCAGTATTTAGAGACTCCATGGCAGGCAGGAAGCTGAGAAATCTATTACTGTCCCTGTGAGTCTGGGACCTTACTGATCAAATGAAGAATTAAAGGGAAGAGCCTAAGGGTGCGAGTGAAGTGCTGGGATGTGTGCGTGCACTGGTGAGCGGTGTGAGAGATGCAGGTGGAGTCTGGAAGGAAGCTGCTAAGAGAAATAGAGTGGGAGTGCCCTGGGGGAAGAGGGGGAGATGATGGGTTGTGGCTGGCCCGTCCTTGGGAAAACTTAAAATAAAAACGTGTTGGGTGCATGTGCCAGCAGGGCCTCCTGATCTCCAAACGGTTGCTCTGGTGTCTGCAGAATAGGGAGAGTTTGTGTGGTGGGCAGGGAGGAGGGAGGAGGTCTTCGGTTTGCAGTGCTGGGCAGGGCCCAAGTGCTCTGAGGGACCAGATGAAGTGGAGGGACGCTCTATTCTGTCCCCCCGTTGCAAGTGCATCACTTCACTCACGTGTACCCATGATGCCGGTGATTGTTTATTATTGGGCATTTTCTCACAAATGGGGTTCAATGAGCTAGTAAAGTTACTTTACAAACTAGAAGCATGGAATATTAATGAGTAGAGGGGGTTAGTTTTCCATTTAAGATTGGATCACGAGGTAGTAGCTGCAGAATGTGATGAGAAAGATAAGCCTACACCTGGGGCTGGGGTCACAGGAGGACATAGCTGTCTTCTGAGGATTATCCCTTTGTGGTTCAGATGGGGAAACTGAGGCCTGTTGGGGTTAAGCAGTTTCTCCAAGCTCACACATCTAAGCAGGATTAGAGCTGGCTTTTAAATCTCTCCACTTCGGATGTAACCAGACCTGCAAGAGAAAAAGATGACAGAAGGCCTTCAGCTACTTTTTTCCTTCCCGTTCTCTAAGAAGCTGGGAGACAATGGGCCAAGCCTTATTTCACCCCTAAAGGTAAATTTTGCCCAGGATTTTTGAGGAATAGCCACTCCTTGCTGACGTCCTCTTTGCAAATTACGCTCACTTTCTGAAAACTAACCCTCTTCCGCCCTAGATTGCCTTTTGTTATCAAAAGATTTTTAAGAGAAAGGCTTAGATTGCCATACACAAACCAGACTCTGGATAAAAGTCAGAAAAAACACGTTGATTATTCAGTTTTCCCAAATTAATCAGATAGCCATTGCAGTAATTTGGGGCACCACCTGGTTTTTCTCCATCTACTTTGCCTAAAATAACTATAACAGTTACCAGGAAAATGAGTATTGGCAATAATTCATATAAATATTTTAATCCAAGAGGAGAATTACTGTTGGAACCTGCATGTTTTATGTACAGTAATAATTTACACCTTCTCAGGAGACTTTCCCTGACCAGCCTGATTAAAAGTGCAGCCATCACCCCCACATTCTTTCTCTCCATCCCCACTTTATTTCTCTCTATAGTACCTATCACAGTGTAACCTGTCATATATTTATTTTGTTGATTATCTCTTTTTACCACCCATAAGAACATGGTCCCATGAGAGCAAGAATTTTTATCTGTTTTGTTGTTGTATAACCAGCTCCTGACAATGCTTCACACATTGTGGAGCTTCATAAATAATTGATGAGTGAATAAATAAACTGCAGTCCAATCTCCCATTGCCCCAAAGACAGCATTGATACTCACTGATGAATAAACCCGGGCAATGTGGTGCATTAGCTGCTCATTCTCCTCGGTCTCACAGAATCTGAATCAGTGCTGTAGGCGATCAACTTGAGTGGAGCCTGCTCTAGATGCCTCCACAAGCATTCACATCCCCCAGGTGCCATGGAGACTGAAATGTGGCAGAATTTTAGTTCCTTCTCTTTCCATAAACCTTCTAACTCCACAGCTGTCTTTGGAAGGACCCAGGCATCTCTCATATCCCACCTCCTCTTAATTTGGAAACTTGATTATTCATGAATATGTAAGTTTTCTGCATTTGCATCACACCTGTGGAAGCTGACTTTAGACTCAGATTGCTTGGTTTGGGGTCTGGCTGTGAGGTCTGGACCTTGAGCAACCTAGCCTCTATCAGGCTCAGTTAACAATTTGCAAAATGGGGATAATGGTCCTGCTTGTAAAGTGTTGTGAGGACTAAATGAAATAAGTCCTAACCTAGTACTATACACATTCTAGGTATTTGGTTGATGACCCAGACACTATTTGATAAAACCGCAATCTCACAAAAAGCCTAAGCTGGTGTACAATATGGGGTATTATAGCACAGAATAGAAAGTAGTGGTTGAAAGTTTGGCTGTGGAGTCCAAAGGGCAGGTGTTCAAACTGTGGCTTTGCTCCTTGTCAGCTGTGTGTCATCAGGCAGGTTATTTGACCTTGGTGAAGCCTAATATCCACATCTGAAAGTGGAGCTGGTAGCACCAACTAACTTGGGATAGTTATGAGGATTGCATGCAACAAATTATGTAACTTCTTAGCATATTCAGTCATTGTTAGCTGTTAGCATCTTCATTAAAACTGCAGTTTATGTCTGTCATGTTAAATAGAATATTCAAAGATTGATGACAGACTCCAAGTAGCAGTTTTTTAAGAACATTTCTTTTAAAGAAAGCTATTTAAATTACTTCCTTATTCGATTTTCTTTTTGCCATTTTTCTTGATCTTAATTTTTCCTGAATTGTATTCCTGAGAGTGTAGGTTCACCATCATGATCTCTGCAATTCAGGAAGATCAATCAGGATACTGATGAGTGTTTTATTTTTTCGTAAGGCTTAAGGAAACACTTTTCTTCTATAGCTAGGAAATAATTATTATTGTTCCATAGAGCAGGTAACCATATTTGAATGCATGACACAAAGGACTTCTGATAAGAGGCCAACAGATTTTTTAAAAATGCAAATGATGTATTATTCAAAAGCCATATTTACCTTGAAGTACTAATCATCTATTGCTGAGTAACAAATTACCCCAATATTTAACAGTGTGAAACAATAAACATTTATTATCTCACAGTTTCTGTGCATTAGGGATATGGGAGCAGCTTAGATGGGTGGTTCTGGCTCAAGACCTCTCATGCGGTTGCAGCCACGACGTTGCCAAGGGCTGCAGGCAGGTGAGATGCCTCACTCACTGGGCTGCTGGCTAAAAGCCTCAGTGTCTGGCTGGTTGCTGGAAATTTCCATAGGCTTGCTTGAATGTTATTGTGACATGGCATCTAGCTTCTCCAAGAAATGACCCAAGAAAAAGAGCAAGGAAGTGATCCCAAAGAAAGAGGAAGGAAAAAACTGTAAGGCCTTTTATAACCTCGTCTTGGGTGCCCCACGCCTTCCTCTTTCCCGCGCTCTGTTAGAAGTGAGCTACTTAGTCCTGGCCGCTCCCAGGGACCGGGAGATGGGGGCTTGGCTCCGCCTCTTGAAGGGAGGAGTGTCAAAGGATTTGTGGCCTTTAGAAAAAAATCTCTGTATCATGATCTTGAACAACATGGAAATTTATTTATTGCACATTTTACTGTCTTCTCTATGGATATTTACACTATTCTCAGTCTTTTGCTGTTATATGTGTTATATGTCATGTTATAATGGAAAACCTTTGGATATACATTGCTTCCCACATGTGCAAGTACATTTATGAACTAAATTTCTATAAGTGGAATTCCAGATTATGGGTGTAAGTAATTTTAACAGCCTTTGCCAAATCTTCACTAAGCATATGGCATTTATTGACTAGCAATGGGTATGTGCCTTTTTCTTCATAGTGTCTAACACGGTATGTTAATAAGCCTTTGGAAAAATTTAAATAAACAATCTCCTATGTCACAACTATTAGCAACCACCAAAGAGAAGGAGACATGGTCACTTCCATAGGTATTCTGATAACCCCTCTCCTTGTCAGTGAAGATGAGAGATCATTCTACGTCATTAGTTAGTTTAGTTGTATCAGGCACGGAAGGTTACGGAATTTTCATGCATTAATTTTCTTATCTATAAAAATGGAACTAAAAATGTCAGCTGTTATCATTACCTATTGTCATCTGCATATTGTGAGAATCAAATAAAAAAAAATAAAAGATATTATGGGATATCTTATAAAACCTTGAGGAATGTGAGGTATTGGGTACAGGGTGGGTAATAAGAAAGATTAGAGCTGGGTAATTTATTTTATAAAATACAAGGCAGTCTTTGTAGGGAAAGGTACAGCCCCGTTTCCTTTTGCAGAGTAAGAGGGCATTACCTTGACAAACAGCGATTCTCCTTAGTGTGGGAGAAGCAGACCGGCTTGTCATTTAACCCTGGGGCAGAGGCCGAGGCAGGCTGCCTCTGTCTGAGGCGATGTGGGGTTTGTGTGAGGTCTCCTTGCTTGGGTGGAGAATGAAGCTGTAAGGAAATCTCAAACAGTAAGGTTGAGTTGAGGACTCAAGTTTCCCTTGAACTAAAGCCTGAGGGAAGAGGGGAGAAGTGCTTTTTGAGCAGACAAGGCAGCTGGGAGAGGAGCAGTGAATGGTTGGCAGAGAAAAGGGGGCCTTGAATGGTACAACTCCTGCCCATGCTCCCCTTGTTTCTTCCTAGCTTTCTGCACCTGTGCCTCAGGCAACGTGCGCATCACCTAAAGCGGGGCCCATAAAGCACTTAGCAGATAGGAGGTTGTATCAGAACAGGCTCATGAGGAAAGGCGCCAGGAAGACACAGCTGGTGCTTCTCAGGGCCCCGACGGGGGCACGTGCCACACTCCGCAAGTGGGATTGACAGGTTTCTTAGGAACGTGCTATTTCGTACCCAGCACCCACTATTTCTCCATGGTAAATAAAAAATAATGATATATGACGCTTTATTATTTTAAGTGTTTTTATTTGATTCTCACAATATGCAGATGACAATAGGTAATGAAAACTGCTGACATTTTTAGTTCCATTTTTATAGAAAAGAAAATTAAGCCTAAGGGAGTTAAGGAAATTCTTTTGCCTAGCACCGCAGAGACGGGAGGGCCGGGAATCCAGCTTAAGGCTTCTCATGCTGTATTTAGCGGGCTCTCTGTGCTGAGAAGGAGAACTTAGGAATAAAAAGTAGAAGGAAAATAGGAGTGAAATGTTTAGCACAGGCATTTTCTGTGGAAAGGAGGGGTAAAGGAGCATGCAGTTTGTGTGACTCACTCAGAAATGAAATATTAGACACTGGTATGAATTTTGTGGCTCTTCTCATTCAACCTTTTTAATTTGTAAATGAGGAAACTGAGAGCCAGAAAGCTTAAGTAAATTTCCCAAGGTCATCTGGCTAGTTACCTACAGAATGAGCAATGAAATTCCCATTTTCTGATTCTCAAAAAAGATGACTCTTTCTACCAAACATTGCTTTTGTGTAGCCATGACAGCACTGGACTTCAAGCTCATGTAAGACAGGTGCCATCACTTTATCCTCTAAAGTGCCTTCAAAGTATACTATAATTAGGAAATGTGCAGGTATTTTGTAAATATTCAACTAGGGAATAAAGGGATCAGCAAGTATTAATTATGCAGATCCTGCTAGTGGGTAGTGGGAGGAAATAAAGAGGAAGAAGCTTCTGTAATTCTTACACCCTTGGAGCTCACAATCTGAGGGAGAAAAGGGGTGGTGTGAACCTAAGGAGGTAGACACTCCTTTGTGGAAAAAGCCTTTGGAAAACTTATCCTTGATCGCAACTGAGCAGGGAATATGGGGCGGGGTGGGGCACTGATATACTGGGGCATTGGGAGGGGTGCTTTGATGGGGTTAAAAACTTTCACAAGGGGCCACCCATCCATCACTTCCTCCAATATGTTATTTTGTTTTTTGTTGTTAGTGTTTTTACTTTTGTTATATACTGTTTTGTTATTAATAT